>NC_139390.1:142290000-142909500 GCF_054392235.1 Sus scrofa
CAAAAAAGCAAAAAAAAAAAAAAAAAGCCTCCAATGAGGCTTGGGTTTTAGTGAACAGAATTTAGTGTTACTGAAGTTAAACTTGTATCAAAATTGAGCACCTGCAGGGAGTGCCCATCCTGGCTCAGTGGGTTAAGGATCCAGTGCTGCATCTGGTGTAGGTCGCAGATGCGGCTTGGATCCTGTGTTGGCTGTGACTGTGGTGTAGGCCAGCAACTACAGCTCCAGTTTGACCCCTAGCCTGGGAACCTCCATATGCCACAGGTTCGGCCCTAAGAAGCAAACAAAACCAAATAAATTAAGCAGCACCTGCAGCCTGTTGTTATTAACAGTATTGGAACACAGCTAGGCTTATTTGTTTCCATTTCTTTATGGCTGTTTCTGCACTACAGCAGATTGACAGAGAACTGCAAAGCTTCAAGGATTTACTATCTGACTGACCCTTTACAGAAAAAGTTGAAAAGACCCCTAATCTTAGTGAATTTGTTTTGGGATTGTTAAGCAGTACTGTTTTATGTAAATGTTTCACATCAAAGTCTTTTAAAAAAATAGAATTAAAACTGGATTAAAAAGGTTTTACAAAGTGAAATTTGGGAGTTCCTGCTGTCATGTGACAGGATTGGTGGCATCAGTGAGGCACGGGTTTGATTCCCCAGCCTGGTGCAGTGAGTTAGATAATCTGGTGTGGCTGCAGCTGGGGCATGGGTCTGATCCCTGGTGGGGGGAGTCCATGTGCCACAGGGTGGTAAAAAAAAAAAAAAAAGGTTTGTTTAGATTGGTCAATATGAAGCTATCAAGTTAACTTTGATTCTTTGTTGTAATGTTAAAATGTTAACCTGTCTCACGATTTGGGAGACTTGGAGATGAAAGATAGGGTGATAGAGTCCCACTTGGCATTTTATGAGTTTTACTTGCACACAGTTTGAGGATGAACAACTCCTCGTTTTATACTATGCTTCTCCATATAGTCAGCGTCACATCTGAGGTGCTATCCTCAGATCCATTTCAGGCATTGTTTCTTGACCCAGATGAGTATTTTTCTGATACTGGGCTCTAATTTACTTCCAGACTTGTGCAGAATGGAAAAACTCCCTGTATGCAATCCAGCTGCCAGCCTCGGGTTTTTCTTAGGGCTTCTATGTTTCGAGCGGAACTCCTTGCCCTTTAGAATTGTTGACTAACTTGAGCTGGGGCTTTGCCATCGCTCTGGGGGCTTCTCCAGTCAATTCAGGTTCTTCCTCCCAGGGCTGGCTTTGGTGTAGCCCCGTCTCCCTGCCTCTGAGGCCTTCCCATCCACAAAGGTCTAGTCCCTCTTTGTAAACAAATTACTAGATAGGCCTGATAGGGAATTCCTGGTTTAGTGAAGAAATTTGATGCTGTTTTGATTCTTGATCATTTGTGTGAAATCGCTTAGGGTTTTGCCAGAGTTTTCGCAGATTTCTCGACTGTCTTGGGTTTGTTTCATCCATTGTGCTGGGTGCTCAGTAGGTCCCGTAATTGTATAAGCATGCTATTCTTCGATCCTGGAAAGTGTTGAGTCGGTTCTCTCCTCATGCCCTTCAGCATCAGTCTTGCTGTTCTTTGGAATTGTTATTTGGGGGTGAGCTCTTGGCATCTGTTTTCCATCACAGGCTATTAATACTTTGATTTTTGTAACTTACTCTTTCAATTTTTTTTTTTTTTTTAAGGTTTTAAATTTCAGTCATCTGGTTTCTAAGCCCGACCTCTCCTTCCAGTCTGTTACAAGCAGCAGCCGGTTCTTACATGGATGGGTTATCTTTTCTTCATCTCTAATGTTAGTGACAGTAGCTTCAGAAACTTGTTTCCTTTAAGATGCTTTTCTTTCCTGTTGTCTTGGCCTCTGCCTTTCATCCTCCTTGCATGTTTGGTCATCTTTGGCTCATACGTAGGAGTGGAGCTCTCGTTTTTCTTTGGCGAAGAGCGTTTGAAAATCGAGGTGGTAGTGAATGTGTGGGGCTGAGGGCTGGGGGCTTGGCAACCACGTGGTTCACGAGGTGGGGGCTGAGTCACTTTACTGAGGAGCCCCTTGGTACATCTTTGCTTTTTTCCTTCCTGGAGCCGATCAGGTTCACCAGAGAAGTCTTTTTCCACTCTGCTGCCTGAAGGGTGTAAAAGACCTGGCTGCCAGTGTCCTGGGATCCCAGGAGAGGGAGAAAGCCGAGGGTTCTGAAAAAGTAAACTACTTTCTTTCTTAGCACTGTATGCCTGTTTAGTCCAAAGCTCCCCCTCTCTTACCTGCTTCAGACAAGTTTCTACCAGGATTGGGGAGTTGAGTTGTCCAGCAGTGCAGATAGGATCTCTGGGTTTAACTGTTTGTCAAACTGTCTGAACCAATCCTCTTTTAGTCCCTTTTACCCTGTTTCCAAAGATACCTGGGCTGCCAATTGCAAATAAGCCTTAGGGGTTCTGTGATACAATCTGAAGTATCTTACTGATGACACTCTTGACTATTCAGTTTTCTTGTCTGCTTAGTTGCCATTTGTGTGGAAGCTTTGCAGCTTCCACAGTTTTGTAGTTTCCTCTTCCATGTTGGTCCTTAGGGTTTTTTGTGTTGCTGCCCCCTCCACTTTTTTTTTGTACAGTACTGGGTTTTAGTAGAATTTCAAAAGGAACTAGAAGTGATACAGTTTACTTATAAACAGACTTTTTATGTGTGGGGATGGTTGGTGATGGAAGATCTGGGGGAACAAAATGGGGCAGGCAGATGAAAATATAAGTAGATCAGTACCCTTATAGGATTTGGCCAGCAAAGTAAAGTTCACAAACGGTTTGCTAGTTTGTTACAGAACTGGTTTCTGTTTACCTATTGGACAGTGTTAGGTAGCTTTGATTTTTGTTCTCTCAGTTTTGTAGACCCTGTTAGAGCTCCCAGTTCCACTTTCTAGGTCTTTTGTCCGAATTCAGATTTCGACACCTTTTGATCTGCTAGATGTCTGCTACCAGGTGAGTTAATCTCTTTTTTCTGGGGCTCTGGGGCTCCTCTTTTTTTCTTTTTCTGACCTTCATTGTGTTTTATGAGGTTGCAGGTCTCATTACCACTTTTTCCACATTGAGACGGCAGTTGCTTCATTGTTCTTTTCTGTATGTGTTAGAATGTAGCATGTGGACATCTGTCCCATTGCCATTGATACTGAGATGATTTTGAAAGGTAGGTTCACCAATACCATTAGCATCTGATGATTAGGCCTCTGTGTTCTATACGGTATGTGACTTTATTGCTTGGGAAAGTTCTTTGACGTCATTTAAAAGTACTTTGTTTATGGCCTTGAGGTGTTGTTAACTTCGAAACCAGCACTGAACCCACTGTCCATCACAATGTGTTGGTCCTGAAATTTGTAATGAGTTTATTCAGTTTGGAGTCTAAAGATTAATCTCAAATGTCAAAATCAAGATTCCATGCATAATGGATACACTCGATGTATTTCAGTCATTTGCTTTGGATTCAGTTTACCTAGTAGTGTAATTTATCCACGCACCATTGATCAAGGGGGAACTTGGACTCATAAAGACTGATTTTTACTGCTTGCTTTTGACAGCGTTGGAAAGAATGCATACTTTATCCTTTCTTCACCACTGGCCATATTTAGGAGTCTAGTCTGAAAATTTGCACAAGTAAAATGATTCTAGCAAGATGAATGCCCAGTTGTGCAAATTCGGTTCGTTTGGGCTGTGCATTGCTGTCAGTTGCCTGTAATTTGGAAAGCTGGGGAAGGGCTGATTATAATCTAGTATTTCAAAGAAACCTGCAGGCCATTTACATCAGAATCACTTAGCATTGTTTGGGATTCTGTATTTCACACATCCCAAGTTATTTTAGCTACATTAATTTTTTTTTTTTTTTTTTTTTTTTTTTTTTTGTGTTCTTTTGCCGGCTGCACCTGTGGCATATGGAGGTTCCCAGGCTAGGGCTTGAATCATAGCTGCAGCTGCTGGCCTACGCC
Organism: Sus scrofa; assembly: GCF_054392235.1. Lineage (NCBI taxonomy): Eukaryota > Metazoa > Chordata > Mammalia > Artiodactyla > Suidae > Sus > Sus scrofa. Next base: position 142,293,963 of record NC_139390.1, read on the forward strand.
ACGGCCACAGCATGAGATCCAAGCCACATCTGTGACCTACATTACAGGTATGGCAGCACCGGATCCTTTTAACCCACTGAGTGAGGCCAGGGGTTGAACATGCATCCTCATGGATGGGTTCTTAGCGCTGAGCCACGATGGGAACTCCCTACACTAAGGTTTTAAAGAGTGTGGCTTTAAGTGGTTAGTATTGAGCCTGCTGGTTCCTAAGGACTTTTCGTTTTTAATGTAGAAACAAAGGTGCATGTTTCATAAAACTTAAACCTCTCGAGCATTTTAATCATGGACCCTAAGTCTAGCTTGAAAGAAGAAATTAGCATTCTAATGAGTGTACAGGATGACCACGAGCACTTGTGTATCAAGGGAGGTGGTGGGTAAGCTGTCACTAAATTCTTCAGAGCAGTTCATGCCTCTTACCTGCATGTCGCCCCTTCTGGTTTGTGGCTGATCTCCGTCACCCACTCCGTTATGAATTGGTAATCCGCAGCTCTGTTTGAAATGTATTTAGTCTGGGGTCTTGAGGTGGGCTAGTTATACATTGCCCTGTTGTCTCTACCATCTTTTAGAATCTCATGGAAATATGTAATTCCAACAGTCTCATGAAATAGCTGTGGTATAGTAGCTTTGGGTAAAGACCTGGGGGACCCAAGGGGCTATGTAATTTAGGGAAACAGCAGTGGGGTAACTGCTAAATAGTCTATCCTCCCCAGTAAACCTTGTAAAGGCAGGTCATTTGGCAGGACAGAAAGGTGCTTAAAGGGCATGAAAAAAGGACTTAACAGAGTTACTGTACTCCTTAAAGACGGTTAGATACTTTGCAGAGATGAGATCCGAAGTAAGCCCAGGGTTCCTTGTTACAGCAGTCCAGTCCAAGTTATTTTAGTTGTCATGGGAGGAATTCTTAAGAAAGTCGTTAAAGTACAGACAGACAGTAGGAGAGGTACTAATTCATTAAACATTGATAATCGAGGTTATTAGATTCTATTTTGAGAAAAGTTGCTTGCTGTTGGGAGATATTTTAAGATGAGTTGGTATACATTTTATTTGTGTAGCCTGTATTCTGTTTAATTTGAAAGGAACTTTACTTTTCCTGGCATTTTAGTTTCCCTTAAAAATAAAGTATTGGAAGAAACTTAAGAGGTCTGTTAATATCAGTATCTAAATGTGACATTTAAAATGTCATGGAAGCTATGCTTTGAATAAAAACTTGGGAAAAAGAACCATATAATTGCCCCTTTTTTGTTGTATGGATGGCCTTGGATTACACCGGGCTTAATCACATTTTTAGAAAATATTTGCCCATCTCAGACTGATAAAGTGGAGTCCTTTTAAAAATAAAAATTGGGAAATGGCTTTTTGATTATATTATCAGTGTAGTTAAGATTGGCTAAGGCAATAAAGAAAAATTTGAAATGCTCAGAAATTTATTGTAAATTGCTTCTACAGTCATTGATAAAGCATGCTACTACTAATCAATTAGTTTATGTATTAAGACCTATCAGCATGTCTTTTTTAAGAACCTGGTTGACTTGATTTTAAACTAATGATGTTCTCTGTACCATTTGACTTTTTCAAGATACTCTCCCCAAGCCAATTCGGTTGGAAGCAAGTGTTTCTAGTTCTAGAAGCCTACTTGTAGAGTCTTCATATTGAAATTCATAGTGGGCTTTAATGGGGTTTTGATTTGCACTAAACTTTATTTCCTGAAAGATTACTCATGTTCAAATTATAATGTAGTGCTTTTGTCTTATAATTAAACTCTTACAGCACTCATGTCATTTTTGCACTGTCTTTTTTTTTTTCCAAATTTAAAATTTCCCCCTTTGGATGAATTCCTTGAAACAACATAGGTCTTATTTTCTTAGTTGAGAAGGTAAGACAACTACTGTCCTGTTTAAAATGACAATTTTAAGTGACGAGATTCTTTGGAAAGTTAGCTACGCATGGAGAATTGCCTGGTCTGGTGGTCAGGATTTGGTCCTTTCACTGCTTGGCTCGGGTTCAGTCCCCCATCTGGGAACTGCTGTGTGCCACTGCTGCCAAAAAAAAAAGCGGGGGGCGGGGGGGGGGGAAGAAAAGTTAGCTATCCGCTACTGGTTAAATAGCGTTACAGGTTGAAAAGTCACTCAATGTGATGGAAGGAAAAAGCGCAATTTCCAGTTTTCTCCAGCAGGTTCATGGGAAGGGGTGTTAGGAGGAAGGTTCTCTGTGGGGATATTCCGTCTTTGGCCTCTCCTGGGCTTGCTGTCACACTGTAGTGAGACTGCTGAAAGCGCTGGGAATGCATTTACTAACTGTGTGGACTTCAACATTTTCCCGAACAATGGCAAACTGAATTAGCTGTGCAGAAGGGCCGTCCTGTGCGCCGAGGTGCTGGGGCTCAGTGTAAACACAGCAAAGCCTGACGGCGTGGCTTCACTGTTACGGCCCCTGCGCTCCTGTCCCTTGAGGACCCCATCAGGACGGTGGCGCTCGGTGCCGGCCTGCCGAGAGGCTGCGGTCGCGGTGGGGCGTGCTGTGCCGCCCAGCAGCTCCCCTCGCCCCATGACCTCATTTTCTGTAACCAGCTTGGATTCACCTAAATAGCAGGTTGGAATTAAACAATTGCGGTTCTGCCGAGATTCTGCAGTGAGGTATGGATCTTCAAAGCAAGGTGAAATAATTCTTTTCAGATTGATTAGAATGTGCGGGACATTGTATTTAGGAGACGTTTTAAAAATTCCCGTTTACTATGTTCAGTGGGTTTCAAACTTGAAGTGTTTGCATGCTGACCGCGTGGATGTTGCCAGGAGACAGGTGGACAATGGGTTGCAGTTCGGAAGGGGGGTCGTGGCTGGACCAGGCAACCCTGGGAGTGAATAAAAGCCCCCTGGACAGCGGACGCTGACGCCAACCAGGGACGGATGAGCGCGTGACTGGGTCCCCGAGGTCGAGGGCGCCTTCTCCCCCCCGCAGCAAGCAGTGTCTTCCCTCCTCCTCGTCGGATGAGCCTGACGGACGGGCGAGCGAGAGAACGTGAGAGAACGTGGGCTTCCGTTTTCTCGGCTGCAAAACGGAACCTACCGCAGGGCTGTTGCGAGGATTGAAATAAAGGGCTTCCGAGGCGCTGGCACACCCGTGCGCGGGCGCGGGCTGTTCCTGGACTGCCTGGGCCTGTTGAGGTCCATTTGGTTTCTAAGGAAGCCCCTTCCCATCGCACACGTTCCCGCGGACAGCCGCCTCGGTGGCTGGCGCTGGGGTTGCTCGTCTTTCCTGCCTTTCTTCTCCGCCCCGACATGCGTGGCTTCAGTAGACGTGTCAGCGCGTTGATGGTGTTACTGGTCTTGCTTCCTCGACTGAAGTGGAAGCTTCCCTTAGCATCAGGACTGTTTCCTGCATTTTACATACAGCGTTACTTGCTCAAGCAGCGGTTGTCTCTATCATTGTGGTACCAGGAAGCCCTGATGTTTGAGGGCTGTCTTGGTGCAGGGTAGGAGCCCAACAATATTTGAACGCGTACTTGAAAAAAACTGAGATTGTCTTAATACTTGTTTCTTTTATTCGAGTACATTCCGATAGATGCAGCACAAAGCAGGAAAACAGTCCTTCCTTAGTGAGTGCTTGCTTGCCTTCTTCTTAGCAGCTTTCAACAGTTCATAACAGCAACAAGTCATCTGGGAAACTTTTATAGTGTATTTGGGACTGCCTAAGAGGACAGGCTTTATGTGGGGCTTACTGCCTGGAACGAAGGGGATAGCCTGTGCTTTGAACACACTGCACCTGGAGAGGAGGTTGCAAAGGTATCTTATTGATTAGGCTTCTGGGTCTTGTCATCCTAATATGTAAAAGTGGGGGAGGGGCAGTGGCTAGATGAGGTGATCTTTTAAGTTCCATGTCTTCTAGCAATAAATGGGCTAGTACTCCCTGGCAATCAGGATACAAATCCATTGCTTTCTACATAATTATAATGATAGAACTGTTAGGCAGATTTATTTTCCAAATAAAATCCACCAAAAGTAATGACAGCAGATGCATGACAGTTTCTTTTCTCATACTACTCCTTTTCAAATTCCTATCTCCACCCCCCAGAAACAACCTACCGACCTGATGAAAAGCAAAACAGTACTGATGGGTATTGTCTGGCCCCCAATTAGCTTTCGGGGTCAGATAACACGCGCTGAGACAGGTGTGGCTTTCACGAGGCTATACCTCAGTACTTGTATTGGGAAAATCTCAGCTTTCTAGCTGTGTGGCCTTGAACATGCCATGAAACTTTGCTGTTTATTTTTCATCTTCAAAATACAGATAATAGTATGAACTAACATAATACATACGAGCCATTGGTCTGTGGGTTTCCTTTATACTAACAACAGTTTTTATCTCTTCATGTCACTGTAAAATTTAATAACATAACCCCTCCCCAAAGCACTTAGAACAGCAGGTCAGGCTATATTTTTCGTGAGTGTATAAATTACAGAAATGCCAAGGTTTCTGACATTTACAATGGAAAGGTGGTACTGTGCTGGAGGGTTGGTACTTATTTAAAATGCTGATATTTGGAGTTCCCGTCATGGCGCAGTGGTTAATGAATCCGACTAGGAACCATGAGATTGTGGGTTCGGTCCCTGCCCTTGCTCAGTGGGTTAACGATCCGGCGTTGCCGTGAGCTGTGGTGTAGGTTGCAGACGCGGCTCAGATCCCGCGTTGCTGTGGCTCTGGCGTGGGCCGGGGGCTACAGCTCCGATTCGACCTCTAGCCTGGGAACCTCCATATGCCGCGGGAGCGGTCCAAAGAAATAGCAAAAAGACAAAAAAAAAAAAAAATGCTGATATTTGATCCCTATCAGAATTAAAATGAGTAGTCAGGAACTGCTATTCTGATCATCTTATTTTTCCTCATGGGTTTTTATGATTTTATTTTATTCTTTTAATGATTTTTATTTCTTAAGGTTTTTACGATTTTTAAAACCAACTTTAGACCTCAAGATCCCACTTAGGAAATAGAACTCATGAAACCTTGTTACCAACCGCAAAGTGAAGTTGAATGTTTTGGATTTTGGATATTTTAGTGATTCAAGGTTATTGGATGAAGTGCATCACTCAAAAGAAAAAAAAAGTCTTTTGAGTAGTAAGCTAGGAAGACATACCTGTGATTTATTAGAGAAATGATAGTTTACTAATTTTTTTTAATCTTTACCCAAAGAAATGCCTAGTATAAAACGACGGTTTGAATTTTCATTTCGAGTGAAAGGCTGTGTAGAAGAGGTGAATGCATATCTGGACTGGACTGAACTGTTGAGCTTCTTCTCATTTCTAAAGGAGTGTTAAGTTCATTTCTGAGTACAGAGCAAGATCCCGGGACTTAATGCTGTAAATGCAACCGTCCTTTCCTGGTAGGTAATGGTTAATGCTTAGAGAGCATGTACTGTGTGTGGACAGCAACTCCACGCAGTATTATCATTACTGGCTCCACCTGACAGACGAGGGAGCGAGGGCACAGGTTCACTAACTTGTCCAAGGTCACCTAGGTGGTATGGTGGCAGAGTGGAGAGGTGGAGCGTGGCCAGTCTGATTCCAGGGTTTGCGTTTGTATATTAAAGAGAAGAGTAGAGGAGCGGTGGTAAAAAAAAAAAGAAATGAGACTACAGAAATGGAAGAGGTACAAAGACAAGAATCTAGGGACACGAAAGGGACAAGGACGTAATTCCACCCTCTCTTCTCCACTCCTCCTACCCTAGAGAATGCTTCCGTAACCACAGAGAGTAGGACTCTAGGATGACGCGAGCAGTTTATGGTACCTGCTGGGATGAGGAGGAGGTCAGGTTGGTATCACATTTGTACTTAGAAGGATGATGATGACTGAAAGGAGAACTGCCACGGGGATGATTAGAATCTTTTTGATGTGTTTCCACCACATCCTCCTCCAAATCGTTCTTGTCTTTTGCGATTCCTCGGCCTGAAATAAAAACAAACACAAATTTAATGGGCTTTTTTTTTTTCCCCATTTCTGGAGTCACGTCCACACTACAGTATCTGTTAGAACTATCTAAAAGAACAGATTTGGAGTTCTCTTGCGGTGCAGCAGGCTAAGGGGCCAGCGTTGTTGCTGCCATGATGTGGGTTCCATCTCTGGCCTGGGAACCTTCATGTGCTGTGAGTGCGGCCAAAAAAATTTAAAAAAAGGACAATTTAATTTGGTTTTGACTGATCCCCAAAAGTCTCAATAGGCCTAAGCTGCTGTTACAAAATGATGCACCGAGATTTCTTACTGTGTTCAACTATACTTTTATTTGCTTATTTATTTAATTTTGTGACTTGAACAAGCTACCAACTCTTTGAACTTGTTTCCTCATCTTCACTTTATGGTTTTACTTAAATGCCACCAGCTCTTACAACCCTGTTTAAAATTGCTGCCCCATCTCCAGCCCAGAAGCCCTGTTTCCCTTCAATACGTTATTTTTCTCCCAAGTGCTTTTCTCTCATCTAATAATATGTAAATTTTACTTATTTTTTGTTGAGAATGTAAGCTCTATGAAGGCAGAGATTTTTCATTCACTGCTCTATCCCCAACAGCACACAGTATAGAGCAATGTTTAATACTGTTCAAAAAAAAGAATGACTGAGTTTATTTCTTAAATAGGGATGATAGTATCTGCTGAATAGTAGCCCAGACTGTGAGAGTTAACTGAGACAGTGAATACAGTGCCTAGACTGCCACATAAGAGTAAGTTATGCCATTTTAATAATTTTTTGATGAATAATGAGATGGATTTTGTTAAGTACAACAGCGTAAGTTTCGTACTAAAGTTTTTTCTTTCTTTTTTTTTTTTTTTTTTTGGTCTTTTTAGGGCCACACCTGCAACATATGGAGGTTCCCAGGCTAGGGGTCCAATCGGAGTTGCAGCCCTGGCCTGTGCCACAGCCACAGCAACCCTGGATCGGATCCTTAACCCACTAAAAGTGCCCAGGGATGGAACCTGCGTCCTCACGGATACTAGTTGGGTTTGTTACTGCTGAGCCATGACAGGAACTCCCTGCACTTAAGTTTCATATATTAATCTAATTCAAAAAATGAAACAGCTTGCTTTTTAAAAATTATTGAAAGAATTCAAGGAGCAGTGGAGAGAAATGACACAAAGCCACACAAGATTGTAAAATCCTCCCCCTACTCCCTGCAGAAAGCTTTATTGTTTTCCTTTGGTCCATTCCTTTTTGTTTTTAAAATGCATGTAATTGCTTTTTGGAGTTCCTGTTGTGGCTTATCAGTAACCTGACTAGTATCCACAAGGACATGAGTTCAATCCCTGGCCCTGAGCAGTGGGTTAAGGATCCAGTGTTGCCATGAGCTGTGGTGTAGGCTGAAGGTTTGGCTCGGATATGGTGTGGCTGTGGCTGTGGTGTAGGCTGGTGGCCACAGCTCTGATTCGACCCCTAGGCTGGGAGCCTTCATATGCCTAGGGTGCAGCCCTAAAATTAAAAAAAAAAAGAAGAAAATTCTGACCTAGAACAGTGTCTGACATATGGTGGGTGCTCAGTAAATACTTGTTGAAAGTACCTCATGTAGCTGTTTATTTTTTCATGGTGTTTGTTTTCCTCGGCATCACTGGAAAGTGTGTGTGTGTGTGTGTGTGTGTGTGTGTGTGTAAGATATATATGTATTTCTTGACTTTTTTCCTGTTTCCAATATGGAAAAGAGACTGTAACTCCTACCTCCCCTTCCCCAAACCCACATCTTTCCCTTCTTTCCTATATTCTCTCTCTCTCTTTTAATTATTTATTTACTTATGTAGGCCATGCCCGCAGCATATGGAAGGTCTCTGGCCAGGGATCACGCCAGTGCCACAGCAGCACCCTGAGCTGCTGCAGTGGCAGCGCAGGATCCTTAGCCTGCTGCACCACAAGGATCTTGCTCCTCCCTTCTTGTTTCCTTAAATCTCTGTAGGAGGTTCCCTTGTGGCGCAGCGGGTTAAGGACCTGGTCGGGATCAGGAGCTTCCCCTGCCATGGCCGAAACAAACTTTGTACATATTCACCGCCGCGTGGAGGGTACATGACTGTTCTTTTTCATGTACAGCGTTTTGGTTTCTCTAGCGCGGCTGATAGGGAGGTAGTTAAAATGTTGTCACGCGTTAGCTGTTCATCTTCCAGCCAGTACTTCATTCCCACAGTCTCCCGAGCAGCTGTGTTGGCCGCGCCTGCTTTTCTTCCCGTTCCTCAGAGTTTGACCTGCTCCGTCTGGCTGGGGTCCGGGTGGGCTACACCTATAGCTTTCATCCTGAGCGCTCTGTTCACAGATATCCTGGGAAGGCCCTTTTCTTGTTTTGGGCCTTTTGTTTCTTTAATCTCATTTCTTTGGCTTATTCCTTCCTGTTGGTGAGAAATCTCTGCTGAAAACTTCTTAGAAAGCGTGAGTGAGAGTATGTTTCTGAGAACTTAACGTGCCCAGAAATGTCTTGATTCTACCCCTACACTGAGGTGTCGCTCGGGTACAGAATCTGCTGTGGACACCGCTTCCTTCAGGACTCCGAATGCACCCTCCACTCTTCTTTAGAGCCCGTATGTTACTTTGGCAAAATGCAATGTTTTCCAATTGCCACAGCTTTGTTTCTTCTCTTTGAAAACCTTCAGAATCTTTCTTTTTAATGTTCCGTGACTTCAAGATTACTGCTCTGCTATGGCCCTTTCTTTTTGGTTCATTGAATCTGGAAATTCATGTTGTTTGGTTCTAGGAATTTTTCTTGTATTAATAAGATTTTCTTGGAGTTCCCATTGTGGCTCAGCAGGTTAAGAACCTGGCTAGTATCCTTGAGAATGCATGTTCGATCTCTGGCCTTGCTCAGTGGGTTAAGGATCCAGCATTTGCTGTGAGCTGTGGTGCACAGGTCACAGATTCAGCTCAGATCTGGTGTTTCTCTGGCTGCGGCCTAGCCTGGCTGCTGCAGCTTAGATTCGACCTGGGAACTTCCCTGTGCTGCAGGTGTGGTCCTAAGAAGAAAAAAAAAATCAGATTTTCTTCCCTCTGATTTCTTCATTTTCTTTATCTGAAACCCCTGTGATTCACATGTTGGATTTCTTAGACTGTTTTTTCTCGCTCCCTTTTTGCTCTGCTTTCTGAGAGACTACCTCAACTTTATATTACAATGGTTCTTTTTTTTTTGGCCACATCACAGCATGTAGAAGTTCCCAGGCCAGGGATCAAACTTTGTCACAGTAGTGACAACACTGGATCTTTAACCTGCTAGGCCAGCAGAGAACTCCCACAATGATTCTACTTAGTTAAAAATTTTTTACTATTTTAATTTTTTTTAAAAAATGGGAGTGTACCCTTATTTTATTTATTTTATATTTTGCTTTATAGGGCCACACCTGTGGCATATGGAGGTTCCCATGCTAGGGGTCTAATCAGAGCTGCAGCTTCTGGCCTACACCACAGCCACAGCAACATGGGATCCATGCCTTGTCTGTGGCCTACACCACAGCTCACGGCAATAACGGATCCCCGACCCACTGAGTGAGGCCAGGGATTGAACCTGCAGCCTCAAGGACACTAGTTGGATTCATTTCTGCTTTGCCATGACGGAAACTCTGCTATTTTAATTTCCGAAGGTCTTTTTGTTCTGTGAACAGCTTTTGTATAGTTTCCATTCTTCTCTCAGGGCGGTATTATCTTCTATTATATCTCCCAAGACATTAGAGAGGGTTTTTTTTTTTTTTTTAATGAAGCCTTCTTTTGCTTCTTTGTTTTGTCTACTTTTTTTCCAGTTTATCTTGATATTTTTTATTATAGAGATTTTCCTCAAATAGCTCATGATCTGTGGGATTTTTTTTGGTTCTTTTGTTTTCTTCTACATCAGCATGGACGTTCCTGGGTCTGGGTTTGAATCCAACCCAGAGCTGTGGCCTATGCCACAGCTGCAGCCACACTGGGTGCTTAACTCACTGCACTGGGGTGGGTATCAAACTGGCGCCTCCGCAGAGACGAGCTGACCACTAACCCACTGTGCCGCAGTGGGAACTCCTCACGATCTGTGTTGTTTATTAAAAGGATGACCGGAAACCCAGTATGCGTGGGTGAGGGCTGTCACTGGGTGGGCTTCACTGTAGGGCAGTCCGGTGTGACGCTGGCCATTTCACTGGGGGATGCCCACGATCTGCACGTCATCTGCAGTCTCGTTTCCTTGACCTGGTCGGTTTTCTTAGAGAGGAATCTAATCCCTGCCTGGGTGAGGCTGACCCTGGGTCGGCTCCTTACGCAGGATGCAGATTTTCACTTGGTCCATCTACTTTTTTTTGCTTTTGTTGCTTTTTAAGACTGCACCTGCGGCATATGGAAATTCCCGGGCTAGGGCTTGAATCAGAGCTACAGCTGCTGGCCTACACCACAGCCACAGCAACGCAGGATCCGAGCCGCATCTGTGACCTACACCACAGCTCACGGCAACGCCGGATCCTTAACCCACTTGAGCAAGGCCAGGGATCAAACCCACATCCTCATGGCTACTAGTCGGGTTCGTAACCCACTGAGCCACAACGGTGCCTGGTGTCTGAGTTTAGAATCTCTCAGGTCTATTGTCTTTAGATAATACAATGTATTATCCTTTGTCAGGGCTGAGGAGAGGACGCAGTGTGGCTGTAAAAAGTGGGGAAGGGGTTCTACAGGTTACCTGTTCTTTTTAAAGACTTTACACCCAGTCTCTTCTTTCAGATCTGAACTGCTTTTAGAAGCACCACGTGCTCTGTTTCAGATCCTTTCCAAGCTTCTGTGGCCTGGTCAGCTTGCATCTGAATGTCTTCTGCTACAAGCTTATGTTTTCAGGTTTTACTGCTCTATGGAGGCTGTTAAGTACTCACAACCCATTTTTCTAACTTCCAAAATTGTTGAAATTTCTTACCTGTTGTCTTTTTTTTTAAAAAATCCTAGTGATTTATACATTAAAATCTCTAATTATTGTTTTACCTATCATTTTATTAGAATTTTGAGAGGATACTAAAATAAATATATATGTTTAATCTGCCGAGTTAAGATCCATGACCCATGCTTATCTCTACGCAGACTGGCAGGTAGCTTACTGGCCTACTCTTTGTAAAAAAAAAAAAAAATCTGCTTTTTAACATTCAGTGGAGCCTTTTACAAAAAGACCGGAAGAGAGAAAATTATTTTAGTTATAGACAAAAACAGAGGGTTTAGTGAGAACGATTATGTGCTGTGTGAAAATAACCGGAGAAAAGTTGTAAAATACTTCAAATTTCATCTTTTCTTGAACTGTTCCTACTCAACTGGGTTCAAAGAGGAGGTAATTTTTCTCTATGTAATCATAAAATATAATTTATACAAGCAAGTGAGATTTGTTTGGAAGAAAATGCAGTAAAGTACTTATTCTGTAACTTTCTAAAATTTAGATGCCTTAGATGTTTTAGATTTAGATGCCTCTTTTCCCATAAGAAAGACATAATCTAATAAAAAAGTTATAGACCCAGTGATGCAGTGGATTATGTAACCCTATAACTCTGCCACTATTACTATTCAGAAATGCTAGATAAGATATAAGAAGCAAACTTATTATTAATACTTATTTATTTATTTTTTCTTTTTAGCCTGGAGGTTCCCAGGCTGGTGATTAAGTTGGAGCTGCAGCCACCTACACCACAGCCACAGCAACTTGGGATCTGAGCCTTGTCTGCGACCTACACCACAGCTCCTGGCAACACCCAATCCTTAACCCACTGAGTGAGGCCAGGGATCGAACCCACAACCTCATGGATCTGGCTGGGTTTGTTACCACTGAGCCATAATGGGAACTCCAGGAAGCAACCTTTTAAATGCACAACTGAGCTTGGAAGAGAGTAAGAAAGAGGAAGGCCTAGTGCGGGAACCTAGGAAAGCAGAGAGAAACTGCAGGGATGGCGCAGCTCCCCTGGATTGAGGAAGGTGGCAGTGTTGGCCTCTGTCAGGCAGAGTTTCAGATTTAAGTGCTTCCAGGGACCTTGGGCTAAGACGGGCTCACGAGAGGAAAGCAGCGAAACTACTGAATTTCCATCCTCCTTGTAAACTAGGCTCAAAGCTTTGGAACCTCCCTGCCTCTCTCTCAGCCCCATCCGATCTGTCAGCAGCTCTCATTCGTCCCACCTTCCAAATCGGGCCAGAATCCAGCCACTGCTCTCGCCACCTCTATTGCCGTCCGCACGCATGTAGTGTCGCTACACCTTCACCGCCTCCTATTCCTTTAGAATTTCCTTTGGTGAGAAGCGTGCAGATGTGATGAAGACAGCTGTCCACTGAAGACTCTGGGCTCCCCCTGCCGTCATGGAGACTTGTTGCTGGCCAGAGGCTTTCCCATCAGGGGCCCCTTTTCCCTGGCTTCTTGCCCCCTCTTGCCGTGCCCCCTCTCTCCTCCTTGCTACAAGACTAATTTCTTAAAATAGGTTGAGTAGAAATGCTAGGTGGCACCTGGGGGCTGAAGCGGCAAAAGCAAATGCGTCTTTCCCTCCCTGTGTAAGCAGCTGCCAACCGAAACGGAAAGACTCGGGGGCCGAGGCGATGACAGGGTCACAAAACGGAGAGCTAAGTGGAGGTCTGTCTGTGCAAAAACCTGCCGTAGACGGTGGGGCAACCAAGAAACAGACCGGTGTTGTGTTAAAACACTGAAACTGGGCTCAACTTTGGTGTAGGTGGCTCGTGTTTCTTCAGTATTGAAACTGGTAGTAGGACAGGATGTTGTTCGGAAACTGAAACCTGTGACATGGGCTCAACCATCAGGTGGTAGGCAGAGAAGCAGCTGATGTTAGGGGCGTGAAAGATAAAGACCGATGCTCTGCGGGGAAAGATAATTGCTAAACCCGTCCCCCGTGACAATCTGGACGGCAGACAAAGCACGACTGGGCCCGTCACTGTAGAAGAAAGCGTTGGAAAATAAAAGGGTAGGGGTGTGAGCTCTTGTTACTGGTACAGTTAGCAGAGCAAAAACTGGCTGGTTGGCAAGAAGAAACGGGAAGGAATAGACAGACTGCAGACCTGTGGAACATTGGAGGCCTGGATGAGCTCACGGTTTGGGGGCCGAGACAGTAGGAGACGATTGAAAAGGCAAGTATGCATGATCAGAAAACTCTGCAGACCGTGGCCTGAGAAACATGTTTTGCAAATGTCCACCAAAAGACAGGTACCAGTGTGGTATGGTTCCTAAGAAGGAAGAAACTGGAATCTACACTAATGTTCATTAAAAGGGGGACGGATAAGTACACGCTGTTTCTTGGAACAGTAACGATACGCTGTAGGAAGCTAAATGGATAAATGAGAGCTCGTTGTATCAAAACGAAGACATTTCGCAAATATAATGTTGAACTACAAACTCAGGTTGAAGAAGGATATGTTCATTATAATGTCATAAATACAAAGTTTTAAAAGTGCAAACCAATATTATACATCGATAGCTAAACATATATAGCGGAGGAATCAAAATACGCACACAGGTGATTCATAGCAAATTCACAACAGTGGTTCTTAGGGCGAGGGAGTGAGATGGGCTTGGAAGGTACACGGGGGACTTCAAGTGTGCGTGATGTTATTTCTTTAAAAAACAAGACCCGAATCAAATGCGGCAAAATACTAAGGCGAGAAAAGCTGGCTGATGATTGCAAGGGTATTAGGTATATTATTTTCAAAACTTTCTCAGTACCTGAAGTGAAAGTCAAACCGAGGTAGTCTTGATTATGGAATTTTATGGCTGTAATTCCAAATCACATTGTAAGAACGTAGATGTATCAGGTCCCCACTGTCAGGCCCTTATGCTTTATCCGTCTGTTAAGACACTAACACGCACTCTGTGTTGCAGTTAGGTTTGTACAAATCTCTCCTGCAGTGGATAAAGCGGTGGCAGATATCTTATCGCGTTCTTTTATCCCTGCAGATGACAAGCATAATATCCTGTGCATAAAGCCCCCGAAGAATGCTTATAAATTAACAATGAATGGATCTAAGTGGCTTGGACAGTTTTGTGTGAATTCTCGTGTTAGACCCTCACAAAGGACAGCGGCAATCCTGGACAATGATTTCCTTTGTTACTTCTTTGTAGATTACATAACCGATGGGACCTCATCTCTTTCCTGCTATAAAAATAGTGTAGAGGATTGCTTTAGGTTAGGTGGTATTTAATTTAACTAACACTGTGTGCCTGTTTATTGGGGTTGTAGCTGATTATTCTTGGTGGCTAGCGTAGAGCCTGGTAGACAGTAGGTCTTCAAGAGATGTTTGTTGAACTGATCAGTAAGTAAAAGGGGCAGGGATGAGAGAGGCATAGACTCGGTCTGGGCAATAGATGAGGAGATACTTCTTGACTTGGGTTTTGATGGATGAGTAGAAGTTTTTCCAGGGCAAGGAAACAGAGGAAACGGCACGTGGAAAGGTATGGAAAAAAATGCGGCATGTATTTTGGAGGAACTACAGGAATCTGATGTTTTGAGATGTGTAAACTACACGACTATGACCTCTGGTAACGGGATTGGCAGCACAGTCAGAAGAAAGTTCGTTAAGTTAAGGAGGGTGGGCTCTGCCCTGTGTGGACGAAGGTGCTTCACCGGAGGGTTTTAAGAAGGTGCTAGAGAATGCTCGTAGCTGCATTTAAGTAATACTCTAGTGTCAGTGTGGAGGATGATGCGAGTGGAGTAGACCGGAAAGTAGGAAGAACGATTAAATCTGGGAATCACTGTAGTCAGACAAGAGATAACTGATCTTGGAGTGAGACAGGGAGGGACACCGTGATGGGCAGAAGGTGGGTTTCAAAGAGATTTAGCCGGGAGTTCCTGTTGTGGCGCAGTGGAAACGAATCCGACTAGTGTCCGTGAGGATGCAGGTTTGATCCCTGGCCTCGCTCAGTGGGTCGGGGATCCAGCACTGCCGTGAGCTGTGGTGTAGGTCACAGACGTGGCTCGAATCCCATGTTGCTTTGGCTGTGGTGTAGGAAGGCAGTTTCAGCTCCAGTTTGACCCCTAGCCTGGGAACTTCCATATGCTGCGGGTGCGGCCCTAAAAAGAAAAAAAAACAAAAACAAAAAACACAAGACATTTAGCCATTCTGTGGAATACTCTTTAGCTAGCAAGGATAAGGAGTAAAATAGTAGCACACAACAACATGAATATCAAAAACTCTCTTGAGAAATAAAACACAAAAAGTACGTGTTATATTTTCTGTCTGTATGACGTTCCAGAAAAGACAACAGCATCGTGATAGCAGGTTAGTGGTTGGCCGGGTTCCAGGGTGGCAGGAGCGGCAGCTGCCAAGGCAGGCAAGAGGAGGACCCCAGGATGGGAGAGCTAGTCTGAGCTTCATTGTGGCCACACAATTGTACACATCCACCAACTCATCAAACGCCACACTTAAAGTGGGCGCATACAGCACGTAAACCACACCTTGGTACAGTGTTTTGAAAGGTGTAAAAATGAGGCTTAGAATAAAAAAGATTGTGGGGGTTGAATCAATAGAACTTGGTGAGTAAAAAGTATGTGTATACTTTGCTTTACATGGCAGCTGTGTTTCTCTAGAAAAGACCTCTAAAAATAAAATATGAAAGGGGAGTTTTCTGGTGGCTTAGTGGATTAAGGGTCTGTTTTGTCACTGCTGTGGCTCAGGTTACTGCTGCGGTGTGGGCTAGATCTCTGGCTCCAGAATTTCTGCATGCCATGAGCATGGCCAGTAAAATAATCAAATCAAATCAAATACTCAAAGGGAACTACACCCTTGGTGATTGTTTTTAAACTGTTTTCTAACAGAGAATTTCGGACAATCCAAAGGTGACAGGACGGTATAATGAACCCCTAATATGCTGAACATCCAGATTTAAGCATTGCCAATTTACGGGCAATTTTGTTTATATCCCATTCTTGGAGTTCCCATTGTGACACAGCGGAAACGAATCTGACTAGTATCCATGAGGATGCAGCTTCAATCCCTGGCCTCGCTAAGTGGGTCGGGAACCCCGTGTTGCTATGAGCTGTGGTGTAGGTCGCAGACGCAGCTTAGATCCCAAGTTGCTGGAGCTGTGGCAGAGGCTGGCTGGCAGCTGTAGCTCTCATTAGACTCCTAGCCTGGGAACTTCCATATGCCGCAGGTGCAGCCCTAAAAAGCAAAACAAAACCAAAAAAAAAATTTATGCCCTTCTACTCCCCCACTTCTGAACTATTCTGAAGCAAGTGTCAGCTGTTATGTGATTGCATTCGTATAGCCAGAGTTCAATAATTGTCTCATGAAGTTGTACGTTTTCATTTTTAGAGTTTGTTTGAGTCAAAATCCACATGAGGACCACACGTTGCCACTGACACACCTTCCAGCTCCTTTCTCCCGGGGTTTCCCTCCTTCTCATCCCTTGCAATTTATTGGTTGACTATGATTTTCTTAATGCAAGAAATCCTTCTTTTACACAAATAACCACCTCCTGCTCGAATGGGCTTCACAATTTGGATTGTCTTATAATTATTCTTTTTAATATTTTAGTTGCATTCCAGTAATTTTTGATAAAGCCATATTTTGGTGAGAGAGGTTTATCTCACTGAGTATCCCTGGTATGTTTTTGCTTTTGGCAATTTGTCTCAAGGCAATGATCCCGTGGCTCAGAGCACTGTTTGGGGTTCAGGCGGCTGTGTGACACTCACAGTTATTTGCAGATTGTCTGTTCTAGCAGTGAAGATATTCAGTCTTTCTTCGCTTTCCAAAATTTTATCGATATTTTGAGTCATGACATTTTTAACATCAGTTACTTGACTTCTCAGCGTGGATATCGAGCTGTCATCTTGACTTTTATTGTATTTCATCTACATAGAAGTGAAACATAATATACATTTTATGTTCTATAAATGAAATCTATTATATTGTACAAATCAGAACAAAGGTGTTGAAAACACATCTCATCTGTATTTCAGCATAAGGAGTCAACCAAGCCCCAAACTGTCCCACCCTAATCTTGTAGGAAAAATGGGGAGTGGTGGGAGAGGGAATATATCAATATACTTATTCAATCCATTGGAAATATTTTTTAGCAATTTAAATTGTTTGCTATTTATTTGTGTAGACCTTTTAAAAGAGCAGTTTTAGGTTCACAGTAAAATGGAATGGAAAGTACAGAGTTCCTGCATGCTTCCGATGTCCCACATGTGCAGCAGGCTGCCTCCCTGTCACCATCCTGCACCTGAGTGGTCCGTGTGTCCCAGGGGACCTACACTGATGCGTCATGATCACCCAAAGTCCATGGTTTACATTAGGCCTTGCTGTAAATATCGTCCGCTCAATGGACTTGGACCAATGTCAGATGACACGGACGTGTCTTTACAGTATTACGCAGAGCAGTTTCATGCTCCCTTCTCCTCAAGCCCCGGCAACAACTGGTCTTTTTATTGCCTCCATAGTTTTGCCAGAGTAACATATAGTTAGAATTATTTAGCATGCAATGTTTCAGATTGGCTTCTTCTTTTTTTTTTTTTTTTTTCTTTTTAGAGCTGCGCCTGTGGAGGTTCCCAGGCTAGGGGTACAATCAGAGCAGCAGCCGCCGGCCTACACCACAGCCACAGCAACGTGGGATCAGAGCCACGTCTTCGACCTACACCACAGCTCAGGGCAACGCCGGATCCTTAACCCATTGAGTGAGGCCAGGGATCAAATGTGCATCCTGTGGGTACTAGTCGTGTTCATTTCCGCTGTGCCATGACAGAAACTCCCTGGCCCATTTTCTCATCAGGTTTTTTTTTTTTTTTTTTAATGTTGAGTTTTAAGACTTTTTTTGTATATTTTATTTATTTATTTGTTTATTTGTTTATTTATTTATTTATTTTTAGGGCCGCACCTGCAGCATATGAAGTTCCCAGGCTAGGGGTTGAATTGGAGCTGCAGCTGCCAGCCTCAGCCACAGCCACAGCAATGTGGGATTCTTAACCCACTGAGCAAGGCCAGGGATTGGACCTGGATCCTCATGGATACTAGTCGGGTTTGTATCCCAACGGGCCACAACGGGAGCTCCCATCGTACATTTTAGATTACAGTCCTCTATTAAATGTGTCTTTTGCAAATATTTTCTTCCAGCTGTGTCTTGTCTTCTCATTCTTGTGACAGTTTTTGGATTCAGTTTGACAATCTCTGTCTTTTAATTACAGTTAACTTTTCAAGTAATTATTGAATAACTGGATGAGTATCGTCCATATTTGTTAACTGTCTTCTCACTGCTCTTGTTCTTTGCTCCTTTTTTGTCTTCCACTCTAAGGTACA
This sequence comes from Sus scrofa, assembly GCF_054392235.1. Lineage (NCBI taxonomy): Eukaryota > Metazoa > Chordata > Mammalia > Artiodactyla > Suidae > Sus > Sus scrofa. Next base: position 142,312,184 of record NC_139390.1, read on the forward strand.
GTGTTATATTTCAACAGTAAGCTGCAGAACTATATTAAATAATAACTTACTAAGCACTTAGAACGTGCCAGGTACTGTTTTAAGCACTTCACACATTTAAATTAGTTCATTTAATTACCAAACCACTATATAAAGTAGTACTCTTACTAACTTTTATTTTCTAAATAAGAAAACGCAGGCTGAGAGAAGTTCAGACTCGAGAAGCTCCAGATATTGAGCCTTTACCCATTGTATTAATAATCCTAAAATTATATATATATATACACACACAGATACACACACACACACACATACATATACACATTGTGTGTGTGTGTGTATATATATATAATTCTGGACAGTTATGCACCAAACTGTTGATTGTGCTCACCTCAGCGGTGTTTGATGGAGATTACAGGAGATATGCATGTTTTATATAATTTGTTTATCTCACTTTATTAATGAGCATTACTTTTTAAATTAAAAAGTAATATGGGAGTTCCCATTGTGGCGCAGCGGAAATGAATCCAGCTAGAAACCATGAGGTTGCAGGTTTGATCCCTGGCCTTGCTCAGTGGGTTAAGGATCTGGCGTTGCTATGTTTATTGGATGCCTCTACGGCTTGTGTGTTAAAGCTTTATTAAGATATGATCAAGTTAAGATGAATAGTGAATGTTCGATTTTCATTTTCCTTTCCTCCTAACAATGTTTAATCTTTCTTTCTTTTTGCTTTTTTTTAGGGCTGTACCCAAGGCATATGGAAGTTCCCAGGCTAGTGGTGGAGTTGGAGCTACAGCTGCCAGCCTGCACCACAGCCACAGCAATGCCAGATCCGAGCCTTGTCTTCGACCTACACCATAGCTCACAGCAATGCCAGTTCCCTGACCCATTGAGCAAGGCCAGGGATCGAACCTGCATCCTCATGGATACTAGTCGGATTTGTTTCCATTGCACCACAATGGGAACTCCTGCAAAATCTTTTTTAATCTAAGAGACTCATGTAAGTTTTCAGATAATGTGTTCATAATCCATTCAATGGCATTTGGTACATTTATGTATGTGTGTAAAACTCTAAAAACTAATCCCCCCCACCCTCCCGTGTGCCTTTTGTTAATTATAGTATAAAAAAAAATTCAACAACTTTTGTAAAATTTTCTACGGATTGAAAGCTCACCAGGCTAGTTTATAAAATTTTTTTGCTTCTTAATTGTTTTTTGTCTTTTTGCCTTTTTTTTTCTAAGGCTGCTCCCACGGCACATGGAGGTTCCCAGGCTAAGGGTCTGACAATAGCCTATGGAGGCAACCACTGCGATGTGTTTGGTTTATTCTTTCCTTGTCCCCCATGTACCCCCTCTTTTTTTTTTTTTTTACTATAAGCAAACATATATTTGTATTTATTCCCTCTTTCTTAAATGGTAGCATATAAGGATGGTAAGTAAATAGCGGTATACCATATATATATATATTTTTTTCTCTATCTTGCTTTATTTACTTACAAATATATTATGGGTATCATTCCTTATTATATAGAAACAGAAGTTCCTAGTTCTTATTCATCTTAGCGGCTCTTACCTCATCACTCCCAACTGACCTGTCGGATGGAATACTGATAATGTTTAAGAATACATTTGGAGCTTACGTACCATGTATTTTCCTAATACTTGTTGAAAATCTGCAGCAGCTGCATTTGAAGGAGAAAAATGTTCTTGTGACATCAAAGGATTTCTCAGAAGACTCTCACTAACCTGGGAAAATTAATGGAAATATTTATTTATTTATTTATTTATTTTGCCTTTTCTAGGGCCGCTCCTGTGGCATATGGAGGTTCCCAGGCTAGGGGTCCAATCGGAGCTGTAGCCGCAGCCTACACCACAGCCACAGCAACGAGGGATCCGAGCCGCGTCTGTGACCTACACTGCAGCTCATGGCAACGCTGGTTCCTTAACCCACTGAGCAAGGCCAGGGATGGAACCCGCAACCTCATGGTTCCTAGTCGGATTCGCCAACCACTGTGCCACGGCGGGAACTCCTAGAAATGTTTAAACTATATAGCTAATTTCAACTGAAGAATTAAAGAGCAAGTGTTTATTTGAAGAAAAGTCTGGCAGAAACGTGCAATGAAGCCAGAACAATTCTAGATTTTTTATTTATTTATTTACTTACTTTTTCTTTTTAGGGCCTCACCTGTGGTATATGGAAGTCCCCTGGCCAAGGGTTGAATCAGAGCTGCACCTGCCAGGCCTATGCCACAGCCACAGCCACAGCAATGCAGGATCTGAGTCGTGTCTGCGACCTACACCGCAGCTCATGGCAACGCCAGATCCTTAACCCACTGAGCAAGGGCAGGTATAGAACCTGCGACCTCATGGTTCCCAGTTGGGTTTGTTACTACTGAGCCACAGGGGGAACTCCTAATGTGTCTGTTTTTGAAGAATAAAATAAATAGAGATTCTAAGAGAGCTGGGTGGATTGTCTTTGGAGATCTTGCTGTAGAGTCAGTGTGGAAGCAGGAGACGGGGATAACGTTGAGAAAGCGCTGAAGGTCACTGAGGACTCTGTTAGACTGAAGACGGAGCTGCTTTGTGCTAATGACATTCTTACTAATAAACTATAAAACAGACCTCAAAACTTAAGTAACTGAAAAAAACCTCTTAAAATAGTATAAGAAATTACTCACATTTTTAAGAAACGCAGCTGGTGTTATAGTATCCAAGGCATTGTCTGAGGCACATAGGTAAGTGATTCCATCAACAGAGAGAGTATGGTAGACAAAGCTTTGAAAAGAATATACTCATTTACATGATAATATTAAAGACATTAAGTACTGATGAAGAGGATTTAATTTTGTTTTCAAGCTCTCATGAATCATATAAAAATTATGTAGACAATTTTTTACAATCAGAATTAGAAAATCTTTCATACATGTGAAAAGTTAAATTATGTTAAAAAACACTCTAAATGTGAATACACATTTGAAATTGCATCAATAAAAATAAATTACAATAAAGAGAAAACTTTAATAATCTAATTATATATAATGTGTATGACATGCCTTTGGTAGAAGTCACTCACATTCCAAAACTGAATCTAGATTCTGATCAAAGAGAACATGCTATGGAGTTCCCAGCGTGGCGCAGTGGTTAACGAATCCGACTAGGAACCATGAGGTTGCGGGTTTGATCCCTGGCCTTGCTCAGTGGGTTAAGGATCCGCCGTTGCCGTGAGCTGTGGTGTGGGTCGCAGATGCGGCTCGGATCCCGCGTTGCTGTGGCTGTGGCGTAGGCTGGTGGCTACAGCTGCGATTGGACCCCTGGCCTGGGAACCTCCATATGCCGTGGAAGCGGCCCAAGAAATGGCAAAAAGACAAAAAACAAAAAAAACAAAAAACACATGTTATGTTCATCGATTTTTACTATCCTTATATTTCTAGGTAGATGTATTTAATTTTGGTGCTTCTTGGCTTTTTATTATGACCTATTAGAATTTAAAACTAAATGCTGGCTTGTAAACTGCCAAGATCAAATATTCCGGAGAATAGGATGAGTTTGAGAGGGGAAACTACAGACCACTCCAACTGGTAGACCTTTTGTGTCTTCTCAGACCCACGTAGTAGGAGGCTAGAAGACTCTTGAAAAGTGCCTGCATCTTCACTGCCCTACAGTCCAGAAAATTTAGGCCTATAGCAAATCAAAATAGTCACTTGGTATCTAGGCTTTAATCTAGTCATTTTTGAACATGCTGTACCCAAATGGCTGACAGGCGACAGTTCTGCTCAAATGCTAAAGTGGATATATATGAGAATAAGGACTCTCAGAAACAGGGAGAAAATATAATCCCAGCGTCAGAAAATTTAAAATATGTGCCCTTTCAATATATATCTTTCATATCATATCATGAATATAATGTGCTACAAAGATTTTTAGCAATGGTGTTGACATGCATAATCTCCACTAGGAAATGTTTTTATTTTTAAATTGGGAGGAGTCTTTACAGAAAAAGAGTTGCTGGTTCTATCATCTCTCCAAAAGTTAAACATGTGATTTGAAGTATATTGATACTGGATGTGATTTTAAATTTATGCTTAGTATGTGATTGGTGAATAACATTCAGAAAGCATGCTTAAAAGTTAAAAAAAATTTGAATCCCTGATGTCTAGGATATAGTTAACTGACAAATGCAGGGTGGAGAAACATGTGTATTATGTACTATCATTTACCTGTCATTCTCAGATGCTACCATAAGGGAAGTATGAACATACGTATATGTTTCTTACAGAAAGAAAAAATGATAAGCTAAAACTTATTCAGAAAGATTACCTACATGGGGGAGAGAGTGTGGAGGAAGGAATGAGAATTAGACTCTTGAAGGAAACTCATTTGGGAGATTTGATTTTGGAGCCATATAAATGTTTTACGTAGTTATGTTATTAAATCAGATTTAGAGAGTGCAATCCTTAAAAATAAAAAACGAACAAAAAAGAACCTAACTTTTTATCAAATTACCCAAGCAAGAGCTGATGGTGGTGTGCTTCCTCTGATACCAGTGGATATATCTGGAAGGTGAAGACAACGGGATTTGCTGACGTGTTGGATTTGAAAGGAAAAGAGGCCAAAGTCAAGGACTGTAAAGATCCTGGGCCTGGAAAGGTAGTAACGTGGAAGACTGCAGGAGGGGCTTGGTGTTGGGCAGAAGTTGGAGACGCCCAACAGACATCCAATGGAGATGTGGAGTGAGCAGATGGATGTACAGGTCTGGAGTTCAGAGACAGATCCTCAAAAGATTCAAAATTTAGGGCTCAATATAAGTAAGAAAATAGTAGAGGAGGAAAGTATCTCTTTGAAATCATGCCAGCTAATAAGTGACACCAAAACTAGAATGTCATCCTTCTGCAAGCCCCCAATAAATTAATATCTCCAGGGCGCAGGCAGTGAATATCAGTGACTATTATTGTGCTAAAAGGAGACAGAAGCAGATTATCATGTAGCATCCGATGAAAAAACACCTACAGTCTTGCCAAAGGGATCCAGCTGCTTGGGACATGGTGACCTGCATGCTGAGTATTCAGTCAGGAAAAACAGACTGTGGGGAACACTCTAGCTTCTTTAACCATAAGCTGTTAGGAAAGGGAAGGATGGAGGGGGAATATGTGGATTAAAGAGACTTAAAGGCACCAGATTCAAAAACGGACAGGATTGGGCTCTTGCGTCTGAGCGTGCACACGTAGGTGCTGAGGCAGTGAAGAAACAGGCTAAGCGGCTGCTGCCGAGGAGGCTGGCGTGGTGGCTGATTTGAGGGGAGGGAGGAAGCTGGATGGGATGGGATACAAGGTGGGGAGTTTGGGGGTAGCTGGTGGCGTTCTACTTTTTGGCTTAAGTGGTAGTTGCGGTTGGTTGGGGGGGTCCTCTGAAAAACTTCATAAAACTATACATTTGCTTGATGTGGTGTCTGCATTTTATTTTACAACACAAAGGTTAAAACAAACCTCTTAAAAAACAATGGTAAACCTAATGATGAATAAAAGCTTTCCCATCCCCCACCCCTTCTTTTGCCAGCAAATGTGTCCCAGGCTCGTTTAGGCCGTACCGTGTCATGTCCCAAGTGAAGCAGAGTGATCTTAAAGCTATTTTCAGGGGGAAGTGTCCTTTTTTATTAGTGAAAATTTATTGTGGGTATACCCCAAAAGTATGGCGATTAAGATAACAAGAACCCTTGTACGCCTACGGTCCAGGCAAACTGTGACAGATACAAGTAATGTCCCTTTATACTGTTCCTCAATTTCTTCTCCCTTCTCTTTTCATTTTTTTTTTTTTTTTTTTTGTCTTTTGCCATTTCTTGGGCCACTCCCACGGCCTATGGAGATTCCCAGGCTAGGGGTTGAATCGGAGCTGTAGCTGCCAGCCTACGCCAGAGCCACAGCAACGCGGGATCCGAGTCGTGTCTGCGACCTACGCCACAGCTCACGGCAACGCCGGATCGTCAACCCACTGAGCAAGGGCAGGGATCGAACCTTCAACCTCATGGTTCCTAGTCGGATTCGTTAACCACTGTGCCACGACGGGAACTCCCATCCCTTCTCTTTTCAGAGGTAACCACTCTCTTGATTTTAATGTTTGTCACCTGCAGTCACGATTTTATACTTTTCCATATAGAAGTTCTCCTCTCTGAGGATTCAATGAAGAGGCTATGCAATAAATATTTGCCCCCTGTCATCATTATTGGAATCATCAGCTGGTAATTATTAAAAAGTATTTTTATTAGGATATATCTTACCTTCCCATTTGAATCATGGTCTTCGGTTCTGCTCTAAGAAGCACCAGTTTAAGCACTGTTGCTGCTGCCTCCTAGAAACAAATCGTCCGTATTTACTTTGGAGAAGATGGTAGTGTCTTTCATAATTCATCTCCTAAATTTGCCAATGTCCTGTTTAGCTTATTAAGGAACAACTGTTCACTAGGAGAACTAATGGGTGGTTATTCACAATGCATGGTAAGAGGCAAGTTATGAAATATTCATGTGAATCTGAAGGAAAATATTAAAATCGCATAAATATACTTTGTGTATATACATATAAATGCATAGATATAAGTTGTACTAATTAGTCCTTTTTTTTTTTTTTTTGTCTTTTTAAGGCTGCATCCTCGGCATATGGAGGTTCCCAGGCGAGGGGTCGAATTGGAGCTGCAGCCACTGGCCTATGCCACAGCCACAGCAACGCAGGATCCTTAACCTACTGAGCGAGGCTAGGGATTGAACCCAAGTCCTCGTGGATACTAGTCGGCTTCGTTTCCACTGCGCCATGATGGGACCTCCAGGAGTGTGAACTTTATTCTGAGAGTAATCAGGTCCCAGCCAGTGGCTTTGGGCATATCTGCTTTTAGGAACACTCCTGGGCAGCAGGGTGGAGGCAGGCTCTGAGAGGGACAAGGATGAGGTCTGGGAGATCAGTTGGGAGGCATTCTCAGTCATCCTGGTGAGAAGTAACGAGGGCCTTGAAGAAGATGTGGTTCAGACACAAGGAGATGGATTCAAGACACACTCAGGAGATGGGAGTTGATAGAGCCTGGTGGCAAAGGACAAATGTGAGGGTGAAGAAGAGGGAAAGATGGGAGGTGCCCCGTTTCCAGCTTGCATGCCTCGGCAGAACTACGCAGCAGGATTAGACACACATGGGGAGGCATCTGCTGGGAAAGAATTAAGTTAGTGCTGGACACTACATGCTTGAACGTCTATCAGGCAATCTAACCGTAGAGGGAGACTACTTTGGAAGGGGAGTGGGCAGTCATCAAAGTAACGGGGTCCGTGGGTGTGAATGAATGTGTCAAGTTAAAAGAGGGCTGAAGACAGAACACTGAGAAACACAGCATCTAAGGGCCGGGCACAGAGGAGAGCCCCAGAGACCAGGTTCCAGGTCTATGCCCACACCCCCTCTTTCCCCAAGAGAAAGACGCCTTCCTCTAATCCAAGACTCGCATCTCGACTGCCACCCACCCTGGATTCCTCTAACCCAAGGCGCACACCTCGACTGCCACCCTGGATTCCCTTCCTTTGTGCTCCTTCAGGTCTTTCTCCACCCCTGAGCCTTTAGTCTTCAGCCTCTTCTCCCCTCCATCAGGCGATGCACGTGTTTTCTTGTATTAAAAAACGAAGCCCTTTCCCGGACTATGCTTCTTCTTCTTTTCACCCCATCTCATTCTCTTTCTAAACTCTGGAAAGAATTGCACGCTCTCTACTCCCTCATTTCCCATTCGCTCGGCCTAACGCAATCTGGCTTCTGCCTCTACCTCTCGTGTCACCTAATGGATGAGTCCAATGAACACCTTGTAGGTTTTCTTCAACTTCCCTGGGGCTTAGACATTCTTGTAATTTTCTTCTCTTGGCCTTCAGAACCTCATGGCTCTCATATGGGGACCCACTTCTCTTTGCTATTCCCAGCAGTGTTCTGCCTTTTGCTGCTCTTCTCCAGACTCTTCTCGGGCCGTCTTGCCTACCTCAAGCATCTTTAACTGTTAGCTCTGACCCTCTGAGGGCTACCTATTGGCCATTTTTATGACTTGTTTTGGAAGTAAGACGGAGGAATAAATATACATATACTGGCTATTTCTAACTGGCAACAAAATTTAACCTGTCCCAAACTGTACTCCCCTCCTCCTCCCCTGCACTTCCTCTGACTCCTTCCCTCACAATCCTGCTCCTCTGTATGTAGTTTCTATCATGTTTAATGTCGCCTAAGAAAAAAATTTTGACAAATCTTCACATTGTACACCTTACACAATGTTATATGTCAATTATATCTCAATAGAGCTGGGGGGGGAAAAGATTAAAAAAAAAGAAAAAAAAAGTTGAGGCTCAGCCTCGGCATGGCTCTGATCCCTATCCCACATATTCGACCAGTCATTAACTCCTGAAGGTTATTTTACAAAGTCTCTTCAGGATCTGCCCCTGTCCCCCTTTCCTGCTGCAGGTCATTGCCTGAGCTCAGGCCCTGAGGTCCTAGATAAACAACAACGATATCCTTCTAGCTGGTTCTCTTCCCTCCAATCCACCTTCTCTATTGAAACTAGACCAAATCTCCCAGAAGATGGATCAGATTTTGCTGTTCTTCTACTGTAAATCTTTAATTGCTCCCTGGTTTCTCTAGGATAAGAAAACAAACTGCATATAAGACCCTTCATTAATTATTCTTGGTCCACTTTTCTGACCTCATCTTTAGTACCTACATACTGTGCTCTGCTCCAGCCACACTGAATTCCTGAGGTTCCCCAAGCACACCATGCTGTTCCCTCTGCATAGAGGGCCCATTCCCCTTCCCCGGGCCAGGCTACAGCTGACTTGTAATGCTTCTAAGCCAAGCACCCGACCACCACCTCCTCTGTGGCTGGCAAGCCAGCCTTTCTTTCCAGAATGCTAGAGTAGCAATCATGATCCACCTGCACTGAAATGCTTTTTACACAGTAAGACATCTGAATGCAGCCTTTGGGTATAAATGGACAACGTGCTCCTGAAGTGACAACTCCAGGCGCCGCCTTCTCTTCATTGTTGCATCCCTCATACCTTTACTCCGGGATTGTGCGACTAACATGTATTCAATAAATGTGCGTTGAATCGCAGGCCATGTCTGGGGGGAGAGAACATCTTGAAGGGTCTCTGGAATTAAACAGGAAGCGACCGCCAAGCAGGTGGCGTGCAGCACCAGCCCCAACCGCTGGGCGGCGCACTGGCGGCTCTGCCGTTCGGAGCGGGAGCGGCTCGGGGCAGGGATTCCCCGTCTCACTGGACAGGCCGCTCTCGGGGGCGGGGCCTCGCGCCCCCACAGCCCGCTCAGGGCAGCCCCTCAGCGCCGAGGCCCGAGCGGCGGGTGGAACCGGCGAAGGCCGAAGTGCCGCCGCAGGGGTACCTGGTATGAGCCGCCGGTCAGGGCCAGCTCCGCTAGGACCGCTCGGCCACGTGCGATGCAGCTGTAGGTGATCGGCATCGCGGGCGGCCGGCGAAGGAAAGGCTCCGCGGTCCCAACCGCCCGCGACAGCCTCGGGGCGGCGACTGGGGCGGGGCTGCGCGAGAGGGTGGTGTCTGCGCAGGCGCGGGGAGCGAGTGATTGGCAGGGAGGGAGGCGGGGCCGGCGCACGGGGGGGGGCGAGTGATTGGCAGGGAGGGAGGTGGGGCCGGCGCGGGGGGGGGGGGGGCCGCGAGTGATTGGCAGGGAGGGAGGCGGGGCCGGCGCGGGGGGGGGCGGGCCCGAGTGATTGGCAGGGAGGGGGGCGGGGCCGGCGCGCGGGGGGGGGCGAGTGATTGGCAGGGAGGGAGGCGGGGCCGGCGCGGGGTGGGGGGCGAGTGATTGGCAGGTAGGGAGGCGGGGCCGGCGCGGGGGGGGGATGATTGGCAGGGAGGGAGGCGGGGCCGGCTGTTGCCGGGGCTGAGCCTGTGATGAGGCCCCGACGAGGTTTCTGGAACAAGTGGCTTCGGGTGAGTGACGCCTTTTTCGCGGTCGTCCTTAAAATCACGTAGGAGCCCGTTACTTCACCGTGTTGACCTACATGGGATTCAGTCGCAGCCTAGGACACGTAAAAGAGAGACCTCGACTTCAAGTAAAACCCGTGCGTTAGCTCAACGGGCATTTGCTGAAGCCCCCACGCGCTCGCCGGGCGCCTGGACGGACGCGTGTGCGGAGGCCGAGGCTGCAGACCCTGACCGGGGGAGGGCATGGTCTGGTGGTGGTCACGGAGGCACGTGCAGACAAGTGCCAGCCTCGGGTGCCCGGCGGTCGCCGCGAGGCCAAATGCAAGGTGAAGGCATCGCCGCAGCTGGCGCGGAGGCCGCTGGCTCTCCCGGGAGCAGAAGCGGGGTTTCCGCAGTCAGGGCCGGGGTGGAGGACGGTGGCGCAGGGCAGGCAGACGGAGCAGCTGTGGCGGCTTGGACGTGGGCACTGCGCTCCGGGTTGGCTGAGGGTGCGGCGCAGAGGCAGGGTGTGCGGCAGCGGGGGCAGGTTTGAGAGGCGGGCGAGTCCTAGACCTTGAGTTCCTGGACAAGAATGTTTTAAAGACTAAGTTTCAGATAGGCTTAGATGTTTCCATTGGCAAGGGGTTGTGGCAGAGTGGAAAGAAGTCGGACCCTTGGATCCAAGATACAGGCACGGCCGTTTACTCTGTGCCTTTGCTGTAACTTAACCTTTCTAGACTCCATGTGCCAATCTGTAAAATGGGGATAGTCGTCCAGTTTAAATTAAATAATTACGCAGCATACTGTAGATGTGTGGTTGCAGTTTTTATGGTGATAAGGTTTTTATGGTGATGGGAATTACTGGTTTGTTCCTAATGGTATAAATTTAAAGGAGAAATAATTGATGGCCTTCTGGGGTGCCTGGCACGAGGTGAAGACAGGTAGTCGATTGAGTTTATTTTAACTCAGTGCAGGCAAATTGGATTTGACAAGCAAGCAGCAAAACTGGTCTAGACTATATAGCTCCTGGGAAAAATGCTTGGTTGAATCGTTTGTCCTTTTATGTAAAGGAAATCGTGAATCAACTTGGGGATAATATCTTGCATTACAGGTGGGAAGACTGAATTACGAGCACTGGTTACATCACTTAGATGTGGGAAAATGAAATACGTGGATTCTGAGGTCATGCGTTGGTATGGCCTTTCTTACAGTAAAACTAAGCTTAATGAACTTGGCCACACTTGTGTTGCTCCTTCTGTTTCGTAAATCGTGGGGCTGAAAGCCACTGGGCAGTGAAATCATGAGCTGCAGTAACGACAACAAGCATCCGATAGTTGGAGAAGTGGATGTGGGGTCGTCCCCCTCTCAGTGTCACCTCCTCATGTGGAGACAGTCCTCTCAAGCGAGTGTGGTGGGTTAGCCTTGCACAGCCCACAAATTCAGGCGTACGGCAACAGAAAATGTAATTTGTAACACAACTCTTATCTTTTTTTTTTTTTTTTTTTTTTGCCCATGTCCTCAGCATGCCGAAGTTCCTGGGTGAGGGGTCACACCTGAGCCACAGCAGTGACAACATCAGATCCTTAACTGTTAGGCCACCAGGGAACTCCTTAAAAATTAAAAAAAAAAAGCTATCTTTTTTGTGAACCTCATATTATCTGGTATTTGTTTTGAGCTTAGCCTAGTCAACGGGAGGTTTCCTCGGTGAACTCAGGATTCGCCCGTTCTCTCCTTTCTCCACGGGGTGCCACCTGTGCGCGAGGACCTCGGTGGAGGGGGAGAGCTCCACATTCACAACCTTGGTCTCTTGAAGGTGGCATCTGCTGCTAATATTTGTCTTCTGCCTGCCCCTGGCCGTCAGTTTGCATAGTCTGCCAGGAGCCTCCACTCTAGTTCTCTGCCAGCCACTTTTGTGCCCTTCGTGCGGGCAGGGGAGACTTGCTGCTGCTCCCTCCGGCCAGTCTGAGGCTTTGGGAGGCTCAGGGGCTGTCTGGGGACTCTGGCCAACAAAGCATGCGGCCACCTCGCCTGTCATGCTGTCACTCTGTTGTCACGCGGGAGCAGCTCTTGGACCTCACCTCCCCTGGAAAGTAGCTCTCGGTTCCCCAGTGACCGAGGGTCTTCTCGCCACCACACTGCATCACCCCCCGGCTCCTGGCAGGGGCTCTGGGGCTGGCTGGCTGGCTTCCTGCGACCCCCTGCCCTCCCCCCAGCCTGGGGCCACTCCAGCAAGCCCAGGTGGAGGGCTGCCCACTCAGCAGTCATTCTTCCCAATTTGTGACATTACTGTTGGCTTCGGCTGTCCCCAGCCTTTTCTTACCATAGACGCTCTCTTCAGGGAGTGTCCACAACCTGTTTGGAAACATTTAGAGCTGGGAATCCTCTCCTTCTTTCCCAGTGCTTCCTCCTCTGTCCCTCCTCCTCTTCCATTTCCCTTGTTTTCTGGTTTTATGCAGAAGGAATAGCTGAGGAGTCCCTGTCGTGGCTCAGTGGTTAACGAATCTGACTAGGAACCATGAGGTTGCAGGTTCGATCCCTGGCCTTGCTCAGTGGGTTAAGGATCCGGCGTTGCCGTGAGCTGGGGTGTAGGTTGCAGACGAGGCTCTGATCCTTCATGGCTGTGGCTCTGGTGTAGGCTGGTGGCTACAGCTCCGATTCGACCCCTAGCCTGGGAACCTCCATATGCCGCGAGAACGGCCCAAGAAATGGCAAAAAGACAATTAAAAAAAAAAAAAAAAAGGAATAGCTGAGAAGAAAAACCACAGCAGGTCATATAAGGTAGCACAGGTATTTCCCTCTCTCCCTGGTAACTTGGCAGCATCTGGAGGGTGGAGCAGAAAGAGGGGTGAGAAGCTGGACTCTCGGGAAGGAGAAATGAGACTTTTCACTACGGCCCATTTCTTTCTTTCTCTCTTCCTCCCTCCCTCCCTCCCTCCCTCCTTCTCTGTCTTTCTGTCCTTTCCCTCCTGTGGCATGTGGAAGTTCCCAGGGATCGAACCTGAGCCACAGCAGTGACAATGCCAGATGCTTTACCCACTGAGCCATCAGGACAATCCAGGGCTTCCTTTTCTATCTCCATATAAAAATATTGCCTAATTTTCCTTCTGTTCCTTTTGTTTGTTTTAATGTTTAAACCTTTAATCCGCCTGGAATTTGTTCTCCTCTCTTACGAGGTAGGAATTTGCATTTCCTCGGATGTGCAGTCAGGTGTTTCATAGACTATTGACTACTTTCCTCAGTAGCTTGAAATGCCACTTTTACCACAGAATAAATTCCCCCATATACATTGTTAATTGGATTTTATTTTATTTTTTATTTTTTTGTCTTTTTAGGGCCACACCTACGGCATACAGAGGTTCCCAGGCTAGGGGTCAAATCGGAGCTCTAGCTGCTGGCCTATATCACAGCCATTGCAACACCTGATGTGAGCTGCATCTGTGACTTACCCCACAGCTCACAGCAACGCTGGGTCCTTAACCCACTGAGTGAGGCCAGGGATCGAACCTTCGTCTTCATGGCTGCTAGTCATATTCATTTCCACTGAGCCATGGCGGGTACGCCTGTTAATTGGATTTGAAAGTTGATTTATGGGCCTCTTTCTGAGCCGATATCACAGTGGTTCAGTAACGGATTCAATAAAGCAAATTTATTTTTTAAATTTAGCAAATTGGAGAGATTTAATAGATTGTCAGTATTGACTCTTCCTATAGGAATATTTATTTCAAAAACCAGGAGGTTGACTTTCTATTTATTCTATATTATATCTTCCTCTAAAATCTTTGAAACTTTCTTCATAAAGGCTTGACAGTTTCTTTTTTGTCTTTGTAGGGCCTCACCACGACACATGGAAGTTCCCAGGCTAGGGGCCGAATCAGAGCTTTAGCTGCCAGCCTGCACCACAGGCTGGATCCTTAACCCACTGACTGGATCCTTAACCCACTGACTGGTATCCTCATGGATACTGGTCAGGTTCCTTACCCCTGAGCCATGGCAGGAACTCCCAGGATTGACAAATTTTAAAATGTTTATTCTGAGCTACTTGGGGGTGCTCTCGTTAGTGGAACTTGTTTTCCGTTATGTGTTCCAACCGGCTGTTTCTGGCATGGGGAAAGTCTGTTGGCTGTATTTAATTTATTTTGCCTACAGCCTCTACTGCATTGTATTGTGAGCTCCCTAAGGCTCGCGCCCTCACGTGGGGCTTTGCTCACTGTGGACGTGACTGGGATGTCAGGGCTTCCTTTTCTGTCTCCATATAAAAATATTGCCTAATTTTCCTTCTGTTCCTTTTGTTTGTTTTAGTGTTTAAACCTTTAATCCGCCTGGAATTTGCCCCATTAGGCTTTTCCGGTATGGTCGTCGAGCAGGTGGAGGAAGACCTCAGGTAGCAGTGGTGTTTGTGGTAACTGGACAGACGGAGCGAGGTTGAAGGGGCTTTGGAGTTGAACAGATCTGGATCTGAATGCTGACTTTGCCACTTGCTGGTTGTATAATCTTGGCGTCTCCGAGCCTCAGTTTCTTCCTCAGGCTCATCTCTGAACCTAATTCATAATGTGAACGAACATACATCGAGTGTTTTTGTCTGGCCTGCAGCAGGTGTTCTGCAATGAATGACTGTTGTGATCAGTATGAGTCCGTAATGTCATGTAACCAAACCTATCCAATAAGATGCATATTTAAGAAGGCGTAATGTGGCTGTTTGAGTTTGCTGCTGCTGCTGCTGCTTTTTTTTTTTTTTTTTTGGATTTTCTAGGGTTGCACCCGAGGCATATGGAGGTTCCCAGGCTAGGGGTTGAATCAGAGCTGTAGCCACCGGCCTACACCACAGCTCACGGCCACACTGGATCCTTAACCCACTGAGCAAGGCCAGGGATTGAACCCGCAAGCTCGTGGTTCCTAGTTGGATTCGTTAACCACTGAGCCATGATGGGAACTCCCCCTGAGTTTGCTTCTTTATAGTTTCAGTGAACATATTGGAATCATCATTCAAGGCACATGTTACAGAAATTTTCTAAAATTCTTCCTTTTGAGAAGTGTGTTGGATCTCTCCTCTCTAACCTGGAAGTGTCCAGAGAGTAGAGGCCAAGTAGGACTGATTTTTAAATCTTCAGCACCTCACACAGTGGTGGAAGCAGTTTAGGGGGGCTGGATTTCACAGTTTGGGGTACAGCAATTTTTTTTACCATTTCCTTTTTTACCAGCCCCCCTTTGGTGGTTGCTGGTACCAAAGAAGGTTAACCCTTGTTTTTGCTAGGAAGCGTAGCCAAGTTTAAGAAAGGGTGAGTGGATGGTAGACATCTCTGCAGGCCACCCCGACTTCAACCATTAGGCTGTAGTTGGTTTGAAATCGAATCTGCCTTGAGGAGTTCCCTTCGTGGCTCCGCGGTTAACGAACCTGACTAGGATTCATGAGGTTGCGGGTTCGATCCCTGGCCTGGCTTGCTTGCTCAGCGGGTTAAGGATCCGGCACTGCTGTGAGCTGTGGTGTAGGTCACAGATGTGGTTCGTATCTGGCGTTGCTGCGCCTGTGGTGTAGGCGCAGCTGTAGCTCCGGTTCAGCCCCTAGCCTGGGAACCTCCAAGTGCCGCAGGTGCAGCCCTAAAAAGCAAAACGAAGCACAAGTGCAATCTGCATTGGGACCAGCAGGGGGCGCCCAGAGCACAGCTTTGAAGGAGAAGGCCGCCTACAGCGGGGCTGGGGAAGCTGCGAAAAGGCCCGCTCGGGGCGTTTGCAGAGGAAGCAGAGGCGGGCGAGGAGGAAGGCCTCGGCCCCTCTTCCGACTTCCTTCTCGGCTGCCTGTGTAACTCACTCAGGCCCAGACGGGCCTGGTCCCCTTTTCTCTTTTGCCCCTCGCTCAGCAGCTCTTCACAGCCCTTCCCGGTTCTGTGCTCAGTTACGCAGGAAGTCACGTTGTCCGCGCTGGTTCCTCGCTGGGCGGTGGGCGTTGGGGAGGGTCCCGAAGCAGCCCCGGCCCGACTGAAGGAAGACGCTCGGGCGGACTCGCCGGGGAGGGTGAGGGCTGGGCCTGGGTTCTTCTCTGCGTGAGGAGCTGGAGAGGCCACTGAAGCGCCAGGCGGTGCAGCGGCAGCGGGGTTTCCAGCGAGCAGAGGAGATGCCCCTTCCGGCCCGATGGTCTTGCACGAGCAGGTCCGCGGGGTACGGAGCCACATGCCACTTGCCCCAACCGCGGGGTACTGAGCCACATGCCACTTGCCCCAACCGCGGGGGTACGGAGCCACATGCCACTTGCCCCAACCGCGGGGGTACGGAGCCACATGCCACTTGCCCCAACCGCGGGGGTTCGGAGCCACATGCCACTTGCCCCAACCGCGGGGGTTCGGAGCCACATGCCACTTGCCCCAACCGCGGGGGTTCGGAGCCACATGCCACTTGCCCCAACCGCGGGGTACGGAGCCACATGCCACTTGCCCCAACCCGGGGTACTGAGCCACATGCCACTTGCCCCAACCGCACAGAACCTCCTCGGCCAGCGTTGCCGAACCTTTCCTGCGGGACGCTAGGCTGTCTGTAGGTATAAGACCTGTGATCAGGAGGTCCGTGGTGGTGCGGCGGAAACGAACCCAGCTAGGAACCGTGAGCTTGTGGGTTCGCTCAGTGGGCTAAGCATCCGGCGTTGCCCTGAGCTGTGGTCGCAGACGTGGCCCGGATCTGGCCTTGCTGTGGCTGTGGTGGAGGCCGGCAGCTGTCGCTCCGATTAGACCCCTTAGCCTGGGAACCTCCACGTGCCACTAGTGCGGCCCTAGAAAGCAAAAAAAAAAAAAAGATCCGTGATCAAATAAGTATGGGGGAACTCTGGGTTAAAAAAAACTGGACAGGTTTCTCTACTGTGGGAGGTCTTAGATCCTTTAGTAGGCTAATTAATGTGGTTTGTGCATCTCTGACAGAAAGGGATGTGATGAGAGATTGCCCAGACTTACATGGGCTGAACGTTTTTGACAGATGGCATCCATGGGCTGGGTGTTCTGTGAATTAACTACTTTTAGAGAGGGCGGAAATAGACTGGTCTAGCGTTTAGGCAATTAGGCAGTTACTCCATGAAATACTTTAAAAAGCAGCCATGAACACTTTTAAAAAGTCAGTGTTTTCTTTAAAAGTCTCCTGTGGCTTCCCGTTCCCATGGGTGCGGGGGGAGAGGGCGGAGTGGAGCGGGGAAGGAAGGTCAGAATTTCCAGTGGGCTTTTTGAAATACCTCACGTCGCTCACTACCCGTTCCTCTGATATCATTCATTTTGTTTGTTTGTTTGCTGTTTAGGGCCACACCTGCGGCATATGGAGTTCAGAGCTGCAGCTGCCGGCCGACGTCACAGCCACAGCAACGTGGGATCTGAGCCGTGTCTGTGACCTACAGCACAGCTCACGGCAATGCTGGATCCTTAACCCACTGAGCGAGGCCAGGGATTAAACCCGCAACCTCATAGATACGAGTCAGACTCATTTCTGCTGTGCCACAGCGGGAGCTCCCTCTGACGTCATCGCCACTGACTCTTCCCCTCTTTCAGGATCTCTTGAATTGTGTGCCTTAGCTGATACGGGCGTGATTGCATCTCTCAAGCGGATTGGAAGCCAGAGAATGGTTGTAAACCATTGTCCTACAAGTGGAGTCCAAATTCTTTGCCTGTGGTTTAAGGGTTTCTATTGTTTTCTTAAGCCCCCAAATCTCCCTCAATTTAATCTCCATCTCCTTCCCACATTATTTCCCACTATGGCCAAAGAGTCTGCTCACTGATCCGAGGTCATAGTATGTGGATTCTGAGCTGGCAGCTTTTGGACATTTAATCTGTCCCCACATTCTCCTAATTCCTCCTCCATCCTTCAAAATCCAGCTTAAGTGTTACTTACTTCAGAGGTCTCCAGTCATCCACTAGCCTACCCCACTTAATTTTTACAGTCTTGACTTCAGCCTTAATAGCAGACAGCTAATTTTTTGTTAGCAAATCTTTTGGATTTTAAATGTTTATAAAATGATGGTTTGGAATGTAGAGCACATTTCTCTGCAGAAATATTGTAACCGAGTCAAGGTAAATTTGACCTAGAAATAGTAGAAAACAATTTCTAGTAGTTAAACAAAACAGTGATTCTAGTGATTAACCAAAAATGGGGAATCAATAAGATTGAATTAGCTTACTCTCATTTATCTTGATGCTGGTGTTTAAGGGAGAGCAGTTTTAATTAAAGGAGGATGAAGAGGTGTTGGAAACTAATGGATATTCTGGCCTTATGGGACAATTTCACAGAAGCCATAGACTCTTTGTTATGTCTTTATTACTTCACAACTTCTAACTCTTCATTCCCATGATGCTGGTGACTGGCTACTAGTGCTTTTCTATTTAGTCATGGTTTGAATTATTTTTGGCTTAGAAAAGTTTATGGAAGGCTATCAGCAAAAGTGGCAGGAAAAAAGACCTCTAAAGATTTTCACTTCCTTAAGAGCAATGAAGGGAGTTCCCACTGTGGCTCAGCGGGTTATCAACCTGACGAGTACCCATGAGGATGCAGATCCGATCCCTGGGCTTGCTCAGTGGGTTGGGGATCTGGTGTTACTGTGGTGTAGTTGCAGATGTGCCTTGGATCCCACATTGCTGTGGCTGTGCTGCGTGCCAGCAGCTACAGCTCTGATTCCTCCTCTAGCCTGGGAACTTCCATATGCTACAGGGGCGGTCCTAAAAAGTCCCCCCCCCCCAAAGGCAAAAAAAGGCAAAAAAATAGAGCAATGAAAAAACGTGCTAAAATTTTCAGAATCCACTTTTTTAGAACTTTGAAAATTAACCAAAGGCTTGAAGTAAACCAAGAGTTGTTTATTCAAGAAAAATGGCTGAAATCTTAGTATGAACAGTGAACTCTGTGGCATTAAAATTTTTTTTATTAGAGTTGATTAACAATGTTTTTATTAGAGTTGACTAACTACTGTACAGTTATATATATATATATGTATATTCTTTTTAAAAATATTGTTTTCCATCATGGTCTTTATAGGAGTTCCTGTTGTGGCACAGCAGAAACGAATCCGACTAGGAACCATGAGGTTGCGGGTTCAATCCCTGGCTTCGCTTAGTGCGTTAAGGAGATTAGATACAGTTCCTTGTGCTATACAGTAGGACCTTCTTGTTTATTCATTCTAAATATAATAGTTTGCATCTCCTATTCTCAAACTCCCAGTCCATCACTCTCCCCTCCCCATTGGCAACCACAAGTCTGTTCTCTATGTCTTTGAGTCTATCACTAATTTTTTTTAATGATTTTTATCTTTTCCATTATAGTTGATTTACAGTGTGTGTGTGTGTGTGTGTGTGTGTGTGTGTGTGTGTACACATGTACATTCTTTTTC
The DNA here is from genome assembly GCF_054392235.1 of Sus scrofa. Lineage (NCBI taxonomy): Eukaryota > Metazoa > Chordata > Mammalia > Artiodactyla > Suidae > Sus > Sus scrofa. The sequence continues at coordinate 142,331,439 of NC_139390.1, forward strand.
TCGCATTATCCTCCATCATGTTCCATCACAAGTGACTGGATAGAGTTCCCTGTGCTGTACAGCAGGATCTCATTGCTTATCCACTCCAAATGCAGTAGTTTGCATCTATTAACTCCAGACTCCCAGTCCACCCCTCTCTCCCTCTCCTGGCAACCACAACTCTGTTCTCCAAGTCCTTCAGTTTCTTTTCTGTGGAAAGGTTCGTTTGTGCCATATATTAAATTCCAGATATAAGTGATATCATATGGTATTTGTCTTTCTCTTTGTGACTTACTTCACTTAGTATGAGAGTCTCTAGTTCCATCCATGTTGCTGCAAGTGGCATTATTTTGTTCTTTTTTATGTCTGAGTAGTAGTCCATTGTGTGTATATATACAACATCTGCTTAATCCATTTGTCTGTTGATGGACATTTAGGTTGTTTCCATTATTTCTGTTTATTTTATTTTTTTTGTCTTTTTGCCATTTCTTGGGCCGCTTCCGTGGCATATGGAGGTTCCCAGGCTAGGGGTCAAATCGGAGCCATAGCTGCTGGCCTACACCAGAGCCACAGCAATGCAGGATCCGAGCCGCGTCTGCAACCTACACCACAGCTCAGGGCAACGCTGGATCCTTAATTCACTGAGCAAGGGCAGGGATCGAACCCGCAACCTCATGGTTCCCAGTCGGATTCTTTAACCACTGCGCCATGACCGAAACTCCTATTTCTGTTTTTTAGATAGGTTCATTTGTGCCATAATTTAGATTCTACATATAAGTGATATCATATGATATTTGTCTTTCTCGTTCTTACTTCACTTAGTATGAGAACCTCTAGTTGCATCCACGTTGCTGTAAATGGCATCATTTTGTTCTTTTTCATGGCTAAGTAGTCTATAATATATATGTACCACATCTTTAAAATTTTTGTTAAATTATGGTTGATTTACAATGTTGTGTCAGTTTCTGCTGTGCAGTAAAGTGACCCAGTCACATCTATATCTTCCTTTTCTCATACTGTCTTCCATCATGTTCTGTCACAAGTGATTCTTTTTTATGGCTGAGTAGTGCATGTGTGTATATATACATATGTGTGTGTGTATATATATATTTATATATGTATATGCATACATATACACACACACATACATACCACATCTTCTTCTTTTTTTTTTTTTTTTTGTCTTTTTGTCTTTTCTAGGGCTGCTTCCCATGGCATATGGAGGTTCCCAGGCTAGGGGTCCAATCGGAGCTGTAGCCGCTGGCCTACACCAGAGCCACAGCAACTCAGGATCCGAGCTGTGTCTGCGACCTACACCACAACTCACAGCAATGCTGGATCCTTAACCCACTGAGCAAGGCCAGGGATCGAACCCACAACCTCATGGTTCCCAGCTGGATTCGTTAACCACTGGGCCATGACGGGAACTCCATACCGCATCTTCTTAATCCATTCCTCTGTCAGTGGACATTTAGATTATTTCCATGCCTTGGCTATTGTGAATAGTGCTGCTGTGAACATAGGGGCGCATGTATCTTTGTAAATTATAGTTTTGTCCAGATACATGCCCAGGAGTAGGATTGCTGGATCATATGGTAATTCTATTTTTAGTTTTCTTTTCTTTTTCTTTTCTTTTTTTTTTTTTTTTTTGCTTTTTAGGGCCACACTTGGGGCATATGGATGTTTCCAGGCTATGGGGTCTAATCAGAGCTACAGCTGCTGGCTTGTGCCACAGCCACAGCAACGTCAGATGTGAGCCGTGTCTGTGACCTACACCACAGCTCATGGCAATGCCAGATCCTTTTTTTTTTTTTTTTATTACTCAATGAATTTGTTAAATTTGTAGTTGTATAATGATCATCACAATCCAGTTTCACAGGATTTCCATCCCACAACCCCACTGCATCCCCCCAGCTCCCAAACTGTCTCTTTTGGAAACCATAAGTTTTTCAAAGTCTGTGAGTTAGTATCTGCTCTGCAAAGAAGTTCATTCTGTTCTTTTTTCAGATTCCACATGTCAGTGAAAGCATTTGATGTTGGTGTCTCATTATCTGACTGACTTCACTTAGCATGATAATTTCTAGGTCCATCCATGTTGCTAAAAATGCCGGTATTTCATTACTTTTAATAAACGCCAGATCCTTAATCCACTGAGCGAGGCCAGGGATCAAACACTCGACCTAGTCAGATTCATTTCTGCTGCACCATGATAGGAACTCCTATTTTTAGTTTTTTAGGGAACCCCCATACTGTTCTCCATAGTGGTTCTACCAATTTATTCCCACCAACAGTGTAAGAGGATTTTCTTTTCTGCACACCCTCTCCAGCACTTGTTATTTGTAGGCTTATTAATGATGCCATTCTGACCGGTGTGAGGTGGTGTACCTCATTGTAGTTTTGATTTGCAGTCCCTAATAATTAGCAATATTGAGCTCTGTGGCATTTTTTCTTTTTTTTTAAAATTTGATAAGTTTTTTTTTTAACTTTTTAAAAATTACTCAATGAATTTCATTGCATTTATGGTTGTACAACGATCATCACAACCCAATTTTATAGCATTTCCATCCCAACCCCCCAGCACATCCCCCCACTCCCAACCCGTCTCATTTGGAAACCATAAGTTTTTCAAAGTCTATGAGTCAGTATCTGTTCTGCAAAGTTCATTGTGTCCTTTTTTAGATTCCACATGTCAGTGAAAGCGTTTGATGTTGGTGTCTCACTGTCTGGCTAACTTCACTTAGCATGATAATTTCTAGGTCCATCCATGTTGCTGCAAATGCTGTTATTTCTTTCCTTGTAATGGTTGAGTAATATTCCATTGTGTATATATGCCACATCTTCTTTATCCACTCCTTTGTTTATGGACATTTAGGTTGTTTCCATGTCTTGGCTATTGCATAGAATGCTGCAATGAACATTGGAGTACATGAGTTGAGTCATGGTTTTCTCTGGGTAGATGCCTAGGAGTGGGATTGCTGGATCAAATGGTAATTCTGTTTTTATGTTTCTGAGGAATCTCCATACTGTTTTCCACAGTGGTTGCACCCATTTACAATCCCACCAACAGCATAAGAGGGTTCCCTTTTCTCCACACCCTCTCCAGCACTTATTGTTTGTAGACTTTTTGATGATGGCTATTCTGGCTGTTGTAAGGTGGTACCTCATAGTGGTTTTGAGTGATGAATGATGTTGAACATCTTTTCATGTGTTTTTTTGGGCTGTATATACGTCTTCTTTGGAGAATTGTCTGTTTAGATCTTCTGCCCATTTTTTGATGGGGTTGTTTGTTTTTTTGGTATTGAGTGGTAGGAGGTGTTTATAAATTTTGGAGATTAATCCCTAAGACAGAGACTTTTGATCAATTATTTTAAATGTTCCAAAGAACTAAAGCAAACCAGATCTAAAGAATTAATGATTAAAATACAAAAAAAAAAAAAGAATTAATGTGTGGTAGCAACATCTCACCAGATAAAGACTATCAATAAAGAAATAGAAATTATGAAAAGAAAATAAATGGAAACTCTGGAGCTTAAAAGTACAAAAACAAATGAGATGTGGTAGCAACATCTCACCAGATAAAGACTATCAATAAAGAAATAGAAATTATGAAAAGAAAATAAATGGAAACTCTGGAGCTTAAAAGTACAAAAACAAATGAAAGTACAAAAACATCTCACCAGATAAAGACTATCAATAAAGAAATAGAAATTATGAAAAGAAAATAAATGGAAACTCTGGAGCTTAAAAGTACAAAAAACAAATGCCATGGGAAGCAGCCCTAGTAGTGGGGAGTTCCTGTCGTGGCGTAGTGGTTAATGAACCTGACTAGGAACCATGAGGTTGCGGGTTCAATTGCTGCCCTTGCTCAATGGGTTAAGGATCTGGCATTGCCATGAGCTGTGGTGTAGGTCGCAGACATGGCTCGGATCCCACGTTGCTGTGGCTCTGGCGTAGGCTGGCAGCTATAGCTACGATTAGACCCCTAGCCTGGGAACATCCATATGCCATGGGAGCGGCCCAAGAAATGGCAAAAAGACAAAATAAATAAATAAATAAATAAAATACAATCTGTACAGTAAATTCTTTTAAAAAAAAAAAAAAGTCACTGGTGGAACCCAACAGCAGATGTGAACAGGTAGAAGAAAGAATCAGGGAACTTGAAGATGGATATTTGATATTATCCCGTATGGGGAACAGGGAAAAAAAAAAGAAAGAAAAAAAAAAATGAACAAATTTTCACAAACTAATGGGACACGAACAGTTGTACCAACATAACCACAACGGAAGTTCTAGAGGAAAGAAGAGTCGGAAATGGGCAGGAAAATCACCTAAAGTAATAATGGCTGAAAATTTCACAAATTTAGTGGAAAACATTCATCTGTACATCCAAGTTGTTCAAAAGCTCCACATAGGGTAAACTAATAGATATCCACACCTATACACATCATAATCAAACTGTTGAAAGCCAAAGGCAAAGGGAGAATCTTGAAAATAGCAAGAGAGAAGGGACTCATCACATATATGGGAACCTCAATAACATTAGCAGCTGATTTCTCATCAAAAGCCGTGGGAGCCAGAAGACAGATGACATATTTAAAGTGCTAAAAAAAACAAAAAAACAAACCAAAAACAAACACCTGTCAACCAAGAATTCTATATCTGAGAAGGAGAAATTGAGACATTGCCAGATAAATAGAAACTGAGAGAGTTCATTACCAGCAGATCAACTCTATGTGAAAACTAAACAGTTAGGACACTACACAGTAATTTAATCCACATGAAGACATAAAGAACACTGGTAAATGTGAAAAATAATATAAATTTATCTTTGGTTTGTTACTTATTTCTCCCATATCTGATTTAAGACAACGACATAAAGAGTAACTATAAAATATGCTGATCAGTACACAATGTATACAGATCTAATTTATGATAATAGCAGCATAGAGGAGTGGTGGGTAATGGAGCTGTCTAGAGCAGTTTTTGTAGTGTACTATTGAAATTAAGTTAAATATTAATCAGAACCAGACTTTTATAAATTGAGATGTTAATTGTAATCACTAGGGCAACCAGTAAGAAAATAACTCAAAAGTATATAATCAAAGAATTGATGAGGGAATTAAAATGGAACATTAGAAAATATCTATTTAATACAAAACCCCCCCCAAACCAGATAACTAGATGTGTAGAAAATAAATGGCAAAGTGGCAGATGTAAATCCTACCTTATTAGTAATGAAAGTAAATATAAATCGATTATATTGTCCAATTAAAAGGTAAAGATCGGTAGGATGAATTAAAAATATGATACAATTGTGTTCTGTCTCTAAGGGACTCACATTAGATTAAAAGACAAATAGTTTAAAAGTAGAAGGATGGAAGAAGATATACTATGCAAATTGTAACCAAAGAGCTGGTGTAGCTTGGCCAATATGCGATGAATAGACTTTAAGACAAAAAAATGTTGCTAGAGACAAAGAGGACATTTTATAATGAATAAAAGGTCAGTTCATCAGGAAGACGTAACTAATAAGCCTCTATGCACCCAACAACAGAGTCACTCGTTACATGAACTAAAAACTGAGAATTGAAAGAAAAATAGAATATTAAAAAATAATGGTTGTGGACTTCCCTTATGGCACAGCGGGTTAAGGATCTAGTGTTGTCACTGCTCTGGCTCAGGTGGCTGCTGTGGCACGGGTTCCATACCTTGCCTGGGAATTTCTGTATAGTGGGTACAGCCAAAAAAAATAGTTTGGATTTCAGTGCCCCATTTTCAATAGTAGAACAAATAGGCCGAAAATCAACAAGGAATCTAAAGATTGTATAGCACTGTATACCAACTAGACTAACAGACAACTGTAGACCACTCCAGCCCAAAACAATAGAATATACATCCTTCTCAAGTGCACAGGGAACATTCTGTAGGACGGACTGTATATTGATAAAGCAAGCCTCAATAAATTTAAAAGGATTGAAGTAATTGCAAAATGTATTCCCTGATCACAATTCAATAAAATTAGAAATCAGTAACTGAAGGAATTTTGTAAAACTCAAAATATGTAAAAATTAAATAACAGACTCTTAAAATAACCAACGGGTCCAAGAGAAATCACGGGAGATATTCACTCGTACTTTGACACGAATGAAAATGCAAACACAACATGGCAAAATACAGGATGCAGCTAAAACACTCCTTAGAGGGGAAAATTAGAGAAATAAAAATTCTGAATACAAATTCTCTAAGCAAACAAAAATAAACACAGAAGGCATGTTCTCATGGTGATGCAGAGGGGCAGAAGCAAACAAACTCAGTCAAGCAAGCTCTTTCTAAGCCTCTGCTTGTGTTACATTTACTGATATCCTGCTGCCAAAATAAACAACATAGCTGAGCTCGAGTGAGAGGGACGGCACAGCACACTCCCGATAGTGAGAGGGTCCTGGTGCTCATGGCCCTGTTACACTTCTCTGTATGTTGCTTGTTTCTGTTTCCCGGCTTTGAAGTAGGCGTAGACATATAAAAATGCAAGATAAAAGCAGTGAAATCCATGTTGCTTTCATTGTTAAGATCTGTGGTTGTGAATTTTTACTTAGCCTGAGTTCCTATGTTGGAAAATTGCATTAACCCTGTTTTCTAATCATTGGAATCCATGGAGGAATTATTTCCCTGTCGTTTGTTACACATCCCCTGTTCAGCAGTGTCTGTTCTGTTCAGATGCCATTGTTTAAATGGTGCTGGAAAATCACTCTTTAATATGGCTTATCTTTTGGGGTTGTCCGTCTTCAAGGGGTGACTGCTCCTGGGGCTCCATTAATTGGCCCAGAATTCATAACCCTTCACTAACCTGTGAAGTTGGAGGATGGCATTGGAAAAAGTCTGAATATTGTGTCACATAAGCTGATTTTTGTGTTGTCCACTTGGTGGTAGAGTTGTTTTTAGAAAGCAGCTGGAAGAATAATGAGCCAAGTAAAAGAGAAGTAGAATTTCATGAATTCCTAGCTGGGAGAAAAATGCAGCATACATTTTTAGTAGGTATTCTTCTAGGCAGCATCATTACTTTTACTAAAGTATAAAAGATATAGTGTAATCCAGGGTAGGTTTGTTCATATCATAGTGTTTTTTTTTTTTATTTTTTGCTAAAGAGGTGTGATAATTCCACTTCCCAGGACATCAGATGAAGCTAAAGCTACTTGTTTACTGGTTAGAGTTCAGTGCTCAGAAATGGAAATTTTAGAGATTGTCTTAATTTGGGCCATCCTAAACACTGTCTAACCTTTATTATTATTATTTTAGAAAAGTTGTTGTGTAAAGTCCCCCTCCTCATACAATGTGGTCTTAAGTCCTCCTTCCTCAAAGTGTGGTTTCCTGATCAGCAGTGCTGGCATCACTTGGGAGCGTGTTAAAATGCAGAATCTTGGAGTTCCCATCGTGGCGCAGTGGTTAACGAATCCGACTAGGAACCATGAGGTTGCGGGTTTGGTCCCTGCCCTTGCTCAGGAGGTTAACCATCCGGCGTTGCCGTGAGCTGTGGTGTAGGTTGCAGACGCGGCTCGGATCCTGCGTTGCTGTGGCTCTGGTGTAGGCCAGTGGTTACAGCTCCGATTCGACCCCTAGCCTGGGAACCTCCATATGCCGCGGGAGCAGCCCAAAGAAATAGCAAAAAGACAAAAAAAAAAAAAAAAGCACAATCTTGGCCCTCACCCCAGACCTACTGAATCAGACTCCATGTGCCTCAGGTGCAACCCTAAAAAGCAAAAAAAAAAAGAATAGGATAATTTATATGAAGAAACTGACAAATCATGGCTGCTCTAAAAATGTTAGTTTCCCCTCACTTGTGTATCTGTACTCAGAATAACTTGTACTTTTGTATGCCTTTGTTTCTGAAAACCTCTGTAATGTGATATACAGAATGAGCAGATACACCATGTGTCTTAATAATTTAAAAAGATAGCTAACTTTTAGGGCAATTCTGATCATTCTAATTGGGAAAGGGGTGTTACACATCCATCTAGGGCTCTTGCTAAAATCAAAGATGACTTTCTTCTTTAGGTCAGTGGCCTTTAAACATTTTTACTTACAAACAAACAAATACAAATATGGAAAACAAACAAAGTCATATACTCCATATAACATTTTTAAGTTGACATCTAAAAATTTTCATCATAAGTTTATATAGTATCAAGGACGCAATTTCTGATGTAATGTAAATATTACCATTAAAAATAAAACTATTGGAGTTCCCGTCGTGGCACAGTGGAAACGATTCCAACTAGGAACCATGAGGTGGCGGGTTCGATCCCTCGCCTTCCTCAGTGGGTTAAGGATCTGGTGTTGCCGTGGTTCTGGCGTAGACCAGCAGCAACAGCTCCAATTCGACCCCTAGCCTGGGAACCTCCATATGCTGCAGGTGTGGCCCTAAAAGGACAAAAAGGCAAAAAAAAAAACCCCCAAAAAACCCAAAACAATTGTTGATCTTAGATTTAGAATAACTGAAGTTTGTAAAAAGCGTGCTGGGAAGGTTCGGCCGGCGAAGTGGACCGTTACGTATTTTTACAGTTCTCGCAGGGAACACACGGTCTGGTGAGGACTTGCTGTCACCAGTGTCTCATTCTGTGCCCTGGGTGCTTATTTCTGAGCTTCATTTCAAAGGAGAGAAGGTCAGAGTTCCATGTTTAGTTCTGACAGCTCCAAACTGCATCTTTGAGTCAGAGCAGAGGTCGGCCAGCTGTTCCTCAGAGGACTGGATGGCAGGCGTTTTGGTCATGTGGGCTCTGCCGCAGCTATCCGGCGCTCCCTCGCTGTGGGAAAGCAGCCGCAGACCATAGAGGAGTGGGCGGGGTTGTGTTCCAATAAGATTTTTTACCCCATTGTTTGTCATTCTCTATGCTCCGCCCCCCATCCCAGGCCTACGAAGCTTCTTTGTAGATTTGCCTAGGCTGGAGTTTTGGAGGCCTGTTTAAGAGCTTATGAGGGTAATTTTGTAGGGACCCAATTCTCTGTATTAAATTCCTTTCTGCTTAAAATGCTTTGAGTGGTTTTTGTTTCTTGTACTGAACCTTGATTCAGTCAGAGTTAAAGGAGAAAGATGAATGATGTGGCATTTTCAACTCTGAAAGAGGAGGTTGCTTGTTCATGCGTGATAATGGGTATCAAATTGCTGTGACATTTAGATTCAATTGTATACAAGATTTGCAGCATGCCAAAACTGTATCTTTTGAAAGTATTTATATTTATGATGAAAAATTTAGTGCTTCACTTAAAATTGTGCAAGATACATAGTTTTCCAAACTCTCACAGTTGAGATGCCAGCAGAAGCGTCTGGTGTCTTGCCTTAGACTGGACGTCGTCATCTCTGGAATGTCCTTTGAAACTAAGGACCGCGTTTTTTGGCTTCGGATTTACACATCATTTTTGTTTGATTCTTTAACTAACAAAGCAACATGTATTTTTATTTGAAACTTTCAGAACAAATGTGATAGTTCTACCTAGAACCTCACTTTCTAGAAGTAACTTTTTTTTTTTTTTTTGGTTGAGCCTACAGCATGTGGAAATTCCCAGGCCAGAGATCGAACCTATACCCTAGCTGTAACCAGAGCAATAGCAGTGACAACACCAGATCTTAACCTGCTGAACCACCAGGGGACTCCTCGAGAGGTAGCTGTACTGAACAGACGTTTATCCTGAGATCTTTCTCTAAAGCAGGAGCTGTAGGAGAGACTTACTGGGTCCATTAGATGACTTTTTTTTTTTTTTTGTCTTTTTGCCATTTCTAGGGCTGCTCCTGTAGCATATGGAGGTTCCCAGGCTAGGGGTCGAATCGGAGCTGTAGCCACCAGCCTACGCCAGAACCACAGCAACGCGGGATCCGAGCCGCGTCTGCAACCTACACCACAGCTCACAGCAGCGCCGGATCCTTAACCCACTGAGCGAGGCCAGGGATTGAACCTGCGCCTTCATGGTTCCTAGTCGGATTCGTTTCCGCTGCCCCATGACGGGAACTCCTAGATGACCTCTTGAGGTGCCTCTTAGCATCCGAGATTTAAATACAAATTTTGTGCTTCTCACTGAACTCTCTTTGAACTCCTAGTGCAGTGCCCTGTCTCGGGTACTTAATGAATTTTTGTTGATGCTGACCTCTAATGAAAATGTTTCAGGAGTTCCTGTCGTGGCTCAGCGGAAATGAATCTGATAAGCATCCTTGAGGATGCAAGTTTGATCCCTGGCCTGGCTCAGTGGGTTAAGGATCCGGTGTTGCCGTGAGCTGTGGTGTAGGTCACAGACGTGGCTCAGATCCAGCATGGCTGTGGCTGTGGTGTGGGTTGGCAGCTGCAGTTCCAATTCGACCCCTAACCTGGGAGTTTCCATATGCTGCGGGTGTGGCCCTAAAAAGCCAAAAAATAAAAAATAAAAAATAAAAAAGTGGATAACTATCACACAGAAATAACAAATGTCTTTTTAATCAAGTATTGCCTTCTTGATCTTGCCAAAATGAAGTGATTCTTTATGCAATATATCATTTCAGGGAGATAATACTGATAGCACTTGGCATTTATAATTGCTTTCTCTGTTACAAAGTACTTTGCGATGTATCTTACTTGAGCCTTGGTGGGCAGACTTAGTGAGGGTTATACCCACCTTAGGGATGAGTAAATGGAGGCCAGAAAGGTCCGTGGACTTTCTCAAGATCACAAGGTTAAAGGCAGGGCTGGAACTAAAACACTCTGACTTTAGTGTTCTTTTCCCCACCTACACACGAAACATTGCTCAACAGCTGCCTTTCTTAAATAATAATTTGGGTAAAATGACTTTGGGGGACAATTATGGGATGGCTGGCATATGCTTCTGCAATTTTCGCTTATTCTCGCACAACTTTCCCATCTTGGAAGCGAAAGGAGACTTTAGCGCTGTTAATATGACTCGTTAGCTGTGACCTGAGGAGGGAGCTTTCATTCGATGCATGGTTTGAAACCTTTCGTTAAATCTCATATAACACATATTGCTTAAATAAAAGACTGCAAGTGTTGAGGACATTTAGATTTATTATAATGGCTATTTTTTCACCTCTACAAAGAACTGGAACCTTGTCTTTCCGTCTTACTTTGAATATCCCACGGGGTAGATTTAAAACAATAAAGGACCTTCAAAGGTTGGGTTGATTTCATGCTGCCTCGGGAGGGAGGTGCGGAGGGAAAAGCTGGATCTGTCCAGCACTGAGAAGATAGCAGCGGGTGACAGTTTTAAGGAGCCCTGACGCTCTTCCCCCCACCCACTCTGGGCAGTGCAGACATCGCATAAATAGGGTTTCCTGTTCATGCGCAGGTCCTTCGTTTTTGGATGAGCTTTCCGAAACTTCTGGTGACACCAGGAGTTCTGAAGTTTCCATTCGTGTTTGTTACTTTACCGATGGACGAGTTCACCGTAGCTTCCGCTTTTGGTTCTGAATTGCCTGTCGATGGACTGACCTGGGTACCACCTGCCTGACGGGGCGGCTCCCCTTCGCCCACCTGCCGCCGTCACAGACACACACACACTCAGGTCCATCTTGAGCGGGAGCTGCCCCACCCACCTAGGCCTGGGAGTCCCTGGACAGTACAGGGTCATCACGTGGTCTGTCAGCCCAACGTCCCTCTCACTGGCTAGTCTGTGGACACTTCCTTAATCTACGGAAATCCATTTTACCATATGGTGCATTTCATTTCTTAAATAGTGTCAGCAGTGACTTTGCCACTTCCTAGCCTGGAAACCCTGGGCAAGTGACTGAACCTCTTTAGCTTTCATTTTCCTCATGTGGAGAGTGGGGCTGATGAGAGTACTACCTTAAAGTGTGCTTATGGGGAATTAAAGATTCCGTCGGAAAACCACTGAGCATATGGCCTGATAAATACTCAGCATTATTAACTCTCCTTGTAGGTCCCAACCTTGGCGGGTGGGGTTTTTTGGGGGAAGAGGGGTATAGGACTAGTAAGAATAATTTTAGGAACAATAGGGACCAAAGAAAAATTCCTCCAAACTCATAAGCAGAAACTTAATAAAAGGAACTTAAAGGGGAAAGAGATTCAGGGTCTGTACAGGAAATTAATGGTCATTTTGGGAGACAGCATCTTGGGTATGAGTGGCAGCGAAGGGGGCTCAGGCTAGGACCGGAGATGCCAGTGACTCCTTTCCCGGGGAAACTGCCAGGAAGGATGACTTGGTGTGAAGCATCTCTAGGCTGAGAGCCGGAGCAGCTCATGTGAGTTTAGTGCATGCGTTATACCCAGGGAGACAGAGGTAAAAAAATGTGCAGAATGGCTCCTGAAATGATGGGATCCAACAGCTTTCCATTGCACAGCTCCCCCTTTCCCCAAAACTCAGCGTTCTCAGCTTCCTAAATGCCGCAGAGAAGGGGTGAAAGAGAGTGGGTGTCAACAAGCCTTCCCTGAGAAAGGAGCATCTATTAGAGACATAGGGTGTGTTGCAGACATCAGAAAAGATAGCAGAGAGTCGTATGTGTTTCTCTGTGTGTTTGGGGGATGGGCCGAGCGTGGTTCTGCAGAGGGAAGAATGTGCTCAACTTAGAAGAATTAAACCTTGGGAGTTCCCATTGTGGTGAAGCGGTAATGAACTGGACTAGTATCCACGAGGATGCTGTTCAGTCCCTGACGTCACTCCGGTGTTGGGTTAAGGATCCGGTGTTGCTGTGGCTGTGGTGTGGGCCGGCAGCTGTAGCTCCGTGTTGACCCCTAGCCTGGGAACGTCCAGATGCTGCACATGTGGCCCTATAAAAGCAAAAAAAAAAAAAAAAAAGAAAGCCAAGCAAAGAATTACATCTCAACCATCTTTTTAAATAAAATTCTTGTCAGAAATAGATTGTAATTGTGAAAAAAACGTGTCTTGTTGCCTAGCATGATGAATACTGGAAGTGGCTTTACTTTGGCAGAGCGTATTCAGGGATTGTGACTTAGTCCTCAATGGTTTAATGACAGTCCTTATGCTTGCATGAACATGGATCAAAAACGACAATTTAAAAAATTTCCTTGTAGTTGATTTACAGTGTATCACAATCTCTGCTGTGTAGCAAAGGGAAATGACACTTTTAAGGTCTTTTCTATTTGTTCATCACTAGAATATGATAATACAATTAATATTTGTATAGTCACTTGTTTATGCAATAATGCTATATTTCGTTAGTTTCCTAGTGTTGGGATTCCTTGGGATTTTTTATATAAAGTGTCATGTGGGCAAATAAAGACAATTTTACTTTTTACTTTCCAAAACAAACAAACAAAAAATTCTTTTTTTTTTTTTTTTTTTATGTTGTTGTTGCTATTTCTTGGGCCGCTCCCACGGCATATGGAGGTTCCCAGGCTAGGGGTTGAATCGGAGCTGTAGCCACCGGCCTACGCCAGAGCCACAGCAACGCGAGATCCGAGCCGCGTCTGCAACCTACACCACAGCTCACAGCAACGCCGGATCGTGAACCCACTGAGCAAGGGCAGGGACTGAACCCGCAACCTCATGGTTCCCAGTCGGATTCGTTAACCACTGCGCCACGACGGGAACTCCACAAAAAATTCTTGATAACGAAATCTTAATGAAGCATTGTCAGGTCTTTGCTGGAGAGATGGTGGTCAGGCGAGGCTGGCTGAAAATCTCAGTGGAGCAGAAAAACCTGAAAATCTCAGTGGCTTAACATGGCAAAGGTGTATTTCTCTCTTCCATCGTAGTCTGCTGCAGATTGGGTGGCTCCCCTGCTTGGTTCTCCTCCAGGTGTAACTCAGATCCAGGTGGCTTGAATCTTGCCATTCTGCCGTCTCGAGGTGCTTAGTTTCTAGCTGCGTGGACAGGAGAGAAAGAGAGTGTGGATGAGGCACATCCTTTTTGGATTGGATGTGACACATCCCTTTAACTCATGTTCCGTTGTTAAAACTCAGTGACATGGGATTTTCCGCGTGGTGGATCTGGTTAAGGATCCGGCATTGTCACGGCGGTGGCTCAGGTTGCTACTGTGGTGCAGGCTTGATCTCTGGCCAGGAACTTCCATATGCCACGGGTGCTGCCTCTCCCTCTCCCCCCAAAAAAAATTAGTGACGTGATCATGAGCCCTGGGAAATGGAGAGGCGCATGTGGAAATTTAGGGGAGCATTAGAACCTTTGTGGTAGACGTAGTGCCACCATTATGTTCTTCAGTGTCCTTTATTTATTTATTTATTTTAATGACTTTTATTTTTCCCATGACAGTTGGTTTACAGTGTTCTCTCAGTTTCTACTGTACAGCAAAATGACCCAGTTATTTATATATATATATATATATATATGTATATCCTCTTTTTTTCACATTATCCTCCGTCGTGCTCCATCCTAAGTGACTAGATGTGGTTCCCTGTGCTATACAGCAGGATCTCATTGCTTATCCACTCCAAAGGCAAGAGTTTGCCTCTATTAACCTCAGACTCCCAGTCCATCCCACTCCCTCCCCCTCCCCTTGGCAATCTCAAATCTGTTCTCCAAGTCCTTGAGTTTCTTTTCTGTGGAAAGTGTCATTTGTGCCGTATATTAGATTTCAGATATAAGTGATATCAGGGTATTTGGCTTTCTCATCTTTTTATTTATTTATTTATTTTTTATTTTGTGGTTTTATTTTTTCCACTATAGTTGATTTACTGTGTTCTGTCCATTTCTACTGCTTTATTTTCTCGTGGTAAATTTCTCATGGAATTAGTACCAGGAAAAGGTTTTCTTTTCTTTTTTTAAACCTCCAGTCTCTGTTAATAACCTGATACATTTTATTTTATGAAACAGCACCAAGCTCTTCCAGCATCTCCATCTCAATAAATAGCAATCCATTCTGCCCATTGTTCAGACTGAAAACGAGCCGTTCTCAACATCTCTCTCATCTCTTGCTCCTCGTATCCGGTTCCTCAGCAAATCCTTCTGACTGCACCCAGGAACCACTGCTTCTCACCATGTTTATTACTGTTACCTCCCCCAAGCCTGTCGCCTCATGCACCAGCGTGATTTCTTTATATGACTGCAAAGACTTCTTTCAACAGGTTAGCCAGGTCTAACACCCAACTCCAGATACAGTTTCTTACCTGCCGTTGGGTGAGAAAGGAGTCTGGACGGGGGCTGAGCTAGAGAGCGCAGATGCAGAGCTGAAATCAGAGCGCTGCCCCAGGTCCTAAGATCCAGACAGGTAGTATAGGCAGCTGGCAGGGCCAGGACTCCTGTGTCATATGGTGTGTGATATCATACGGTATTTGGCTTTCTCTTCTTTTGTTTTTAGTTTTGGAGCTCCTTCCTCTTGTCCCAGGCCGGGACCCCTCCAGGCATGATTATCCGCCAGTGTTCATTTTACAAAGGGCCCTGATACCCATGAACCCCTCAGCCCTCAGGGGAGCCTGCAACGTGGTGACTGCCCTTAGGGTGACCAAGACTGCAAAACAGTCTCAGAAAAGTGGTCATGCGTGGACTCACTTAACAAACGCTTAGTAAGTGCCGGCCATAGACCAGGAGATAAACCCCTGCTCTCTTGATTCAAGGCCAGTGTTCTTTGCACTTGTCTGCTGCAGTATGTTGATTCCTGCTTCCTCTCCTTCTTCTTCTTTTTTTTTTTTGCTATTTCTTGGGCCACTCCAGCGGCATATGGAGGTTCCCAGGCTAGGGGTCCAGTCGGAGCCGTAGCCACCAGCCTACGCCAGAGCCACAGCAACGCGGGATCCGAGCCGCGTCTGCAACCTACACCACAGCTCACGGCAACGCCGGATCGTGAAGCCACTGAGCAAGGGCAAGGATCGAACCCGCAACCTCATGGCTCCTAGTCGGATTCGTTAACCACTGCGCCACGAAGGGAACTCCCCCTCTCCTTCTTCTTTTTTTTTTTTTTTTTTTTTTTGGCCTTTTTGGCTTTTTGCTATTTCTTGGGCCGCTCCTGTGGCATATGGAGGTTCCCAGGCTAGGGGTAGAATCAGAGCTGTAGCCACCAGCCTACACCAGAGCCACAGCAAAGCGGGATCCGAGCCGCGTCTGCAACCTACACCACAGCTCACAGCAACGCCGGATCATTAACCCACTGAGCAAGGGCAGGGACCGAACCTTCAACCTCATGGTTCCTAGTCGGATTCGTTAACCACTGCGCCACGAAGGGAACTCCCCCTCTCCTTCTAAAATTGCCTCCAAAATATTTCCCTGCTGTCGTGTGCTGAAATGTCTACAAATTCATTAATCCTCCTCCTTTCAAGAAGGGGAGCCTAACTCCCTTCTCCAACAGTGTGGACTGGTTCACTTCTTATGAATTGGGAGAAAGCAGAAGTAATTTCAGAAACTCTGTCATGAGAGGGACTGCATGTTCCCTTGTCCTCTGCTTGTTCTCTTGTCCTCTCCTTGGATCGCTTGCTCTGGGAAGCCAGCTGCCGCCCTGTGAGCAGACCTATGAAGAGTCCAGAGAGAGAGGAATTGAGGCCTCTGGCCAAGGGACATGTCAGTGACCCTGCGATCAGATCCTCTGGTGCCAGCCCACATGGTGACGGCAACCTCTGCAGAGACCTGGAGGGAGAACCACCTCAGTGAGCTATTCTTGGATTCCTAATTCTTAGAAACTATGAGATGATAAATAATTGCCCTCCTTTTTAATTAGGTTTTGAAAAAGTTCTGGAAAAGGAAGAAGAAAAAGAGACAATCCACAAGCTCATGAAAGAGGAATATCTCTTCCAACAGTACAGAAAGGAACAATTAAGACTCCCTCTCCCATCTTCAATCTCTAGTCCCTCCCCAAGTTTTGTTTAGATGTAACTGATGCCTAACATTGTATCAGGGTGTGCAACAAAAATGACTTGATGTGTGTATCTGTTGTTTTATTTTATTTTATTTTAGTTGCTTTTTCGGTCCACATGGCATGTGGAAGTTCCCAGGCGAGGGGTCCAATCAGAGCTGTAGCTGCCACTCTACACTACAGCCACAGCAATGCTGGGTCCTCAACCCACGGAGCGAGTCCAGGGATTGAACCTGCATCCTCATGGATACTAGTTGGGTTCCTTACCACTGAGCCACAAGAGGGACTCCTGTATCTGTTGTGAAATGATTGCCAAGACAAGTTCTGTTAGCATCAGTCACCCCTTGATCTCTAGCTCTTCAACCCAAGGGGACCAACCTGTTCTTCCATGAAGTTTTCATGCGTATGCAATGTTCATCTTAAAATCCTTTAAGATGGTCATGAAAAACCGTATTATAATACTCCTGAGAAACTTAATGTATCTTGAAGATGCCTTTCTAACAGTGCATACACATATATCTTATTCTTTTTAATGGATTTTTCATTATTTGAATGTATCCTATTCTTTACATCGGTCCCCTCATATGGATATTCAGGATATTTCCGATTTTTATTCCATTATACAAATGTTGTGATGGACAGTTTTATGCTTTGTGGGTACCGTCAGGTGCGTTCCTAGTGGTGGAATTCTGACATCCGAGGGCATGTGCATTTGAAGTTGATACTGTCCACCTGCTTCACAGTCTTTGCCAGCAAGTTACACTGTCAAAGTATAACAACGCCATTTCCCCACAAACCGGTGCATATCTTTTGCTATTATATAAGCATCTTTTTTTTTTTTTTAAGGCCTCACCTGCAGCATATGGAGGTTCCCAGGCTAGGGGTCCAACTGGAGCTGTTGCTGCCAGCCTACACCAGAACTGCAGCAACGCCAGATCCGAGCTGCATCTGTGACCTACACCACAGCTCACAGCAATGCTGGATCCTTAACCCACTGATTGAGGCCAGGGATTGAACCTGCAACCTCATGGTTCCTAGTCGGATTCATTAAGTACTGTGCCACGACAGGAACTCCTATAAGCATCTTTTGTTATTATTATGCCATTTATTTGTCTTCTTTTTAGAATTGCTAGTGCCTAGTGGAATGCTTATCTTATAATATGTAACATAATTCCAGTAAAATTTAGCATTCTCTGCGTTTTCTGGTACTTTATATATATTTTAATGCTTACAAAATCCGTATGAAGTAGATGCTATTATCACCTGCCTGTGGCTGGTGGGAGAACTGAGTCATAGAAAGGTTAAATAAACTGCTCAAGGTCATACAACTAGAAAGGCTGGAGCCTGGATGCAAATGATAGTGAAACTAAAAAAGGAAAAAAAAAGAGTAATTGTTGAATGAATGAATGAATGATCTGTTTGCTTTCTTTGCTTATTTTTCTATTGACCTTTTTTTTTTTCTATTTTATTGGTAGGAGTTTTTTCTAATGTATTATGAATATTCACTTTTTTTTGTTTTATGTGTTAAGAGCTATCCCCGTAGTCTGTTACTTGTCTTTAACTTATTTGCCGTATTTCTTGTTCATATTAGAAAACCCCAGATATTGTTGTTAAAATTTGTCCTGGCCATTTGAGAAAAGGTGTAATCATAGTTTAGGTGTCCAGGGGACCTACGATGTGGGTAATATACGGTCCCACTATGTTAATCTAAATATGAAAAATAACCACAAGGCAATTAGTTGCTTTGTTCACATTGAGGTCCTTTAAAATTACAGTTCCCCTTTAGGCATGTTTATAATTGAAAAAGAAGGAGTTGGGGTTTTTCATATGTATTAGATTGACATTTGGGGAAATGAATTTTTACTTTATCTGCAACAAATGAATCCCAATCAGTTAAGTGGCTCTGGGCTAAGGGAACGATAGTGACTCCTTTCTCGCATTTTGTTTCCTGTTCTTGAAATGCCCTTTTTGGTCCTTCCATCATGCTGGCCGAGTCACACATCACTTCCCTTGAGGCCTCTCGCTCTCCTCTGATCCCTGAATCATGTCACACGGAGAGTCTGGCAGACGTCTTTCTAGCTATCAGAGCCCCAAATTTGTTCAATCGGAGCTGTAGCCACTGGCCTACGCCAGAGCCACAGCAACGCGGGATCCGAGCCGCGTCTGCAACCTACACCACAGCTCACGGCAACGCCAGATCCTTAACCCACTGAGCGAGGCCAGGGATTGAACCTGCGTCTTCATGGTTCCTAGTCGGATTTGTTAACCACTGCACCATGACGGGAACTCCCAAAATCAGGTATTTAAATACCCAGAGTGCCTAAGGCTGTGTTTGCAGCTCTGCAATTCTGGTTGACTGGGTTTGTGAGGAAGTCTGGCAAATGAAGTCAGAGCAGCCTGCGTTGGAACTGTATGCTTTATCTGCCTGCACTAACTATGTGAACTTGGGCAAATGACTTAATGTTTTGACCTTTGATTTTCTTATCTGTTAAATGGGAATACTCATTCTGATTTGATGGAGTTGCTGTGAATATTGATAGTAATGCTTCAAGGTGTCTGTCATATAGTAGACACTCAAGAAAAGGGTGGTAAGTGTTATGTTGTTATTTGGCCATTTTTCGAGGGCTTCTAGGCTAGTAGCAAGTTGATTCTTGGGTATCAGAGCCCTGTCACATTGTTAGTTAAGACTGTCTGTGGGCTCACTGGACTACTCTGGTCCCATCTGCCGTTCCTTTGGCACCTACCTATTTTGTGAGCCAGCGTCATAACTGGGATTAGAAGCACAATGGAAATTGCAGCAGGTATAGCTTTGTCCCTCTCCGGGACTCTGTGTCTTGGTGGCTGCAGCTGCTTCTAAATGCTGGAAGTATCATTAAAGTGGCAGGAAATCCCTGGATCCTTTTTAATTGATGTAAAGAAGGATATTCTTTGGATTACTAATGGAGAATAAACCATTCAATATTACTACTCGTCGCTTGTGAACCCTTTTTTTAAGAAGATAGGGAGATGTTGCCTACAGGTGGCTTTCATAGGTTTTTCCTGTTCTTTCTCTATGCAGACTCAGTGAGGACTGCTGAGAATAACCTGGAAGCCAAAGCCACTTAGACCTTAACCAAAAGTTGAGAAAATTAAAAAGTCGAAATAAGCCCTGATGAGGTTGCCATTTTCCCAGTGTACCTCTCTAGTTGGCTCACAGAGCGAATAATGTTTGATTATCTTCGTGTAACTACTTCGTGCATCGTTACTAGCTATCCATCTAAAGCCTGATTCACCTGTAGGACAAGCGTTTACTCTAATGACTTCACAAGCCGTTAGAACTTTTCAAATGTAGATTTTCACTGTGCTTTCAACTACTTCGAGGTTGGCTTCCAGATCTGTTCTAGTGGTATTATGGAAACCTTTTGGACTTGTGTGTGGGTGATGTAATTCTAAATTATACATCTCACTCACTTTGATGCTTTTAATGTTCTTTACAAAACTTTAAAGTCTAGGAAAAATGCTTTCCAGGGGAAAACCAATATGGTAATTTTATTTTCTCTTTATCGGATCAATGCAATTTATCTTTTAAAGTGTAAATTGTTCAAATTGCCAACCAAAAAAAAAAAAAAAAACACTCTTGAAATAGACAACAGTTCTGAAATTGGCCTTTGCTCTAGTTTTTCTAAGGATAATCAGATTGCAAATATAGTTTCCAGTCAATTTACACATCATTAGAAGCCACACATATTAAACCAGCTTGGATTTTCCGTGATTATCCCTCAAACTTATTGACTAATTATTTTTCTAAATAGCAAGATAAATTTCTACTCAGTTTCCCCCCTCGGATAGTCCTGTAAGAAATCATTTTGCCATTAGCCTGGAAATGTTCCAAGCCAGAGCAGTGAGGTGGCAGTCTCAGCACGGCCTCAAGGGGGACATCAGATGTTGGTTCAAATGTGACTTTTATGCTCTTGATCCCACGTCTGAACGTAAAGAGGCAGCGCATCCCCGTAGAGGGGGTGCCGAATGGGATGTTCCATCTCTGTCAGCTCCTCAGCCTCTGGGGACGTGCAGTCTAAAAGCCATCAGTGGGCTCCTGGGCATTGTCTTTCATCTGGGCCTTTTTTGCGGGGGGGTCTTGAAATATGGTGGCAGTAACCAATTTAAAGCCGGCACATGCTCATCAGGCAGCAGCCGGCGGGATGATCCCTTCTCATCTGGGGGTTTAAAAGCACTTTGCGCAACGTAAGTCATTAATCTTCACAGTGACCCTCGGAGTGGTAAACCTCCGTCACCACCCATCTTTACCACCAGGAAATCGGGGTTTCAAAGGCGCAGGGGAGGGCCATAGCCAGGGTCCGGGGGGCCCCGTAACGCTAACTGCGGTCTGACGGTCAAGCTCTGGGAGAAATCTCATGAGCAAGGCGCAGGGGGCCCCTGGGGAGATGTGGCTGGCGTGTCGGGGCCACGTGTGGGTCTTTGGAAGTGCTGGTTCTGTCTGGACCCCACCTAAGTGCTGCGTGTAGTCTGAGGACGTGTTAATGGGAAGACTGAACGGTTATGTCCGGCTCGGCTTTGGTCTTTTCACTGATCAATTCTCTCTCTAGAGGCCCTTTTTTCTCATAATCACTCTCTTAACTTGATTTCTCATGTCTGAAGTCGTAGATCACAGTCTTTCAGAACCACTTGACCACTTGTAATCTTTCCATAAAATTTTATTTTTTTTAAAAAAAGTTCAATGATTTTTGTTTTTTCCGTTATAGTTGGTTTAGAGCGTTCTGTCAGTTTTCTACTGTACAGCAGCGTGACCCAGTCACACATACATGTGTGCGTTCTTTTTCTCACATTACCCTCCATCACGCTCTGTTGCAAGTGACTAGATAGAGTTCCCAGTGCTATACAGCAGGACCTCATTGCTTATCCACTGCAGAGGCAGTAGTTTGCATCTGTTAACTCCAGATTCCCAGTAAAATTTAATTTTTAATTTTTAAAGAAAGTTTGCTGAAGTGTAGTTGATTGTAATGTGTGAATTTTGGCTGTACAGCAGAGTGATTCAGTTATCCACGTGTATGTGCTTTTTCATATTCTTTTCCAGGATGGCTTATCTCAGGATACTGAGTATGGTTCCCTGTGCTGTGCAGCCCATACGATTCTGGTAGTCTGGGCAGGGGTATGATGTTATTGACAGTGAAAATCCAGGTGCACTAGGGAAGAACTCTGTGTTGCTTTATCCTTTTGCTTGAACATTTCTGGCCCGTGACAGTTGCTTCGTAAGTGTTTCCTAAATAAATGTGTGAAGCCGTAACACCGTGTTGGGGATAAGGGCTTGGGGCAGTGGTAATTATTCAGATACCCCCAATCCGGCTCAGAGGTTTGCTAGACCATCTTTTCTGGTTGCTGCACTGGTGTGGGGCCTATAATCTATTCAAGGCCCTAACTTTATAGAGGGAGATGCTAAGGACGACAGTTTAAGTGGCGTGCCTATAGTCTCATAACGCTTGTATAGTTGTATAGTCAAACGTGAGAAATCACTGGATTCTTTCCTACTTGGGTAGTACTTAAAAGTAATTGGTATCACTCGGTACGTGAGTTCAAGTCCTGGTCTGTCACTTAGTGTCTGTGACTGGCCAGGAGATCACTTAATTTTTTTTTTTTTTTTCTTTTTAGGGCCATACCTGCAGCGTATGGAGGTTCCCAGGCTAGGGGTCGAATTGGAGCAGCTGCTGGCCTACATCACAGCCACAGCAACGCCAGATCCCTAAACCACTGAGCGAGGCCCCAACCCACAACCTCATGGTTCCTAGTCGGATTCGTTTCCACTTTGCCACCACGGGAACTCCCAAAGACTCCTTAACTCTAACGAGCAGTTGTGTCTTCGTCTGTAAAACGCTTGTAATGGTATTAACCTTACGGGCTCACAGTGAGGGTTAAGAAGATAATGAGTATGAGAGTGCTTAGTAGATGGTGGAGTGTTATGTATTAATAAGTAGGTATTTTATAATTCTGTCTGAATATAAAGTTCTCGGAGTGTTTTCCCCTAAATTCCCGAATCACGAGTCGTCACTTACTCACAGTGACGCCTTAGCTTTCCCGGCAGGTTTGGTGGTTCCTGAGCAGAAGAGTGCATCCCCTGGAGAGCAGGTGTTGTCAGTATGTCTGGCTAATGGCAACCACTGCATCACTGACAATGTTGAAATGAACTTACTAGGAGATGTGGTGCAGGAGGCTTGTTGGAGGCCTCTTGTGTGTGAGAGAGAGGGGACTGAGCAGCGCCAGGGGGTCAGTGTGTGGGAGTGTCGTGAGCTGTGTGTTGTGATATGGAGAGAGAGAGCTTGAGGGCAAAAATTGGGGCTCAAAGTTGAAAAAACAGGCCTTATCTTTGTGCAGGTGCGTGACCATGTATCCACCCCTCCTCACCGCCAGCTCCAGCCCTGTGTCCTGTGTCTACAGCCGTCGCTCGATGGCTGCACAGTACCTGTTTTCTACTACCTCGTCCCTTCTAGAAAGGCCCACCTCTCTTGGATGACGCTAACAGCGCCAGGTTCTCGTTTTCTTAATGTATTTTCAGGTAATGGTACGAGCACGACCCAGTTCCGGTCAGTGAGGGAGAAGCCTGCTGGGGTGCAGTCAGAGAGGCTTGGATGAGGAGACATCGCTTCCTCTCCCATGTTCTGCGCTGCGGTGCCAGGACGTGACATTTGGGCTTGTTGTAGTCAACTTAATACCAGGAGACCACCAACCAGAGGACGAAAATCCAAGGTGTTGAGAATATCAGAGCAAACGGATGGAAAGAGCCTGGGCCCCGGGGGCCGTCGCTGAACTGCTGCACCAAGTCTTGGACGGTATGTCCTCAGACCTACTACTTGAGAGGATTGTGTGTATGCCTTGATTGTTTAAAACACTCTAAGGTGGGGATTCGGTTGACTGCACTCATATGTATACAGATACACTCTTTGTTGTTGTTGTTGTCTTTTTTAGGGCCGCACCCACGGCATATGGAGGTTCCCAGGCTAGGCGGGGTCAAATTGGAGCTTCAGCTGCTGAGCCGTGTCTTGGACCTACACCACAACTCACGGCAATACTCGATACTTAACCCACTGAGGGAGGCCAGGGATCAAACCTGCATCCTCATGGATGCTAGTAGGGTTTCTTACTGCTGAGCCACCACGGGAACTCCTGTATAGCTATGTTCATAATTCACTTTTTCCTTCTTTGTCCCAGGAAGAATTTACATACTATACAGTATGCTCAGGAGTTCCTGTTGTGGCTCTGTGGATTAAGAATCCAACTAGTATCCATGGGGATGTGGGTTCGATCCCTGGCCTTGCTCAGTGGGTTAAGGATCCGGTGTTGCTGTGAGCTGTGGTGTAGGTTGCAGATGTGGCTCGGATCTGGCATTGCTGTGGCTGTGGTGTAGGCTGGCAGCTGCAGATTCGACCTCTAGCCTGGTAACTTTCATATGCACTAAAAAAGAAAAAAAAAAAAAGAAAAGAAATTTGCTCTAGGTAAAAAATGATGAAGCGCAAAAAAAAAAAATAGTAGTAGAGTAAGACAGGACGAGGACTGATGTTAACATGCAAAAGGTGTGTTGTGAAATCCTTTGTATTTTCTAGAAAAGCACTAAAGTTTTATCTTGCGGTCAAAGAAACACTGTTAGGGCACCATATTCAGCAGTTTCCTTTAAAAGTTTGTTGAATGAATAAATAAGATAAACACCCCCCACCCTACCTGGGAAGGAGCTCCGTCCTTCTCTCTCCCCTCTACTGAGTGTGAAGATTTTAGTCTGGAGGGTCAGAGAATCCATGACCAGACAGAAAGACTGAGGCACGAAGGGGGCCACTCTGCCAGAAAGAGAGGGGAGCGCTCCCACAGAGCTGTCAGAGCTGAAAAGATCAGACACAAGTCCTTAGATCCCGATTCTGTGACTGTGAAAAAATGATAAAACATGGAAAAGTGTTATCACTACGTATTTGACAATAAAGATCAGACACAAGTCCTTAGATCCCGATTCTGTGACTGTGAAAAAATGATAAAACATGGAAAAGTGTTATCACTACGTATTTGACAACAAGTTAAATTCCAACTCAAAAGGTGGGGGAATGGTACAGTAAATTGTAGTTTATCTGTTTAATGGAAGGTTATATGGCTAGCTTTCATTTATACACTTCTACCCATATTTAAATTTTCAAACTGCAGCGGTAACATACTCCTGCCAAGGTGACACAGCTGTCTCTCAGTCCAGTGGAAACACACTCTGCCCGGGAAAGGGAGACCTAGCATCCTTTCAGTCCATGCACCTGCCTCTGTGGGATGTTGTCTCCCCCACCCCTGTCCTGCCTTATTGGATCAAGCTTACAGAACTGTATTAATCCTAATCCTTGGTCAGGACACACTTTCATCTTTGGTTCTGAGTGATGTCCAAACCTCTTTAAATTTAGTCAGGTTCCCAACTTGATATCCTGCAACTGAAAACTACATGATGAAGTTCATTAATCCAACATACCTTATAAAATAAGGAAAAGGTGGATGGAAAAAGGTATAGATAAAAAAGTAAGGGGAGGAGTTCCCTGATGGCTCAGCAGGTTAAGGACCTGGTGTCATCACTGCTGAGGCTCGGGTTGCTGCTGTGGTGCAGGTTTGATTCCTGGCCTGGGAACTTCCATGTGCCTTGGGCATAGTGAAAAAGAAAAAAAGTAAGGAAAAAATGTATGTGTAGCTACTGCAATCCTTATTTATGTGCCTGAGTACAAGATTCAAATTGGTGTTTATAGACTACTTCTTTTTTTCCACTGTCCATTCCGAGTTTTCTTTGCTCTCAGCTGGCACCTCAGCGGCTGTGATTTTTTTACCTTGGGGAGGGGGCGACCCAAACGTCCTCTCTTGTTGAGGGTGGGCTTCGGCTGACCTGAGCTAAGTCATCTATTGATTTTTATCATCGGACAGGGCAGCACTAGGAGCGACCCTCTCCTGCATTCCAGACCTTGTCCTCCGTAGCCCCGTGTGTGGCCAGCATTGCCTGTTTCTGATCCCTGAGCCCAGTAGGTCTGTGTCTTCAGCCCTGGCTTGTCACTAGATTTCCTTTTTCTGGCTCACGATATGTTTATTTTTGAAATATTAAAACTTTACGATTACTCTGCTTTTGGAAAGGAGGCGAGCTTGGCTCTGCTCTGTGACGCTGATGTACTGGGCTGCCCAGCCTGGTCCCCTCTCCAGGGCTGGCACACTGGGCTGCCAAAGGCTCACAGCTCTGTCCATCACTGTGAATGAGTCTCTGCTGCAGAGATCTGCCTGGCATCCCAGGGTGTGCCTCCTCTTGGTCACGGCAGGCGTGCAGAAGCCTACCCTCTTGCCTCAACCGAGGGCAACTCTGAAGGGCCTTCCCAGCTCCAGAGCCGCCCCCCTCTGCCTAGTCCTGCCTTCTTCACCTCCTCGAAGGTGAAGTGTCTCCCAAGGACACTCCCCAACAGCCCCTGCATACAGCTTTCCACCTGAGGCCCGTCAGGGAACCCCATCTAGAGAAACTGCAGGTTCCCCAGAGCCATCAGTCACTGACCTGCTAAAGGCATCGGTGCTTTTCCTGTGAGGTGGAGGTACAGTAATTTTTTCCTGGCAAGCCTTCTCTTTTCTGGACTTCTTTCTTTTGGGAACTGTCATTCCCTGTGACTCTAGCCACATTGTTTGTTACAGGATCTGCTAGATTCTTATGTGACCTTACTTTTTCTAATTCTTCTTTCGGCTCGATCTAGTCCACTCTGGCATTTCTGCTTCTTGCAATCAAGTGTTCTCAACTAGTTCGCAAGGTTAAAGCATTCTTTCACAAACTGGCAAATTAGTAGGTCTGGTTTATTATATTAACCTATGGCAGCCATACACACGGCAGGTTTTAAGACAAGATAGATGAACTAAAATATAAAATACTTTTTTTTTTTCTTTAACATGAAAAGTAATACATAATCATTGTAGAAAACTTTGAAAGTAGGGGGGAGAAAAAAATCTCTTAATCCCTCTTCCTAGAAATAATGACAATTAATGTTTATTATTAATTTTTGTATATTCTTCTAGTCTTTCACCTAGGGTTACATATATGTTTCATATTTTCTTTGAAAACAGTGGGATCATACTGTTGGTAAGTTGTTTTAAAATAGTTTAAATATATTATGAACGTATTTCATGTTGTTAAGTGAATGTACTTTTGTTTTACTTATTTTTAAAATTAAAAGATGGTTGATTTACAGGATTGTGTTGGTTTCAGGTGTACAGCGAAGTGATTCAGTTATTTTTTTTTCAGGTTATGTTTCACTATAGAATATTGCAGGATATTGAATATAGTTCCTTGTTGCTACACAGTGGGTCCCTGTTGCTTATTTATTTTATGTGTAGTAGTTTGCCTCTGTTAATCCTGTACCCCGAATTTGTCCCTCCCTCCCTGCTCCCTGCTTTTAAATAACTATGGAGTACCATATGGATGTATCCTAATTTATTGACTTAAACCTAAATTTAGGTTGTTTCCAAATTACTGCTGTCATTAATAATACAGTGAATGAAATCTCAAGGTAAATTTTTAAGAACAGTCCCCAGAAGTGAAATTGCTGTTTCAGAACATTGGCGTATTTTAAGGCTTTTGACATGAATTACTAAATTGAGTTCTAAAATGATTGTATCACCACATGCGGTTGCCAGTGGAGTATGAGAGTGCACTTTTCCACTTTTCTAATATCGGACTGTTTTCTTTAAAGGATTTTGACAACTTGGTAGGCAAAATGGTGCTTTCTTTCAATCATAATTCTTTAATTACCAGCGGATGCATGTACTTTCATATGTTTATTATCTCCATGTGTGCATACATATGTGTATGTAGACAGACACATGTACCTATGGCAGGTGTGAGCGTATAAGTGTGTAAACTGCCTGTTAGGTTCTTTGCCCACATTTTGCTTGGCATGTTGAAAATTTTCTACATTGCACGATGCAACTATCTTTTCCAGTCTTTGTCATTTGCCTTTTTTGTTCACAGCGTCTTTTGATGTATTCAGTCAAATTTAATAACTGTTTCTTTTGCGGTTTCTGTTATGCATGGGAAGGCCTTCCCCAACCCAAGGGAAGAGGAATTTTGATGGGAGGCGGGGCCATCAATGGGGGATGGGCCACAGCGGTGGGGTTGGGGTGGGTGGGGGGCAGGAGGGGGAGGGCAGGCAAAAGGGAGTAGACAGAAAGGCTGATTAGGCCTGCGGCTAGCTCCAGAATCCTGACAAAGTCTCCGGAACTGTGTATTCTACTGCCTTAATTTTACAGATGAAGAAGCAGAGGTCCAGGGAGAATAAGAAATAAGATTGAAGTAGCAGATTACAAAGTCTTCTAATAACAGCATTATCCATAAAGGGATATATTACATTTTTATAAAAAATAATTAATTTAGTGTGGGTGAAAAGCAAGAAAAAACATTGCCTTTTATGTTCTTTTCTGTCTCCTTATGTTGGCCACACCATTGAAATAAAGAATTGATAATGCCCCTGCAAGCTGATTACATCTTTACATGTAGAATTGATGGTTCTAATTTCTTTTTATTGATTGTGGGGTGTTTTATAAAAGCTGTATGGATGTCATGGTGCTTACCCAAAGCAAACTCACTGGAGAATCGTCAGCCATCCATAATTGCTAACAGTGTCTACAAATGAGACGGGAGCTGCTTGAAACCGAAGAGGAAGAACAGGCTATGTAGTATGCAGTGTATGCTAGTTTGTCTCATTGGCTCAAAGAGGAGAAACAAAGAACAAATGATGGAATATTCCAGAAGCACGCCTTGAGTCTGTGATGTGGAATGTTAACTAATCTGTAAGGCTGCCAGATTTAACAAATACAGATATAGGACACTCACTTAAATGTGAATTTCAGGTGAACATGAATAATTTTACAGTAAAATTATATGCATAGGACCTGCTTCACTAAAATGCATAGGACATACTTAACTAAAAAGTTATTCATTGTTTATCTGAAATTCAGATTTAATGAAGCTCCCTGCATTTTATCTGGCAGCCCTAGCAAGTGGGACCTTTTGTTACACATGTTGAAGTTCGAAACCCCTTTTTGCCTGCGTGGTATGGAGCTAGGTTGTCCCCCCACCCCATCCGTGGTCCCAGGCCAGAGAGAAACCCACATCACAGCAGTAACCAGAGCCACAGCAGTGACAATGCTGGATTCTCAACCTTCGGGGCCACCAGGGAACTCCTGGAGCTGGTTCTTTGTCATTCAGTTTACACTAGTTGAATGAACAAGGTACTTTCAAGGAAAAGTCTGCCAAGAATCTCACACTGATGTGAAAATTAGCCATAAGAAGCAGAGACATTGTATTAGTTTCCAAGGGCTCCCATAGCAAAATACCACAAACTGGTGGCTTAGAATAGCAGCAATGTGTTGTCTCACTGTTCTGGAGGCTGGAAGTCTGAGATCAAGCTGTCGGCAGGGTCGTGCTCCCTGTGACGTCAGTGTGGGAATCCTTTCTTGCCTCTTCCTAGCTTCTGGGGGTTTGCCAGGAATCCTTGGTGTCCTGGTCTGCAGTTCTAGCCCTTACTGTCTGTCGTCACATGGTGTCCCCTGTGTGTCTCTGTCTTCATCTGGCCTTTTCCTTTTATGAGGACACCAGTCATACATACTGCTTTAGGACCCACCTAATGACCTCAGCTTAATTCGATTATATCTGTAAAGACTCTGTTTCCAAATAAGGCTATATTCAGAGGTCCTGGGGGCTGGGGCATCATCATACCTCTGGGGGGACACAATTCACCTGTAACAAATATGATCCTCTAATATCTTTGATGGTGTATCAAAAATTGGAAGGTAACTCTGTCGTCATTTTATTGTTTGCTAATTCCAAGTGCAGATACTGATTGGCCAGTCAGCTGCTAATCAATCATTTGCCATTGGAGAGATTTTCATTTTTCAAAGAACAGGTAGAAATTTTTATGTGGAACCCTTGAATTTATTTTTTTATCTTATTTTTATTTTTTGTCTTTAGGGGCACACTGTGGCATGTGGAGGTTCCCAGGCTAGGGGTCAAATTGGAGCTGTAGCTGCCAGACTTCGCCACAGCTACAGCAACACCGGATCTGACCCATATCTCTGTCATATGCAGCTCATGGCAATGCCGGATCCTTAACCCACTGAGCGAGGCCAGGGACTGAACCCGCATCCTCATGAATTACCACTTAGTTACCACTGAGCCACAAAGGGAACTTCCTTTTTAATCTTATTTTTAAAACAATTTTGTTGGGGTATAGTTGATTTACAATGTTGTATTAGTTTCAGGTGTACAGCAAAGTGAATCATATATATAAATATATCCATTCTTTTTTCCCCGCATAGGTTGTTATAAACTATGGAGTAGATTTTACTTGTTATACAGTAGGTTATTGTTAATCATCTGTTTTATTTAATAGTGTGTGTATGTTACTGCCACCCTCCCAATTCCTCCCTTCCCCCAACTATTTCACCTTTGGTGACCAGAAACTTGCTTTTGAAATCTGTGAGTTTGTTTGTTTTATAAGTAAGTTCTTTTGTATCTTTTTTTTTTTTTTTTTTTTTTGTCTTTTGTCTTTTTTGTCTTTTTGCTGCTGTTGTTGTTGTTGTTGCTATTTCTTGGGCCGCTCCCGCGGCATATGGAGGTTCCCAGGCTAGGGGTTGAATCGGAGCTGTAGCCACCGGCCTACACCAGAGCCACAGCAACGCTGGATCCGAGCCGCGAGCCGCGTCTGCAACCTATACCACAGCTCATGGCAACGCCGGATCGTTAACCCACTGAGCAAGGGCAGGGACCAAACCCGCAACCTCATGGTTCCTAATCGGATTCGTTAACCACTGTGCCACGACGGGAACTCCTTGTATCATTTTTTATTAGATTCCTCATAAAAGTGATATATGATATTTGTCTTTCTCTGTCTAACTTATGGTAATTTCTAGGTCCATCCATGTTGTTGCAAATGGCATTATTTCATTCTTTTTAGTGGCTGTGTAATATTCCATTGTGTATATGTGCCACATCTTCTTTATTCATTCCTCTGTTGATGGATATTCAGAATTTAGACTTATGCTTTTGACCTGCAACCCAAACTTGCTGTTAGAAGGAGTAAGTTCTGGGGACTAGTTTTTATTTCCCTGAACTTAAGGTGAAATGTCCTTTTAAAGGAACATAAGACTCATTGCCATGGACTCTCAGGTGTGATAGTGAAATGAAGACTCCTGCGGTCCCAGAGGGGACCCTCCTAGCTCCTTCAGTGACTTCTAGTACAGTTGTCCCAACAAGGAAGGGGAGATGTTATAAAGCCTTCAGGACCTTTCCTCCTCCTCCTCCTCTCTTCCCCCTCTTTCTTCTCTTCCTCCTCGTCGTCCTCCTCCTCTTCCTCCTTCTCCCCCCCACTTCTTCTCATTCTCCTTCTTTCTCTTCCTCTTCTTCTTTCCTCCGGATATAGATGTTCTCAGGCTAGGGGTCGAATTGCCTGTGCCACAGCCACAGAAACACAAGATCTGAGCCACGTCTGTGACCTACACCATAGCTTGTGGCAATGCTGGATCCTTAACCCACTGACCGGGCTAGGAATGGAACCCCCTTCCTCATGGACACTGTGTTAGGTTCTTAACCTGCTGAGCTGCAACGGGAACCCCGCCTATGGGAATTTTTGCTTTCAAAACTTACAGAGTATTTTTATCTTAAAGCGCTTTGAAGGAGTCTTTTGACACCAGTAAAATTGGAGCACTTCCTTAGTGGCAGACTCATTGTAAAGGAGAGACTGAACCAGCCGCAGAGGTGGCCAGGTGACACTTAGATTTAAGTTATGATATCAGTGACGTGGGATAGTTAATCAAAGGCTAGGCTAGTTCACTTTTCTAATTCAGAGTAAGTCGAAGACAGGAGGGCCTTTGGATATACTTATTTTTGGAGAGATGGTATGAGCCTTATGTCAATATGGTCATTTCTGTGCTTTTCCACTCCTTTTGTAATATAGGGACATATCATTTGAAGGTGTTTCCCTATGACAAAGTAAAGCATATTTTTGTAAATTAAATCTATGTCCTCCTTTGAAAATGAAGACCAACCAACTTGAAAAGAGATCTCTTACCTGTTAACTTGTTCTTGCCAAGCCTTCTCCCCAAAGGCAGCCCTACATCTGCTGCCAGGATAGGTAACGTAAGCTCTGCTTTCCCCTGGACAAATGTTTTCATGTCATTTTGGAATCTTTCTTGACTCTGGACTTACAGCTTCTGTTCTCCAGCCATGTGCTGAGTAGCCTCATGTCATCTTCTCTTGAATGACCTTTGTTTTAGCCACTGATTGTCTTCCCATCGTGCCTGGCCCCATGTTCCTTTGCTGACTGGGTCTGCTTCAGACAACGGTCCTAACCTGGTTCTGAGGCACATCTCCTTCCTTCTTACCTGGCCTGTGCTGCTGGGAGACTCTGTCTGTCTGATTCTGAGTTCTAAGACATGAGAAGATGAGCCCACTATGTCTGAACCATTTATGGATTTTTATTTTGAGATATTGGGTCTCCCCAGGTTCCTTCCATTTCTGCATTACCTGTTCAGAACCATGGTAGAGATAGCTCTTAGCACATGCTCAAAGTGCATTTGTTGATTAATGAATACATGAATGATTGATTGATTGAATGAATGAATGAATGAGCAGCCTTTTGAGGGTCGTTCTGGTCAGAAATCCAAGGTTCAGGTAGGGGATTAGCCAGCGGTCACTCACGGTCGATGGTTAAAGAGCTGGGACTCAAAACCAGTTCTGTTTGGCTTCAACACCCATCGGAAAACACCAAAAGTGACAGCTAATTGATGCAGTGGAAGAAATATTCATAATTTTCTCCTTAGCTCGAGAGTGTTTCGACAGTTGAAGAGGAAACATTGATAGGTTTTAACCTTTTGCGTGGCTTCTTGTTTCATTGATTGCGTTTTGGAATGTCGACTGGGAGCGGTGGTCCTGCTGCAGTGTGTGTGACTACGTTGGGGAGATGGCAGTTGCCTCTCGTGTGAGTGACCCCGGCAGAGTGTGATGCTCCGCCGTGGCGCTGACAGTGGGGGTTCTCTTGAGAGGCCTCTGGGAGGAGAAGAGCACCGCGTGGGGATTTGAGGCTTGATTTGTCCTGTAGTTACACTGTAACACGAGGCAAACACGTACCCCAAGCAATGGGACAGGATGCTTTTTCTTATGCTGGGAAGGTTTTCGGACAGTGTTGG
The DNA here is from genome assembly GCF_054392235.1 of Sus scrofa. NCBI lineage: Eukaryota > Metazoa > Chordata > Mammalia > Artiodactyla > Suidae > Sus > Sus scrofa. The sequence continues at coordinate 142,364,374 of NC_139390.1, forward strand.
GCGGTGCCTGCGTTTGCCCCTTTACCGCGGTTCTTAATCGGTTCTGTGCGTGTGGTTTTGTTGTGCCTTGTTTTGTTTGGTACCGTGGATGCCTTTGGCTGTCAGAAGAGTGTTTCTGCCTGCGTAAAATGAATATATCGGATCACATATGTATGTAACAATTATTATTGAAATCCACTTAATGCGCTGTGGTGGGTCTGTGCCGCTGTACTTTTGAAGAAGCGGTGGGCATAAATGACGCGGCAGCAAGTCAGCAACGATGTGATGTGATGGGAAAATGCCTGGGACTCTGGTGGTGACAGATGTCCTGGTGTCGCTAATGTTGCTGTGGTTTGTGCTCTTTAATGGGAGGAAACCCACATAGAGGTGTGTGGGGGGAAAGGTAATTGTTTCCAACCCAAGTTGGAACCCCTTCTGGTGAAGAACCCCTTCCCTTTGGGTGGAAGGACAAACTGACTGCAAAGCAGCCTCTAAAAATCCTGTCACCTGGGCCTCCTCAGGTGGCCGAGGGATCCATAAAGCAATTACTCTGTGACAGTGGAGCCCAGATGCATCACTGCATCCCTTTATGCGTCACCTTCCTCTGTGTCACCGAACGAGATGTGCTGGCTCCATCTTTACCCCAAGGTTACACGTAGTGATCCCTGTCAAATACAATATGTCACATTCCCTTCAGGTCCTTGGAAGCAAAGTCAATATTTAGGAGGTGTAATTTCATCTAGACAGATGTAGGGAAAATTAAATGGGAGAGATTCGTTTTCATTATTCATGGTTCTGTCGTCACCCAGTTTTCTTCTCTGCTGCCCTTCCTGATAAATATTTTGCTTCATGATGATTACTTTCAGGATCACACTGACAACAAACTGGCTCAGCCCCATTTCCTCTCTCAGCACAATGAGGTTCCTTATCATATTACTATTGATAATTAAAAAATGTCTTTGTTGGCTGAAAGATACCAGGAAAAAACAAAACAAAACAAACCCACCCCCAAACGCACCACCGCCAAAAGCCAAAAAAGGGGAAAAATCACCTTTAATTCCTCAGCTGTTTTGGAGAGCTCCATAAATTAAGCAGTGAAAGTCCTCCTGTTCTCTGCATCCCTGCTCCATGGGATAAACACAGTTAATAGTGTGGGTTTAAACTTTTTTCAGGTATCTGTGTGTGTGTGTGTGCGCGCGCGTGTACTTGTGCTTTTGTGTATGTGTGCCGATGTGTGTGCTTGTATATGCATTTGTGTTTGTATATATGTATGTGTGTGCATTTTATTGATCATTATAACTGTTGCCGTAACTGTGGTCGCTACTGCTTTCTCTCTGGGATGCTCTTTCATACCCTTTCTTTGGCAAGATCCATGTTTTAAAGGAAGCAGCTCATCTATTCCATGTAGTCCTTGGGGTGGGTTCCCGGGGCACTGCTCCCCCTTGACGCAGGGACGAAAACTGAGACCTGAGGCTGGCTGGCTGGCGGTGGAGATGGAGTAGTCAGGAGATTAATCTAGGTTGGTTCACTCGCCAGTCTTTGAACGCTTGCTTCTGTCGCTCTCCCCTGCTGTTGAGTATTCCTAACCCAGACTTTCCCAAGGTCCTTTGCAGTGGGTGTGGGCACGTGACGTCATTCGGGCAGTCGGAAGTAAGCAAGAAGTCTGCAGAGGGTTTGGGGGAAGGCTTTGCTTTGCTGAGGCAGATGCTGCTGCTTCTCAGCCTGTCCCCAGAGATGTGTTGGCTGGAGCTTGGGACCAGCAGGAAGACGGAGAGACCTGCAAGGCTGTGAGCAAAGGGTCACCGAAGCGTTTGTGAAAAGCCGCCTCCCCTGGACACTTACTGTGGCATCAGGGAAAACGCCCAAAGTCTTACATGTTGAAACTAATGTTAATTGGGTTTTCTGTCACTTTGCCTTGAAATGCAAACCTGACGAATTCAACGTGCGTCCTGGGCGGGAGCGGTCAGTTCCCCCTTGGACTTTTTTGTGGGAGTCGAAGAGGAAGACGGCTTCTTTCTCTGGCGTCATTCTGTTGGCTGCAGGGTAGTCTGGGCTTCCAGGGGCTGCTTCAGTTACGCTGGGGAAAGGGTTTGCCTGGCGAACAAAACAAAGGCAGGATAAGCCTAGGAGTGTAGGGCAGGTCTGACGCAGTCTTGTCTAAAGCCAGGAGCTCCAGATACATGATACCATGGTTCTTGCCCTGTGCGGTTTTTAGTTCTCTTTCTCTCACTTGCAGTCAGCAGACTTCTGACTAATTGGATCTCTGAGTGCCTCATTCTCCTGCACTCGGTATACATGCCTTCATTCTACAGAGATGCCCCCGGTTGGTATATGTGTTTTCCAGGGTATTTATGAAGTACACCCATGCATATGTACACATAGGTAGTTTTTACTAAATGCCATTGTACTTTACATAGTTTATGCGTCTTAATAACACATTCTGAATATCTTTCCATTTTAGCACATATAGATCTACGTAGTTCTTTTTAACAAATGCTTAATATTTCATTGAATGACTTTACCCAAAATTTGTTCAATCATGTTTATCTTGGTGGACATTTAGATTACTCTCATGTTCCTCTGACTGTGAACAATACTGCAGTGAACTTTCTTTCTTTCTTTTTGGCCGTGCCTGCAGCATGTGGGAGTTCCTGGGCTAGGGATTGAACCTGGCTCATTTTACTTAGCGTTGTGTCTTTAAGGTTCATTGGTGCTGTGTCATGTGTCAGCACTTCCTTCCAAGGCCGAATACTATGCTATGGTTTCACCACAAAGACCAGAACGTAACTATGTGAGGCGATGGATGTGTTAATTAGCTTAATTGTGGTAGTCATTTCCCAATGTGTATACCTATATCAAACCATCACACTGTCCACTTTTACTGTCTGCAATTTATTTGTCAGTAATACCTCAATAACCCAGAAAAAAGAAAAAACTGATTAAAGATACATGTATAAAAATATTCCATTGTTTGTATATACCATATTTTGTTTATCCATTCATCTATTGATGGGCAGTTGGGTTGCTTCTGCCTTTTGGCTCCTGGGAATAATGCTGCTATGAACATAGGTGTACAAATATCTGTTTTGAGTCCCTGCCCCCAGTTCTTTTGGGTATGTACCTAGAGGTGGAACTGCTGGATCGTACAGTGTTTCGAGGAAGTGCCCTACTGTCTTCCACAAGAGCTGCCCCATGTTGCATTCCTACCAGCAATGCACAAGAGTCCTCCTCTCTCCAGCATCTTCACCAACACATGTTGTTATTATTTTCTAAAATAATAGCCATCCTAATGAGTGCGAAGTAGAATTTCGTAGTATCTTGATCAGCGTTTCTACATATAAGCTGTAGTGATCAGTTCTGAAATAAATTACAAGTATAGGTAAACTCAGAGGTACTAAAGTTTGCAAATGGTTTACTTAAAAAAACTAGAGTGGACTTAACATAGTTTCTATGATAGCAGCAGCTTCGTCTATTTGCATTTTAGTATGCTTTCCTGAGTGGAAAAGTAAAGGGTGGAAGTATAGTTTGAGTGCCAGGAATTAAGTACATAACCCACACACTCAGAGATCTGAGCACGTCGCATCAACGTACCTGTGACTGGCCAGACGTGTGAGCGGTGGAGGAATAACACGCGGTCCCTTGTAGTCTATTGTATATTTATAGATATGGGGAGGGTTTTTTTGTTACCAATGCTGTTAGTGGGATGTGGTGTAATAAAGCAGATAATTATTTCTAAGATATCACAAGACGTGTGTTGGACATGAGTCTTTATATCCCTTCTCAGAGTCCTTGAATCACCTCCTTCTTCTGAAGGAGCCACCTTCTTTCTGATGCTGCCCTCTTGGCTGGTTCCTTTGCTTTCTGGGGTCTGAGTTGAGACCCTGGATCTGTCTGGTATTCACAACCCAAATGCTGAGCCCCACCTGTATGAAATTGGTCCTCTGTTTTTGCCCTTTGGGCATTCCAGGCGTGGGGTGCCGCCTGCTGAGCCGCACTGAGGGCCTGGATGTGGGCTCGGAGGTGCTCTGATCAACGGGGACTTCACAGAGTAAGGAACTGGGCAAGCAAGTTCTCCTCCTTCCCCCTGCCCCGAACTGCTCCAGGGTGGTTCCTTCTTGGATTCAGTCACGGAGAAGACCTGTGTGCTCAGTGAACGCCTGACTGAGGGACCCACTGTGTCTCTGCGGGTTGCAGTGAGGTGGGAGGTGGCTTGCAGTTTCCATGTAAAATATCAGCTCTTTAACTCTTACTAAAAGTTCTGCTTCCTAGAGGGTTTGAGTTAAGACCTCACTCAATGTGTATTTTGTACTGAATTATTCTGAACTAGCAGAACTTCTAACCATAGATAATAAGACTTAGTGAATTATTTTATTTCTAAAAATACCTTTTCTAAAAGCAGTTCAAGCTAAGGTCCCCATTTCTCCTTGGTACCAAGCAGTGATTTTTTTTTTTTTAATTTACTAACAACTTCTTATTTAAAACACAGGTCACCTTCCTTTCGTCACATGTGATTATCTTTCCCTGATCATACACGTAATGCATATTCATCGCAGGATGTTAGCAAGTAAAGTAAACGTGAGAAAAGATCCTCATCACGGCGCGGAGACCGCAGCTGGTCCATGTCTTTCCAGCCTCCTTTCCATGTATGTGTATGTACGGAAGGAGATAGTGGAGCTTTTTTTTTTTTTTTACAAAAACAGGACCAAACAATCCATTCTGTTTTGAAACCAGCAGTAAAAATTTTTTGAAGTATAGTTTATTTACAGTGCTGTTATTTCTGCTGCACAGCAAAGTGACTGCCTTCTACATATGTGTACATTTTCCATGTTCTTTTCCCGTATGGTTTATCACAGGATATTGAATATAGTGCTTTGTGTTCTACAGTAGGACCTTATTGTTTCTCCATCTGAAATCCACTCGTTTGCACCTGCGAATCCCAAACTCCCAATACTTCCATCCCCCCCAGCCTCTCCCCCTTGGCAACCACAATTCTGTTCTCTTTGTCTGTGAGTCTGTGCAGCCAGCATTTTGTACTCAATATTTTCATCTTATTGGTTCTACAACATTGTTCTTTTGCCTTGCTGCATAATAGTCCATTGCTGTTGTAGTATGCATTAATATTATTTTAAACAGGCCATTGTGAGAATCACATATAGAATAATATATTTAAAAGCTCCTGGGAAACTGTAAACCAGTATTCTAAATTATGACAATTATTCTTATTTGCTGAACTAGAAGGCTGAAAACTTTTGGTTGTGGTTATATTTTTCTGCCTAATCTATCATTTTAGTCTTTGTCTTTCCTGAGTCATTTATTCAGAAGAGGTTAAAATAACAACTGAGGTAGGGAAACTTTTCCTGCTCCAGGACACGGGATTTGAATGTTGCCGCCCTAAGGAAAACTCAGGTAGGGTGTTTTGTGAGTTTAAGTCATCTTATCTCTTTGGAGGGTTGGTGAATCTGATTCACGAATGAGTTCACCATATGTAACTTCTTTATGCGTGCTCAGCATTTTACATTTCTGATAAGAACCGTGTGGCTCTCCCTGTGATTAGTGGGCAGATAGACGGTGTAACTTCAGACGTGTCAGCCCTTTCTGACCCTGCCTAACGATTTTCCCTGTGCAAAGAATAATGTTACCTGGAGGGGCTGTAATAACGAGCCGTTTCTTTATCAATAATAGATAGAGTTCGTCAGTTCCAAGGTCCAAACTGTGGGGTAAATGGGGCCCAAGTCCCTAGTGGTCCCTGGTGTTTTGCCATGATTATCTGAGTGTAGTGGCACTCACTGGATGAATGAAAGCTGAGTCGGTCATTTATGAAGGCCTCCTAAGGGGTGTCCTTTGCTTGGTAGCGAATGCCTGGGTTTGGATAGGAATTGCTAGAACGTTGTGACTTGTGAGTTGAAGCAATCTTCAGCTGGAGAAATTGTCAAACATTTGCATCTTTTTATTCCTCAGAAGGAAGCTCAGGCACACACGCAAGTCAAGTAACCCCAGAAGCTATTCCGGTTGGCAGCTGAAGACAAGGTTTATTTTGCTCACGTCTCCGACTGTGAGGGTCATGAGATTCAAAGTATTTCCCGACCTTGAAGGTCCTTTGGGGGTTTACCCGAGTTGGAAAAATCTCAGTAAAAAGAACAAACCATTTTTCTCAAGAGTAAACACTTCTGAATTTGGCCCAGAAAAATGTGGATTGGTCTCTAGCAGAACCTTCTTTTTTTCAGGCGGGGTTAATCATGATTAATGTTGTATTTACGATATTAGCTAGAGAAAGTGCAGAGATTTCCGAAGAATCAGAGAGGATCCGTCGCTTTTCTGGGATGGACACGCTTCATGGTCGGAGCCCGAGGAGGCTGAGGACACCCTTGGGGGCCGCTTTCCTGCCCGCCTCGATTCCCACTGGAGATGTTCATATGCAAGTGCGGTGGAAAAGCTGGAAGGTTGCTGTCGAAAGCAGACGAGCGGCCTCCGTCGCCTTGCAGTGTGGGACGGAAGCAGGGGAGTCAGGAAAGTGACACACAGTGTTCAGGTATTTCTAGTAAAATCCTAATTAGAGTTTTGGATTCTGTTCCCATCGTCTGTCAAAACACAAATCTACCTCCTGCAGTGCTTAGCATACTGTTTGCTTTTCTTATTGATCACGTATTTAAGCACTTTTTTATTTACCTTGTTAGATTTTTTTCTGAAGACGGGTGGTAGCTGTTTATTTCCTGGCGGCGAAGATGGTGAGCTTGACTCTAGATCTGCTTCCTCCCGGAAAATAGATCCTAACTAGGATTTGTGTTTATTCTTCTGTGATATTTGATGTAGTTTTCATTAGCCAAGCTGCCCTTTGTTTGGTCCCAGTAGCTGGGTTTTTTTTTTTTTTTTTGGTGTATCTTTTTTTTTACTATTTCTTGGGCCGCTCTCGCGGCATATGGGAGGTTCCCAGGCTAGGGGTCTAATCGGAGCTGTAGCCACCAGCCTACGCCAGAGCCACAGCAACTCGGGATCCGAGCCGCGTCTGTGACCTACACCACAGCTCACAGCAACGCCGGATCCTTAACCCACTGAGCAAGGGCAGGGACTGAACCCGCAACCTCATGGTTCCCAGTCGGATTCGTTAACCACTGCGCCACGACGGGAACTCCCCAGTAGCTGTTTTGAAGAGATTTATCTGTTTATTTGGGGGCTGCATCTGCAGCATGGGGGAGCTCCCTGGCGAGGGAGCAGACCTCTCTGTGCCGCAGCTGCAGCAGTGCCAGGTCCTGAGCCCAGGGCGCCACACGGGAACTTCCATGAGTGATTTCTTCACACTCCCTTTCTTCTGTGAGTCTGGGAGAATGCCACGTCTTACTGTGAGATGTCACTCAGCCATGAGCATGTGTCACAGAGGGGACAGTCCTGGAGGAGAGGTCAACAGGGGATTTAAACAGGGGAGGGTCCATGCAGACGCTGTCATCATCGTCTCGTATGTTCTTCAAAGCAACGCCTCGTGTTATTTCCAGAGATTTCACCATCCTGCTCTGTTACCACCTTGGCTCTTATATGTTTGTTACCGTGTTACTATTTTTTGCGGCAATTGTGGACCCTTCCAAGAATCTGTTCTTTCCAGGAGATAAAAAGCAAAGATGTTCTTCCCCTATTTTTTTCCTCAAGGAGATAAGGGTAATTATTTGTCAGAGCACAGAATTATAAATAATGTCAATTATTTATAACAATACATCTGTTGGGGAACAATTAAATAAACCAATTTATTCACACCTGGAAATACTATGTGTGAGATCTTCCAGAAAGAATGGAGTAAATCTGTGTGTACAACCACAGTCACCTACAGTTTTTCTTGAGTGAAAATATCAGGTTTCAGAATGTAACTTAAAAGATGGTGACATTTAGGTAAAAATAACATCATCATAAGATTCATTTTCTATAATGCATTTTTTAAGTTGCGTGTGATTTGATATTTTGCTTAATTTTTACGTGTGTATTTGTAAATAGACTTGGTCTGGCACCAGTTAGTTTTTGCTGTGAAACAAGCAACTCCAAAACACCTCTAAATGCACAGTAGCTTAAAACAGGTTGGCTGGTTGGTTCTCATTCTGCCCCTATGCTGGACATTCTCTCCTCATTTTGTTCTTATCAGAGAGGTGTGATGTGAGCCAAGAAAGATGCTGATGGGAAAAGCATTGCCTTACTTCAGAGCTGTTCTTCAGTGATGTATATGTGCTCTATTTAATTATGCGTAGTATCAGGCCAGGCACATAGTGGTTGCTCAAAAATATTTGTTAAATTATTAAAAATGATATTTAAATTTAGTGGAATGCATGTTGAGCACTATTTTAAGTGGTTTATATGCATTCACTCTTTGAATTTTTCTTTTTTCGGCCATGCCTATGGCATGTGGAAGTTCCCAGGCCAGAGACTGAACCTGAGCCACAGTAGTGACAATGCCAAATCTTTAACCACTAGGCCACCAGGGAACTCCTCACTCATTTAACTTAATAAATAAATGAATATTATGAAAGGTGACAGAAGTAAATGCCTCTGAGTTGGATAAACATTAATCTAGTCCATATTCTATTGAAATCTCTGGACATGTTCAAACTCACTTTTGAAGTGAAATATTGACTAAATTCATCTGCTTAGCATTATAAAATGTTCACTCTCAATTTCTGTGTTTGAACTAGGTGTTCAAGTGTTCCCATTGTGGCTCAGTGGTAATGAATCTGACTAGTATCCATGAGGACTTGGGTTCGATCCCTGGCCTCGCAGTGGGTTAAAGAACCAGCGTTGTCATGAGCTGTGGTGTGGGTTGCAGATGCAGCTCTGATTTGACCCTTAGCCTGGGAACTTCCATATGCCACGGGTGCAGTCCTAAAAAAAAAAAAAAAAAAAGACGTAAGTGTTTAAATAATCTCAGGGACCTGAAGAATCAGAAAACAAATGTCCGTATCTCTTTTTTCGTGTTTGATAAAGTGGTTGGATGTTTGGAAATTTGGAAGTTGTTATTGGAAACCCAAATTATTAACTTGGTTACTGTTTTCCTACACATGTTTGAAATGGGATCGTGTAGTTTTAGGTGATAAAAACTTGTGTAATAGTAAACTCTGAGTGAATTGTTTTGTGATGGATCGGTCTATTTTCCCTGAGAACTCTTTTGCAGGGAGAAAATGACTGTCTTGAATATTATAAAAATAACTCCTGTGCATTAATAAACAACATGGCGGTGCCTCAAACATCCTCGTCCAAGTTCAGGGCCTTTAACAAATGATTATTGAATTCAGTAACTTGGAACGCGGGCAAAAACTCATCCATATTCTCATCAATAAACACATCCACTGTTAGCATTTATGGATATTTTATTCTGAATGTTTTTTCCCCAAGGATAATGAAAATGTTTCCAGGTTATTATTATAATCTTTGTAACTATCATTTCAACTTTTTTTCCAGCATGGAAATAACTCCCTGTCTTTTTCTCATTATAACAGGAAAGAAGTAACAAATTCAAACTGTTAGAAATGCATTAAGTGCAAAATGAAAATTCTTTATAACTTCACTTCTAGAGATAACATGTTTAACAGTTTTATGTCATTTGAAATACCTACTTATTATTCCATTCAATGGGTTTACTTACCTAAGTAGTTTACTTAGGTTTTTCATTATTATTGGATATTTAGGATTTTTCTTCCAATTTTTGCTATTATAAATAATACCTTAATGAATATCTTTACACATAAAGTTTTTCCTGTATTTATTTCTTTAAGATAAATTTAAGAAATGGAATTATTGAGTCAGAAGCTATAAATGAACTTAAGGCCTTTGTAAAATATTTCCAAATTACTTTCAAAACGGTTGTGCCAATTTACATTTTCTTCTTTTTCTTTTTCTTTCTTTTAAATTTTATTTTATTTTATTTTTGCCTTGTAGGGCTGCACCCACGGCATATGGAGGTTTCCAGGCTAGGGATCTAATCGGAGTCACAGCTGCCGGCCTACACCACAGCCACAGCAACGCCAGATCCAAGCCACACCTTCGACCTACAGCACAGCTCACGGCAACGCTGGATCCTTAACCCACTGAGCAAGGGTAGGAATCAAACCCAAAACCTAATGGTTCCTAGTCGGATTCGTTTCCTCTGCACCATGACGGGAACTTTCCCAATTTGCATTTTCAGTGATGTCAAAAAGTTGAAACCTGGCATAAAATTACCAGGTTCACAATGCGATGTGCATATAGAATATTCTTCAACAAAATACCAGCTTATTTCATGAGAAAAACAGCATTTTCCTGTTGTTTTATTTTGTATTTCTTTAATTTCTATTGGAACATTTCTCCGTATTTGTTTTTTAGCTGTGTTTTCTTTGTAGGTTGTCTCTTTATATTATTAAGTTGTCAGGGTTGCAAGTGCCCCTTGTATACATGGACCGTACCAGTGGTCACAGAAACAATAATTTGTCTACTGCGTGAGTTAAATGTGTTCAGTTTATGCCTTTTAATTTTGATTTTTTTTTTTTTTTTTACTTGAAGACATTTCCAAGTTCTAGGTAGTAAGGCTGCTGCTTTTTGTTTCTCCTGTTGCTTTTGAGCTTAGGAATTCCTTGCCCTCTAGAGGTTTTATAGTTTCTGTATGCTGTGAGTTTAACTTCTTAGCGTTTTGATCTGTCTGGAGTTTATTTTAGTTATGGCAAGGAAGGCAGTTCTCTATTGGTTTGTTTTTCAAATTTCGATCTCATTTTCTTAACATCATTTATTAAATAATTCTTCCCTTCTCTGCTGATTTATGATGACTCCAGTATCATACTTTCAATTATTAAGTACCAGTAATTGGTACCAAAATTAGACAGGGTCTAATTCTGTGTTATTTATTTGAATCTAGGTATGTATGCCTTTTATTTATTTACTTATGTATTATACGATTTTAACTACCTTAGTTTTATAGTTGATTCAGGACGTATCTATTGAGAGCTCACATATGTCAAGCTCAGTACCTTACTAAATAACATCTCTTTTATACATTTTTTTTTTTTTTTTGTCTTTTTGTCTTTTTAGGGCTGCACCTGTGACACATGGAGGATCCCAGGCTAGGGATCTAATCGGAACTGTAGCTGCCGGCCTACACCACAGCCACAGCAATGCCAGATCCGAGCCACATCTGCGACCTACACCACAAGCTCACGGCAACGCCAGATCCTTAACCCACTGAGCGAGACCAGGGATCAAACCTGCAACGTCATGGTTCCTAGTCAGAGTTGTTTCTGCTGTGCCACAACGGGAACTCCACATTTAAAAAATTTTTTTAAAGATTTTTATTTTTTTTTATAGTTGATTTGTAATGTTCTGTCAATTTCTATACGGCCAAGTGACCCAGTCTCTCTCTCTCTCTCTCTCTCTCTCTCTCTCTCACACACACACACACACACACACACTCTTTTTCTCACATTATCCTCCGTCATGCTCCATCATAAGTGACTGGATAGAGTTCCCTGTGCTGTACAGCAGGATCTCATTGCTTACCCACTGCAAATGCAGTAGTTTGTTTGCATCCATTAACTCCAGACTCCTAGTTCATCCCACTCCCTCCTCCCCCCCGTGGCAACCACAAGTCTGTTCTCCAAGTCCACGAGTTTGTTTCTTTTCTGTACATAGGTTCATTTTTGCCATATATTAGATTCCAGATTTAAGTGGTATCATATAGTATTTGTCTTTCTTTCCCTGACTCCACCTAGTATGAGAGTCTCTGGTTCCATCCTCTTTTATGCATTTTTCTTTGATAGTCTTACCTGTTTACTCTTTCACATGAATTTTAGAATAAAGTCTCCAGAGTTCCCGTCGTGGCGCAGCAGTTAACGAATCCGACTAGGAACCATGAGGTTGCGGGTTTGGTCCCTGCCCTTGCTCAGTGGGTTGACGATCTGGTGTTGCCATGAGCTGTGGTGCAGGTTGCAGACTCGGCTCGGATCCCACTTTGCTGTGGCTCTGGTGTAGGCTGGTGGCTACAGCTCCGATTGGACCCCTAGCCTGGGAACCTCCATATGCCACGGGAGCGGCCCAAGAAATAGCAAAAAGACAAAAAAAAAAAAAAATAGAATAAAGTCTCCTTCACAATCCTGTTGGAATTTTAAACACAAGTATGGATTTCAGAAGTTTTGATATTTTTATAATTTTACCATTCTCATTAGTTAAATATTATTTTGTAAATACATATTTTCCTTTTTTCATGATTTACATATTTCTCATGGAAAATTCCCTTTTACATTTTTCTAGAGTAAATAAAATGTATTTTGAAATTATATTTTATATTATCTAACTAGACTACTATATGGAAATACCGTTGATTTAAAGAAATATTTATGTTATATATGGTCATTTTTCTTAGTTCTTAGTTCTATTAGTTTTTAGGTTTCCTTATTTGGATATCAAATAATGATAATTTTATTCCCTTGTAGCATCCATAACTTTTATTTTTTTCATATAAATAGTGTGAACTACAGGTTATAGAAAGTGTCATTGTTTTGTGCTTAATTTTATGCCTATAGAATTTCCTTATTAAGTATGAGGCTGGTTGTTGCTTTGGTGAAAAAAATAGCTTCAGTTTATTGGGTGCGTGTCATATGCCAGGCACTGTGTTACGTGAGCATGAGGTTAATGGTATTATTTGTCCCTGGGTTTGTTTAATTTCAATGTTTTTCCTTTTCTTTTTCCTATTTTGAAGCTATTAACAAAATCAGGGAATGAGATTAATTTCCACAAATACCTTTTTGGTATCCAGGGAGTTTTATTTACTGATGTAACGATACTATGAGTGCATGTTTTATCCTTTGTTTAAATTGATATCCTTCCTTACGCAAAAACAGGATTTCAGTAACTTCCAGGTAGTTAGATATCAGGATAGAAAAATAAATGACAAGTTGGGGCAAAAGATTGAATGAAGAATTATCTTATGGATTTTCTTGTTTGGCTTTATATTATAGCATATTTTATTAATGAATTTCTCACTACTGGGCGATTCTTATTTCCCCTGTTTAATTCTTTTTGGTTACCTTAGATGATATGTTGAATTATATCTGCTAATATTTTATTTATAATTTCACTCATATTCTTAGTGAAAAATTTCTGAAGTCTCCTCTCTTCTTCCCTTTGTTCCCTCCTCTTCCTTAAAAAATATTTCTACACTATTTTTGTGAGGTTTTGGTATTAGGGCTATATTTGCTTTTCTAGAATTAATTAGGTTGTTTTGCATTTCTTCTTTATGTTCTGGAGCTGGGTTCATTTATTTAGCATAACATTCTCTGTTCCTAAAATTTTGAGAGATTTTGCATGTAAAAGAGCGTGAGCTGGGAATATAAGCATTCTGGTAAACAAGACAAGAAAAAGTGTGGGAAGATAGTATGCATATTTTTATTTCTTACAAAAGTCTTTATAAGTTAATTTCCCTTCTCAAATAAGAATAATAACAAGGACCTCTGTACTTTTGAGATTAATCTGTGTTTTAAACTGGAATTTTGCTGCTACAGTAATTATATTTGCTGCTCCATTAGTTCAGACTTGACGGTCTGTTGACATTAGTGGTCCCTGAAAAGCTTCTTGATGGATTATCATTATGTTTCTGTTCTGCCCAGGCGGACAGACCCACTTTTTTTCTTCTCTGTTGTCATCTGGCTGTTTTTTCTTTTCTTCCTTCCTTTCCTCTTTCCTTCCTTTCCTTCTCTCTCTCTTTCTCTCTTTTTCTATCTTTCCTTCCTTCCTTCCTTCCTTCCTTCCTCTCTCTCTCCCTCCCTCCCTCTCTCTCTCTCTTTCTCTTTTCTCTTCTCTTCTCTTCTTTTCTTTTCCTTTCTTTTCTTTGCCATGCCCATGGCATGTGGAAGCTCCCAGGCCAGAAACTGAACCCGAGCCACAGCAGCAACTGCTGCGGACAATGACAGATCCTTAACCTCCTGCACCACAAGGGAACTCCTGTTTGTTGTCATCTTAAGAGCACTTATTTGTAATGACTTGCAGAGGGCAAGATGTCCTTCTCCTTTGGGAGAAAGTGTGGTGCGGTCCTGAGAGCAGGGGCTACTTTGCAGCAATCACAGTGCTTATTAACTCTTGCCTTTTCTAGAGTTCCTGTCGTGGCGCAGTGGTTAACGAATCTGACAAGGAACCATGAGGTTGTGGGTTCTATCCCTGGCTTCGCTCAGTGGGTTAAGGACAAAAAAACAAAACAAAAAACTCTTGCCTTTTCCAAGTCTCATTTTTCTTATCTGTAAAGTGGGGACAGCAATAAAACTTCAGCCATTGGTTTTATAGGAATATGCTTTTAAAAGGCTGAGCATAGATATGCTTCATATTCATTGCCTCTTTTTACGAATTGCAGTAACAATGTCAAAATGTATTCATTCGTGTAAAAACTTTTATTTAAAAAATTAACTTTACTGAAGTAAAATTTACATACAATAAAATGCTTCCATAAGTTTTGGCAAATACATACAGAGTGAAAATTTAGGACCTTTCCGTCGCCCACATGGTTTCTGTGGTCTCCTTCCCAATCAGTCCCCATCTCCCGATTCCAGTTCGAGGCAACCACAGCCCTGGTTCCTATCGTTATAGATTAAATTTGACTTTCACAGAGTTTCTCAAGAATAGAATTATGCAGTAGGTACTCTCTTGCCTTCTCACCCCTCCCCAACTCTGCACAGCGTTTTAGAGATTCAAATACATTGTTGCATGGAACAGTTTTTTTTTTTTTTAATTGCAATTGGGTTTCAGTTTTTGCCTATTATGAATAAAGATGCTTAAACATCCATGTAACACTTTTAAAAAATGGCATGTTTTCTTGTGAAGAGGTACTTGGGGGAGGAATATTCTTGAGTCACATGGTAAATGCATGTTGAATTTTCTAAAAAGCTGTCAAACAGTTTATCGAAGTGGCTATATTGTTTTACATTTTCACCATCAGTATCTGAGAGTTCCAGTTGTTCCACATCCTTGCTAACATTAGGTGTTGTCAGTATTTTTATTCTTTATTTAAAAAAATTTTTTTATTAAAGTATGGTTGATTTACAGTGTTCCAATTTCTGCTGGACAGCAAAGTGACCCAGTCATATATATATATATATCTCCATCCATACATTCTTTTTCTCATATTATCTTCCATCATAATCCATATCAAGAGATTGTATATAGTTCCCTGTGCTGTACAGTAGAACCTACTTGCTTATCCATTCCAACTGTAATATTTGCATCTACTAACCCCAAATTCCCAGTCCATCCCACTCCCTCTCCCCTCCTCCTTGACAACCCCAAGTCTGTTCTCTATGTCTATAAATCTGTTTCTGTTTTTTAGGTAGGTTCATTTGTGCCATATTTTAGATTCCGCATGTAAAAGTGTTATCATATTTGTCTTTTTCTTTCTGACTTACTTCACTTAGTATGAGATTCTCTAGTTGCACCCGTGGTGCTGCAAATGGCATTGCTTCATTATTTTTTATGGCTGAGTAGTATTCCATTGCATATATGTACCACATCTTCTTAATCCATTCATCTGTTGATGGACATTTAGGTTTTTTCCCTGTCTTGGCTGTTGTGAGTAGTGCTGCTTTGAACATAGGGGTGCATATATTGTTTTGAATTATATTTTTGTCTGGTTATATGCCATGTCTTTTTAATTTTAGCCATTTGAGTAGAGAAGTAGTGGTATCTTATTGTAGTTTTAATTGCAGTTTATTTATGAATAAAAGCATTTTAAAATATGCAGTTTCTTTATGAATAAAAACATTTTTACATATGCTTTTTGCATCCCATGCATCTTCTTTTGTGAAATTTCTGTTCAATATTTTGCCCATTCAACTGGGTTATTTGTCTTTTTATTGAGTTCTAAGAGTTCTTATAAATTCTAGATACAAGTTCAGTGTGTCAGATTGATATATGTACCTTGAGTATTTTCTTCTAGAAGTTTTATAGTTTTTTTTTTCCCTGAGGCTATTGGACATAGACTTTATTTTGTTGTTATTATTATTATTATTTATTTTTGGTCTTTTTTTTTTCTTTTTTTCTTTTGTCTTTTTGCCATTTCTTGGGCCATACCCGCAGCATATGGAGATTCCCAGGGTAGGGGTCGAATTGGAGCTGTAGCCACCGGCCTACACCAGAGCCACAGCAACTCAGGATCCAAGCCACGTCTGCAACCTACACCACAGCTCACGGCAACGCCGGATCGTTAACCCACTGAGCAAGGCCACAACCTCATGGTTCTTAGTCGGATTCATTAACCACTGCGCCACGACGGGAACTCCTATTATTTTTTTAAATAGTTATTTCCCCAATACAATTTTTTTTCTACTGTGCAGCATGGTGACCCAGTTACACATACATGTACACATTCTATTTTCACACATTATCAGGCTCCGTCATAAGTGACTAGACATAGTTCCCAGTGCTACACAACAGGATCTCATTGCTAATATAGTTTGGTTTTTATGTTTAAAGTTATAATTGTTTTCAAATTAAATTTTGTGAATAGTGAGGTAAGAATCAAGGTCCATTTCCCCCCCCCCCCCATGTGAATACCCAGTAGTTCTGTTACCATTTTTTATTGAACATATAGATTGACCATATGTGAATGCGTATCTTTTCTGTTCTGTTCCATTGATTATATGTCTCTCTCTCTCTCTTTTTTTTTGTCTTTTGTTTTTTTAGGGCTGCACCCGCGGCATATGGAGGTTCCCAGGCTAGGGGTCCAACTGGAGCTGTAGCTGCCGGCCTACACCACAACCACAGCAGTGCCAGATCCAAGCTGCGTCTGTGACCTACACCACAGCTCATGGCAACGTGGGATAATCGAACTCACATCCTCATGGATGCTAGTCGGGTTTGCTAACTACTGAGCCATGGTGGGAGCTCCTATATGTCCCTTTTTATGCTAAACTACTCTGTTTTGATTACTGTAGCATTATGTTAAGTCTTTAAATCAGGTAATGTGGGTTCTTTGTCTTTCTTTTTCAAAATTGTTTTGGCTATTGTCAGTGTGGTACATTTCCATAAAAGTTTTAGAACCGGCCTATCAATTTCTATAGGAAAGTCTGCCGGGATTTTGATAGATACGAAGAATCTGTGGATTAATTTGGTGAGAACTGACATCAATATTGAGTTTTCTGACTATTATGTAGGTTTGATGTCTCCATTTATTTAGGTATTTATTTTATTTCAACAGAATTTTGTTGTTTTAAGTGTAAGGTCTTGTACACATTAAAAAAAATTGTCCTAAGGAGACAAGAATATACAATGGACAAAAGAGAGTTTCTTCAGCACGTTGTGTTGGGAAAGTTGAATGGCTGCATACAAATCAGTGAAGTTAGGACACACCTCCACACCATACACAAAAATAACTCAAAATGGCTTCAAGGCTTAAATATACGACCTGATACCATAAAACTCCCAGAAGGGATCACAGGCAAGACATTCCTGACATGCGTTCTGCACTAATGTTTTCTTAGGTCAGTTTCCCAGGCAGGAGAAATTCAGGCAGAAATAAACACGTAGGATGTAATAAAACTTTCAGGCTTTTGTGGATTAAAGGAAACCTTAAACAAAATGAAAAGACAACCTGTGGACTGGTGTGACTGACCAGAGCTTAATTTCCGAAACATACAAACAGCTTGTATAGCTCAATAACAAAAAAATAAACAACCCCATCAAAAAATGAGCAGATGTCCTAAATATGCATTTCTCCAAAGACATAGAGACGGCCAATAGGCGCGTGAGAAGATGTTCCGCCTCGCTAATTATTAGAGAAATGCAAGTCAAAACCACAATGAGATACCGCTTCAGGTGGCCAGAATGACCATCAGTTAAAAGCCTCCAAATAACAAATGCTGGAGAGGATGAGGAGAAAAGGGAACCTGTCAGTAGGAATGCAAATTGGTGTAGCTGCTACGGAAAGTCGTGTGGAGGTTCCTCAAAAAACTGAAAATAGAACTACCATATGATCCAGCAGTCCCACCCGTGGCATATATCTGGACAAAACTGTAATTCGAAAAGATACATGCACCCTAATGTTCATAGCAGCGTTCGTCACAACAGCCAAAGTATGGAAACCACCTAAATGTACATTGACAGGTGAATGGGTAAAGAAGATGTGGCATAGATGCACAATGGGATACTTCTCAGCAATAGCAAAGAGTGAAATAATGCCATTTATAGCAACGCGGATGGAGCTAGAGATGATCATACTAAGTGAGGTGAGTCAGAAGGAGAAAGACAAACATCGTCTGGTATCGCTGATGTGTGGAATGTAAAATAGGGCACAAATTGGAGTTCCTGTCGTGGCTCAGTGGCTAATGAACCCGACTAGTAGCCATGAGGATGTGGGTTTGGTCCCTGGCCTTGCTCAGTGGGTTAAGGATCTGGCATTGCCGTGAGCTGTGCTGTAGGTCCCAGATGTGGCTTTGATCCTGCCTTGCTGTGGCTGTGGGGTATTCTGGCAGCTACTTCTCTGATTCGACTCCTATTCTGGGAACTTCCATATGTCGCTCATGTGGCCCTAAAAAGATTAAATAAATAAATAAATAAATAAAGGAAGAAGAAGAAGAAGAAAGAGTGGTGAGGAAGGAATCCTTGTTTCTGATTTCGGGAAAAAAAGTTCAGTCTTTCACTGTAAAGTGTGCTGTAACTAGGTTTCTCATGTGTCAGTTGAGCCAATTCTATTCTTGGTTTGTTGAGAGTTTTAAACATAAATGGATTTCAATTTTTGTCAATTGCTTTTTCCGCATTTTATGAGAATCATATTTATCCTTTTTTTCTGTTAATGTTGTGAATTACAGTGATTGGTTTTCTTATGTTAAACCTTTCATTTCTGGGACAAACTCCATTTGATCATAGCATTTTGCTCTTTTTACATGTTGTCCAATTGAATTTTGCCTGAGATGCCAGTTATTTCGTAAGATTGAGTGCAGATCACATAAGATTTCATGTAGCATTACTTCTGTTCACAGGGATGGTGAGATGCAAAGCGGAACTAAGAGTGAGAGTGTCGCCATTAAGGGCAATGGGTGATGTGTTTTACTGCCAAGGCGTTAAATGACACTAAACCAAAGCTTTTTGTTTTATAGGAACGTTTTTAGAAATGTAGGAAATGTCATGTTGAATATAACTTGGTGAGAATGTTTCTTCCTTATTTTTTTTGTGGTTGAAGTTATCAGTTTAGATTCCTGCTAGTGAGCTATAGAAAGCTTTACAAATGGACTTCAGTTACTCCACCTGCCTTGAGAGCTGACAAATGCAATAGCCTGGATGTTTTCCCCAGACTCTGCAGTCCAGTATCAATGCCCTTCTTCCCAATAGACTTTAATAATGTAAACAAAAAGGGCCCGGGGGATGGAAGCGTGCAGAGCCAAGCCCCTAGGAGGAGATTGGTTTTGAGTGATGATCCAGGGGTGATGCTTGCAGTGCTTCAGAGGATTAGTCCACATTGCGTTATCTGCGGCCATGACTGTAAATGATCTTTAAGATTTTGCCATCGAACCTGTCACAGTGGAATCCCCCTCGGGCTCAAGATAAAGTTCGAACCAGAGCCTCCAGGGCAAGCGTGCTGGGAGCACTGAAAATACATACAAGAGCAGTTCCCACTGTGGCCCAGTGGATTAAGAACCCCACGTAGTATCTGTGAGGATGCGGGTTCAATCCCTGGCCTCGCTTAGTGGGTTAAGGATCCGGCGTTGGCATGAGCTGTGGTGTAGATCACAGATGTGGCTCGGATCTGCCATTGCTGTGGCTGCGGTGTAGGCCCGCAGCTGTAGCACCAATTTGACCCCTAGTCTAGAAACTTTGTATGCCGCAGCTTGTGTGTGTGTGTGTGTGTGTGTGTGTATACACACACACAAAAAAAGAAAAAATATATGTACAAGAAAAAAGTATATATATATGTGAGAAAAAAGTATATATATGTGTGTGTATATACACACATACAAGAAAAAAATTCCTTAACTTTACACTGTGCAGCCTTTTCTGAGACTGTCATAGTCCCTTCCCAGGCACCTTCAGATTCTGCCATGCCCCTGCTGTGTCCAAGTATTAATCTTGTTTACTCTCATTTCTTTTGGTGTTCTTTCATTTTTCATACATTGTTTAAGAGTCCCATGTGAAGAAGAAGCCATTTAAGAAATAAATGATTGTTAAAATTTTAGCGTCGTAATGTATTTCTCCTCTAAGTGGTTTTGCAAAAAGTGAATCTGTTTAGTGCAGAAAAATGAAATTTGAATGGAAGAATTTCAGGCAATAGTAGATGAATCATTTCAGGTGGAAATGGATTTATTTGGGGGCTTGGGGTCGCATTAGGATTCAACAGACTGTTGATTGTATATGACTGATTGTATCGCGTATCTTCTGGTCTGTCCGATGACAATGTCTATTAGGTAAAAACTGCATTGTCATTCATATTGAAATGTGTAGGGCAACGCAGCAGTTGAAACTCTTTGTTTCATCTTTTTAGAGCAGGGTTTGGGAAATTCTAGACCCTGGGGCCAGATACAGTATTTGAGCTATGAATGGTTTTTATATTTTTAATGTAAAATTTAAAAAGACAGTTGTCCATTTTACTAGGACAACTGCCTGTGAATTGAGGGCATTATGTCTTTGTTCACAAAGTCTAAAAACATTTACTATCTGGACCATTATATCAAGTTTACTGACCCTGGGTTTGGAAGACAATTCTGAAATTGTAGTTTTTGCCGAATACAAGTAGTGTACTCATATTCGTTTATAACCTGTAAACTTTATTGAATTAAGATGTCTTCGTTGGGTGGCTATCATTGTTGGGTGTGTGTGTGTTTGTGTGTGTAAAAGCTGCAAGTATAGGATCTCTGCTTAGTTGTATTTGAGACTAAACCAATATGGCAGCCCCTTGGCTCTGACGATGCCCTTCCTGCTTATTGACTGGCCACCAGCCTGCTTGAGTTGAGCTGTCCTCAGGAGCTTAGGAATTAGGTTAACCTCTTCCTGTGCACGGTTGTATTTTCAAGGGCTTACTGATTTCCCAGGAAGGAGATACTTTGATAACTGTTTTTATGGAGCACAGCCCAAGATTTGATTGTAATCCCTGAGACAAGCTTGGAGGGTTTTTGGGACAAATGAGCTTTTCAAACCTGTTTTCCTAAACATACTACAGTACCGACTGCCTTCCCAGTGTCAGACATTGGTCTCTAAATATTGCTTTGCATTATTTCATTTAATCCTTTTAACTTCCCTGTGACGTATTATTAGCTTCCTTTAACAGATGAAGAAATTCGGGACACAGAGACTTGTCCTCGGGCTCTGGCTCTGATTCTTTAAAGTGAGATACAGAGATGAGGGGCCGAAACAGGTGTAGCCAAAAGCACAGAGGAGACCCCCACGCTGAATGAGAAGCTAAGAGAGCATTATCTTCCAAATGCCAAATTCATCTATAAACAGGAAATCTATTTTTTTCTGGAATGTGCATGCAAATTAAAAAACATCCTTTATGCACAGCAGGGTTTCAGAACAGATGTGCGTGCTGCTCAGTTTTCAATTTGCAGACCGTGGCAACAGGCCAGCTCTATATGGAGGTGGAATAGGAAACTGCCCATATGCCTGAATTCTCTGCAGCAACAACATGGGATTTAGGCATTTGAGGCAAGGGGCTTCCTCCCATTCCCAAATCCTTTCTGGCTGCTCACTGATGCTTGAAATATGTTTAACAAGGGAGGAGGACTTTGAATCACTAATTGGAGAAACACTTCCTAGTAGCCACTCCCCAAGGCTCTCCTCCTGTCGTTCTGTAGGGCCTTTTTTTAGTTTTTAGGGCTGCGCCAGATCCTTAACCCACTGAGCAAGGCCAGGTGTCAAACCCGCATCCTCACGGATCCTAGTTGGGTTCATCACTGCTGAACCATGACGGGAACTGCGTGAAGCCCTCTTTTGGACATTGAATCGTAGCCCAGAACTTGTTTTGGTGTGATGGCAGAGACTTTTCTTCTGTGACATGGTTTTAGGGTGGATGTCAGTGTGTGTCTCCATCGCTGACTGCATGGACAGTTTCTGGGGGCTGGCTGTGGGGTAAATCTGTCTCTTGCCCAGCAGGCCAGGATTAGTGACCTGTCCTCGGGTACCCAGAAAGGCTGGGTCAAAAATGCCCAGCGAGGCATCCCTCCAGGGAGCTGTGCTCGCCCAGTGGCTGACGGGATGCGGGGCAAAGCCCCGCCCACGTGCCTGTCCAGCGCGATGGCTGGGTGTGCTGTATATACAGTTTCCCGGTTTCCCTGTGGGGTCAGACGCCTGGCGGCCCCGTGGCAGCTAGCTGGCCAGCACACCTTTATCGCCTGCTTTCCCTCCCTCTCTCACCTCCCCATCACTGACTGCCGGGGGTGCTTCCTGCACCACCCGAACTTGCACTTGGAGGGTTGGCTTCTGGGGAACCCACACGCAGACAGTAGGTTTTGCTCATTTCCTCGTAGACACTAGTATCACTAGTATCTTGTGGTCATCCCTTAACTGCTGGATTTGTTTGTTTTGTTTTTGGCAAACGTTGGGAGGGGTGTGGGGTGGGAGGGACAGAGACGAGGATGTAGGGCTTTCTCTTGGCACGAGATTTCCCAGGCTCACTGTGCGCTCTGAACTCACCGGTGTGGAGGGAGATGGACTTCTTCTCATCTCCTGGTAGTTGCACCGTTCAGGAAAGGCTCCTCTGCTTCACACACAGTCCTCTATGAGCAGCCTGTTTATCGGCGTTTGCAAAGCTGATGCCAGTGGCTTCTCTGGGGACCCCCCTCCTCAGAAAAGCCCAGAAGAGAAAAGCTGCTTAGCTTCCATTTCGATCAGGTACCAGCACCTCTTTGCCCCTGTCTTCTTGTGCCTCACGCTTCTCACCCGGGCAGTGTCGAACACACACCAGCACGTGGCAGAGCATTTACGGGAGGTGTAGGGGCGATGCTGCTTTGCTCGGTGCAGTGTGTCGGCCTGAGCCGCACAGCTTAGGCAGCCCAGGACGTGGTAAGACAGCACCGTCGGTGTATTGTGAAGGTGTCAGGATGATGAATTCACTTGAACAATATCACCATCGGCAGCACGCGCAACGCACTCTGTCTCAATCTGTCGTTGTCCGTGGTCATGCATTGTGTGGAGTCAAAGCTGTTTTTTTCTTTTGTTTTTGAGGGATGCTCGTAATGGTGGTGGTGAGAAAGGCAGAAATAGATAATGATTTTGGATAGCCTTGTTTGTGTTAACTCTTGTTGCCAGGAGACGAGGGGCTGTGCAGTGAGTGTGTGTCCCTGTGTATGTGTGTGTCTATGTGACACACAGAGAGACAGAGAAAGAGAGAGGGTGTGAAACTGGAAAAAGTGAAAGGAGATGGAAGGAAGATTATGAAAGCACTTAAGTCCCGGGGTAAAGTCTTTGTTATGCCATGTAGGAAGCTGATGCCACATAGGGATTTATCCAAATTTACCCATACTCCGTTTGCAGGGCCAGCTTGCTCCAACTCGGGGTGGAAGACTAGAAGCTTTATTTGCAGCCCTCCTGGGTCATCAGTCTTTAGCATCTAATGCTTTTCTCCATTGCATTCAGCTCTGCCGTGGTCCCCTGCTCACCCTGTGGTTGCTGATCACGTCTGAGAATTCTCAGACGCATCTCATTGGCTCTCTGTAGGACAGAGAGTTTGATGCAGGCAAGACGTCCTTTCCAGCTCCCGCCGAATTCCTCCTCCCACTCTGTTACCAGCACCTCACAGGACAGGCCTGTCGGAGTGGATTTGACTTTCTTTGCTGAAAAGTTGCACAACAATTAAAGGAAATTAAAAGTTAAGAGTTGAAAATTTAAATCCGTTTGATAAACCTGACCTTTCAGGGATCTAAGAGGAAAACCTGCAAGAAATTAAATCCTTTGCAGGAGAGTGGCTGTAGTGAGCTGAATCAAAGCCACACAAAGATGTCAGATCCCAGTCCCTGGAACCTGTAAATGTTACCTGACAGAAAGTCTTTGCAGTTGTGGTTGGACTAAGGATCTTTTTTTTTTTTTTTTTTTTTTTTTTTTTTGTCTTTTGTCTTTTGTTGTTGTTGTTGCTATTTCTTGGACCACTCCCGCGGCATATGGAGGTTCCCAGGCTAGGGGTCGAATCGGAGCTGTAGCCACTGGCCTACGCCAGAGCCACAGCAACGCAGGATCCGAGCCGCGTCTGCAACCTACACCACAGCTCACGGCAACGCCGGATCGTTAACCCACTGAGCAAGGGCAGGGACCGAACCCGCAACCTCATGGTTCCTAGTCGGATTCGTTAACCACTGCACCACGACGGGAACTCCTGGACTAAGGATCTTAACCCAAGGAGCTGGTCCTAGATCCAGGTGGACCTTCCATCTGTTCAGAGGCCACAAAGAGATTGTATACTCACCGGGGAAGGGAGCGGGGAGACGGAGGCAGAGGTGGGAGTGATGTGGCCTCGCACGGAGGAGTGTTAACAGCCCCCAGACGCTGGAGGAGGCAGGAGACGGACAGGACCCTTTTTCAAGGGATACCCTGGCCTCCGAATTGCTCCTGTTTCACGCGGTTCCTTCCAACGTCCCTCCCCCTGAGCATCTCCAAATAGTGTCTGGGAGACCACACACCTGTCCTTAGGGATTGGTCTCGTCGTGGGGCCCTTTCCCCTTCCCTTGTTCCTCTGGGAGTCTCTGTGCCCAAGTCTGAGGGGTTGGGCTTAAGTAGGGGCTGCCACCAACCAGGGGAGCTGCGACGGTAGATCTGAACACGGCAGAACTGTTTGGATGGAGACGGGGCTTTGGCACTCCAGGTTTCCCCCGGGTCCCAAGTGGACGGACGGGCTTCTCCATTCGGCTCTTCACGGTGTCCTCTTATTAGCCAGAGGTAAGCGCCGCGATAATGACCTTGATCAGGACTCAGAGTTTTCTTCTGTTTTCTTGTCTGGCAGAAGGGAGGTGAGGGACCTCTTTTTTCAGTTCACTCCGTTGCCCAGAACTGCGGGAGCTGAGAAGGGGCTGGGAGAGAAGGATCAGTCTCATGAAAGGAAGGGAGAGGGGAAGGTCTGGCCCGCTGGAGGCTGGCAGTTCCTTATTGGTGAGATTTAGTGGAGGCTAAAGTCTCTCCGGCCTTGAAGACCTTGTAAATTTCTTACCAGTGTGCAGTTACACAAACACCCCTTCATTGCTGACCTGACATTTTACCCATTAAAAGAGCTATTTTTTATTGTTTTTTTTTTTAATTTTTTTATTTTTTGTTTGGGTTTTTTGTTTCTTAGGGCTGTACCCAAGGCATATGGAAGTTCCAAGGCTAGAGGTTGAATTGGAGCCACAGCTGCTGGCCTACACCACCGCCACAACCTGGGATCCGAGCTGCATCTACGACCTACACCGCAGCTCTCCGCAATGCTGGATACCTAACCCCCTGGGCAAGGCCAGGTTTCGAACCCGGATCCTCGTGGTTATGAGTCAGATTCGTGTCCCTTGAGCCCCCATGGGAACTCCTGTGAAAGAGCTTATTAGTATATGACAGTAAGGGAGGCATTGTCTCTGGAAATCTGGTTTTCTGAAAGCAAAATGGAGGCTTGGTTGGGCTGTCTTCTCCTAGAGCCCTCGCCCAGAACAGTATGGAGTTTTTTTAAAAAATTAAAAATGGAACCACCATACGATCCCGCAACCCCACTCCTGGGTATGTAGACGGGGGAGGTGAAATTTCATAGCGATATCTGCACTCGCATGCTCACAGCAGTATTATTTACAACCGCCGAGACACAGAAACTGCCCAAGTGCCCCTCAAAGGATAGATGAGTAAGATGAGTAAAGAAAATGAGATATATATAGAGTTTAGCCGTAAAGAAGAGGAAAATACTGCCATTTGCAGCAGCTCGGATGACCCTTGAGGGCATTATGCTAAGTGAAATGTCAGGCAGAGAGGCAAATGCTATGATCTCATTCATATGTAGAATCTGAAAAAAGCAGAACTCTCGGAGGTGGAGAGTGAGTTGGTAGTTGCCAGGGGCGGGGATGGGGTGGGAGAAGCGGGTGAAAGTTTTCAAAGGGTATAAGCTGCCAGTGGTGATATCGATAACTTCTGGGATCTCACGTACAGCTGTAGTTAACGATGCTGGGTACCTGGAAGTACCGTTTCAAACTTCTCATCACACACACGCAAATGGTACCCATGTACGTGTTAATTAATCTCATTGTGGCAGTTATTTTTCGATGTATTTATGTCAGATTATCATGTTGTATATGTTAAATTTATACAACTTTCTATGTCAATTAGATCTCAGTACAGCTGGGGGGAGCAGTGTCTGTGGCTTACTTTTTCACTTTCTTTCTTTTTTTTTTTTTTTTTGCTATTTCTTGGGCCGCTTCCGCGGCATACGGAGGTTCCCAGGCTAGGGGTTGAATCGGAGCTGTAGCTGCCAGCCTACGCCAGAGCCACAGCAACGCAGGATCCGAGCCGCATCTGCAACCTACACCACAGCTCACGGCAACGCCGGATCGTTAACCCACTGAGCAAGGGCAGGGATCGAACCTTCAACCTCATGGTTCCTAGTCGGATTCGTTAACCACTGCGCCACGACGGGAACTCCTTCGCTTTATTTCTTGATGGGCTTTTAAATTGTAGTGTAATTAAAATTCATCCATATTTTTCTTTATAGTTTGGCTTTTTAAAAATCTTATTTGTGAACCCTTTCCTAACCTCAGATCATAATGATAGACTTTGTATCTCCTTGCAAAAGACGTGGATTTTCCCCTCATGTTTACATCTTTTAATCCATGTGGTTTTAGCTTTGGCGTGTACAATATCAAGTCAGCTCTCCATGATGCATTTCCATTTGGAGTCCATGGTTTTATTTAATTTAATTATGAGACCGTTACTGAACCGAACTTGGGTCAGCTCCTCTGTGCAGTCTGACCCTGGGTCGAGCCACTCTGATGACCCTGGGTTGTGGTGAAGGAAAATGCGGAAGCATTGCGAGGTGGCCGGCATGGGGCCACGCAGGGAGCACGGGCAGCTGGCGCAGGCTTTCTGCGAAGGGGAGTAAAGGCACAGGAGGAGGAGGATCGGCAGGTGGCTGCTCAGCCTGCGGACATCCTTCTCACGGGCTGGTGGTGAGGTGACAGGGTGAGCTGGTGTTTTGGGAATGTCAGTGATGAATCTTCTGTCTTCAGTCCCTCTGGGGGTCTGTGTGCTGGAGGTCAGCCTGCAGTTAACCTCTTCCACCTGGTGGGGGTTTTAATATCTGCACAACAGCTCAAAGGACATGGCTCGGGATGTTGTTTGTCGCCCTTGAAGAGGAACTAAAGGTCCTTGACTTTGTTTTATGGCTGAACAGTTTTAATTTTGTCTTGCTTGTTTTCCTTTGTTTCTATGTTTTCTAACTTCTCTGATTTGGTGGTTTGCTCTTTGGAACTCAGGAAAGGCCTGCAGGCTAAAGGTTTTCTACAAACAAGAGGCAGGCTGGGGACATGTGTGTGTGTGTGGGGGGGGGTGTTTCTGTCCCTGCAGTGCTTGGTTTCAGCCACTTTTGTGTGTGTTTGTGTATTAAAACTTTTGCCAATATATTTTTTTTTAGGGCCGCATCTTGGCATATGAAGTTCCTAGGCTAGGGGTCGAACTGGAGCTGTAGCTGCTGGCCTGCACCACAGCCACAGCAACACCAGATCTGGGCCGCATCTGCGACCTACACCACAGCTCACGGCAATGCCGGATCCTTAACCCACTGAGCAAGGCCAGGGACTGAACCTGCGTCCCCCATGGATACTCATTGGATTCGTTACCACTGAGCCACGGCATGAACTCCAAATTTTGCCAAATTTTATTTAAGGTAGCTCATACTATTTCTCTGTGTGCTGCTCATATTTTATTTAACCATTCCCATGTTGCTGGACATTTAGTTTATTTCCATGTTTGCTTATTATAAATAACATTACCATAATGAACCTTTTTTCTTTTTTTGTCTTTCCCAGGGCCCAACCCACAGCATATGGAGGTTCCCAGGCTAGGGGTCGAATCGGAGCTGTACCCACCGGCCTACGCCAGAGCCACAGCAACACGGGATCCGGGCCACGTCTGTGACCCACACCACAGCTCACGGCAACGGTGGATCGGTAACCCACTGAGCAAGGCCAGGGATCGAACCCGCAACCTCATGGTTCCTAGTCGGATTTGTTAACCACTGTGCCACGACGGGAACTCCCATAATGAACATTTTTGTGCCTAAAGAATTTTTTCCATCTTTAGAATGATTGCATTAGAGTATATTCTCAGAATTGGAGTATTATTAATAATTTGATTTTCAAAAGAATCTTACATTCTCATCAGGAATATTTAAGGCTTTACATTTAATCAGATCTTTATCGGCACTGGGTACTCTCATTTTTAAAATCAAAGAAGAGCTCATCCTATTTAACAATTTTACCTCTAGATGGTCCTGAAAAGACAAAATGTTCTAAAAACCCTGAGCAGTATTTCTAAATATTGAAGAAAGAATGGGCTCGTAGTGATTGTTCGCCTGAGGGTGGGTGGCATTCGAAGGAGGCGGAGAGAGAACAGGGGCTTAAAGAAATTCATCCCAATGTGGCTTTTTTGACTCGGTGTCAGAAATGAGGACATTTCTGTTGGTTTCACTAACCGTGCCTTCATGTCTTTCTCATGTCCGCTGATTCACATGCAGATTTTAGAATATAGTTGCCTTTTGACAGATTAGTTAAACCCCAGTGAGGTGGAACAGTATTCAGATTGTTCTAATGACTCTCATTGGTGGCAAATTAGTTTACCTGTCTCAGTTTATTCTCCTTGACAGCCCCGTGCTTATTTCACTACAGAGGCTGAAAAAGAAAATGCATATAAAGGAGAACTTGTTTTTTGTCATTTAATTGTATAAATCCATCAAGATTGAGTTTAGGACCCTGTCCTGGCTGCTGTGGAGGAAGCTGCACCGGAAAGACCAAGCCAATTAGAGCTTTTTTAGTAGATTCGCGGTATGAGTTTTTTTTCTCCCATACTAATTTCTTTTTTTACTGCGTTCCATCAAATTGATATTTTTCTATAAATGGAAACTTAGGAAACACACAAGTCATGGTAATTGCGAACACCCGTGACTGCTTGGCCTTTCCGACGGACTGCGTGGGATGCCGTCGTCTGGCCGTGAGTTTGACGCCTGATGGTCTGTGTATTATCGCAGTTGGAAAGTTCAGAATGCACTAGGTCTTCAGAAGTCCTTCATCCTGTGTAACTGAAACTTCATACCCTCCGACCAGCATCTCCCATTTCCCTCTCTCCCTCACCCCTGGCAACTCCCATTCTACTTCGTGCTTCTATGAGTTTGACTGTTTTAGATTCTACACGTAAATGAGAACCAGACAATATTGATCTTTCTGCGTCTGACTTGATCACTTAGCATAATATCTTCCAGGTTTGTGCTCCTTTGAGTTTGACTGTTTTAGATTCTACATGTAAATGAGATCCAGACAGTATTTATCTGTGTCTGACTTGATCACTTAGCATAATATCTTCCAGGTTCATTATGTTGTTGCCAATGGCAGGCTTCCTTCTTTTTAAAGGCCGAATAACATTTCATTGTTATAGATGCCATATTTTCTTTCTCTGTTCACCCATTGGCAGATATTTAGGTTGTTTCCATACCTTGGAAATTGTGAATAGTGCTGCCGTGAACATGGGAGTGCAGATACCTCATTGAGATAGTGATTTTCTTTCAGATGTGTATCCAGAAGTGGGATTGCATGTGGCAATGTAATTTTTACCTTTTTGAGGAGTTTTCCATAGAGGCTGCACTGATTTGTATTCTTACCAACGGGGTGCACGGGTTCTCCACGTTCTCACTGACACTTGCTGACTCTTGTCTTTTGGATACGAGCATCCTGGCAGGTGAGTGAGCGGTGTTGTCTCATTGGAACAGCAAGGTAACGACAGGTAACAGTACTGTATGGTATCCCTGAAGTTTGCAGACAGATGGAACTTGTGTTCTCACTGTTGAAGAAAGAGAAAGAGAAAGGGATGGTAACTAAGTGAGGGGTGATAGAAGTTAATTTGATTGTGGCATTTTGATATCAAAATGGCAAGTCGTAGGCGTTCTCACTGTGGTTCAGCGGGTTAAGGACCTGACATTGTGTTTGTGAGGCTAAGTTTCCATCCCTGGCCTCAGTCAGTGGGTTAAGGATCTGGCATTGCCACGAGCTGCAGTGCAGGGCACAGATGAGGCCTCCAGCCCCCGGTGTTGCTGTGGCTGTGGCATAGGCTGACAGTTGTAGCTCCAATATGACCCCTGACCCAGGCTTCCATATGCTGCAGGTATGGGTGTAAAAAGAAAAAAAAAGCAAGTTATGTACCTTAAATATATGCAATTCCCATGTGTCAATTATAACTACATAGAACTAAAAAAAAGTTTTTAAAAGGTTAAGAATAATTTTTAATGTACTTAACGCATTTGCCTCTTGATAGGCTACCTGGGTCCTACACTGTCTAGGAGTTATTTGGCAGATGTTTGGTTCTAGGTCTGTCTGTTTCCCCGCTTCCAGGCATTGTTTCTATTTGGTGTAAGGTAAAGTTGGTAGTTGTGTAAGTAGAACCCAGTAGGAAAGAGAAATCTATTCGTGGAAAGCATGCATAATTTTCTTCCAAAAATCTGCTTCCACCAAGAGCATGTGGGTCTATCTGCCTGGGGCTGGACATTCTCCAACGCAGGAAAACAACCATTTACCAAGTCCATGTGCATGAGAGGAAGTATAGTGATGAGATTAAGAAAGGGACTCCCGGAGTTCCCGTCGTGGCGCAGTGGTTAACGAATCCGACTAGGAACCATGAGGTTGCGGGTTCGGTCCCTGCCCTTGCTCAGTGGGTTAACGATCCGGCGTTGCCGTGAGCTGTGGTGTAGGTTGCAGACGCGGCTCGGATCCCGTGTTGCTGTGGCTCTGGCGTAGGCTGGTGGCTACAGCTCCGATTCAACCCCTAGCCTGGGAACCTCCATATGCCGTGGGAGCGGCCCAAGAAATAGCAACAACAACAACAACAAAAGACAAAAAAAAAAAAAGAAAAAGGGACTCCCTAATCAGAGTGTCTGGGTTTGTAACTTGGCACCTGTGCACAACCAACTGTATGATCTTAAGTTTCTTTCTTTTTTGTCTTTTTAGGGCCACACTCAAGGCATGTGGAGGCTCCAGGGCTAAGGATCGTCGAATTGGAGCTGTAGTGCTGGCCTACACCACAGCCACAGCCACACAGAATCTGAGCCACGTCTGCGACCTACACCACAGCTCACAGCAACACCAGATCCTTGACCCACTGAGTGAGGTCAGGGATCGAACCTGCATCCCTGTGGGTGCTAGGTCAGATTCGTTTATGCCAAGCCACGGCAGGAACTCCTTAATCGTTTCTTAATCTTTCTGTTCCTCGGTTTCCTCATCTGTGAAATGAAGTTGAAAATATTAAATGAGTTAACATGTGTAAATTGTTTGACACGTGCAAATACTCCATAAACATTGGCTGTTGTTAGTTTGCATCTGGAACCCACTGGGCCTCAGGGAGACTTCTGGGGCCTCATTCTGTCCTGAGCAAATTACCTGCCCGTGTCACAGGTTGTGCTCACTGAGAGCAGCCTCTGAGATGTAGATTGGCATGTTAGGGACTTTTTCTTTTTTTTTTTTGGCAAGAAACAGATTTATTAGGATAGGATGCTTGAGAGAGATGCAAGCGGGCAGGCAGGCAAGCAATCGCTCAGATTTTTTTTTTTATTATAGTCGATTTATGGTATTGTGTCAATTTCTGCTGTACGGCATAGTGACCCACTCATTCCTATATATACAATCTTTTTCTCATACTATCTTCCATGATGTTCTACCCCCAGAGACTGAATATAGTTCCCTGTACTGTGCAGTAGGATCTCATGGCTTATCCATTTTATTTTATGGTTGTTTTTTTTTTTTTTTTTGTCTTTTTAGAGCTGCACCTGTGGCATATGGAGGTTCCCTGGCTAGGGGTCTAATCAGAGCTATAGCTGCTGGCCTACACCACAGCCACAGCAATGCCAGATCTAAACTGCATCTGTGACCTACACCACAGCTCACGGCAACGCTGGATCCTTAACCCACTGAGCGAGGCCAGGGATCGAACCCACAACCTCATGGTTCCTAGTCGGATTCTTTTCCACTGCGCCACGATGGGAACTCCTGCTTATCCATTTTAGATGCAATAGTTTGCATTTACCAACCCCAAACTCCCCGTTCATCCCACTCCGTCTTCCCTCTGCCCCATTGACAACCACAAGTCTGTTCTCTGTGTCTGCAAATCTGTTTCTGTTTTGTAGATAGGTTCATTTGGGCCATGTATTAGATTCCACATGTAAGCGATGTCATATGGTATTTGTCTTTCTGACTTACTAAGTTTGAGAATCTCTAGTTGAATCCATGTTGCTGCAAATGGCATTATTTTGTTCTTTTTTTTTTTTTTTTTGCTTTTTCAGACCGTACTTGTGGCATATGGAGGTTCCCAGGCTAGGAGTCAAATCAGAGCTATAGCTACCTGCCTTTTCCACAGCCACTGCAATGCAGGATCTGAGCTGCATCTGTGACCTACACCACAGCTCATGGCAACGCCAGATCCCTAAACCACTGAGTGAGGCCAGGGATCGAACCTGTGTCCTCGTGGATGCTAGTCAGATTTGTTAACTGCTGAGCCACGACAGGAACTCCCTATTTTGTCCTTTTTTATGGCTGAGTAGTTTTCCATTATATGTATATGTACCACATCTTCTTAGTCCATTCATCTGTTGATGGTTTTTGAGATTGTCACGTGGGAAGGGAATGAAGCAGAGATGGGGCAGAGGTGCTTTTGTTTTCCTGATTAGACTTTGACAGATACCTTTCTCCTCCCCCAGTTAGCAAGAAAACTCTGGGAAGTCAGGGGCTAGGTTTGCTTTTGCTCATTGGTGGATCCAGCCCTTAGACCGGAAGGAATTTCAACAGCACTGCAGCCGTTCTCAGCCCTGGCCTCCCTGTCACCATCCAGACTCTTCCGTGAAATCTCAGATGCTAACAACACATTCTGATGATAATTTCAGTTCATCTGACTCTCTCACTCCTTAACTTTCGCAGCAATTTAAACGCAGAGTAGAATTTATATGTCTGGTTTTTTTTTTTTTGTAGCAATCTTTAATTGGAAGAAATTGTGTATTTCTTCTGCTTTCCCCTCCCCCTCCCCCCCTCTCCCCCTCCCCCCCTTCCTTCCTTCCTCCCATCTCCTTCCTTTGCCTCCCCCCCCTCCCAGTCCTTCCTCCTCCTCCTCTTCTTCTCCTCTCTCTTGCCATGTCTGCTTGGAGGGCCAAAGCGAAATCTTCCTCCTGCGTATAGCAGGTGTGTCAGTCACCCATTTGTTTTATCGAATACGTATGTACTTGCATGGCTACTAGAGTTCAGGTACCAGCATTGCAAAGATGAATGAGATGGGATGCCTGTCCTTCAGGAATGCCAACAGAAGCACCAAACATGTGAGTACACATGCTGTAACAAACCCACGTGCGGGAGTGCTGCTGCAGCGCAGTGAAATCCTGTGGCGGTGTCGATAGGCGATCACAGAGGGTTTCCGTCCTCAGGTAGGTAAGAAGAGGAAGGCATCCAAGTAGAGGGAACAGCCAGAGCAGGGTTGGCGTCACGGAAGGAGACGGCTCTTGGGCCTTTGGATACGTTGCAGCAGCCCGGGCTGGCGTGCTGTGTGGGGAAGGGCAGAGCTGAGAGGGAGTGTCGGACCAACCAGATCCTAAGAGCCTAGGAACTTTGCCAAGGGGTTCAGCTGTCATGCTGTGGTGATGGCAGAACTTTTGAAGGGTTGAAGTAGGTGAATGTCGCGATATAACTGGCATTTTCTACGTGTGACAAATGACTCAGAGAAGTCTCGGACCAGAGGCTCCCACAGTTATTTAGGCGAGAGACGATGCCTGAAATAAGGCGTGGTTGTGGGTTTGGAGATGAGAATATAGATTGATATAGGTAACAAGACAAAGCTGAAAGGAGTTTCGGGTGAATGAAGATTCTGAAGCCAGGCTGTATGGATTTGAATTTTTGTCGTTGTTGTTGCTTTTTAGGGCTGCACCCGAGGCATATGGAGGTTCTCAGGCTAGGGGTCAAATCAGAGCTGCAGCCACTGGCCTATGCCGCAGCCAGAGCCATGCCAGATCCCAGCCGAGTCTGCGACCTACACCACAGCTCACGGCATTGCCAGATCCTTAACCCACGGAGCGAGGCCAGGGATCTCACCCGTATCCTTGTGGACACTGGTCCGCTTTGTTAACCCTGAGCCACAACGGGGACTCCTGGGTTTGAATCTTGGTTCTCGCTCTTGGTAGCTGACCTCAGTTTACTCTAAACTTAGGCTTGGTACTTTCTTTTCCTCATCCTATCCTTTGGTAGAGGTTCAGTTACTTAATACATTAAAAAGCCAACTTAGAGCAGGATTGGCATATAGGAAATTATATTGGGTGAGGCAGGGATGAAACTAGGATGACACCAGATTTTGACTTGGATGGCAAGATAAATGGTAGTTCTGTTAATTTAGAAAATAAGAAAACAGAAGGGATATCATGCTGGAGGTGGGGGAGCCTGAGTTCAGTTTTGGCATCTGCATTTGAGAGGACACCGGTCGTCAGCTGGGAACGGACCTAAGCCAGTTTGTTTTTGCATTAACTGTTAGGTTCTCTTTGGTTGATGAGAGTAAGGACTCAAAAATCTAAGGTGGCTGAGGGTCTCCTCGTCTATAGACTGGTATCAGGTTACATCAACGGCAAGTCTTAGATCAACTTCTGCCATACGCACAGGCTCTTATATTTAAATTAAGAGTTTATCAGCAAGCAGGCACAAAATAAGTCATATG
The DNA here is from genome assembly GCF_054392235.1 of Sus scrofa. Lineage (NCBI taxonomy): Eukaryota > Metazoa > Chordata > Mammalia > Artiodactyla > Suidae > Sus > Sus scrofa. Next base: position 142,399,186 of record NC_139390.1, read on the forward strand.
AACTGTTTGGTAAGGTGGATGGAATCTTAGGCCTCTGTCCTATCAGTTGTCACAATGAAGTCTTTGTAAAGGTTCACCTGTAGCAGGCGCATGGGGTAACTGGAGCCCTTGGTCCCTGCGGCTCCACAGAGAACGATGTCAGAATCAAACCTCAAGCACTGTCCATAAGGGCTCAGACTCCAGTCTCTGGCGTCTTCTTATTCTTTATTCTTCTGAGGGAGGAGAGTGTCTCAAAAGCACTTGATTCAGTAAGTACCGAAGAAATACCACTGATTTCTCCACTGAGAGCTCATTTCTCATATTCTATGGGCTACTAATTTACCCACGTCAACTTGTTTTTTAAACATTCATTGTGCTAATTAGTAAACCTCTGCTGTCAATTAAAGGTGAAGATAAGAGAAGCAGCTGACCAGCCCTGGGATTCAGATTCTTGACTGTCAGCTTAAATTTACCAGTACAAATATGCGTAGATCACTGTCCATGTTGAGGCACTCTTAAGTACAAATATGTCACGCTTCACGTCCAAGAGGAAAGGGGATTGGATAAGGCTGGGGCTCGGGAAAAATCTGAATTGGAAACGTCTTTGGCAGTCTTTTGGTTGCCGTGTTTATTTTTCCTGAAGCGGCACTGCTTTCCCTTTGTCGTTCCTATGTTGTGAACTTTTCCTCTTGTATATTTATTCTTGTAAGTCGGTTTAAATCCTCTCAACACTGGAGGTATGAATAGATATCAACAGGGAAGACCTCCCCGCCTCCACATCCCGTGTTTTGAATTTCTGCTAAGGACTATCTCTTCTGCAGTTAACTTCTGCGTGTCTGTTCAGTTAAGGTTTTATTATAGTGATCGTGATTGTGTATGACTAACACCGAGACGGAAGGAATTTTTTGTGTGTTTCACCTTGCAAGCAGAAGTGTTGAAGGGAGGAGTGGTGTTTAGGTTCCTTCCATTTGATCTCTTTTTAAAAAAATTTTGTTGGAATATAGGGGACTTAAAAAGTTGTGTTACTTTCAGGTGTACAGAGAAGTAAATCAGTTATACGTACACATATAGCCATTCCTTTTTAGATTCTTTTCCCATGTAGGTCGCTACATAATAGTGAGTAGATTTCCCTGTTTTATCCTTCGAGGAGGGCAACCAGTCATTTGGTGAGAAATGGGCCGTATTGAATACCTTTCCTCTTGACCACAGTTGACATATATTTCTGGCATGGTCTTTCCTATATTTAGGTCTTTGGTCAGCACCGCTATCTGAGGGCCAAGGGACCTGCTTTATACAAGAGGAGAGGTGAGGCGGTGGCCCCATGACCGTAGGATCTGTTAAATACTGCATTAGCCAGAAGCTGCTGGTCAGACAGTGGGATGGAAGTCTTTGGAAGGGGCAGTTGATGCACTGCATGGAGATATTACCCTATAAGGATGGACAGCTCTTTTTGAATTTTCAGTAAACACAATATATGTTAGAATCTTCAGTAAAATAATGGAAAGTATTGGTAATAGTTTGCTGTTCTCCTCTTTCCTAATCGCAAAGAAAATCCTTTAGAATGTCACTATTAAGTTTCATGTTTGCTGTAAGTTTTGCTTTATATATCTTTTTTTTTGCTATTTCTTTGCGCCGCTCCCGTGGCATATGGAGGTTCCCAGGCTAGGGGTCCAGTTGGAGCTGTAGCCACCAGCCTACGCCAGAGCCACAGCAACGCAGGATCCGAGCCGCGCCTGCAACCTACACCACAGCTCACGGCAACGCCGGATCGTTAACCCACTGAGCAAGGGCAGGGACCGAACCCGCAACCTCATGGTTCCTAGTCGGATTCGTTAACCACTGCGCCACGACGAGAACTCCCTTTTTTTTTTTTTATATATATATATCTTTATGAAGTTAAGGAAGTTTTTTTTTTTTTGTCTTTTTAGGGCCAATCCCGAAGCATATGAAAGTTTCCAGGCTAGGGGTTGAGCTGGAGCTGCAGTCACCAGCCTACACCACCGCCACAGCAATGCTGGATCCTTGGATCCAAGCCGTGTCTGCGACCTACACCACAGCTCACAGCAACGCTGGATCCCTGACCCACTGAGCAAGGCCCGGATCAGACCCGAGTCCTCGTGGCTACTAGTCAGATCCGTTTCTGCTGCACCACAACAGGAACTCTAAGTTTCTATAATTTCTTACTTAAATGTTTGGTGGAATTCACTGATGAAACCAAATGAACTGGGGGTGTTTTTGTGGGAAGGTTTAATTTTTAAAATTTTTAAACTTTAATTTTAGTTTTTTATCTTTTTAGGGCCACACCCATGGCATATAGAAGTTCCCAGGCTAGGGGTCAAATTGGAGCTGCAGCTGCTGGCCTGCACCGCAGCCTCAGCAACTGGGGATCTGAGCTGCATCTTTGACCTATATGACCTACGCTGTAGCTCACGGCAATGCCAGATCCTTAACCACGGAGTGAGGCCAGGGATTGAACCGAGTCCTCATGAATGCTAGTCATTCCTTACTGCTGAGCCACAGTGGGAACTCTTTGTGGGAAGGTTTTTAATGAGGGATTAAGTCTCTTTAATAGTTGTAGGACTGTTCAGCTCTTTTATTTTATCTTGCGGCAACTCGATATGTTATGATTTTATAGTAATTTGTACATTTTGGCTAAAATTTTTAAATTTGTTAGCATGTTTATAATACTCTCTCATTTTCAAAGATTTTATCTTATTGGAGAATAGTTGACTTACAAAAGTTGTGTTAGTTTCAGATGTACAGCAAAGTAATAAATCAGTTATATATAAGGTCCTTCTTACCTATCTATTTTGTATATAATACTGTGTATATGTCTATCCCAACACCCTAATTTATTCCCCCCCGCCACATTTCCCCTTTGGTAACCAAAACCTCGGTTTTTAAATTTTTGAGTCTGTTTCTGTTTTGTAAGTTATTTTGTATCATTTTTATTAGATTCCACATATTAGAGATCTCATGTATTTGTCTTTCTCTGACTTACTTCACTTAGTATGATAATTTCTAGGTCCATCTATGTTGCTGCAAATGGCATTATTTCATTCTTTTTTATGGCTAAGTAATATTTTATTGTGTACATGTACCACATTTTTTTTATCCAGCCCTCTGTTGGTGGACATTTAGGTTATTTCTGTGTCTTGGCTATTGTAAATAGCATTATAGTGAACATTGGGGTGCATGCATCTTTTTGAATTATTGTTTTCTCTGGGCATATGCCCAGGAGAGGGATTGCTGAGTCATATGGTAGCTCATATTTAGTTTTTAAAGGAACCTCCATGCTGTCCTCCACAGTGGTTGCACCAGCTTACATTCCCACCAACAGCGTAGGAGGGTTCCCTTTTCTCCATATTCTCTTTAGTATTTATTGTTCGTAGACTTTTTTTCCCCCTTTTTTTTGCCACCCCAAAGCGTATGGAGTTCCTGGGGCAGGGATCAGAGCCGAGCTGCAGCTGCAGCCTTTGCTGCATCTGGGGCCTCATTGGATCCTTAACCTGCTATGCCGGGCTGAGGGATCAAACCTGCGTCCCGTTGCTCTAGAGACACTGCTGATCCCATTGCCCCACAGCGAGAACGCCTGTTTGTAGACTTTTTTTTTTTCTTTTTAGTGCTGTACCTGTGGCATATGAAAGGGGTCAAACCAGAGCCCCAGCTACTGGCCTATGCCACAGGCACAGCCACACAGGATCCAAGCCACATCTGTGACCTACCACACTGGGATCTCCAACCCATTGAGCAAGGCCAGGGATTGAACCTGCATCCTCATGGAAGTAGCTGGGTTCTTAACCCACTGAGCCACAGTGGGAACTCCCTGTTTGTATTTTGATGATGGCCATTCTGATTGGTGTTAGGTGATATCTCATTGTAGTTTTGATTTATATTTCTGTAGTAATTAGTGATGTGCATCTTTTCATGTGCTTTTTGGCCATCTGTCTGTGTTCTTTGGAGTAATGTTTGTTTAGACCTTCTGACCATTTTCCAATTTTTTTTTTTGGGATAATGCTGTATGAGATGTTTGTATATTTTGGAGATTAATTCCTTCTTGGTCACTTCATTTGCAAAGATTTTCTCCCATTTTGTGGGTTGTCTTTTCATTTTGTTTATGGTTACCTTTGCTGTGCAAAAGCTTTTAATTTTAATTTGGTCTCATTTGTTTATTTTTGTTTTTTTTTTAATTTTCATTACTCTAGGAGGTGGATCCAAAAAGATATTGCTACAAATTATTTCAGAGAGTGTTTTGCCTATGTTTTCCTCTAAGAGTTTTATAGTATCCTGTCTTATACTTAGGTCATTAATCCATTTTGAATTTATTTTTCTGTATAGTGTTAGAGAGTATTCTAATTTTGTTCTTTCATATGTTGCTATGCAGTTTCCTAGCACCACTTATTGAAGAGGCTGTCTTTCCTCCATTGTGTGCTTTTGCCTCTTTTGTCAAAGATTAATTGACCATAGATGCATTTTTTCCCCCCCTGGTCTTTCTATCTTATTCCATTGATCTATATTTCTGCTTTTATGCCAGAACCATACTGTTTTGATGACTTTAGTTTTTTAGTGTAGTCTGAAACCAGGGAACCTAATTCCTCCAGCTCTGTTTTTCTTTCTTAAGATTGCTTTGTCTTGGAGTTCCCATTATGGCCCAGAAGAAACAAATCTGACTAACATCCATGAGGGTGCAGGTTTGATCCTGACCTCGCTTAGTGGATTAAGGATCTGGCATTGCTGTGAGCTGTGGTGTAGGCCAGCAGCTATAGCTCTGATTCAACTCCTAGCCTGGGAACTTCCATATGTCTCAGGTGCAGCCCTAAAAAGACAAAAAAAAAAAAAAAAGACTGCTCTATTTGGGATCTTTGTGTTTCCATACAATTTTTTTTTGTTCTAGTTCTGTGAAAAATGCCATTGGTAATTTGATAAGATTGCAATGAATCTATAGATTGCCTTGGGTAACATAGCCATTTTGAGAATATTGATTCTTCCAGTCCAAGAACATGGTATATCTTTCCATTTGTGTCATCTTCGATTTCTTTTAGCAGCATCTTGTAGTTTTCAGAATACAGGTCGTTTTTCTCCTTAGGTATGTTTATTCTTAGATAATGTATTCTTTTTTTTTTTTTTTTTTTTTTTTTTTTTGTCTTTTCAGGGCTGCACGCATGGCATATGGAGGTTCCCAGGCTAGGGGTCTAATCAGAGCTGTAGCTGCTGGCCTATGGGACAGCCACAGCAACACCAGATCCAAGCTGTGTCTGCAGCCTACACCACAGCTCATGGCAATGCCAGATCCTTAACCCACTGAGCGAGGCCAGGGATTGAACCCACAACCTCATGGTTCCTAGTCAGATTTGTTTCCGCTATGCCATGACAGGAACTCTCTAATGTATTCTTTTCAATGTGATGGTAAATTAGATGTTTCATTGATTTCTCTTTCTGATCTTTCATTGTTAGTGCATAGGAATGCAAGAGATTTCTGTGTATTAATTTTATATCCTGCAACTTCACTGATTTCATTGATGAGCTCTAGTAGTTTTCTAGTAGTATTTTTAGGATTTTCTCTGTATAGTATAATCTGCAAACAGTGACAGTTTTACTTCCTCTTTTCCACTTTGGATTCCTTTTATTTCTTTTTCTTCTCTGACGGCCGTAGCTGGGACTTCCAAAACTATGTTAAATAAAAGTGGTGAGAGTGGACATTTTTGCCTTGTTCCTGACCTTGGTGGAAGTGCTTTCTTTCAGCTTTTCACCGTTGAGAATGACGTTAGCTGTGGCTTTACCATACATGGTCTTATATGAGCATTTGTACTGGCTATGATTTGGCAGGCCTTTTTCCTTTTGAAGCGCTTTGAAGAAATTATACATTGTGTTTTGACTTCCATTGTTTCTGTTGAAAAGTGGCATTTTCTTTTTCAAAGACAATATTTATTTTGGGGGAGCTGCTCTCAACATTTTTCTCTTTCTCGTTTGATGATTTTGCTATGGTTTGCTTAAGTGTATTTTACTTTGCATTTATCTTTCTTGAAGTTTATAGGGCATTTCAGAGCTTTGGCCTGATACCTTTCAGCAGTTTGGGAAACATTCTCAGCCATTATCTCTCCATTTCTTTTGTCTTCTTCTTTTTAGCTTTGAATTACCCTTTCACTGTATCCCCTCCATGTCTTACTTTTTATCCTATCAGTCCTCTTGTTTTGCTTTCATTCAGTTTGGGCAGTTTTTGACTTCTTTTGCAATTCATGAATTCTCCCTTTGACTGTGATGAGTGCTGTTTAACACATATAGGGACATTTTAATTTCAATTATTTCATTTAAACATCTTTGTAATTCTCCTTTGGTTTTCTTTCATAACTTCTAGTTTCCTTCTCAAATTAAAAATCTTTCCTTTTATATCCTTGAATGTATTAAACATGGTTATATTCACATTTGTGTCTAATTGCATTTCTTTATCTCCAGAGGTCTGAATTTGATTGCTGTTGCTTACTTTTGTCTTCATTTGTATTGTCTTGTCATCTCATGTTCCTTGTTATTTTGATTGAGTACCAAAAATTATGAGGTAGTAGAGATAATTTGTAGCTCTGGATGTTATCTTCCTCTCAGGGAAAATTTATATTTGCGCTTACGTAGGCTCGGTACACTGGTAATCCTAGAGCTTCTTAGTCTAATCAATATTTGCTATGGAAGGAAGCTGAGTCTCAACTTCTGTGGGGGCTCATCTGTTTTAAGTTTCCCCTTAAGCGTAATAGACAGATCGATCCTCCAGGATCTTAACACTGTCTCCGCCTTGGAAGATGGGGGTGGGACGTGGATCCATCAGCCACTGTCCACTTCCCAATGAGTCCTGAATTCCAGTTTTTGTCCTCCTAGCCTTGTGAGTCTGGTAAAAACTCTGATCTCTTTCTCAGCCTCCCAACTGCTTCTGCTGGAATATTGGCGCAACTGCTTCTGCTGGAATATTCTGCTGGAATATTTCTGGGGTAGAAAAGTGGCTCCAAATTCCAGGTTTACTTCTTAGGTTTCCTTATTCTTCTGGACCTTGGCTGTGTAAATTGTCACTGGCTTATTATCACTCTGTGCCTTCAAACATTTAAAAAATATTTGTTCCACTTTTGCAGTCTTTCTCAGCAGTGGGTTTGGTCTAAATCACCCAGTCTTCATCAATGAAAGCAAAAACATTAAAAAATTAGCCCTTAATACCCTAAATAATGTATTTTGCTACTTAAGAATTACTGGAGGAAACAAAGTGAGTGCTCTAAATTAAGATGAAACTGAAGGAGTTCTCATCATGGCTCAGTGGTTAACGAATCTGAATAGGAACCTTGAGGTTGTGGGTTCAATCCCTGACCTCACTCAGTGGGTTAAGGATCCAGAGTTGCCATGAGCTGTGGTGCAGGTCACAGACGTGGCTAGTTGCTGTAGCTCTGGTGTAGGTAGGTGGCTACAGCTCTGATTCGACCCCTAGCCTGGGAACCTCCATATGCTGTGGGTGTGGCCTTAGAAAAGACCAAAAAAAAAAAAAGATGAAACTTAAGATGAAATGAACAGCCTTCTTGCATATCTGCCACTTCTCACTTGGAAAATTTCCTTCCAGAGTTGGTTTTTGCTCCATCATTATAAAGGTTTGTCATTTCATAAACTATGGATGGTAAGATCATGGCTTACTAGTATCTATATCATATTACTGTATTATCATCACTTATTAGTTATATCGTCCTAGCTACACATTTTACCACATGCATCACCAGACCAAAGGAAACTGAGCTGATGAATATTCTTCTTGCTTTGGTGAACCTAGAACACTTGTGGTTTGATTTTTTTCTTTTTTGACTTAGGGAAGGTGTAAAGTTTATGTAGAAAGCATCAATTATCCAGAGATGTATGAACAAGCCAGAAGTTAATTCTTTCCCCTGCCCCCAAATAAGTAGACTGACAAATGACTGGGTAAACGGCAGGGAAATAAAATGAAATTTTCAAAGTGGACTCCGATGGAAGAGTTTTAATGTCATAGCTTATTACACTATGCATATATCAACTATACCTTTTGGACAAATATGGCGAGAGAGAAAACAAGATGATTTCTCATTTTGTGGGGCAGAAATGCACTCAGTATTTTTTTCATTTAGTAACATCAGTGGTCTCCTTTCCAGGATGTGTTTCTGTGTTTAGTGATGTGTGTGTGTGCACGCAGACGTACACATTACTTCTGGTTACACCGGTTGCTTATGGCTTTTTGTATGTGGGTTGTTATCATTTTGGAGTTTATATATGCTCATTATACTGAATATTTCTTTAATGTCAATGAGAAAATAAATCATTGATATGAGAAAACACTGGCATTACAAGGTATTCATCTGGAATTATTCAACCTTTCATAAGCAAATGAGAAAGATTACAGGATTAGACCAAATCCTGGATTCCTTTTCCTTTGTGCCCATCTGTATTCATTAGAGTTGAAAGATAGACAAATGGAACAATTGGTAGCTCAGTCTTTAAAGCTTTATTACAATTTAAAAACATTAAAATAGAGAGAAAATGGAAAAATCTTATCAAAGCCTGGAAGTGATCATCATTCTGAAGAGCTGAATTTTCCAGCTTAATGACAGTGAAAATGCAGATAGGTGTCGTAAAGATATGACTTCATTATTGGTATCACTGAGTGTTCTCCATTCCAAAGAGTTAAGCACAGGGCTTTTAAAAGCCTCTGTCAGAATATAGAACTGACAATTGGGGACATCCCTGGAGGAATTGAAATGGGTCAGTGGTTTTCAGTTCACATAAACTGCATAGGACAAGCCCACAGGCTTGGCTAAAACACACGTCAGAGTCCAAGCTTCCTTTGGACTGTTGCTCTGGTCATTGTTGTGCTTCTTGGACCCCAGGAATGTGAACTGGGAAAAGGGAAAGGCTGGGGAGCACAAGGCTGGCACATGAAGGGCAGGGGATGTTGTGTGCTTTCTCTCAGTATTCATTCTTCTTCCCCTTTCCAAAAGCACCCCTCTTTAAATCCAGGAATCTCATCTTTGCCAGCACAGCTCGTGGACCCAGGGGCAGCTAAGTACAGCCCCAGTTCCAGGGGGATTCTGATGGGTTTAAAGGTAATTCTCCAATGCCACAGTGATTGAGTCTAGAAAAGAAATGCTTCGCAATTGCAGAGGCTGGCTGGGGATCTTGGGTAGAGGGTTTTTTTTTTGTTTTTTTGTTTTTTTTTGGCTTTGAAAGGGAGCCCCTAGGCACCAGGCTGCCTTCTCTTCCTCCGGACATGTTTATGATGTTATTCCTGAAACTGCTGCAGCCAACTTGAAGCAGACACCTGGAAAGAGGAGAAAGGGAATCGGACAGACATGAGCCAGAACCCTGATCAAATCATATCTGATTGCTGCTTTTAGAGCTGCAAGTTAAGTTTCCTTAATTTATCCTGCAGATTTATATGGGCTGTTATTTTACAGCCAATATTCTCTCCGCTGATAGAGAGGGGAGGTCCACTTCAAGCCCAAATGGTTCCTAATCCAGAGGACCAGCCTCCGCATCCATTTCAGGGACCCCCTGGCCAATTTAATCTAGTGGGAGGGTCACAGAGATGCCCTCCCCAGTCTGTACCTACTTTTAAATTTCAGGCATTTGTGGTCATGCCCTTCAAGGTTCCCTGGTTCATGAGCCTTGAGCACTCCTTCAGAGGCTGCCCCTGCTGGAATGGATCCTCTGGGCGCCGTCTGATCCAGCCCCGACCCTTGGGTCCAGAATGTCTGCCACAGTCATGTGCAGCCTGTGGAGAACAAACAAGGAGCTCTCCGGGATAGTCCGTCATCTCCACCCCAGGGTCTGATGAGAAGACCTCTCTGGGGATCATGCATTCTCCCTCAGACTCAGTCCTGGCTCCTCTAATTTCCCGTGCAGCTCTTGTTTTTACAATATTGTTGGTCTAGGCACACAGTCAGTGTTGGGGAAGGCTGTTGAGCCCTCATCAGCTGCAAGTGGAAGCTGCAGTGATGGAGACAGTTCGGCGATGGAAAGGCGTTGGTCAGGTGTGCTGATGAGCCTGGCTCCTCCATGATCTCTAAGCTCGGTTAGAAGAGGTGAATCGCATTTCGAGGGTAAGACACTGTGGGCTTGTTTATAAGGCAGACGAACTTTCGCAGTGAGGGAGCTGCGGTGCGCGTGGTGTGTGATATTGTGAGCCTGCACTCATGGGGGCACGTTTTGTGCTTTTGTTTAAATAGAACTAAGTCAAGACTAGTGGTTTTCACACTTGGTTTGGAGTTGGGGTTGGGAGTTGGGATGGAGTACTTTATTATTATTTCTTAGATTATTATTTAATTAAAGTGTAAGTATAGTTGATTTACAGTGTTGTGCCAATTTCTGCTATATAGCATAGTGACTCAGTCATGTATATATATTCATTCTTTTAAAAAATTTTTTTTTCATCATGGTCTATCCTAGGAGGTTGGATTTAGTTCCCTGTGCTGTTCAGTAGGACCTTATTGTCTATCATTCTAACTGTAATAGTTTGCATCTGTTAACCCCAAACTCCTAGTCCATCCTACTCCCTTCCCCTTCTCCCTTGGCAGACCCAAGTCTGTTCTCTGTGTCATGAGTCTATTTCCATTTTGTAGATAGGTTCATTGGTGCCATATTTTAGATTCCACGTGTAAGTGATAGCGTATGGTATTTGTCTTTCTCTTTCTGACTTCACTTAGTATGAGAATCTCTAGGTCCATCCATGTTGCTGCAAATGGCATTATCCCCTCCTTTTTATGGCTGTGTAGTATTCTATTGTATATATGTACCACATGTTCTTAATCCATTCATCTGTCAATGGCGTTTAGGTTGTTTCCATGTCTTGGCTATTGGGAATATGTACCCCTTGAACAAAGGAGTACATGTATCTTTTTGAATTACAGCTTTGCCTGGGTAGATGCCCGGAGTGGGATTGCTGGACCATGTGGTAATTCTACTTTTAGTTTTCTGAGGAACTTCCATACTATTTTCCATAGTGATTGAACCAGTTGACATTCCCACCAACAGTGTAGGGGGGTTCCCTTTTCTCCACACCCTCTCCAGCATGTGTTATTTGCAGGAAGTCATGGTACTTTAGATACAACACTTTAAAGCAATGCTGCATTCAATACCACTCTAAGTACTAGGCAGATTTTGGAGGCAGACAATCTGACTCATACCTATAACCCCAGTGATGCTAGTCCTTTCCATTTTTACCTTAGAGCTGGTGTCTCTTCATTATTCCAGGCACAGAAACACCAGTCTAACATGCAAAAATAATCACAGAGCAATTTAAAATTTGGCTATAATCTCTTGGACAACATGAAGTGGAGATGACATTCATAAAGCCCCGAAAACCCTTAAAAGTCCTTTATCCCTTTATCTTCTCAGAGCCTCACCGATCATGGTATGGCAGGTGGCTCTCAGCGCTTTTATTCTCCTCCAGATCTTCAGAACTTCAAAAGTAGCCCTTGCTGGCCTTTATCCTTTTGTTCCTACTCTCTTATCTTCTAGTATATATTTTTTTCTCTTCTAGAGTAAAATTTGGACTTTGCTGTAAAAATCAATCAAGCCATTCTCAGATTCTCTTTTATCTCCCTGTCACCCATTACTTAGATCTGCACAGAGAGGCCCAGGCATTGTGCACGTGAGGAAGTAATTCTCCTTAGGATTGCTTTGAAATTTGCTTATTAGAATTGCTTTGAAACTTACTTATTATTTTTATTTTTTAGCCTCAGTTTTGATCTGACCATCATCTACCCCTCCCACCACAACCCCACAGACAAGGCGCTCTTCTCCACAAAAGGATTTTAAGCAGAGCAGTGACGTGATCATCCTTGCATTTTCAAAGGATTTTTCTGTGTGCTGTTTGGAGTATGGATGGGGATTTTGCTGGGGTGGGGGGGGAGGTAGTAGGGAAATCAGTTAAGGATAGGATTATCTAGGAAAGACAGGTTGGTCGTTTGGACTGGGGTGGTAGCAAGTAGAGAACTAAGTTGAAGGTTTTGAGATCATACTGCTAATTTCTGTCTGTGGGAGAAATGAGGTTGTTGTTCGGAGTAGGGCATGTAGACAGATCTCGTTTACAAGCTCAAGTATTGAATAGGTTTTGGATACGCTGGGTTCCGGGACCTATGGGATACCTACTTGAAATGTTCCTTTGGCATTGGACTCAGTTAAGTCTGGGGGTCAGAGCTGGAGATGTGGGTTTGGAAGTTAGCTTGCAGGTGGCTGCGGAGCCCCCTGGCTTTTCTGAGCTTAGGTTTACACACTGAGGGCACTGGAGGCCTAACAGCAGAACACCAGGGCGTCACTGTCGTCTTACAGGTGAACGAGGGAGACCTGGGAGAAAGGCGGGAAACATGGGCCAGGACCTGAGAACTGTGGTTGTAGACCAGGGAGAGTGGAGTCCTGATGGTTGATGTCTTGACCGGATCGCTGTAACCAGGGGAAAGTTCTGCTCGTCAGCCTTGTCCAGGGACGGCGTAAACACAGGGTGTCAGGACGGGGAGGAGATCCAGAAGCCGCGGCAAAGCAGAGCGGCGGGCGCTTTCTCTGGAGAAGGTGTTTGTGGGGAACAGATTTGTCAGGTGGGGGAGGAACTTTGTTTTGATGTTTCCGGAAAGAATAACGCGGGAGGAACACGCTTCAGCCACTCTCAAGAGTTGCTCTACAAGCCGTTAAGTAATGGGAGAGTTGTGTTTGCAGCGAGTACCCTTTAGTGGAAGTGTCTGAGCAGACGCTGCCGACCCATCAATCGGGAAAGATGGGCCAGGAATTCCTGTCTTGAGTGAAAGGTTCACCGACTGAGGCAGCTTCTGATTTTAGAAGCCGGGCCTCTGAAATGCTGCTTCTCTCTCTCTCTCCACATTCAGTGCCTGGGTCGCGGGTCGCCACACACGTAGGGCCCGCGTGTCATGCAGTCAGCTTAGGGCGACTGTGAGAGACGACCCTTAGTCTTCGGTCGCTCTAAGTGGAAGCGACATGGTGCCCACCACGTTCCCGTGGGTACTCAGGAAGGTTCGTGGGGAGCCCTCCGGGAGAGGGCGTCTTGACACTGCGGTGGTTTCGCGGCCCCGAGCTGAGAAGGCCGACGAGACATCTCCCAGTGAGAGGGCAAGACGCCCGAGGGGCTCCGCGTGCATTTGTGGCACAACACTGCGAGGGCAAGTCGATATTTTGCTCCTGGCGGTGAAAATCCAAACTCACCAAGTTGCTAGGGATGAACACTTTATTTTCAAACACCAGAGAGGGGCAAAGAACCCCAGGTTGAACAAATGCTTCATTAAGGCTCTGGATGTAACGTGTGTGTGACGCTTGGCAGTGGCCTTGTCTGGGAACTGCAGTGACCTCCTTCCGTTCAGGTCTTTTTTTTTTTTTTTTTTTTTTTTTTTTAAATCACCCATCATGCCATCTGCAGCCTCACCCGACCCAAGGCTTCAGTTCTTTTTTCTGGGTGTCATGTTTTCCTTAACACAACACTCATCTTGTCCAGAAGCAAGACTTTTCCTTTTTTCTCTTCCTTCCTTCCTTCTTCCTTTCCTTTCCTTTCCTTTTCTTTTTTTTTAACACGGCTGCCCCGTGCCCTTCCCAGTCCCAGGCTGGGGGTCGAACTGGAGCTGCAGCTGCCAGCCTACACCACAGCCACAGCACCACCAGATCCAAGCTGCTTCTGGGGCCGACGCTGCAGCTTGCGGCCATGCCAGATCCTTAGCCCACTGAGCGAGGCCAGAGATGGAACCCACATCCTCACGGATGCAATGCCAGGCAGAAGCAAAATCTTAGACAAGGGTTTGAGGGCAAGCGGTTTGCATGGGCGGTGATCCCAGGACGTCCGCTGAGGTGTGGGGGAGTGAGGCAGCGGGGGAAGAAGCCACATCAGGGAGTGGCAATCAGCAGGTACTTTCTCGGGCCCCCAGGACTCCGTCCTGCCCAGCAACTCTGGGAGACCACATGGGCATGCCTCAAGTATGTCTGAGGGTTGGGGGTGTTTATCTGCCAATTCTTATCAGAGAATTGGTGTGAGAGCTGCCCTCCTGGGGGTGGGGGGGTTGGACTTAGGATTTTAATTTGCCAGTATTTCCTGTCATTTTGCTTGGGCGAGTGTCCTTCAGCTGCCAGAGAACGCCTTCTGAAGCTCACAGTAGGAGCTGGGGGGTTGGGTCGGACGGGAACAGAATCCAGAAACTCTGAGAAGGACCCTGATAACATCTGCTGGACAGCTCGTGCTTCGCTACTGACGGAGCGTTTGCTTATCTTTATTGTCTGTCTCCCTGGAATGTAGCTTCATGAAGGGAGGGACTTTCTCCTGTTTTGGTCACCGAGTGGCACTGGAAATGTGATCTCTGCATTATTTATTCGATGTTTAACAACTCTAATCAGTGCCTGCTTGAACCAGGCATTGCCCTGACATTCTTGGACACTCTGATCTCCAAGAGGCTGGGTAGACCTCCTCCATCTTTCTGGCTAATCCTTAGCCTTTCCTGAGTTGAGATTAAGAATTACAAGGGAGAAAGAAGGAGCCTGTTATAACCAAGGGTGATGCCCTAGGCTGGGGCATAGCAGGCTCGGGGAAGGTTATCCCCAAGCAGATGGAAGATAGCACATCTCGTGTCTGGCACGCAGGTAGAGGAGCTGGGAGACAGAAGAAGGAAGGAGACCAGCTGGCTGATGAGGAGGGAGAAGATAGACACATAGGAAGCCAGGGTCCTGGGCCCATGAGCGACAGATGAACCTTTAAAAAAAAGAAGAGAAGAGAAAAAAGAGAATTATAAGGGAAAGATGATAATTAGACAGAGGCTTTTGTTGTAACAAGAGCATGAACTGCTAGATCAGAGAAAGATCAATAAGGGCTGGAAGAGAAAATGCAAGTGAGAGATGAGAGTGTTTACTCGAACCCCAGCCTCTGCAGAGAGCCTCCTTGCCACGAACCGCCCCCCATCCAAAGCCGACCTCACCTGGAACCCCCCATCCAATGCCGACCTCCGCCTGGCAGTTGGGTTCAGGTCTCAGGAGGAAGTGGCAACTTAGCATCACAGTTGAAGAAGATGCTTGTGCCGTGGACTCCACGCTTTGGTAAATACAAACCTAGATCTCATGCACAGATGCAGAATCAACAGCTATTCCAGAGTGTTTTAAAAACTGGTAGGGCTATTGAATTACTTTGCACCTGCCCTGAGTGGTTTTTTCCTGCAGCTCTAAACCCAAGCTTAGCGTAGCTTCGGCATGTGCAAGCCAGTGTTTAGCTCTCACTTATCTGCTGTGTTTTTGACCCTCCCCCATCTATTACTCCCATCCCCTTCCTGTCCTTTTCCACACACTGCCGATATTATCATTCTTGAAAACTGAGTCCTAGTGTATTTTAAAATCTTAGTCGATAAGCAAATATAAGTGCATTTTTGATTATACTTATGTGTGTATAGCTATGCCTCTTTCCCGTATATTTGTGGTGTTTTTCAAGGATTGATCCGCCTAAACATCCTTACATTTCGACCATATTTCTAATTTTGAATTTTCCCTCTGGGATCAAATTTGCAGGCAGCCAGAGGCATAGATACTCAGACCATAGCTCCATAATTCTTGTTAAAATTTTTTAGTATGGCTCCTAATTGGAGACTTTTCTGTATTCAACATGGGAATACCTGCTGTTTTAAAATCATTCATGGGAACCTCTAGAGTATATCCCCAGAGTTGGGGAGGAAATTTATTTCTAAATGCAAATCCAGGTATTTTAAAAGCATAACTGCAGGGAGGAAAATTTAGAGACATTTGTTGTAGGCAGGCACATCTGGCTTGGAAATAAAAACTCAGGAAGGGGTAACTTAGGGAGTTTTGGGTCATCGTAGTCAAAATAATATTTCTGCGTATTATCTATCATGTGATTAAGCTGGGCATCATACAAAGCAAACTTAATGAATGCCTGTAGGAGAATTAAACATGGTCAAGAGGTCATGTACCTTAATGCATCGAGGTTTACTAAGAGGGCGTGTGAGCACAGGAATTACTATTTCTGGGATCCTTCTGTCCCAAAGATGGTACTTAGATCGAGGCATATGAGCCACATCCTTGGCTTATGTGTGGATCCGCTCAGAGCCACACAGGTCTTGCCTGGGACTTTGGCCTTTGCATCCTCAGAAGTAACAAACAACAGTGGTGTGAACAAATGCCTGGACAAACCATGCGGTTGTGCAAACACCAAAGAACAGATGAGACAAATGGAGAAAAAGCCTTTACATTATGTTAAAAAACTAGAGACAGAAAACGTACATTTGTATCTCTGAGCTCCCTTGGTATTCTGCAAAGGTTTTCTCTCACGTAAAACAATGAGCTCACTGGCGTGATAAATTAGCAGACACCGCCTTTCGCGTGAAGTATTCCTGAGTTGCAAATCACTGATTTTATTAGATGGCGGCTCCAGCAGCAGTCTGATGCTCCCTCATGAAAAATCCATAACAATTCAATCTAATTCGAATGGTTCTGGAAAATAATAGTACGTGTTTGAGAAGAGCTCACTTGCTCATTGTCCCACTTTCTAGTCATGTCTGTTAAAGTGAATGTGCTTTGTGGGCTTTTGTGGCTATTTTTTTTTTTAAACGAGGAACAAACCCCCACTCATTGTGTGAACTGCACGTCTGTACCTGTGCCCGTCACACGTCATCTCTCCCCTCAGCGTATTTCTTGCATATGTTTCCAGCTTGTTTACGCATTCATTGGGTTTCTAAGATCATTGGAGGAAGATCAGAACTAATTTGGTTGAACGTTTGAACCCATCATGACACTTGTTCATGGAAAAGATGCACCCGACAGCTTGTGTTTTCGTTTGCGAGAATAATCGAAAATGACCGTGCCTGTGATTCTCTGCAATGAGAGAGCAGGAGGAGTTTCTAGGATAAACCAAAAATTGACGAAAGCCAGGCTGGGCGTAGACGGTGGCTCTGGCCTGTTCCTTCTGCTTTCATTCCTTTGCTTTCGTGTAGGTCTTATCACCTGACCCCTGCGTGGTGTGAAAGTCTCACTGTTTTCCTGTTGATGAAGACCCTTGGGGACACACCTGAGCCTGGTGTGTAATCTCGCCCAGACACCTGTCCTTTGTCTTTGACTCTAGTTAGAATAAGTGATCTTCCGTAGGCCCAGCACTGGAAAAGAACAAGACCTTGCTGTATTGTTATGTCTGGTTCTTGGGTGTTAGTGCCGCTGTCTACCTGCCTAGACCGTGCTCAGCCCTCAGATATCTCAAGGTGGTAGCATGTGACTTCTTCAGTTCCCAGTTGTTTAAATTCCTTTTCTAGATATACACACTTGCCAGACTATGTTCTTTGCATGTTTTTTTTCCGAGTAAGAGCATCATTTACCAACAGCAAATACGTAGTCTGCTAATAAAATATTAGTCTGTACTGTGGTTCTCTATTTTCTTTATTTACATATACTTTTAGGATGATGTATTTTTATTGGCGTACAATTTCATCAATATGAAGACTGTTGATATTATTCTTTGTTTTATTACATTTTAATGATTTTTATTTATTTTAATAAATTATTAAATTATTTAATATATTTATATATTATATAAATATTTATTCATTATATACTCAATACATTTATTAAATTGTTTAGTGAATATTAATACATAAATGTTATTTATGATTGTTATAATATATATATTTTTGTGTTTTTGTCTTTTCAGGGCTGCACCTGCGGCATTTGGAGGTTCCCAGGCTAGGGGTCCAACTGGAGCTGTAGCCTCCGGCCTGCACCACAGCCACAGCAATGATGGGAACTCCTATTTATTATTTTATTTGTTTATTTTGTATATATATTGTATTGTATTATATATCTTGTATATATACGTGTGCGTGTTTGTGTACACACACATTCTTTTTCTCATTCTGTCTTCCATCGTGTCCTATCCCAAGAGCTTGGATAGAGTTCCCTGTGCTGTTCAGCAGGACCTCATTGCTTATCCATTCTAAATGGGATAGTTGGCATCTGCCAAGCCCAAACTCCCTGTCATCATTTGTTGTCTGCTGCTATTAGGAAATTTATCCTTGGAGTTCCCGTCTTGGTGCAGCAGAAACGAATCCGACTGGGAACCATGAGGTTGAGGGTTTGATCCCTGGCCTCGATCAGTGGGTTAAGAATCCAATGATGCCGTGAGCTGTGGTGTAGGTGGCAGACGCGGCTCTGATCCTGCGTTGCTGTGGCTGTGGTGTAGGCTGGCAGCTACAGCTCCGATTAGACCCCTAGCCTGGGAACCTCCATATGTCACAGGTGCGGCCCTGAAAAGACAAAAGGCCAAAAAAAAAAAGGGGGGGGGGCGGAATTTATCCTTTAGTAGATATGCAGTACTTTGAAAATAAGCAATAACAAGAATTTTCTAAGAAAAGATCAGAGTACTGAAATAACAGCAGAGGCGCATTCAGTTGCCTCGGTTTAGTGAGACTTAAGAATAAATTAGTCTGGAGAGATACAGATTGAAACAAATGCGAGTTAACGTGTTCACTTTGCTCTGTAGGCATGCATGCCTGTATAGGACCATGTGGCCCAGTCACCGTTTTGGGAGGTTAGCGAAGTCGCATGCTGTCATCTCACTTAATGCATAATTAGTACTTTTGAAAACACTGGGCACCACTCTTAGGAATGTTTGTCCTCTCCTGGGTCGGATTCCTGTATGTTTCTAGTCTTACGTTCCTGAACTTTAAGTCGGATATACTTGCCTCATCTTATCGTCCCTCAGCGAGTAAAGATTTCTTTCTTTCTTTCTTTTTATGGCCACATCCGTGGCATATGGAAGTTCCCGGGCTAGGGGTCAAATCAGAAATAAGTAACTTAACATACATTTTGGCTGATGTTTCTTGTGTCAAATGAAAATTTCAGTGAACTGTGCCTGAATTTTCCAACAGAATTACAGAGTATTTTGTTTTTGAATGGATTTTATTTTTTAAGCATGAAAATATCTTACTGCAGCAATTGTTTTTCTTTCTCCAGAAACATCTGCCAGGGAGAGGGCTGTGGGATAGTTGAAGCTTTATCTTCTCCAGTCCGTTTCGGTGGTGGTACTGACATCTTCAGCTCGTAGGTCAGTCTCTCCAGTTCCTAAATCAGGCTTTGGAAAGGTGTGATGGGGGCTTTACAACGCTAGACTCAGGCTCATGAACTGCTGGGTATAGAATCACAGGTGCGCTGGTGGCTTCTGTATCCAGGATGCTCGGAGTGATGCTTGGGTTTTCGGGCAGAGTGGTACTTTAGAGGCACCCAGGCTTTAATACGGATGCAGGGTTTACCACGATGATAGTTTTCTTTCTGTGAGGATTCATCCTAACACCAGCATTTCGCCCCCTTCTTGAGCCCTTTCCCACATGTTTTCATGTGGCCTCCGGCCCCAGTTTCAAGAGACTTACGTTGCCCGGATGTAACAATAGGATAAGAGAAATACGGCTGTCAGAAAGTAATAATGAATGGCTGTAGCGCACATGGGGGAATTGTCCTGAGTTGGCCTCTGCCTCATTCTCAGGGTCTCTCAGTTCTCACCGCCTTCCTCATCCCTAGGGAGTCGGTCTGCGCCACGCACTCACCGTCTCCTCCTCCCTTAACTTTGCTTGAGCCTCTGAACTTCTCCGCGGAGTCAGAGTAATGGATCTACGGTGCTTTTGGCGGTTGGTGCTGGAGTTTGGCGAAGATGTTTCACATTGTTCCAAGACATATAAAAAACTACAAAATGCATTTGGTATAGTTCTCTGCAGATCAAGCTATTCTTTCTTTTTTTTTTTTCCTGCTTTTTTAAAAACAAGGAGGAGCCCCTTTATTAGTACAATAAAATTTATGAAATCTCAAGAAAGCGTGAGAAAATAATAGTCACTTCAAGCTGTTATTTCTTAAAGTTCTTCAATTTAGATTGGGGTTGGTGGGGTGGTTCTTCTGCTCCACATGGAGACTTCTGAACTGAAGTATTTAAGATAGCTTCTCGGAATTCCCCAGTGGCTTAATGATTAAGGATCTGGCATTGTCACTGCTGTGGCTTGGGTTACTGCTGTGGTGTGGGTTCGATCCCTGGCCCGGGAACTTCCGCATACCATGGGTGTGGCCAAAAAAGGGTAAAGTACTATTAAAAAAAGGTAAGATAGAAAACTAAACATAATATTATATATATAAAAAAGGAAACGTCTTTACTCACATGATTGATGCCTCAGCTGGAAAGGCTAGAAGAGCTGGTGGTTAGCTAGGCCTCTCTCTCTCTCTCTCTCTCTTTTTCTCTCTTTCCACAAGGTCTCTTGATTAGGGTAGGTGGACTTCTTTACATGGTGGCTTGGGGCATCAGGAGAGAGCCTTCCAAGAGGATAAGCTCTGTGGTGAAAGCTCTCATCCCGCTTCTTCTGCTTGGATCAGACTTGCTAATGTTTCACATGGCCCAGCACAGACTCAGTGTGGAAAGGGCTTGAATACTGAAGAAGTGATACATTGGGGGTGGCCAACATCACAGGATGGAGTAATATGCCAAACCTACATGAATTTTAAAGATGAAACAGGTGATTTCAAGAGAACTGCTTTTATGGTGGGCCAGAGCTCATCCATTGTGGATGATGCATGTACTTTTTTTTGCTACTGAGAGCTGATCCAAGCTAGTTCGGTGTGCACGGCTCTTAGGTTCTTTTCGGTATATCTGGGGAGTTTTAATGGTTGACAGTAATGAGGGTTAATTATGCTCCCATAACTTTGTATCAGATTATTAGGAAAGCAAGTCTCAGACCAAATTCTGCTACTCTTACAGACCTTTCTGCAGGCAGGCACAAAACAATCATAAACCACTTCGTCAAACCTCATTTAGGGATATCACCTAGGGCCCCATTCCTAATGATAAAGATTCCAGGGCTCGGTAGAATCTTACCTCCTGTTTGCAAGCACAGGGACTGTCTGTAAAATATTATAGCCGATTCACATTTCCCCACTGCCACTAATTTCCCAAATGAAAGCCTCATTTTTATCAATTAACAAGCCACCAATTCCACCAATGAAAACCCGCTTCTAACATTATGCTGATGAGGAATGCTCTTGCATCGAACGGGAAAATAATGACTGAAGACCTTTCAGGCATTATTTCTAGCGTATGGCTTTTCTAATAACGCTTAGCTAATCATCCCCAGAATGTGGATTTCTGATTAGGGCACCGTCCTGCCCCAACATGTAATTGTAACTGACGTACACTAAAGAATATTTAAATAAAGCGCAGATACCGCAGCACGTGCCTTAAAGAGTGCTTTGGTGGCGACACTGGAGGTGCTTTCCCTGTGGGCATAAGACATTAGGACCTTGGGATTAACCTTTGTGGATTCGTTGCTTTTGGAACCAGCAACATCTCAGTTCTCGGGTAACTGTTTCTAAAACCCAGTTTCATGTACATATAAAAAGTCCATAATTGAAAAAATTGTTAAAATATTTATTTGTGTTTTTATTATCTATTTTCAAGCATATGCAGCAGTAGAAGCTATATCCATCAACCGGCTCTAATGATGGCGAGTTGTGGCCAACCTCTCTCCTCTCTCCTCCACTTCCCTACCTGCTGCATTAAAGTAAACCCCAGATAGATCATTTTATCCGTAAATTCTTTTTTTTTAAAAAGCTGCACCTGTGGCATGGGGAAGTTCCCAGGCCACAGCAGTGCCAGGTCTGAGCCGCATCTGTGACCGACACTTGGGGTTGCACTATGGCAACCCTAATTCCTTAACCCACTGAGCAGGGCCAGGGGTGGAACCCGCATCCTCATGGATACCAGTTGGGTTCTTAACCTGCTGAGCCACAACCGGAACTCCTGTGAATTCTTCAGTGTATGATTCTGATAACAGGTAAAGATTTTTCTATTAACATAAGCATAGTATTATTAGTATACCTCAAAATGGATAGTTCCTCAATATTTAGTCAGTGTTCAGATTTCTTTGAATCATAAATATCTCTACTTGCTTGGTTTGATTCTGGATTCGAACAAGGTTCACATGTTGCATTTGGTTGATATGCACCTTGGCTTCTTGAAGTAGACCCAGAACTGGGTTTCTTAATCTCAGCACGATTAACAATTTAGGTTGGATAATTATTTGCCCTGGGGGTTGTCCTGTCATTGTAGGATATGTAGCAGTGTCCCTGGCCGGTAGCTATTTGGTGCCAGTAACACCAACCCCCTTGTGTGAGAACCAAAAATGTCTGTAAACATTACCTAATGTCCCCTCAGGGCCAAGTTGCCCCCAGTGGAGAACAGTTTATCTAGCATTCCTGTTTACTATTTTGGCAAAGTATTTCACAATTGATATTGTATATTTTTTATCGAAGCACTTCAAAAAGCACCAAACAATTGTTTGGTGGGTCCAAGTCTTGTCTGCCTGATTTGTCCATGATACAGTGTCTCATTTCTCTTTCACCAAAGAATTTTGATAGCCACGGATGTCCATTGTTTTAGTAGGGATTGTAGAATGGGGAGTTGGTAACTTTATCCTTCTTTCTACATTTATTCGCTGGGACTCTTCCATACAGAGTGACACTCCCCGTCAACGACGTGATTACACTGTAAACGAGGGACCCTGCGCTCCTCTACTCATGACGCTCCAGGGCCCACTCTCACAAGACCCCCCCCCCCCGCCCAGATCCCAGTTGTAAGCCCTGGGTTGTCACTTGTTGCCAACTGGCTTTAAACTGGGGACTCCAATGATCTGCTCCTTGGGTTCATTCTGGGACTCACAGCATTCAGGGAGACACTTTGCTCACTGGATCACTGGGTACAACTCAGGAACAGCCACATGGAGGAGATGCACAGGGCGAGGTCTGGGGAAGGGCAGACGCTCCCACACACTCTCCAGGCATCGTCCTCCTAGCACGTCTGGGTGCTCACCTAGCGGGGGCTCTCCAGCCCTGTCATTCAGGGTTTTATGGAGGTCCCATCATATGGGCATGCTTGATGAAATGACCAGCTGTTCATGGTGGAATTCAAGCCCCGCCTCTCTCCCCTTGGAAGTTGGGGGTTGGAGCTGAAAGTTCAACTCTCCAGTCAGGAGGTTGGTTCCTCTGGCAGCCAGCCCCCATCTTCCCAGAGTTACCTCAGTAGCATAAACTCAGGTGTGGTTGAAAGGGGCTTATTATGAACAACAAAATACACTCCTCTCATCCCATCACTCAGGAAATTACAGGGGTTTTAGGAGCTCTGTGCTGGGAACTGGGGCTGAAGACTGAATACACACTTCTTGTTATATCACAGCATGGCCGTCCTCCCCTGGGTCTTTGAACCCGGATCCCTTCCGGTGAAATGGTCACGAACGTCAAAAGATGCTGGCACATGACTGGGGTTCATTCCGTCATTAATGATTATCCAGCCTATCATCACAGGAAAATGTCTCCCAGAGAGAGGCCGTTCAGATGTGCAGGCTTGCATTCAATCTGCTGAGCTTCCAGAACAGGAGTGGGCTCAGCAATGCATGCTCTTCGCTGCTCTTTTCCCTTTCCAGTGTGTCCAAGGAAATACTTTGTAGTAGGGGTCGTCCATAGCAGCCCTCTGGACCAGATAATTTTTTGTTTTGGGGGGACTGTCGTGTGAATCGTAGGATGTTTACAGCATCCCTGGCCGGTACCCATTAGATGCTGGTGGCACTTCTGTCTGCATTAGACAATCACACATGTCTCCTGACATGGCCTCGCAGCCCTTGGGCGGCAACATCATCCCTAGCAGAGAGCCAGGGCTTAGTGCCAGTATCATTTCTTTTAATGCCAGCATTGTACTCAATTTTGTGAATGCACCACAGTTAATT
Organism: Sus scrofa; assembly: GCF_054392235.1. Classification (NCBI taxonomy): domain Eukaryota; kingdom Metazoa; phylum Chordata; class Mammalia; order Artiodactyla; family Suidae; genus Sus; species Sus scrofa. The sequence goes on from NC_139390.1 coordinate 142,422,936, forward strand.
CAAGCAGCTCCCTGTTGTTGGGCACTTAGATTGTTTCCTCGTCGTCTCTCACTGTTACCAAAAGTGCTGCTGTGAGTGATGTCATGCCCACGCCCTTCTGTATTTTTGCTGGAATATTTTTGGTAGGGTTCCTAGGAGTGGGGTTGCTGGGTCAGTGCGTAGATGTGTATGCAGTCCAGCCAGACGTTGCCCAAATCCCCCTCCTTGGGGATAGTTCTGGTTTTCTTCCTGCAGCAGGTACGAGAGGGCGTGTTTTTCCAGAGCCACATCGGAGAGCATGTCCTGCAGTATTTGGAATTTTCCCCATATATTTAAGAGGCATTGCCTTTTCTTCTGTGAATTAGATCGTTTGCTTATTTGTCTCTAGGGATTTCCATCCTCTTGAATTGTTGGCAACTCTTTCTGTGTTGGGGTAAACTGGACGAGGACCGGACGTTGCAAATCTCCCTGCCTCCCTCAGTTTGTGTTCATTTCTTTTCTTTTTTTTTTTTTTTTTTGTCTTTTTGTCTTTTTTGTTGTTGTTGTTGCCATTTCTTGGGCCGCTCCCGCGGCATATGGAGGTTCCCAGGCTAGGGGTGGAATCGGAGCTGTAGCCACCGGCCTACGCCAGAGCCACAGCAACGCGGGATCCGAGCCGCGTCTGCAACCTACACCACAGCTCACGGCAACGCCGGATCCTTAACCCACTGAGCAAGGGCAGGGACCGAACCCGCAACCTCATGGTTCCTAGTCGGATTCGTTAACCACTGCGCCACAACGGGAACTCCTGTGTTCATTTCTTGATTTTGTTTATGTTTTTCATGCCACAATTGCTATTTTTACCTGACAAAATTTGTCCCTTTTCCTTTGTTGCTTCTGGATTTTACCTCAAAGGAACGTTTTTCCCATTTCCAACTTATAAAATAATGACCCGTGTTTTCTCCTAATACGGAGGTACGGTATGTATGTATGTATTCTACAGACCCATTTAGAATTTATGCTGGCATGCAGCATGAGACATAATTTCATTTGTATGTTTTTCTATATAACTAAACAGCTTTCCATTAGACAGTCCATTTTTTTTTCTATACTGATTTGAGATTCTGCTTTCCGTAACATTCTAAACGTCTGTATTCAGTTTGGTGTGTTTTTGGATTTTCATTTCTTTTTCTATTGCTCTATCAATTCATGTGCCGACACTGAAGGCTTTATAATATGTTTCAATATCTATTTAGCCTGTGTCCCTGCTCCGCTGTTTTGTTTTGCTTTGTCTATAGTGTTTCCCTGGATAGTCTTGCTTGTTTGTTCTCTCAAATAAAACATATAATCAACTTACCCAGCTCTGGGGAAAAAAACAATATACATTTTTTTTAATTGGGATTATATTAAATTCATGAAATCACTTAGGGAGAACTGACATTTTCCTTATGCTGAGTTTTCCTATCCACAAATGTGATGTGTCTTTCCATTTGTCCCAGCCCATTGCTGTGTCTTTAAGGAGTATTTTATAGTCTATAAACTTTTTGGCCATCTTACAATGTAAAGAGTAAGGCTTTTCTTCTCCCGTTCCACACACAACTTCCAAGCACATGTATGTGTTGAGACTCATCCTTTCATTTTTGTAGCCATGATCATTTAACCTTGATTTGGCTTTTCTCAAAATTTGAGAGGTAGAAGAATTGCATGCAGAAGGGTAAAAGTAGAAGCTTGGGGGTTAGCCTGCCTTTGGTTTCGATTTGGCACTGTCATTTATCAGCTCTGTGATCATGGGCAAATCCTCATTGGCAAAATAGAGATTTTCGCCTTTTATCGTAATAGGGACTGAAAGGGATGGTAAAGCAGCTAGCACAGTGCCTGGCTTGAGTAAGAGCTTACTTTCAGTGGTCGTTGATGCTTTGGGGCGCAAAATCGTCTTAGTCTCTCCTGGCCATGAAGAATTTCCAGCATGGATTGAAAACTCTAACACTGACTGGCTTTCTGCATGTGTTTGAAACCTAGGTGTCTTGTACACCTACATATATAGTCAAAAAATTCCATCCATCTTCTGTCTATGTTAGTTTCATTGGTGCCTGGCAGTACCATGCTGTTTTCAGCTCTTCCTTTTCCCCATGAGTTGGCATTTTTTAAAGACTTTATATTTTGTCTCATTTTTACAAAATGCTAGAATAACCTGCAAGTTGTGGCAGAAGCTTTGTGCATCTCAACAGTGATGGATCGTCTTTTTGGGAAGCCATCAATCAAGAGCAGCTAACAAGCATGTGGAGTGGGGCAGGAGTGGGAGGGGCTCCGAAGGTCACTTTCCTTGGTTCGCTGGGCACTTGCCGTGAACCCTTTTGATTGATGTTGTGGAAATTTATGCTGATTGCATCGCTATTTCAGGGAAGGGTTGACTTGCTTTCCCTGAGCAGATCTCTGATTTCAGTTGAAGATCAGCATTCTAAACTTTAGAAAGTGCATGCAGGCAGCAACATTAATTGAGCACCCCCTGTTTACTGAGCACTAAGCAGCAGCGTTCCAAGTAAGTAGATGAGCTTGTGAGGGGCTGTTCCTGGCTACAGGGCTGGGTTAGGCATGGCCCTGCTCTGGGGACATGGGCCTGGCTGACTGGTGAATTAACAGATTCCAGGAGGGTGGGTTGGTGTGTACTTAGCGACTCTGGCGGGCGCGGGGCTGGGAGTGCTGGTTCCCCGGGGAGAGTCATTGCAGAGACCGAGGTAGGAGCAGGAATGCAGTTGGCGTCTTTTACTGGAGAACAGGGAATGGAGTTTGGCGCTGTGGCCAGCAGAGCACGAAGAGGCAGTCTGTGGTCTGAAGGCCTTGGTTGAAAGCCATGGAAACTGAGCAGATGGTGGACTAGGAGGTAGGCCAAGATCAGAGGCAAGTGGCCAGCATTTCTCTTGGGAGTGGGTTGTGATGACAGGGTGTGAGGTGCTGTGCCACCTCTTTCACTGAGCGGCACAGGACATCCCTGGAGTCAAGCCAGTAAGACGCTGTCCCTCATCTTAAAGAGACCCCATCGGCAGGGTCAAAGAGACTTGGTGCCTGGGCGGAACAGTCTCCATCCTGTACAAGCAAACCTGCTGTACCCAGTGGGGACAAAATCGTGTAATAATAAGAGCACCTTCATTTATTTAGTGCTTTCGCTACTGCAGACTTTCTCCTCTTTTACCGCACATGTATAAAGTGATGCTCTTCCTTTAGGAAGACAGTGCCAGTGGCTTCCCATTAACTCTGTCCTTGGCACTGTTTTCCCAGAAGTGTTTGTGAGCTTGGGTTGATTAAACCACACTTGTTGGGTTCCTGGTAACCTGTAGGAGTCAGCAGTGTCAGAGTGAAACTGTCTGTGGTCTCTTCCTCCCATTTCTGTGACATGTGCCTTTATTCAAAGAAAAATTCTTACGGCGCACCTGCTAGGTAGCAGGCACTGCTTTAGTGCTGTAGACGTCTGAATATCGATCTATAAAAGGTAGACCTCTTTGTTTATCATCCTGTAATGTCACCTCTTAGCCAAAGGTCAGACTGATGGCAGCCTCAACCACTCAGAACATACCTGGGAGAAAGGCGATGAGAGAGGCTTGAAGCTGAAGACGGCCGAAGACTTTATTCTGCAGGAGAGGCAGAATCGCCCTCAGGCAGTTTCTCAGAACAACCGTGTGTGTGTGTAACGGAGCAGATGATCTGACTGCAGCAGGACTCACTGACCGTGGGGGGGTGGGGGAATGAGACCGGACAGCAGAGGGAGGAGACGGGAGAACTCTGGAGAGCAGAATAATTGCGTTTGAATTCTCCCTCGTTCTTCAGCACAATGACCTGAGCCGTTTGGTTCAGGAGTAAACAGCCGCAAGGGCTACAGTAGCCTTCGGGGGCACCGTGTAACCAGCACCATAGCTGATGATCGTGATGCTCCCGCTCAAACGCGCATAGCCTTTCTGTTTTCTTAAACCCAATTCTTTACATTATGTGCAACACTTTGTCAGGTCAACACAAAATCCCTGTGGAGGGTGCATCTTTACCTGTCTGACGGGGTCATATCGACATTCACCTGAAACTGACAAAATATTGTCAATCAACTACACTTCAGTAAAAAACGAATCATCTGGAGCATTTGTTAAAACACAGATTGCTGTTCCCATTGTGGCTCTGCGGAAATGACCCTGACCTGTATCCATGAGGATGTGGGTTTGATCCCTGGCCTTGCTCAGTGGATGAGAGATCCAGCACTGCCGAGAGCTGTGGTGTAGGTCACAGACAAGTCTCGGATCTGGTATTGCTGTGGCTGTGATGTAGTAGTTGCCGCTTCAATTCAAGCCCTGCCTGGGAACTTCCATCTACCACAGGTGCGGCCTGAAAAGCAAAAACAACCCCACCCCCACACAAAACAGAGGTTTCCGGACCGCACCTCTAGAGTTTCTGACTTTGTAGCTGTATGGTGGGCCCCACTCTGCCTTCTTAACCAGGTCCCACATGTCGATGCTGCTGCTGGTCCAGCGCCACACTCTGAGAGCCTCTGCCCTGCGGATGTGTTTTACCTGGGATTTCAGAGAAGTTGTGTCACTTAACCAAGGTCACGCGGGTGGCAGATTGGAGACTCCAATTTAGATCTTCTGAGAATGAGCCATAGCTCTTTCAAACTATGTGCTGTTGTTTCAGATTTCTCACTTGATAATTAAGAGAGGGTTTAATACATTTTAGATTTTCATCAAAATACCTGCAGTTCAAAACCTTGACATTCTGGCTGGTATCAAAAAGACAGGAGGCGGCAAATGCTGGTGAGCATGTGGAGAAAAGTGTGTACTGTTGGGGGAATGTAAATTGGTGCAGCCACTGTTGAAAACAGTACAGGAGGCTCCTCAAAACATTAAAAACAGCACTGTCCTATGATCCAGCAATCACACTTCTGGGTGTTTACAGGAAGGAAATGAAAACAGGATCTTGAAGAGGTGTCTGCACCCATATGTTCATTGCAGGGTGATTCACAAAAGCCAAAATATGGAAACAGCCTAACTGACCATCCGCAAATGAAAGGATTAAGATGTGATTTCATACACACACGCATATATGTTTGTGTGTGTATATATATATATGTGTGTGTGTGTATATATGTGTGTGTGTGTGTATGTGTGTGTGTGTGTGTGTGTATGTTTCAGTCATGAGAAAGAAGGACATCCTTCCATTTGTGGCAACATGAAATCTTGAGGGCCTTTTGCTAAAGTGAAATAAATCAGGCAGAGAAAAACAAACACTACATGATCTTACTTAGATGTGGAATCTTTTTTTTTTTTTTTTTTTGCCATTTCTTGGGCCGCTCCCGCGGCACATGGAGGTTCCCAGGCTAGGGGTGGAATCGGAGCTGTAGCCACTGGCCTACGCCAGAGCCACAGCAATGCAGGATCCGAGCCGCGTCTGCAACCTACACCACAGCTCACGGCAATGCCGGATGGTTAACCCACTGAGCAAGGGCAGGGACCGAACCCGCAACCTCATGGTTCCTAGTCGGATTCGTTAACCACTGCGCCACGACGGGAACTCCAGATGTGGAATCTTAACAAACAAACAAAACACTTTTATCCATATCCTCACCAGCATTTGTCACCTCTTGTCTTGTTGATAACAGCCAAACTGGGAGTTCCCATTGTGGCTCAGTGGAAATGAAACTGACCAGCATCCATGAGGACGCAGGTTCGATCCCTGGCCTCGCTTGGTGGGTTAAGGATCCAGCGTTACCATGAGCTGTGGTGCAGGTCACAGATGTGGCTGAGATCCCGAGTTGCTGTGACTGTGGCTGTGGCTGGCTGCTACAGCTCTGATTCGACCCCTAGCCTGGGAACCTCCATATGCCTCTGATACAGCCCTAAAAGCCAAAAAAAAAAAAAAAAAAAAAAAATTTAAATAAATAAATAAATAAAAATCCAAAGTGATACAAACAGAGTAGATTGCTGATTGTCAGGGGCTGGGATGTTGGGTCAAAGGGTACAAACTTTCTGGGAAGCCCATGGATAGAATAGTGATTATAGTTAGCAGTCCTGTATTGTATGCTTTAAAGTTACTAAGACAGGATGTCCTAGGTGTTCCCACCACACACACACACACACAAAGGTAGCTGTGAGATGATGAATTATTCTTTACTGTGATAACCGTTTCAAATGTATGCACATATCACATCCTTACATGTACACTTTAAACTTACATGGTGTTATGTGTGACTTGTGACTCAATGAAACTGGAAGAAACCTGTGAACTTGCCATCCTAGTTTATTCAAACCTTTATGTGTATGACCTATATGCTTCCGTCATGGTACTGGGTGGGTTTTTGGTATGTCCACCCCCCATCACACTGAGAACATTTACATTATGAGTTAAGAAATTAAGATAAAGGATGGAAAAGGAATGCCAGGAGTTAGATGGGTTTGGATCCACTGGGGCAGGTGAAAAATCCTTTGGAAAAGAGCTGTGAACGAGAGAGAAAACTTGAGATCTGGTGGATCGGAAGGAAGCTGGGCTTTAGGGGCATTTTCCTGCAGATCATTGACATGGAATCCTGTAATCAAGAGTTCCTGTTGTGGCTCAGTGGGTTAAGCACCCGACACAGTCTTCGAGAGGATTCAGGTTCGATTCCTGGCCTTGCTCAGTGGGCTAAGGATGCGGTGATGCCACAGGCTGCCTCGTAGGTCACGGGTGCAGCTCTGATCCCGTGTTGCTGTGGCTGTGGAGCAGGCTGGCAGCTGCAGCTCTGATTCGGCCCCTAGCCCTGGAACGTCCAAATGCCTCAGATGTGGCCATAAAAAGAAAAGGAGGAATCGACTTTGATTCGATGTTATTCTCTAGATGGAGCCTACAATGGTTTTTCCAACTGAGCGAGCACTGCTGCTTCTAAGGTTGGGACAGCTAAGAAAACTCTCTTTTCTGTTTACATGGCCATTTTCCTTCTCTGTGAGTGATTTCCTGTGAGCCTCTTTGTCCCAAGTCCTTTCTGAATCAGTTGGAGAATTTTGATGAAGCCTCCTAAGAAAGAATCTCTAAAGGCGTCTGAAATAAAATTCTGAGATCATCTGTACCCTTTCATTTCAAGGCCTCTGTGATAGTTGCGTCTAGTGACAAGAAATGACGTCTTGTCTCAGGCCATAACCAGGCTGTATCAGCAGGGTTCAGTCAGGAACACAAAACCACTGCAGGTATTTTAATAAATTATTGAATCTATCTTTTTAGAGCTAGGGGGTGAATCAGAGCTGCAGCGGCCGGCCTCTGCCACAGCCACAGCAACTCTGGGGATCTGCCCTACCCCACAGCTCAGGACAGTGCCGGATCCCTAACCCACTGAGCGAGGCCAGGGATCAAACCCGCATCCTCATGGATACTCGTTTCTAATGGAGTCACTTTAAATGCTAAGGAATGTAGCCTGATTACACAGCTGACAATCTACTTTTATCAAATATCTAGGAAGACAGTGTAGAAGAAGGTGACCTAGGAGTCCCCACTGTGGCTCTGTGGGTTAAGGACCTCGTGGGTACTAGTCAGGTTCGTAACCTACCAAGCCACAGCAGGAGCTCTTCCACTGCAGGTGCCCTTTTTTTTTTTAAAGGCAGTATGAAGGGAACGATCAGACTGAGTCAGCTGTCCTAGACCAGAGACCTCCATGACTGCAGGTCTTTTTAACATGAGATTTAATACAGGGTTTGAGGTCCTTGGAAACCATGGGAAAGACCAGAAGAGTGAAAACCCTGGAAATTGCCACTAGTTTCAGGTTCACTGCCACAAAGAAGTGAAGAGCTGCTGCCTGCTGCAGGGCACGTGGCGGTTCTTGCTTTGGTAGCTGAAATGGCAGGGAATCGAGAGGCTTAGTTTTTTTTTTTTTTTTTTTTTTTCTCTTTTTTAAATTATAGCTGATTTACCTTGTTCTGTCAATCTCTGCTGTACAGCAAGGTGACCCAGTCATACATCTATACACTCTGTCTTTCCCTTTCTCTGGGGAACTCACGTAGCCCTGTGCCGCTGCTGCCACAGGAAGAGGGGAGAGTGCCTGCATCCTCTCGGCCACCTCCCAAATCTTGCAGAAGTGCAATCTCATTCTTGAACCCTCAGCATGAACTTGCACTTCTGCAGGATTTACTTGGAAAGTAGAGTTTGTGTAACTCTGCAGATGAGGTTGTGGCCTCTTCAAACCACCGACTTGGGGTGGATACGAGGTGTCTTGCCGGAAGTAGGGGTCTCCACGTCTCATTACCAAACCTCTGAACCATGAAGTATCACTGCACTTGCAGTTTCTAGATTTGATTTTGCTTAACAGATATTAATGACTTTTATTGATTATCTTTTTAATTATAGTAAAATCTCAATTTATAGGAATCTTGCTAAGGCATAAACTTCTATTCATTAGATTTTCTCTCTGCCTGCCTTATTTGGAAAGAAGTTTTACTGCTGGAAAACAGGCTCAATGGAAAGTATTAATTTGTATCCAAAAAATTAAAACCCATACTTGCCCAGTTAATACATATCTATTGCACAAAATGGGGACAACATAGTCTCAAATATATTCATATAAGAAAATATATATTTACTTAATCTGTCCCCTTTTATTAGAATTTTAGTTGATTACAGTTTGGTTTTTTTGCTTTATTTACCACTGTTGATACAAATACTCTTATGCATGCATCCTACAATAAGCAATACCTTGGATACATTTTTTGGTGCCTAAAATAATGCACTTTCAGAAGATTTTAAAGCTTCTGGAAAGATTAGAAGATTAGACTTGAAATCTCTCATCAGCTGTGAAGAAGAGCTCCCAGTTCCCTGAACCCTCACCAGTATTGGGTTTTACTATATTAAAAACGCTTTGCTAACCTAATAGTTAAAAATGGCATTTAATTGTCTTAATTTGATATTCTGTGATTACGAGAGAGGTTGAACATTTGCTTGTATGTTATTATCTGTTTATATTTATTTTCCTAATAAAACCATTCTTTTAGCTTTTTTTTCTATTGGGTTGTTAGACTTCTTTAAAGAACGACTTTAGCAACTTTTTATATATTAAGAATAAAATCCCAGGAGTTCCCGTCGTGACTCAGTGGTTAACGAATCTGACTAGGAACCATGAGGTTGTGGGTTCAATCCCTGGCCTCCCTCAGTGGGTTAAGGATCCGGTGTTGCCGGGAGCTGTGGTGTAGGTCGCAGATGTGGCTCGGATTCCGTGTTGCTGTAGTCTGGTGTAGGCTGGCGGCTGCAGCTCGCATTAGACCCCTAGCCTGGGAACCTCCATATGTGGCGGGAGTGGCCCTAGAAAAGGCAAAAAGACCCCCCCCCCAAAAAAGAATAAAATCCCATTGTGTTCAGTGGAAATGAATTGGATTAGTATCCACGAGGTTGCAGTTTTGATCCCTAGCCTCCCCTTGTAGGTTGGGATCTCGCATTGCCATGAGCTGTGGTGTAGGTCTCAGATGTGGCTCAGAGCCTGAGTTGCTGTGGCTGTGGTGTAGGCCGGCAGCTGTAGCTCCAATTGGACCCCTAGCCTGGGAGTTTCCATATGCCATGGGTTTGGCCCTATAAAGCAAAAAGAAAAAAGAAGAAAAAAAGAAAAATCATTTGTCTCTTATACATGTTGGAAATATTTTTCTCAAAGTACTATTTGCCTTTTTGCCTTTTACATTTTCTTTCCTAAAGAGTTTACAATTTTTATTTCATCAAAATTGCAATCCTTTTAAAAATGGTATCTGCTCTTGAGACCATGCTTCAAAAATCTTCCATCTAATATTATGTAAATATTCAAGTATATATTTCTATGCCCTTAGAGTTTGATTGAAAAATTTTACACTTCAATTCCATTAGGAATTTCTTTCATTATCATGGAGAGATGAAGCCAGGCATGATGTTCAAAATATTTAACAACCAGTGTGCCTTGGGTGCTGACCAAGCAAAATGAACGCCAGCCAAAAAATTGGATATGGTCAGATTGGCAGTTTTTGCTGAATATCGGCCCTCGATGAAGTTGATTTTTCCCCCTAAATATTCAACTCTTTGCTCGATACTTATTACATCTTTTCCTCATTGATTTAAAATGCTTTATTTATCCTATATTAAATACTTTTTTTTTTTGCTTTTTAGGGCTGCACCCACGGCATATGGAGGTTCCCAGGCCAGGGGTTGAACCAGAGCTGCAGCTGCTGGCCTAACCGCAGTCATAGCCACATCAGAACCAAGCCGCATCTGTGGCCTACACCAGAGCTCACGGATGCTTAACCCACTGAGCGAGGCCAGGGATTGAACCCGCAACCTCATGGTTCCTCGTCGGATTTGTTTCCGCTGCGCCGAGACAGGAGCTCCCATCCTGTACTAAATACTTTTAAAGTTAGAATCTCTCTCCAATGTTCACTATTACCCTCCCATTACATGACTGGCTACTGTACCCATTCACAACAAGGCAGTGAATTCGACACTGTTTTGGTTACTGTAGCTTTGGAAAACACTTGACTCTCTGGTAGAACAATTCATTAGCCTTCTTTCCAAATCCCTGTGCCGAGCGAGCGGGCGAGGAAAAATGTCGCCACCCTGACGTCTGACCCTCGGAGGTCACAGGGCTACTGTAGCTCAGTGGGAGCAGGAAAGAGTGTTTTGCTCTTAGGTGTTGCAGTGGGACGTCTTTTGGGGCTTCCGTCTCATTTTCACAGGTAAATGGACAACTCTAGCAGCCAGGACCTAGGGTATCGTAACCAGAGACTCCGACCTGCGGGGAGGTCAACCCAAGTTGTCTCACCGGGCAGGTGCCCGTCAGAGGAGTCTCTCCTCCCTTCCCTTCCCTTCCCTCCCCCTTTGCCCAATTGCTTTGCTTTTGCTAGATTCCTTTTTTAATTTATTCTTTTCAAAATCTCATAGGAAGTATACAAATATGTATTTATTATAAAATATTTAAACCATAGAACTCTTATTAATTACAAGACGTTTCCCTGTGTATTATCCTACACAGGATACAAATAAGGATTTTCCTGAATTTTTAAAAATTTTTTTGTCTTTTTAGGGCTGTACCCACAACACATGGATGTTCCCAGGCTAGGGGTCGAATCAGAGCTGTAGCCATCGGCCTACACCACAGCCACAGTAACATGGGATCCAAGCCGAGTCTTTGACCCAACACCATAGCTCATGGCAACACCGGACCCTTAACCCACTGAGCGAGGCCAGGGATTGAACCGCGTCCTCATGAATACTAGTTGGATTCACTTCCGCTGAGCCATGATGGGAACTCCTCGAATTTTGGGTTCAGGGAAAGAGAGTCATCTAAAACTTTCCCGCCTCGTCGTTCCCTAAAATTTTCCCACGTGTACAATGTAGCCTGTGTAGATAATATGGAATGTTTTTTACAATAAGAATCTTCAGTTTCATAAAATTGGTACTTCTGTAAGAAGGCTTTGCCCAGGTAATGATGTGATTAGTCATGAAGCTCTAGGCACAATGCAAGCTTCGCAGCCAGCCGGGGTCTAGAGTAGGCCGCCTAGGACGTATTTAGAAATCACTGATCAGATGCCATCAAAGGAACGGTCCCTACCTTTGGGACGTTAGGATTAACTAGATGTAGATTTTTACTTATAAAAGTCATACATCCTTTTGGTAAAAAATTAAAAGCCACAGAAGGCCTTCACTGCAACCCCAGCCAGAACAAATTTCTTTTGTATCCTTTCAGAAAGTTTCTGTTGATACCAAAAATGTAAAGAACTCCTTAAAATAACCTCCCCACCCCCACAGGAAGACACCGAGAGTGATGTCTGCGTCTTCCTTCTGTCAGCTGACGTCCCGTCCTAGACTCTTCTGCATCACTGCGTACGTAGGGGTGTTTTTTGCTTTTTAGGGCCACACCCTCGGCATATGGAGGTTCCCAGGCTGGAGGTTGAATTGGAGCTGCAGCTGCTGGCTACACCACAGCCACAGCAATGTGGGATCTGAGCTGCATCTGCAACCTACACCATAGCTCATGGCAATGCCGGATCCTTAACCCTCTGAGCAAGGCCAGGGGTTGAAGCTGCAATCTCACAGTTCCTAGTCGGATTTGTTTCCACTGTGCCACGACGGGAATTCCGGTGTTACTCTTTATTGTACACAGTAAGTAGTATGTTAAGTACATGTGCCATAATTTATTTTACTAGTTGCTTTTGATGTTCATTTGGTTGTTTCCAGGGTTTTTGTTATAAGAAAAAATGTTACAGTGTACATTCTTGTATTTATTTATATGTGGATTGTTGAAGATATTTGTAGATGAAGTCTCAGGAGTAATTTCTTGCAGTAGAAAGTTATGTGAATTTAGAATTTTGGTAAATATTGCCAAGAACTTGAGTTCCCATTGTGGCTCAGCAGGTTAAGAACCCAGCATAGTGTTCGTGAGGATGTGGGTTCAATCCCTGGTCTCTCTTAGTGGGCTAAGGATCCGGAATTGCCATAAGCTGCAGTGTGGGTCACAGATGCGGCTAGGGTCTGGTGTTGCTGTGGCTGTAGTATAGGCCGGCAGCTGCAGTTCGGATTTGATCTCTAGCCTGGGAACTTCCATATGCCGAGGGTGTGGTCATAAAAACAAAATTGCCAAGAATCAATGTGTATAAAGTTGTATAGGCCCCGATGCTTGACCTGAATCTAATCATGTGAAGCAAATTAATGGACTTTCTTAAAATGAAACAAAACATCTGGCTTATAATCTTTAAAAGTGTTAAGGTCATGAAAGTCAAAAGAAAGACTGGGGCATCCTTCCAGACTTATAGAAACCAAGAGACATGACCAATAAATGTAGCACGTGGTTCCAGACGCTTTTTTTTTTTTTGTTTTTTTGGCTGCACCTGTGGCCTATGGAAGTTTCTGGGCCAGGGATTGAATCCAAACGAAGCTTTGACTTACGCTACAGCTGCAGCAACTCCAGATCCTTAACGCACCGTGCCATAGCGGGAATTTCTTTTTCAATCTTCTTGCTGTAAATGGCTTGCTGGGAAAACTGGTGAAACTTGAAAGGGGTCTGTGGATTAGATGGTAGTAATGTATTAATGTTAATTTCCTGGTTTTGATAGGTGTTTGGGGTTATGCAGGCTAATCATCCTGTCTGTGGACAAGATACACTAAGATATTCAGGAGCATCATTTGGCAAATATGCAGAATGGTTCAGAAAAAAGTTTTTTTACTACACTTGCAGATTTTCTTTAGATGTGAAATTGTTCAAAATAAAAACCTGAAAAAAGCACACAAAAGAAAAACTTTGTAGGATAATTTAAAATGTGTATTTTAACAAAAATTTGCTCATCAGATCAGTTTTATGCAGTTGCAAATTTGAGTGCTATAGCAGGCTTTTAGAAGCAGGGTTATATGATGGACAAATTAAAAAACGACTGAAAATTAGAATTATTTCAGAAAATAGTATTTGTAGACAGTAACTCTAAGAGATTTCCATCTTTGAGTTGTAGCACTTTCATAGTTTTCCCTAGGAGATTGTTTCTAGTGTTTCAGTCACTCTTAATACTTGGGACATTTTGGTAGTTATTCATTTCTCTTGCTCTAATTTACTGCTGTTTTCCTGATTGAATTCCACCTTAATCATACTAAATATTTTCTCCCATTGCCTGTTAAGAGTTATTTTGTTTCCTCCGTTTCTCACATACTGCTTAATTATTTCCTATTTATGTACCTTTATGCCTATATGCTTTCATAAACATGGTAGCCTCCCTGTTTTTGTGGGAAAAAGAGACATTAAAGCAGACTTATTCTATAGCTAATTCTTGATGATACTTGTTGACAAACCATTACCTGTAATTTGAAATTCTGAAAAGCTTTAAAAGTCCTAATCCCCCCCCCCATAAGTTTGATACAGATTATTTGGTGGAAATGCTGGATCTAAGCTGTAATGAGTTAACTTCTAATCTTTATTTAACCCATTTAATGTGGATTCTTATGTATTTTGCTGCAGAACTATTCATAGAAGGTGCTGCCCAAATCCTGTTTAGTGTGTTACCTAAAGTACGGTTGCAGCATAAAATCTGAAAAATTCTGAAATCTGAAATGCATTTTTCAAAATAATTCTGACAGCTTTACGTTTCATATAGTATTGAGTACTCTGTATAATGAGCTTATTTATTTAGAGAAGACAGCGTGATTTCGTAGTTTTATAGAAAATATTACAATGAGATGTAGCAGCAGCAAAAATATGGTAACAAATATTATTTACAGTTGTTAAGTTTGGGTTGTGAGAATTTCTATCTTTCTTCCTCTGCTAACCTATATTCATAATTTTATTTATCATAACCACATATCACTTTGTTTAAAAAATAAATAACGTTTTGGGGAATTCCTCTTGTGGCTCAGTGGTTAATGAACCCAACTAGGAACCATGAGGTTGCGGGTTCGATCCCTGGCCTTGCTCAGTGGGTTGGGGATCCAGCATTGCCGTGAGCTGTGGTGTAGGTCGCAGATGCAGTTCGGATCCTGCGTTGCTGTGGCTCTGGTGTAGGCCGGTGGCTACAGCTTCGATTAGACCCCAGCCTGGGAACCTCCATATGCTGCAGGTGCGGCCCTCAAAAGACAAAATAATAAGTAAAAATAAATAAATAACATTTTTAACGTAGTGTATTTTTCAGCAGCGCTCAGAGGAGACCTGTGAAAAGAGAGATAAGGAGGGGCTGTGGTTCACTCTTCCTCCACTGGTTCTTTTTTTTGCTTTTTAGGGCCCCACTCGCGGCATATGGAGGGTCCCAGGCTAGGGGTCCAAATGGAGCTACAGCTGCCGGCCTACACCACAGCCACAGCAACACCAGATCCGAGCTGTGTCTGCGACCTACACCACAGGTCACGGCAACACCCCATCCTTAACCCACTGAACGAGGCCAGGGATCGAACCCGCAACCTCATGGATACTAGTTGGATTCGTTTCTGCTGCACCACAGTGGGAACTCCCCTTTCAGTGGTTCTTGAGGGAGCTGCGCAAAAATAATTTGTATGTGCTTCACTCTTTCTAGGAACGCATATTTAACAGGTGAACATATTTAAGGCCTTTTTTTTTTTTTTTTTTGTCTTTTTGCCATTTCTTGGGCCGCTCCCGCGGCATATGGAGGTTCCCAGGCTAGGGGTCCAATCGGAGCTGTAGCCGCCAGCCTCCGCCAGAGCCACAGCAACGCGGGATCCAAGCCGCATCTGCGACCCACACCACAGCTCACGGCAATGCCGGATCATTAACCCACTGAGCAAGGGCAGGGACTGAACCCGCAACCTCATGGTTCCTAGTCGGATTCATTAACCACTGCGCCACGACGGGAACTCCTTAAGGCCTTTGAATATGAAAAAGCAATGTGAGCGCTGGAGACGTTCTACTGGCAAGTCATCTTTTTGGTTTTTCCCGGCTCTAAGAATATACTTTCTGAAAATAATAAACTAAGCATGTGTGTCAGTTTGGAGGCTGCCGTAACATATACACAGACTGGCCGCGAGTGGGGCCCTAAAAAGCAAAAAAAAGAACCAGTGGAGGAAGAGTGAACCACAGCCCCTCCTTATCTCTCTTTTCACAGGTCTCCTCTGAACGCTGCCGTAACATATACACAAATTAATTTTCTCTCGGTTCTGATCAAGATCAAGGTGTTGGTGGAGCTGGTTCCCTGGGGGGGGGGGTGTCTTCTCGTCGTCTTCCTTCTGCTGGTGTCCATCTGGATCTCCTCTTCGTGTAAGGATGCCAGCCATGTCGGACGGAGACCCACCCTACCCATCTCATTTAATTATTTCTATAAAGATCCCATCTCAAAATGTACTTACCTTCTGAGATCCCGGGGGTGAGGACTTCAACATATAAATATCTGGAGAGCACGACTCAGTCCCTAAAGAAAACTGAAACACGTGCCTGTCTATTCAGATGCTCTTTGGTTCCGTAAGCACACATGGCTCATAGATGGTGGTGTTGAACTTCTTTTGAGTTAGGGACTCTTTAGAGAGTGAAAAGTCGAGGCGCTCTGCTGGAGAAATGCACAGACACCCGGACTTTTGCGTCGGGGAGTTTACAAACACTCCCTGGCCCTGCCTCCACACTGTCTAGATCTGGAGCCCCAGGTCTAAATCTCCTGATCAGATGCATTAAAACCACAAAGTCAGGGAATTCAATGATCAAATCCATCAGACTGGTTTTAAGTCATAAAACTTAGCAGGTTCATGAGTAGTAAATTACAATTTTAGATCTTTCACCTAAATATTGTAGTGCGTTGGCTATCAACTTGACACCTCAAGGAATTGAAGGTAGCTCAGTAAATGACAGCCTCACTTTAGCGAAATCAGACTCCAAGTGTGCACCAGCAGCTACCCTGAGGGATGGGAGCAGTTCTCTGCTTTCCAAAGACGTCTCTTGATAGCAGACTTTAAGCACGTATCAGCAGTGAGGGAGTCTCTCAGGCAGTCCCTGGGTTTGGGGCCCCAGGAAGGACGTGAGGCCGTACCTGCTACAGCTGGAGCTCCCTTGGAGGTGGATAGGAGGACCATAGGCTCACTAGGTTGACTTTCCATGTGGGACTTTCTTCCATGTGAAGCCTGAGGTCCTTTGGTGCTCAAGGCTCACAAGGGACTTAATCTTACTGGAGGCTGGGTCAGATTTCCAAGGGCTAGGCCTCTCACCAGTCCCTCCAAGCGAATAGGACTAGATACCATTAGCGTTCTGTTGTTGTTGTTGCTCGTAAATAAAGATAAGGGAAAAATCTAAGCCCGCCTTTACGGAGATGAGCTCGAGATGGGCCCTGTCCCAAGTGTGTGGAGCTTTTCATAGAATATATGGACCTGCATGAATCTTTAGACCTGGAGCAGAGACTATTTTGATGACTTTATTTATTTATTTTTTTCTGGTACGTAATATAAACGTGTCCAGCTGAGGTCTATACTGGTTTTTGTGTTGTTAGGTTTGGCAGTGTTATAAGCCAGGAAAAAAATTGATATTTGGGTTCAGTTTGTTTCAGGGTTCTGATACATTATGTGGTTCTTCCCAGCTTTTGTTTTACAGTTCATTTAGATTTGATTGAAGTCCACTGTCAAAATAAAAAGTAAAATGCGTATTCAATAATACAGTGAAACTAGAAATCACATATTTCTTTTTTTTTTTTTTTTTTTGTCTTTTTGTTGTTGTTGTTGTTGTTGTTGCTATTTCTTGGGCCACTCCCACAGCATATGGAGGTTCCCAGGCTAGGGGTGGAATCGGAGCTACAGCTGCTGGTCTACGCCACAATATGTAGTGCTGGGAAAACTGGACAGCTCTGTGTAAAGGAATAAAATCAGAGCATTATCTCATACCATATACAAAAATAAATTCAGAATGGATTAAAGACTTAAATGAAGACAGGGAACCATAAAACTCCTAGAGGAAAACATAGGCAGAACATCCTCTGATATAAATCGTAGCATTATTTTTTTGGATATGTCTCCTAAGGCAAAGAAAACAAAAGCAAAAATAAACAAATGGGACTTAATTAAAAGTTTTTGTGTGGCAAAGGAAACCATACCGAATGGAAAAAAATGTTTGCAAATTATATGACTGATAAGGGGTTAACATCCAAATTATATAAACAGCTCACACAACTCAACATCAAAAAAACAAGCAACTTGATTATTTTTTCTTTTTTGGCTGCCCCATGGCACATGGAGGTCCCAGGCCAGGGATCAGACCCGAGCCACAGTTGCAACCTAAACCACAGCTGCGGAAATGTCGGATCCTTAACCCACTGTGCCGGGCCAGGGACCAAAGCTGCAGGCCAGCGCTCCAAAGACACCATCGATCCCACTGCACCGCAGGGCACACTCCAGCGACCTGATTTTTAAGTGGGCAGAGACTTGGACAATTGTCCAAAGAAGTTATACCAGTGACTAACAAACACGTAGAAAGATGCTCAACATCCCTAATTATTACCAAAAAAATTATCATGTAAATCAAGACCACAATGAGATATCACCTCACAACGGTCAGAGCGGTTATCATCAAAAAGAACACAAATAACAAACGCTGGCAATGACGTGGAGAAAAGAGAACTTTCGTACATACACTGCTGATGGGAGTGTAAATCCGTACAACCGCTACAGAAACCAGTAGCAAGGCTCCTCCAAACACTAAAAACAGAACTACTGGATGCCCTGGCAATTCCTCTCTGAGGTATTTATCTGGAAAAAATAAATAAAACACTAATTTCAACAGATACATTCCCACGATGCTCTCGCAGCATTATTTACAGTTCCCATCATATGGGAGTTTCCACGGTGGCACAGTGGGTTAAGGATCCAGCATTGCCATGGCTGGGGCATAGATGGAAGCTGTAGCTCAGCTGTGCCTAAACCCGGAACTTCCATATGCAGTGGGCGTAGCAGGAAAAGAAAAAAAAAAATGCCAACATATGGAAGCAACCTAAGTGTCCATCAATAGATAAATGGATAAAGAGGTTTTATATACATACATACAAACACACGCACAAATATACAACGGTATACTAGTCAGCCATAAAAAAATAATGGATCCTGGAGAAGGGAGATGCACCTTTCAGGGTGGAATCCATTTCCCACAGCCCGCTGAGACTCCTGAAAGTAAGCCCGTGGCCTCCAAAGCCAGATGCTCTGGGGACAGGGCCCCCGGGCTGGGGAGCCCGATGTGGCGCAGACCCCTTGCTCCTTGGGAGACCCTCTGCAGTGGTCATCGCTCTCCTGTTTGTGGGTTGTCCCTTCCCCCACCCCTGGGGGAGGAGACGTGACGCTGCCCCTTCTGATGGTCTCCTTCTGTTAGTAGCCAAAGAAGATCTTTCTGGTAGATTCTGGCCGTTCTCATCCGTACTTGCTTTGCGTCCTCCAGATTCAGACGGCTTCTCTGTTCCACAGCACTGCCTCAATCTCCGCCGTCCTTTTCACCTGGTCTTCCTGGTGTCTCTCTGGCCTTTTATTTACCTGAGAAATTATGCAGTGTTGAACCTACATTGTTATAATTATATTTTTATTGGAAATTAATTGACATGCTCAGAAATATTAACAAATCTAATTTTACTCAAAGCAGATTGACTTAGTAATGTATGAAATAAACCTATATAGTTTATTAAAAAAAACTTGTTTAAAGAAGGAATTTTGGAAATCCTATACCTTCATATATTAAAGCAGTATCAATACTCATGTTTTGATGTCCTTTCCCAAATATGAAAATCCTTTTGATGTGCCAGATGGTTTTATGTCACTTGATCGACCTGTAATTGTCTGTACTATTTGGGTAAAGAAAATCATGAATGCGCAAGACTAATAATTTTTTTCAACAACACTCTCAAGAAAAGACTTATGGATTAAGTGGTAAGTGAAATAAATACTCAAAACAAATACTCAAAAGTTATTTAAATTGCTTGTAAACAATGACCAACGTTTAGCCTTAGTAATGGCAGTAGTATTTATAATTTTGGATACAGATATTGAGTTCCTTAGATGCGATTTAAAAAAAGCCCCAACGCATATTTTATTCACATTTCATCAGCTTTTCCATGAGTGTCTTTTTTTCTGTTCCAGGATTCAGTGCAAGACACCACATTTTATTAAGAATGCATTTCATTTTATCGAGTAATTGAATCATTCCCACATTTTATAATAATTTCTGATCGGTAGACATCCTGACCATTCTTGTGTGTATGTGATTATGTATTTTTTCCCTCCTCTGTGGCTTAAGAGAAAGACATGATCCACGGGATTTAGAGTCACATTGACTTGGATTTTAATCCAGATTTTTCCACTTGATTTTGGGGTGTTGGTCAAGTCACTAAATTCTCTAAATTTCAGCTTCTTCATCTGTGATATAGAAAAATAATAATGACAATAATGCCTCCCTCTCTCCATTGTAAGGACTAAATGCGAATATGCAATGAACGGTAGTAAAGATTGCTGGTATTTTATTAGTTACCACCTAATGAAGATACTAAAGAAAAGAGAATTATCTAGAGAGCAGATGGTCAGAGATGATTTTAAAACATGAGGGAGGAGGAATGGCACAAAAAACCGCAACTTGAAAAATCCACTAAAAAATAAGCAGCAATTGATAGTCGAGTAAAATTAAGAAGACTTTTCTGGTTCTTGCCAGCATATTTATATCAAAATGTGTAGCATGGGGCCAGTTTTGTTACTTGGCATGTTTCTGGCCGCTTGCAAAAAAAAAAAAAAAAAAAAATGTTCAGCAGCTGTTGCTCTGGGAGGCAGATGGATGGATGACATTTGCGAATATGGTATTTCTCAGATGGAGAAACTGAGGCAGCGCGTGGTGGATTGTTTTTCCTAGCCGTCCACGTCCACGTCCATGACACATCACATTTGAAACGAGAGGGAGAGTTGCTGAATACCGTCTGCCTTCCAGCGAGCCGCTGCAGGAAGCCATTGCCGGTGGATGAGATGGTGGAAGCAGGGAGATTTCTCCCCGGGAGGCCAGCGGAAGAGTCGTGCTTTTGTGTGTGGTACAGATGGCCAACTGGTTGTGCTTCTCAGGGCTCCCCTCCCCTGCAGCCACCCACCCTCAAGTGACAGCTTTTTGCATCTTCTTGTCTAATTAAACCACCCACAGAGAATGCCAGTTATATGCTTGTGTGACCCCTCTGAATATTAAGTAGCTTTTGTAATTAATTGTTTTTTGAAAGGCTTGATCCTCCATAATTAAAAAAAAGTCTTGGAGAATTAATAATAGGTTAGCACGATAGATGGACTGAAAACACCCCGAGCAACAACTTGGCCGTGAGGGAACAGCTTTGCATCCGATGTAGTGCTTCTCTTGCTCCGTCCGGGAGGGTCTGAATGCAGCCAGCCCCAGTGTCACGCTGTGTGTCTTCTTTTCTCTATATTCCCGTGCACCCAAGCGGAACCAATTGTTTCTGCTCCGGCTAAGATGTAAACATGCAGAAAGCTTAAATAACTTAGCGCCCAACAAGGCAGTCTGTGCCGTACACGAGACCATGCCATGAGCACCTGTCTGCCCCACATAGCCCTCTGAGTCGTGACTGTGAAGCCCTGTAGGAACTTGCGAGTCTTTGTGTGGTGGCGGCGACATGGCGGCCAGATGCTGGATGCGGGTAAGGTCTTGAAATCCAAGGCATGGAAGGAGCGCCTCTGAGCAGGGGTTCATGTTCTCCTACGGCGAGCTCGTGGGGTGGTTCCGAGCTGGCCCACCCCAGAGGACAGGCCAGTAGGGCACCACTGTCTTCATGCGGGGGCTGCTCTTTTGCCACTGAAGGTTGGGCAGCTGAGGAAGCAGGAGGCGTGCTGCTGGGGATATTCTGCCTCTGGGCCTGTGTTGTGTGATGCTACTCTTTTTTGGTTGAGGCTTTTTCATCAGCCCGTGGGGTCTACCTTGTTGGCTCTGCCAAAACGAAATAGTGCAGGTGTTTCGCCAGAAGCAGGTGGAGGAAGGCACAAGGGCAGAGTTGGGGGAGCAAACGTGGGGAAGGGTCCCGTTTATATGTAAAGGATCCTCCTACCCTTTCCTTTCACCAGGTCTCACGCTCCCTCCATCTTCCTTCTTTCCCTGTCCTTGTCCACTTGTCCTGATTTTGCGTTTTTGGATTAGTAGCTGACACTGGTATTGTTTTGCTTAGATTTCAGCTTTGAGAAGAGCAGGCTCATGCCTCAGCCTAATAGACTTTTCGATCTGGAAGGTATATTGGGGGTTCCGGACCCGCCATGGACGGTCCTGAATCGTAAAGATTCTGGGAGGATTCCAGGTTTCCTTCCAGGGGTCTAACTTTTTGTTGGATGAGCCCGAGTGCCGTCTTGCTGAGAAGCTTTGAGGTGAGGATGATGGTTCTGAAGATAGTTGCCATCATAATAATTAACATGCCTTGATGGATGCCCACCTATAAACTTTGTCTTTTGACATTTCAGTTATTTTTTTAAACAGGTAATACACCTGCAGGGTTCACAGTGCAGAGTGGTGCGAGCTGTTCAGGAAGAAATCCCCTCTCCCTTCCACAGAATTAACATCTTCCAAAGAAACAGTTAATAACTGTTATCCCTTTACTGTATATTCTTTCTGAGGTTTTTCTGCATAAATGAGAAAATAGGGATATAAACCTTTATATGCCCCTCCCCGCATTTCGTGGCCAAGTGGTAACACGTCATACATGGTTTTTCGCTTCCTGTGTTGTTTTTGCTTAATCCTCACGGCAGGGAGTTCCCGTCGTGGCGCAGTGGTTAACGAATCCGACTGGGAACCATGAGGTTGTGGGTTCGGTCCCTGCCCTTGCTCAGTGGGTTGACGATCCGGCGTTGCCGTGAGCTGTGGTGTAGGTTGCAGACGCGGCGCGGATCCCGCGTTGCTGTGGCTCTGGCGTAGGCTGGCAGCTACAGCTCCGATTCAACCCCTAGCCTGGGAACCTCCATATGCCGCGAGAGCGGCCCAAGAAATGGCAAAAAGACAAAAAAAAAAAAAAAAAAAAAAATCCTCACGGCAGCCCTAAGTGGAAGGAGCTGTTATTACCCCATTTACAATTAGAATTAAGCTCTAGCGGCGTAACATGCTCAGGGCAACTTCGCAGCGTGGAGGAGCTGGGGACCCTGACTGCCCAAGTCCATCGGCTGTGATCTCCGCCCCCAGGCGGTCCTGCCTCGCTGGGGCTGGCCAGACTCCCCCGGGTGCCTGTGGATTTGCCCAAGTTCCCCGGGGCTCAGTGCAGAGTTGGCTCCAGACCCCAGACTCCAGCCAACAATCAGGGAATGTGGCCAAACTTACTCAGTTCTGAATCAGTTGGCATTTCTTTTCTTTCCTTCCTTCTTTTTTTCTTTCTTTTTCGTGAAGTAATGATTTTTAAAGGTTGTGGTTAAATGCGCACCACCTAAAACCATCTTCACCACTGCTAAGTGTACAGCTCAGTGGCATTCGGTACATTCACCTTATCGTGAAACCAGTCCCCAGAACTGTTTTTATCTTCCTAAGCTGAAACCTCCTGAACCGTGTCTGTTAAACCCCAGGTCCGTTCCTCCAGCCCCTGGTAACCTCTGTTCCACTTTGGGTCTGCCTGCGTTTGACTGCTCTAGGACCTCATAGCGGTGAGATGATACTGGATTTGTCTTTTTGTGATAAGCTTCTTTCACTTAGCATAATGTCCTCATGTTTCATCCATGGTGCAGCCTGGGTCAGAACTCTTGCACTTTTGAAGGCAGAGTGACTTTGCATCGTATGTCTCTATAACATTTTGTTTATTCACCCACCCACTGGTGGGCCCCTGCGTCGTGCTTTTTGGCTGTGCTCTGTGAACGCAGGTGTTTCAGTTCTTTTGGATACAGAGCCCAAAGTGGAAGCAAAGTGGAATGGCTGGATCCCATCGTAGTTCTATTTTTAATTTCCTGCAGAACTGCCACGCTGTTTCGCAGCATACCCACACCGTTTTAATTCCTAGCAATGCCCAAGGCTTCAATTTCTCCACATCCTTGACGACGCTTGTTATTCTTGTCTGTTCTTTTTGTCTTTAGTAGTGACCATCGAAATGGGCGCGCCGGCATTTCTTTTATAACACACGTCTTAATTCTGGTATTGGGCCCACTTGCCAAAGAATTCAGCGTTCTCACCTCATGTCCCTCTTGCAGGAAGGGAGAAGCCAGTGGAGGCATGACCAGCCTGGAGCCAAGTGAGGCTGATGGCGCAGCTGAGTGCACCTGCTTAGACCCTCCACTCACTGGCTTCTTGGTGACCTGACTCTGCACATCCTTGTGGCTTGCGTCTTCTTGCTGGTTGTTCATCTGCAGGAAGAGTTTCTTGATCCCTTTGCCAAGAAGACAGAATGGGCTCCCAGGATGCAGTGGAAACTTTCCCTTCTCATAGGTAACTCACATCCTTTATCTGTCCTTCCTGGCTGGCTGCTCACTTTGTTCAAATAGGAGCCTTTTTAAATCTCATGACATTTTCTTTTTTCTCTTTTTTCTTTTTTTTCCCTCTATTTTTAGGGCCGCACCTGCAGCATATGGAGGTTCCCAGGCTCGGGGTTGAATTGGAGCTGTAGCTGCTGGCCACAGCCACAGCCACAGCGACACCAGATCCGAGTTGAGTCTGCACCCTGCACCACAGCTCATGGCTACACTGGATCCTTAACCCACGGAGCGAGGTCAGGGATTGAACTCGCATCCTCATGGATACGAGTCAGATTTGTTTCCACTGAGCCACGACAGGAACTCCTAAATCTAGTCACATTTTGGTTCAATAAGCCAAGTCGCTCTAGACATCCGCCTTGCACCATACATTGTCCTTTATTTTCTCTTCCCCAGGAAGAAGATGGGAAGGTTTCTCTCCCACAGTGTGACAGGCGAGGCGCATCGTATCTCAGGCCGACTCCTCGGGAAAGTGACTCAGTCGGACACTTTGGGTGAGCCGTTGTTTTCCCGTCTCTTAGCCTTGGGCTCTCTGAGGTGTTGCTTGGGACTGTTTAGGTGGCTTCAACCTCTCACGGCCCAGCCGTGAGGACCAGAGTGAGGTATTTGTCTGTGTTCCCAGCTGCGTCCCCCACATCAATCCGAGGCTTGGCTGCCCCCAGGAAGGGGGCGGAGTGCCTTCCTTTGTGGTGTGTTCCATTCGTAACCTATCTTCTGTACCGCCCTGAATATAGCCGTTTTAAAAAGTGGCACTTTTTCTAAAGACAAAAGCAAGTACATGTTTAAAGCAGAAAACTCAGAAAAGGAGGAAAACCACGCCGCTGTGAGTGCCGTAGTGCGTACGATCACAACACAAGTGATGTTTCCTGGCTTGCTTGTTTGCTTGAAAGGCAGCGTAATTCCTCTACACTAACAGATATTCTTCTGCCATATGTTTTAGTGATAGGCTTCATGGCGTAATGTGGATGTTCTGTGTTTAGAAAGTCATTTATTCCAGCCTTTTGGGATGGGCCACGATGGCGGATGATAGAAGAAGGGAAGGTGCGTACCTGTGCGACTGGGGCGCCGTGCTGCACAGCAGAAATTGGCACCACATTGTAAATCAGCTATACCTCAATGAAAAAGTCCTTTATCTCTGAAAATCTAGATAATATCCTCTTTTGGCTAACAGCTTTGATGAGCATCTTGGTACATGTACTTGTGAAAATTCTGTTATTTTTAAATGCAATTTTTGGAAAGCTGTACAGGAAGATCTCTTTTATTACAGGTGACCCTGGCTCCACAGGGAAGTGGGTTGACAGTGTAGGGATAAGTGTTGATAAAAAGGAATGGAAAGGGAGTGCCTCCCTTTGGAATTGGGACAAAAAGCTTCTGGGCACTGGCACCATCTCCAGGGAACTCAGAACAAACTCAACACCACCGTTGTTTGGCCAATTTAATTCAATACCGAGATCTAAGATGTTTAATATGCTCCTTTTCCTACCTCCCTGCTGTTTGTGGTCCTGTTTAGTGGAACCTGTGGCAATTTCTCTCTAACAAATCAAGCCAAGGGCCACACCCTCTGAAGGAAGATCTGTGCCTTCGTTTGATTGTTTTGTGAGCTGTTAGATGATCATAGGGGTGCCCTTCCTGAAGTCGCCTGGATTTTCCCAGGACATTCCTTTAGTTCTTATTGCACAGACAAAGAGCATTTTATTGTTGGTATTCTCATTGCTATTCTGGGCGTATCCTCTCCTTTGGTGATTTACTGCAGACAGTCCTGGCTTTTTTTTTTTTTTTTTTTTTTTTGCCTCAACACATTCCTGGAGGCTGAGTCCTCAAGCAGATTTAAAAAAAAAAAAATCAAATTTTCTGATGATAATAACACCACAATGGAAAGCCTGCATGTTCCTACCACTTACCTTAGAATCAATAAAATGTCATTAGGACAAAGAAACATCTTACTGTAATTTTTCTCAATCTCCTTTAGAGTATCAGAGACACGCAAGTGCTTCCACTCATTCAGATCATACAAAGTGAGCCTAAATGGATGGCATGTATTGTCTATTCCAAGGAACCCACCTGTGCTTAGAAGATGGGAAGAAGTATAAACAGAGACTCTCGGGACACAGGTCCACAGCATGATAAACTCAGCCCACGTTCAGATCTTTAGAAACCCGAGGAGGGTCTATCCTGCCTCGTTTGGCGGGTAAGGAAAGTGGGTCCCCCAGCGTTAAGTGACTTGCTGAAGTCACCCTGCTGACATGAACTCAACGTGTAATTATGACAGTTTTGCCTCCTTTCTGAGATGTAGGTAGACCCTGTGATGTGCTTCTCAGAATCTCTCTTCAGAACTGAAGCTCTTACTATCCCAGCTACTAGGAGGATTGGCCGTGGACCAGCTCCTAGCTGAGTCTCTCTCTCCGGGGGCTTGCTCTTGGCTGCAGAAAGCCTCCTTACCCAAGGGCAGCTCCCATCTGATGATGGGGGTGTCTGGTTGATGCAGATGTATAGTGGCCTGGCCCCTTCAGTCCCAACTGAGACAACTCTGAAGGGCCAGTGGGACCGCTGAAGCCTGTGCAGTTCCTGAGCTGGGGCCCAGTTTCTCCTGCCAGTGCTGCTTCCTTCTCTTCCCTCCAGGTGCTGCTCTGGAGGGTGCTTTGTAATAAGAAATACCCTGCATGCAGGCTCCGATTCACAGTGTGCTTCTCAGGGAACCAAACTGTGACGTGAAACACACCTTTGGGGGGTATTTTGAGTCATTGAGTATTTGTTAAAAAATGTGTATTATGAAGTTTTAACTGATGTCTTATTTTTTCACATTTTTGTAAATTTTCTTAGTAAATACAGGTATTCAAAGTGGCTCCGTTAACTCAAGTGGCTCTATTTGTGTGTGTGTAAATATATACACACACGCAAATGCATTGTATTAGTAATTGTTTATAATAGATATTGTATGCTAATACACATTTCTAGTAATGTTTCAGCATCTCAGTGAGGATTTGAATTTGCAAAAGATGTCTTTTTTAAATTGAAATACAGTCGATATACAATATTGTGTTAGCTTCAGGTAAACAGCAAGGTGATTCAGTTATATGTATATTTTTTCTCAGATTATTTTCCGTTGTAGGTTATTATAAGATATTGAATATAGTTCCTCGTGCTATACAGGAAATTTGTATCTCTTTTATGTAGAATGGTTTGTATATGTTAATCCCATACTCCTAATGTATCCCTCCTCCTCACCTTTCTCCTTTGGTAGCCGTAAGTTTGTTTGCTATGTCTGTGAGTCTGTTTCCGTTTTGTATATAGAGACATTCGCATTCTTTTTTAGATTTCACATATGAGTAATATCATATATTTTTCTTTCTCTGTCTGACTTACTTCACTAAGTATGGTCTCTAGGCCTATCCATGGTGCTGCAAATAGCGAGATTTCACTCTTCTTTATGGTTGAGCGATAGTCCCCACTTTCTTCAGCTAACTGAATGCTGATGGGCACTTGGGTTGCTTCCATGTCTTGGCTCTTGTAAACAGTGTCTTTTGGAATTAGAGCTTTCATGTCTAGGTATTTATCCAGGGGTAGGATTAGTAGGTCATACAGTAGCTCTATTCTTAGTTTTTAAGGAACCATCATCCTCTCCTCCGTAGTGGAGGCACCAATTTCTCACCCTCAGAATAGGAGAGCTCCTGCCCCTTCCACCCCCCCCCGCCCCCCCCCGTCACCCTCTCCAGCATTTATTTGTAGGCTTTTCGATGGGGGTCGCTCTGACTGTGTGAGGTGATGCGTCATTGTGGTTTTGATGTTCATTTCTCTAACAGTTAGTGAGGTTGAGCATCGTTTCATGTGTCCATTGGCCATCTGAATGTCTTCTTTGGAGAAATGTCTGTTTAGGTCTTCTGCTCATGTGTTAATTGGGTTGTTTGTTTTTTCAATATTGAATTGTGTAAGCTGTTTGTATATTTTATGTATGAACACCTCGTCAATCACATTATTTGCAAATATTCTCTCCTATTCCATAGGTTGTCTTGGAAAAGACATATCTTACTAATTTTTTTCATTCCTTTCTCACTCAGCAAATTCACAGTCTTACTGAAGGGAGATGAAAATTCCTCAAGCTTTGCATTTGGGAAGAAGAGGTGGATGTTTGGTGGGAATAAAGAGATGAAAGATATTTATGAGATGATTTTATAGAAATTAAATATAAGGATTAAAGAAATAAAAACACCCCTGATGTGATAGATATCCATATATCTATTACACAGTATAATATGTGTCACTAAAGTATCATGTTTAATCTTTTAAAATATGAAATAAAAAGGTACAGAATAGGATTTTCTCTTAACAGAGCCCCTCATCCTGTCTCCTCTCAGTGCTTGGCGAATCACCAGCCTCG
Organism: Sus scrofa; assembly: GCF_054392235.1. NCBI lineage: Eukaryota > Metazoa > Chordata > Mammalia > Artiodactyla > Suidae > Sus > Sus scrofa. Next base: position 142,451,119 of record NC_139390.1, read on the forward strand.
CAGCAGCCGATCTTTGACCCCTAAACCACCACCCAGGTAAACGTGGCCCCGGAGCATCACGTGAGCAGGGGCGATGAAGTGAGTGTTGAAAGCAGGACCCGTCTTCGTCTTCCCCGTGGGCAGCGCGCCCCGTGGTCGAGTCAGGAAAGTGCAGGTGGAAACCTAGGCTGTGCTGTTCCCTTTGGGAAATCGTTCTTCTTGTCCCCAAAAGGCTCCCCTCGAGTCTGTAGAGGGTGGACAGCTTGTGTAAAAGGGTTTGGAACTCATGGTGATTTCGTAAATAACCCTCGTTTCCCAAACGAGTTTCTCCTCTTCCTCCCCGTTTCTGTAAACTTACTGCCTCGTCACGTGGGGCCTGGGCATCTTCCTCGAATTCTCCTCTTCGGACACATGCAGCGGCTTTAGCCTTCTAGAGAACCCTTCGGATCCATCCCTTCCTCTTTAAGCTTGCTTCTCCAGACCTTCTTTGGAATCGCATCAATTCGGGGTTGGGCCGCTGGAGAACTCTCCTTCCACGTCTTCAACTTTGCTCCCCTGCGCCTCCCGCCACCTCAGAAGCAAAACTCACGTCACCGCAAGCCGGGTCTTCCTAAAATGTGAATCCGGCGTGTCATTCTTTTGTTTGTTTTTACGTTAAGTATCTCTTTAAAATTTTTTTTTATTGGGGTGTAGTTGATTTACAACACTGCGTTGGGTTCAGGAAGAGCAGAGTGAATCAGCCAAACGTACGCGTGTCTCCATTCTTTTTTGGTTGTCACAGACTATCGAGTAGGTTGTCCTGTGCTCTGCAGTAGGTTCTCATAACCCCCGCGTTTTGGATGGTGGTGTGTGTGTGTTGATCCCACCCTCCCCGTTTATCCCTGCGCGCTGTGGTTTCCCCTTTGGTAACCCGTAGTTTGGTTTCAAAATCTATGAGTTTGTTTCTGTTTTATAAATAATTTTTATGTCGTTTTTGTTGGAGTCCACATATAAATGATATACATGTATGTATCTTTCTTTGTCTGACTTCACTTAGTATGAGAATCTCTAGGTCCATCCATGTTGCTGCAAAGGGCATTATTTCATTCTTTTTTACGGCCAAGTAATACACATATACACCCCTTTTTCTTTATCCATTCCTCTGTCAATGGACATTTAGCATTTAGGTCGCTTCCATGCCTTGGCTGTTGTAAATAGTGCGGCAATGGCATGTCGGCAATGGCATGTCATTCTTACAAAGGAAAAAAATCCTTAGAAATTCTGCACCATTCAGTAAATTCCATAAATAATAATTTGATAAGTAAATTCCAGCTGCTCTGTGAAGCACTGAAGCCTCGCCATCCTGGCCTCTGGCCTTCAGCTTCAAGGAGCACCCTCTGGGCTCCACTCTTCCTGGTCCAGTGATGGTCAACGGACTGGATGCCTCCACCCCAAATATTTCCCACTTCCATGACTTCAGCCACGCCTCTTCCTTCTCTTAAACGAGATCAGTCCTTGCTCTGTTGCTTCGGGTGGTGAACTCTCGCTCATCCTTCAAGACTCAACATTGGCGTCTTCTCTTTGAGGACGTCTTCCACGATTTCCTCCACCAGAGCTTCCTGTCTATTTTGAGGTTGCCCCCCTGCTCCGGTGTAAACTCCAAATCCTGTGAAGTGGCATCCCAGCCTCGAACGCAGTACCAGCACCTGGTAAATGCTTATACATGTTTGAGGGCCAGATCCGTGCATCTGGGACAGAGGTTGAATTTCGAAACACCAGGTGGGTGGCCAGACCTAGCGGAGTGTAGATGACAAGTTGCTGGATGGGGCGTCCGTGGGATGAGCCTTTCCTTTAGCGGGAGGCAGAAGGTGGCACCAGGTATGTTTTGGGTCTTTGCCAAGTCTCTGAGAGCTTCTTGGGCCCGCCCAGGCTGGTCGCCGGAGCTGGGAGGGATACTGTGAACTTGGTGTCATCGGGCGAGTGGAAGGTGCAGGTGAAGGCGGGACACGGAACGAGGTGTGGCTGAGCACCGCAGAAGCGCCCCGGAGCGCTGGCGCGGTCTGGCTCGGGAGGGATCGACCGGCTGCCGTTTTCTTCCTCCTCCTCCTCGTCGTCTTCCCCTTCCTTTCACACTCTTCTCTTTCCTTTACTTCCCTTTGCATTTCTCTTTTTTCATCTTCCTCTTCCTCTTTCCTTTAGTTTTGGCAGACACATTACGTTTTGTATCCCAAATAACCATTTACTAGTAGCGGTATAGAGAAAAAAGGGTAGAAGTGCAAAATAAACTTGGGTTTAAAAGGAGGGTTGAAATTAAAGAGATGACAAGTAAAGTGGTTCATTCATTAAGCTGTATAGTCACGGGCTTTAAAATCAACTGTAAATCAAGCCCTTGCCTCATGTGAGGCAGACTCTGCCTTGGTGCATAAATCTAGTGACATTATCGCTGCTCACGTAAAGCGCGAGTTCAAGATGCTGGATTATGAGCCCAAGCAGGAAAATGTATAGTGTTAGGTGATATGGCTCCATGCTTCATCTCCCTCGGCCCCTGTCAGTCATGCATGAGATGTTGAGTTTCTTTGGTCATGTACGGATCAGAATTTGCATAAAGTATTTATGACTTCTTGGGAATAGTTTGTAAAGCTAAAGCCTAATGCTAAATTTCAGAGCATTTGTATCAGGTAAAACCACCACTGCTAGAAGAAAACCACAGCAGAATTTTCCTGCTGTTGAATTTATGGTGTTCTTGCTTGGAGGATTTATTTTCTGTGTTTAGTTTAAAATATGTGCACCAGCCAGGGCATCACTTCTGCCTCTTTAGTCATGGTTTCTGCTACCATGAACCTTTGACCTGCATTAGAATAACCCGAGGGGCTTGCTTTGGTGCAGATTCGTGGACGCTCCTGCTGAAATCTGCAAATCAGAGAACCAGAGAGTGGGTGCTGGGGCTCTCCGGTTTGTGTTCAAGCCGTCAGGGCCGTTTCCTGTGCACGCCACACAGAACGTGCTGATTGGGCATCGTGCAAGTGATGCTCAGTGTCCGGCTGGCATAGACCGAAGTGATGAAACATCACGTCAGCTCCAATCATGTTGAATGGAAAGTGTGGCTTGTTGGCAGAAACTGTTGCATCGGAGTCACAGATTATCGCTGGTACCATTCATGCCGTATAGATGCCAAAGCTGGGGACCTAGCAATAGCCATAGGCTCCTGGGTGGCCATGGGAAGCCATTCCCTGCTGAGATGATAAAGCCATGGCTTGAACAGTGCCCATGACCCCGGAAGGGCCCCTGCCGGAGGGTCTTAACCACAATTGTATTTGGCTGCCTCACTCATGCGTGGAAGGTTTTTTTATAGAGTCGAATCCTGACCTTGACCGAAACTGCACAGGGAAGCAGTCTGTTTTGTAGGCTATGAATTGCATCCAAGCCACAGCCAAATTTATCTGCTGCTCAGTACAGCTCCTGAGCCTTCATCTAGCTTGCCCTTCTGGCACTGCAGGGAAGCAGGTCTGCAGTAAAGCTTCAGGGCCAGGTGCATGGGCACCCGGCCTGGCGTATCTGAGCGCATGGAGCAGAACGTCACATGATCCCTCTCGGTGGCATTCAGCCCATTCGATGATATCCTGGAAGTATTTAAACATATTTTCCTGCTCTCATCCAGGAAAATGAGTTCAAGTTCTCTCTCCTAAAAACCTAGAGCATCACTATATCTTTCTGTCTCCATCACTGTAATTCCTAATAAAGTTTGTCATTGAAAACGTGCCCCCGTTATACTCAGTGGAAGCATTACTGTCCGCAGTATTCACGCATGACATCTTGGAGAAGGACATTGCATTTGTTCTAAGAATTTTTCAGGCTGCCCTGTCATCAGGGAGTGTGTGGACTTAACACTGCTAATTCTAAACATAGTAGCTTCCCTGTTTTTGTGGGAAAAAGAGACATTAAAGCAGACTTATTCTATAGCTAATTCTTGATGATACTTGCTGAAAAACCATTACCTGTAATTTGAAATTCTGAAAAGCTTTAAAAATCCCAATTTCCCCCCCCCCCATAAGTTTGGTACAGATTATTTGGTGGAAATGCTGGATCTAAGCTGTAATGAGTTAACTTCTAATCTTTGTTTAACCCATTTAATGTGGATTCTTATGTATTTTGCTGCAGAACTATTCATAGAAGCTGCTGCCCAGATCCTGTTTAGTGTGTTACCTAAAGTACGGTTGCAGCATAAAATCTGAAAAATTCTGAAATCTGAAATGCATTTAGCCTCAAGGGGTTCAGATAAGGGAACGTAAACCTCTTCTCAGGAAGAGAAGGGAGGGGTGTGGAGAACACAATAATGGAGGAGCGCAGCGGTCCTTAAATGTGCCTTCCCCTCCGTGGATGCCCTGAGAGAAGATCACACGTCTCCTTCTGTGGAACTCACGCAGGCCCACATGCTTGATTTTCTCTGGCAAATAAAACGTGAGCAGAAGAGAAGAGGCATTTCCAGGCACAGCTTGAAGAGCCAACCTGTAGCTCTCCATTCTCTCTCTTCCCTTGCCATAGCTCGGCAATGTTCCAGATGAAGCTGGGGTCCCTCGGCTTGGATCCCCAGTAATCCTGGCATGGAGCTGCGGCCGATCTGCGCTGGAGAGGTCGTGAGAATGAGAAAGAAACCTCTGTTGCTGAAGCCTCTGCAGTCTCACTGGTGTCTTCGCCGACCTGCAAAATCAGCGCCCTCTGGGAAGGAGCTGTCCATTCATGGACCGTCTGTGGCTGCTGACACAGTTACGACCAGTGGTCAGTGTCCTCCGGGGCTGCAGTCCCGCTGTACAGAAACACAGTCAAGACGTCAGGCCGCAGTGCGCTGTCTCCTCCATCCCAGAGCTGGCTTTCGTGTCTGGGCCCAAACACGTGCTTGGGTATTAATGCACGTTTTTTCTTACTTCATTGGATTTAACAAATTGCCCAATTCCTGCATGTTAAAATAAACACTACAGAGGTTTATAAAGAAAAACTTCATTCTTTCTTCCTCTCTCTCCTTCCAATGGTGTGTATCCTTCTGTAGCTTTTTATGTGCCAGGCATATATAGAGACAGATACATAGGTCATTTTTAATATTATCCTACCATGAACATGACTCTGCCAAGTCATCTGTGCAATTCACTTATTAGCCCTAACTAGACAATTAATTCTTTTCGACAGTGATAGCTCCTTTTACTGAGTGTGTACCATGGCCAAATCACTCTTGTAAACGCTGTGTGGATCCTGTGACATAGGTGCTGTTACAGTATTTTCCGTCCAGGAAAACTGAGGCCCGGATAAACAAACAGAGTCGTTTGTGAGAGTAACGCAGATTGGGACGCGTTGGGGTGAGCAAACCAGGCAGGCTGACGCTGCACTCCATGCTTTACCCCCCAAGCTTCTGTCCTTGCATAATGTCCAGGAATGAGTGGACTCTCATTTGCTCCAGCATTTCCCTGTTGATGGACTTGGAGGTGATTTCCTTTCTTTCCTCTTTGTATTTTGCTACGCCAATAATGGCGAAATAAATAACTCTGAAATACACACTGATACTCTTTCTTTTTTCCTGTTGAAAGAGCCCCGTGTTAATTTCTTCCTGTGCCCAATTTGGGGGAACACCACCAAGACAGGCACTCTCCGTCCTGATTAGGCAGGAGGTCCTGGTTATCATAATCAGATTCCAATGCCAGTGAGAAATTCTTGCTTCACCAGCTCCCCTGAACCCTCCGCATATCTCTCTAGTCCAGGGCAGAGTGGAGAGGCCCGCTGAGGTCGATGCACCTTACATTTAGAAACAGGAGGAAGTGAACTGGAAGGGATTCTCTTCTCCTAGATGTGTCAGATGCAATCACACAGCTTAGACTTACGAAGCGGAGTGAAATATTTGTCTTGATTGCTCACTGATTAAGAATACACTCTAATGCACAATCTTGACAGACATCTAGGGCAGCTGCCCTTACTTTAAGAATCTGGGTCAGGGGTGTCCAACTTCTTCTGTTTCAGCAGTCTCATTTCATTAAAGGATTATGCAAGGAAACCTCAGTTGGGTTTGTGCAGTTGGTTGCTTCATCTTCGGTGTTTACTATTGCAGGAGCCAGTGTTATTGTCTGTCGATTTGTAACGTCTTCTTTGTTGTCGTCTGGTATGGAGTTTGGAAAAGCAATTAGCTGGCAATCTTATGGAAGGTGAACACACCACATGAAGAGTGGACATATAATTTCACACTAATAGAAGATACTTGGGATAAGATGTTAGACAAAACTCCACGTGTTGGAGATGCCTAAAAATGGGGTTTTGCAAAAACCCGAAAGTTATTTAAATGAAAATGGTTACAAATCTCGAGGTAGGTTTTAACATTTAATCTTGAAGCACTGCAGGGTTTATCAATAGATTGCAACAATGGGCTATTACAGGAAAATTGGACAGTAAAACATTTGGTTATTTTAAGTTAAATTGTCCGGTGAAATGCAGAAGGAAAAGTCATGGCGTAAATTGGGAGATCTTATGTTTGCGGCTGGATGGTGTATTTTCGTATGGGGTAGGGGTGGGTAAGCATGTGATCTCCTTAAAAAATGTTTTTTAGTATAGCATAGGCTTTAAAGTAACCAGTTAATCTATGTTTCAAAGAAGTGCATTCCAAAATCTTAAAAATTGGTGACTGCATATGTAAGAACTGCTGCTTTCAAGAGCAAAACATCCCGTCATCTCTGCCCTGAAATGCCAACGTGTCTTTCTCGCCTCAGCAGCCGTCTCTGTTTCTGTTCATTTACGGACATTTAAATCGAAAGCCTCACCCTTAAGCGTGTGTGATGCTGGCCTTAAACCCCCCCCCCCCTTTTTAAGGGCCGCATTGCGGCATATGGAGGTTCCCAGGCTAGGGGTCTGATCGGAGCTGTAGCTGCCGGCCTGCACCACAGCCACAGCAACACGAGACCCGAGCCACGTCTTCGACCTACACCAAGAGCACACGGCACGGCAACGCCGGATCCTTAACCCACTGAGTGAGGCCAGGGATCAAACCCACGTCCTCACTGATGCTAGCTAGTCATGCTCGTTAACCGCTGAGCCATGACGGGAACTCCATCAATGAATTCTTTACTCCGTTTATGCAGGGATGGGAAATCTTACAGATACTTTGACCGACACACATGATTCCGGAGGGCGGCTATGCTCACCACTCTACCACCCAGGCACACAGCCCACGTTATCTTGAATACCACCATTTTCACCAGCCAGGGCCTGTTTCTACATCCACGGTGCTGAGATGCTGCTGATTTCACCACAGGAACTCTCTTTCTGAAATTCTTGATACTCACTAGCAAAGGCGCAGGTGAGGACCGAGAAACCAATACCCGAAGTCTCTCTGGTGTCTGGGATTTCACACCATGAATGTGGGTTCCTGATTCAGACAACTGGCTGCCCCGGGGTAAAAGCTGAAACCACCTAACACATGATCTATGCTGAGGATTTTTAAGCAAATCGTGGGAGTTCCCGTTGTGGCTCAGTGGAAAGGAATCCTACTAGAATCCATGAGGATGTGGGTTTGATCCCTCGCCCTGCTCAGTGGGTTAAGGATCCAGCGTTGCTGGGACTGTGGTGTAGGCTGGCAGCTGCAGCTCCGATTCCACCCTAGCCTGGGCACTTCCATAGGCCACACGTGTGGCCCTAAAAAAAAAAAGGAAATTGTGGAGGTTTATCTGAGGTGGACCCGTGCCAGCCCTTGCACTCAGCTCCTCTCCGTCCTGATCCTGTTCTTCTGGATCCATTCAGATTAGCCTTTGACCATGTATTTACTCTCATTTCTAGCTCGGCTCCTGCCCCAGTTTCACGCATGATGGCAGTTCCCTCTTTATACCCAAGCATATGAAAACTGTGGTGACTTGTTTTGAGTGGTGGTTTAGATTGCTTTATTTCCTATTGCTGTTGTGCCAATAAATGCAGTAAGTTTTCACCTGAATGATTTAAAGCTCTGCCGAAAGAGGGGAAAAAGGACAAACGCTCCCCTTGGTGTGAAATGAGTGCCTCCCACCTTAGCCCTTTGGGCTCTGCTTCCTTCTACCTGTAAAGTCAGGGATTTGGACCGAATGGCAACACCTTCCTTGTGAGCTCTGATAATCTGGGATGGTCTTTGGAGCAGCTACACCTTAGGCTAAGGCTGCAGCAGCCTGCGAGGCGAAGCTGTGGGACAGGGCCTGCTGCCGTGGGTCTGGGTCTCTCCCCTATGATGGGGAGTCTGAGGACTGCACACATCGCTGTTTGATGATCCAGCCGGCTCCGCTTCTATCATGACCCATGTGCGTGTGTATGGCGATGGTGCCAAGCCACTGCCATAGGTGAGGCTCCCTTTAGATCAGGAAGGACAGCGAAAGGGGAAGCCATGGGATTCAACTCCCTGCCTTCGGCTTTTATGCAGTCATTGATCAAAAAAACATGAAGAGCAGGGCACGTCTTCCCATCTTTGCTTTTCAGCTGAGTTCTGCTCCTTCAGCAGGCTGCATAATTTTTTCCAAGGCAGCCAAGCCCCTTTGCCTCTGAATATCCAGGGTTGTCTTTGAAGGAACAATGGGCTGCTGCTGATGTCTGTGTTTAATTTCAATTTAAATGTTATTTTAGAAGAGGCTTTTGTTTCGATGTCTGTTCAGTCTTTAGTGGTAGAGTTATTCCTCATTGCACAGAAGTTCCACAGCCTGAAACCTGGAAGAGGAATTTATAGAGATAAGTATTTATTCAATATATGGTGCCTGTTGGCTGAATTTAAGGAAGGTGCTCCCCTGGCTGGTACTGTAATGGAAGGACTCTCTCTCTGTTCATTTGTCGCTATCTTCTATCTGTTGTTTTTCCTCTCTGCTCTTTCTCTTTAGTTCTCTTCCTTTTGCTCATCTCTAGAAGGGAGCAGCTTAGCCCATGTGCTTGGGAACTTCCTGAGCCCTTAGAAAATGTGGGGAGAGAAAATTCACGGAAACTGCTCCTTTCACAGCTCGGCTTCTTTTCCCCCCCTGGATAGTTGAGTTCCAACTCTTTGCTTTTTCTTTAAGTGACCAAGCCATCAGGTCAAGCAAAGAAAATGAACTAAGGACACTTACAGTCATATTTCGATTATTCCTTTTTTTTTTTTTTTTTTTGCTTTTTGATTTTTAGGGCCATGCCTGCAGCATATGGAAGTTCCCAAACTAGAGGTCGAATTGGAGGAGCTACAGCTGCAACACGGGATCCGAGCCGCCTCTGTGACCTACACCACAGCTCACTGCAACAGTGGATCCTTAACCCACTGAGCGAAGCAAGGATCGAACCCACATCCTTATGGGTATTAGTTGGGTTCGTTTCTGCTGAGCCACGGGGGAACTCCTGGTTATTCTTAATCAATCAGAAAGTAAATATTTAAGGATATAATGTTGTTAATAGTCGTACTTATCAAGCGTGGTTTTTATTATGTTTTAAGCCGAACTTCCACCTCATCCTTTGGAGCAATAATACTCCTTTCCTGACCTCTCCTTGCTGACCCTAAGCAAGCCTCACGATCTCATGATCTTCACCGAAGTTCACGTTTGGTCAAATCTGTGTCTTTTTGCAGGTCCACTCTGCCGCCGGGTTCTGTGTGCTGGTAGTTGGACGGCTTCACCAGTTACCTCGCTCTCCAGCTCAAGGGGGGTTTGGCCGGTGGGCACGCAGGCAGGGATTGGGGGGGAGAGGAGACGGAGGCCTGTGTGTTTATCACCCCTGCCCTCCCTTTGTGGGGCCCATCACATTGGCTCATCCTGGACTATCTTACACTTTCTGCAAAATGTCCCTCCCCGAACACCCTCTTTGTGTCCAAATTCCAGCCAGCCCCTTGCCCCACAGCTGATGGGTATTAACAGGGACTCCTGATACCAACTCTGCACCATCCCTGGAGGTGCCCTGCCCCCTGCCCACCCCACCGTAGACAGGCCCCTTGTTGACTTTCCTCACAGTGTGAGGTTGGAAGGTGCTGCCTGTTTCTTGCTGGAGCCCGGATGGCTGGACTCACCCAGGGAACGCGCACATCACCGGGGGAGGTGCCGTCACGCTGGTCTTCTGTGTGGCAGCAGATGCATCTAGGCTCCAACATACCCCGTCACTTGCTGACTCAATGTGGAGGTGATTTAGCCCCTCTGAGCTCTGGTTTTCTCTCATTTTATTATTATTATTTTTCCTCTTTACAGCCGCACCTGCAGCATGTGGAGGTTCCCAGGCTAGGGGTCGAATTGGAGCTGTAGCCACTGGCCTACGCCACAGCCGCAGCCACGCGGGATCCCAGCCACGTCTGCGGCCTACACCACAGCTCATGGCAACGCCAGGTCCTGAACCCACGGAGCGAGGCCAGGGATTGAACCCACGTCCTCAGGGACACCATGCGGCTTTTTAACCAGCTAAGCCATGGTGGGAACTCCAGATTTCTCTTAAAGTGGGGGTACTATTACCTACTTCATCAGCATATGTGTGAGTACTCTTATATAACTGTATATTTAACATATATTTATATTAAATTGTAATAAACATATATTATAACTACATAGCACATATATATTTATAGATGCAATATCACCATCCGCAGCACTCTATAACATAACAACAATATATCACAATAGTATGTACAGTAGCACATATCATGTTTCAGGCTCCCTCAATTTGTGCCGAGTCCCTTCCTCACTGGTCAGGCCCGGCCGTTACAAAGCGCTCATTTTGTTTCCTTGTGTTGATGATCTTTGTGTTTCAAGTTATGGGACCTCCCTTCCCCCGTGCGCCACAAATTCCTACTTAACTAAATGATAGTTCGCTTCCCACGGGTGGTCCTGGCTGCTCTGACCTCGTCCCTCACGTCTGTGCAACCTGCAGACGACTCCTCTTCGGACGGCGAGTGCCGGACCAGGGGGTCCTTGGCGAAGTGAGGCTCCTTCGCTTGCGCCTTAACCCCGAGCGGTGGCGGCTTTCTGCGCAGGTGCTGTAGGCAGCACTGAGTAATCCCACTGCTTTACAGGATAGCTGTTTTTCTGTTTCTGCTTTCTTTAAACAATATCTCTAAAATGTGATGAGAGCCCTGGCTAAACCCAGAGAATTGTTGCAAGGATTAGCTAATTGATTATTTTAAATGCTTTGAAACTGACGGAGGGTTTAGTAACAAGGACAGGCTGAATACTTTTTGCAGGCTTGACGGGAGTCCACAGTGTATCAAACGATGCTTCCAGTTTGCTTTGGTATCTGTAGCAGGACTTGCTTGTTGTATAACATGTCACGTTAAAATGTGTTATGTATGCTGTGGCATTTAACACATGACCTGGGGAAATGCTTTACGATAAAGAGAGGTGTTGCAAGATACACAGTGCTTTCGTCAAGTGGAGTTGCAGTTACTGAAACCACTGGGGTTTTTCGGACTTAAGAGAAGTCCTGTGAACACAACCCAGTAACATTTGTTATCTAAGGGCCCGCCGTGTATGGAGGCTGGATTGGTCACCATGGTTCCTCGGAGAGGAGACAGATACACACACCGTCAGAGCCCTTTGATAGCAGGTGATGGGGCTGAAATGGACAAATATACAAGGTCAGAGTAGCAACAGCAACAACAAAATCAGCTGGTAATTCGCTCCGTCTGGGGGACATCCAGGTATGTCCATCAGGGAGGAGGCTTGAGTTGCTCTTTAAGGGTAAGAGAAGTTTGTCACATCATAAAGGCGTGAAGGGCTTTTCAGACAGAGGGAACAGCCCAAGAAAATCTCTTCCCTCTTCTGTCTGTCCCCGTGTCATTCAAGTATCTTTAAGAGCCTCCACTTCTTCTCTGTCTAACTCTCTACTATTTTTTGCTCATAATAGGTACTCAGTACTTGTAAATGGATAGAAGTGGGTGATAGGATGATAGGCAGCGATTTCAATTTTATTCATGTTCTTTATTTTTATAAGTTTTCTGTAACAGATATACCTTTATTTTATAATTAGAATATTCTCAAGTATTCAGGGAATGGTCTTCAGAGTCCACGGCTGCACTGGAGTTGAATGTCGTCAAAGAGGTTCATGAACTTTGGGCAAAATGGGAGTCATTGTTGACCTGGTGAGGCAAAGGCTTGAGACTGTGGGCGCATCCCTGGCAGTGAAGCTGGGATGATAGGTTGGGGCTCAGAACTTTGGCCTTCATGTTCTGGACCATGAGGAACCGTTGACCTTATCAGGCAGGAAGTCTGTGTTCAGAGTCCTCCAGCAACGCTGCAGAGCACGAACTGGCTGCAGGAGAGACCGGAGGGAAAGGACCAGCGGTGTCCCTTTAGAATCCAGGTGGCTATGTATTGAAGGTTCTCTCTTTGGGTAGCGTTGGAGAGAAGACGATGCATTTGGTTGTGATGGGAGGCGTTTGGAGTGTCTGTGGGATGGTCTGTAGGAAGGCCAGCAAGTCTTGGAAACTGCCCATGGGAAGGACTCCGTGTGTAAAACAATGCTGGCCCTGGAGGCCTTGGAGAATCGGGGATGTGGAGGCTCCGGGAACCCCCTGGACTGTGCTCACAAAGGCAACAGAGAACAAAAGCAGATGGTGCTGAAAAATCACGAGGGGGCTAAAAGGAAGAGGAGGTTGAGAGGAGCAAGTATCTGGTCAGGAAGCAGACTCATTTCCTTTCTCCAGACATTGCTCTTCCTCCTTGCCTTCAGGTTTGTGCTTAAAAGACATCTCTGCAAGATGCCTTCCCAGGCCCCCTGCCTAAAACAGCACCCTTCATGCCACCTTCCCTCAGCGCGGTGTCAAAATGCGAGTTTTATTGTTATCATCCAGGCATCAGGAGGATTGCCGATGAAGGTATACGGCGATTGCCTTTGGAACGTAGTTTGTCAGTCACAGCTCCCAGGAGGAGGGGACGTGCCTGCCATGCAGGGCCACGTGGGGGAACCCCCAGGGCCAGTCAGGAGGCAGAGGGAGCGGGGCACACGGGCAAGGGCCTCATGGCAAGGAACAGGGAAGGCAGGATAAGCAGGCTTGGGATGGGCTGGTTGGAATACAAACCCTGCCGTCATAGGCATTTTGACGTGTACAGTTCAGTGGCATCTAATACATTCACAGTGTTGTACAACCAGGGCCTTCATCCACCCCCAGAACTCTTCATCTTCCCAAACGGAAGCTCTGCGTTCATCAAACACGAATTCCCCAGTCCCTTGCCCCAGCCCTGGCCACCACCGTTCTGCTTTCTGTCTCTAGGATCTTGACTGCTCCAAGTGCTTGATGTAAGTGCAGCCACACAGTACTTCTCTTTTTTGTGACTTAGCCTCAAGGTTCGTCCTTGTTGTAGTGTGTGTCAGCTGCAAAAAAGGTTTGGGAGGCAAGGGACAGGATTTCCAAGACTGCCCAGGACCAGTGTTGATCTGATGCCTGTGTCTGGGCGTGGCGCCTTTTGCACAGGATTGGAGTCCTGTCAGCAAGGAAGCCAGAAGCGACGTGGACGTTGTGAAGGTAACTGCCGTGTCTTCCACAGGGGTTTTGACTGTTGACTTCTTTCCATAGAGACAGGGATATTGGCACCTTGGCGTAGTTATACATTTTTCCTCTTGGAAGAAGAGTGAGCGTTTTCTTCACTGTTCTGTGTGGCATCTAGTGAGTTGGTTTTTATGGGCTTAAAACCCTGAGCTACTGAGGGGAACCCTGTTTACTTCGTGGCGGGGTCTCCCCCTTTAGCCTCCAGGAGTGATTCACACAGAAAGCATTAGGAGCATGGCCTGTTTTCTTCCTGAATGACTTCGAATTGGCTTGGTGTCTAACCCTTGCAACCGCTCGGCCTTCTGTCGTGCGTACTCACCTCATCACGGAGGAGGCGGATGCCTTTCCTGGGCTGGCGAGGCAGGGAGGCACATCGTTATGTCCTCACTGTACCGACACGCCGAATAAGCACCTTGCTGTTTATCGACTTGGAAACCTTCTGTCTTGGGTTTAAGATCCAGTTGAACAGGATGGAGATGGCTGAGGATCATAAAAGATTTCACTACAAAGAAAGAAGATGATACAGATTCCATGGTCTGGACGACCCAAGGTCGAACCCATATCCAGCTCCTCCCCAGATATTTGCACGTGGAAGAAATAGAGTCACTAAAACTGGAAGGAAAGAAGAAATGGACAGAACATCCTGAAGAGTTGAGATGCAGGAGCGGAGAGGGGACCCTGCCTGGGTGGTTGTGGGAGGAAGAGTCCACTCTGAAGATGGACAAGTACTATGGGCCTTGACGCAGGCATTTTATTTACTTATTTATTTCTTTTTCAGGGCCATACCCACGGCATATGGAGCTTCCCAGGCTAGGGGTCCAACCGGAGCTGCAGCTGCCGGCCTGCACCACAGCCACTGCAACGTGGGATCTCAGCCGCTTCTGGGACCTTCACCGCAGCTCACGGCAACGCTGGTTCCTTAACCCACGGAGTGAGGCCAGGGATCGAACCCACATCCTGATGAAGACTCGTCAGGGTCGTTACTGCTGAGCCACGGCAGGAACTCCCTCCATGTCTGCACTGATTGCCACTTGCCTCTTCACCTCTCCTTTCTCTGCTTCCCCAAATCACAGCGATGCCGAGCCTCCACTCCTGGTCCCGTGACCGCCCTCTCTAGTAAGTTTGCGGGGGAGAGAGTCTTCCTTTTGTGCACATAGAGCCCGGTAAGTTGTACCATGTTTTACTGCAGGTCCTGAATGGGTCCTAAAGAAGGAACTGAATCGAGAACTTCTTACCTTCTCCTTTGAAAGATGCCCCCAGAGGTGGATGGTGTCTCCCTGTGATCAGAGACTTGGCAGGGCTGATTCTGACTGCGGTCATCCTCGATAAATATGTACTCGCATGTGGCAGTTTTCTAGGCAGTGTACAGAGAAAGAGCCCTAGACCTATCTTCTGGATGCTTACATTTCTAGAAGAATAAAGTGTCAAATAATCGATGGGAGTGACCATTTTAGTTCTTGTTTGCAACGCACACACATTCTTACTATCTTCAAAAGGGAGACAGATGTGTCTGCAGTGACATCCTCCAAAGGCCTTGCTTCTCACTCACAGCCCTCAGCTTAAGAAATGAACCCATCCACAGAGTTCCCACTGTGGCTCAGCATGTGAAGAACCCAACGTTGTCTCTCTGAGGATAGTCCCGTCCCTGGCCTGGCTCAGTGGGTTAAGGATCTGCCATTCCCGCAAGCTGCTGGCGTAGGTCACAGATGTGGCTCAGATCCAGTGTTGCCATGGCTGGGACCTAGGCCGGCATCTGCAGCTCTGATTCAACTCCTAGCCCGGGGACTTCCGTATGCCACAGTCATGGCTGTCAAGAGAAAACAGAAAAGAAATCAGCCATTCAAAAATGTGTCTGTTTTGATATCTTAGGAACTCTCAGCTGTTAAAAGTAGAGACTCACTTTCCCTAATGAAACTCTCTTTCAGAATTTGTGTGGTGCTCTCTCTGTTGCTTCTGTAACTCATAATAAAATAATGCTTAAAAATAAAACTCAGAATTAAAGCTTGCTTATGTATTCTCATAAGGGCTTTTCCACGTGGATAAATGAAAATAAATGCATCTTTTGAGGGTCTGGAGGCGGTCGTGGGTGAGGGCGAAGCCTGCAGAGCAAGTCCACTCACATTCCCGTGCAGTCTGGACCTGCGGACCAGGCGCGTGGTTGGCTGCTCTTGAATGTCCCAGCCTTTCTCGATTAGGCCACCTCCTTCTTCTCCAGGTTCTTCCTGGTGTCCGCAGAGGAGTTTCCTCCAGAATCTCATCTGTACAGTTTACTCCTTCATGGCATGAATATGTGTTGGATACTCACAGACTTGAATGTCAAGGTTCTCTGAACCTGCAGGGGGCCCTGGACCTCTCTGAAGATATTCAAGAATCCCCAGATTTGCAAACACCTCTGTAACATATAATCCCCCACGACATGGGTATTCTTTTTTTCCCCTCACCTCTGGTGTTCAGAAGTTCGAGGGCTGAGGACTGGACCTGCGCCACAGCAGCGACCTGAGCTGCTGCGGTGATAATACAGGATCCTTAACCTTCTGCACCACAAGGGAACTCCAGAATGGGTGTTTTCCCCACTGGCTGCAGCCGTCGCTGCCGTAGCTTCAGGATCCTCCTCCCCCGTTTTCATGCAGAGCGTGTTGTGAACCTTTCCAGGTCTAGATCCAAGCTGATCACCAAAGGCGACATCCCATCCTTGAATGTGTTAAAATGGCCACGGGGACGCAAGCCTCATCCCAGTGCCTCCGAGGAGTTCCCAGGGCATTTTAAACCTTGCTCCACGTGCTGTAGGCGTCTTTCATTCATCTCCCAGCATTTGCTCGGATGCTATCAGAGGACGCCTGGCCACCCCGTGTCAGTTCTGCTGGCCTTTGGGGCAGTGTTCCTGTTGCTGCCTGTCCTGAGGGTGGCTCCTACGTGGCTGACGTCCACTGCAGGCACTTCTGAAGCTGTTACCCGTGTTGCGGATGCCAGCCAGTACCCGTACCCAGGGTGCCCGGATGCCAACCCTGATGAGGGGCGGGGAGGGCTACAGTTGGTACACGGAGTGCTGGTTCCCAGGCCACAGCTGTCAGCGCTCCCGCTGAGGTGCCTTGTCTCAGAGATTATAATTGTGTTGTTTTCCTTCTTTTTTTCTGTGTTCTATTTTTAAAATGATTTTTATTTTTTTCCATTGTAGCTGGTTTACAGTGTTCCATCAATTTTCTACTGTTCAGCAAGGTGGCCCAGTCACACACACACACACACACACACACACACACACACACACACACACACATTCTTTTACATTTTCCTCCATCATGTCCCATCATAAGTGACTAGAAGTGTTTTTCTCCTCCCCAGGCACCCTTCCTTCCTCACCAAGCCCACATACAAAATAATTCAAGATAGAAGAAGAGTCAGAAACCCTTGTAGCATAAAAATGTAAAAGAGAAATATTAAGACGTGGTCAGTGTAGGCAAGGTGACCGGTCTGGTAGTCTCTATAATTACTGTATTTGTAATATAACAAACTTGGGGAGCTTATTGCTTCTGCAGTTTTAAGGAGCAATTGTATTCATGCTGAATTCTAAAGCCAGCATGTTAAAGTAAAGACACTAGACAAAGCCACGCTTGAAATCCCTTCAGCTGCTCCTCAACTAAGTACACGCGGCCATACTCACCTGCCGCAGTGAAGACGGGCAGGCCATCTTTCCCTGAATCTCACAGAGCTGATTTTTCCAGGGGCATTGGAACAAAACATTGTTTCTTTCACCACCTGCTAAAAATAGTTGACTTGGGGCTGGGGCCCTGTTGGATGGGAAGTGCACATCTTGAAATAGCATAGTCTTGCAGTTCCCTCTGTGGCTCAGCGGGTTAAGAACCCGACAGATTGAACCAGGATGTGGGTTCGATCCCTGGCCTTACTCAGTGAGTTAGGGATCCAGCATTGCCGCAAGCTGCCCGGTAGGTTGCACATGTGGCTCGGATCTGGTGTTGCCATGGCTGTGGCACAGGCCGGCCGCTGCAGCTCCAAATCCACCCCTAGCCCAGGAATGTCCAGAGGCTGAGTGTGGCTGCAGAAAGAGAAAAAAAAGGTGGCAGAGTTGGGATCTGAACTCAAGCAGTCTGGCTCTGGGGGTCCTGCTCTTAACTGCTTTGCTCTACACGTTTAACCACGACTCTGCACCATTTAAATGACCTTTTCTCTCCTCCTCTTCACTTGGAGAGGGTGGAATTTGCCAATTTGATGTTTTTAATGGTGTGACTTCATTATGCATTCTTGCTGTAGCAAAAATTCAAATTATACTGAAAGGCATAAACTGTATAAAGGGGTGATGCCCCGTGTTCTCACCCTTGTAGAACAAATGGTAATGACTTGGGCATTTTCCCCAGGATTTCTTTTATGCATGCACCCACACACATATTTTGTTTTTATTTTTGTTTGACGTACGCTTTAATTTCCTTTTTCACTCATCAATGTCATAGGTCTCTTTCTATGTCAGAAAATAGAGTTCTACTTCCTCTTTTTAAAGAGCTATTTTAGCAAGCACAGATTATTTCGCTCCATGAATAAACTGTAATTTACCACTGCACAGTCCCTTACTGATAGATAGTCAGGTTTAAAAGCTTTGTTGCCAAGTTTTTACTGTTATAAATTCTGTGGCAAGCATGCTCATTTGTTCTCCTAGTATTTTGCAGATTTATTTTTTTGTTTCAAATCTTTAGTCCACATGGAATTTATTTTGTGCAGGAGGTGAGGTGAGGAGGACAGCAATTTCCTGACTTTTCCTCATTCAAATGATCACCCACCTGAAGAGATTCAGTCTCCAGGCTCCCGAGTAGACACGTTGCATCTATTATAGAAAATACACTGAGCATTGTAAGAAGGAGAATCTCCACGGTGGAAGGCAGTAGGTGGTATGTGTTGGGGAGAGGCCGCCGAAACCGCAGGCTCCAATATGGACCAGAGGCAGGAACTCTGCTTTCAGGTTGGAGTGCTGCATTTTCATGAGCAATATGACTCCCAAATGTTTAGCTGCAGCAGTGGGGGGATTAGAGACTCCTGCTTGCTCATCATAATTCAGAACCTGCACATCAGAGTGTCTAATTAGATCTTCTCACTTTTGAAAGGTCAGCCAATAAAATTGTCATGTTGTGTCATTCAAGGTCTGGAAGTTACTCTGCTGTGAGCTTAATGGATTTTTTTTGTTTTTAAGTTAAACATTGCCAGTGCATGTCTGGTGTCTCCTGGCAAGCTTTGCTAGCCTACAATTTTGGCAGGCCATCGTGCAAAGGATGTCTGAAATCTTTTTAGCCACTTAGAACAATTGGTGTCCTTTGTATTGTTTTTCTTTATCACTTTGGACACTGTTAGAGAGAGCCTTCAGATCTTAAGCTGTTTTTCCTACTTGTAAGGAAAACAGCATTCAATTCAGTCTTTGTTTTGGGTCTTGGACTGTGTGATTGAATATTACTTTCAATTAATTTCCATGGGGGGAAAATCCCCCAATAAGATGTGCTCTTCTGGAAATGTTACCATCCTACAGAAATTAACGGAGCCAGATTTTCTCAATTCTATAACTTGGTTATAAGAGAAGAAAGTTAGGGAGCTATCTTAATTCTTTTAAGCTGCTAGCATCTTAATTAGAATTCTGTATGAGGTGACAGGTTCAGAGGGAAAAACACTGAATTATGGGCAAGCCTTGCATATGACAGTTGCTGACGTCTCGCTCCGCTTACCCTGCCTCTTCTAGTGGGGCTACCTCCTGGGTTCATCAGGCCTCACGCAGCTTTCTCTGTGCTCGGAGCTACTGGGCTTTTAGCCTGAGGACCTGAGACTAGACGGAGGGGCTGTTCAGAGCCGAGAGTGACCATTACTCCCACATCAGTTAAAGCAGGGTTAGACCAGCCTCGGCGAGGGGATGAAGAATCCTTGTCACCGCCAACAAAGAGCAGGCTGCGTCAGAATCAATGGCTGCTTCATCACAATGCTGCGTGGTGGAGTCCATCCCCGAATCGGAATCTCTGGTGGTAGAGCTCAGGGATCTATTTTAAACAAGCCTCCTGTGCTACTTATTTTTGCATTGAAGTTTGAGAACGTATGATTTATAACGTTACTTCTGTGGGAAAAATGGACTCTGGCCTCCACCCAATCGCTTCAAAGTGTACTTTGGGAATTTAGTGCGTGGGTACATTGGGGCTTGCCTGTGTGTGAAATCAGTGGTCAGTCACACTTAAAACAGTGTGCACAAAATACCACACAATACACAAATAATACAAAATATACACAATAATACAAATATACAAAATAATACAAAATACTACACAAAATAATAGTGTACAGTGAAAATAGTGTAAAGCTAACAACTGGTGAGCAGATGGTGGCTCTGGGTAGTCAGGTTAATTAGGTTCTTAGGTGTTGAGCTGAGGGTTGCTCAAAGAGAATTCCTGGAAGAATTAAAGCACACCACGGATGTTCAGCCGGAAGGTGAAGCTGCAAGAACGCATAAACATCTGTACCCAGATGTCAGCTGGCTGCTCTGACACTTGAGCTTTTGATCAGACGGCTCACAGCCTTTTTCTACATCCCCTGGACTGTCCAGGACCTTTCCCAAGCTGTCTGCAAATCCTGGGGGACTTAGCATTCCAGGATTACTTTTGCGAGATGCGTTTTTTATTTTTTTGTATTCTCTGCCTCTTCCGATGGTCCTGTATCTCCGTTGAGTGTAGAAGCCCCTTCTTTTTGATTCCTCCATCAGTGAAGAGTTATTTCATGAAGCAGAGGGTTGTGGGATGAAAGGGCAGGAGCACACCGCCACATCACACATCCCAGATTCCCACTTGCAGTCGGCGTCCTTGTCCTTCAAAGTATTTTTGGCTGCACCCTCACGGAGTCTCTCCTCACTGGCCCAGCCGCTTCATGTCCTATCCCGGTCCCTCTCTGTCTTGCTGGCTCCTCTCTCTCCTTTGTCTCAGCTCTGATTCTTGGCTTGCTCTCACAATTCCAGAGTCTTCTCACTCTTTTATTCAGAAAACATCAAACCTCTCATGCCCCTCGCTCCCAAACTCACCCCAGGGCAACCTTTGCATATCCAGCCCTGGCCAAGGTGCTTGACTGAGCATAAGGGCCAGCCAGCCTTTTCTTCAACAGAATCCATCCTCCTTAGAATACAGTTTGGGGATTAAATAGAATTTTCCCAAGATCTATTATGTATTTCTTCTGTGGAAAGATGAATTCTGTCTAGGCTCTCCTGAATGCTTACGAGCCGAGAAGACATCTTTTCTTTCTACATCATTAAAGAATCCTTTTTGTTAGGGGATGCTCATCCGGAAAAAGTGAGGCAGGATTTTTATGGGTTTTAAACAGGCAGGTGCACATGAGCGGGCTCCTGTTAGTTCGCCTCGTCGGTCCTTACAAGGCTTCTGCTGACCTGTTCAGGACTAGATCGTCTCCATTTGTTGCCGAATAAACTCAAGCAGAATTATTTCCCACTTGCCAGCAAAAAAAAGAGTGCTGCCAGTGCCAGGTGAGTGGCATCTGCAAGGCCACTCAGGGCATCCTGTGTCATCAATCATATCTTGAGAATAAAGCAACGGAGTTGAATTTTCCAAAGGGTTTGCTGTCTTGCCCTCTTATCTTTTGTGTATCTGAGAGCTTTCCGCTTTGCTTGAAATGGAAAGTCATTTCCCAGACAAGAGATCATTTTATTTAGTGCTCTTATTTTCTTGGTAAGTATTCTGAATTTTTTCCCTATTAATTTCTATTTTTATGCACTGTGATTCTCAATTGGTGAGAAAATTAGGATCTCATAATCTCTTTTCCTTGTACTTGCTGAATGATTAGCCTCATTTGCTGTGTGAGTTCCACTCCACGGCTGTGAAATGACGACTCTCCCTGACTCTGGCTAAGCATGTCGGCTTGATGGCTTTGACCTTTTCCACGAAAACAAGGGAGATGAAAAGATGTGACATGTGTGTAAATTGTCACTCAGATGGGGTTATTTTGGCTAGCGGCTGGAAGTACATGCTTTGCTAAACTCCCAGAAGGCACCAGTGAAATGTTTTGTGTTTGGGGTTTTCTAAGGCATTTGACAGTCTTGTGAGTTTTAAGCCGTGAGAAAAAAATCCTGATTGGCCATTAAATGCAAACACTAAATTTATATCCTGAATCGCAAGCTGTGTGAATACGTGCATTAAAGATTCCCAAGAAAAACCCTGTTCTCAAGTGGTGCGGTTAAATTCACTTCATCTGTGCTCTGATAGGTATTACTTCCACTGCACTTAATTGGGATAACTGACAAATTTAGATTCACAACATTTCAGTGACTCTAAGGGCTGTATAAATATCCCACCAAATCCATTTAAATGGTATTCTGGATTTGGTCAGGGGTCTCACTGTAGTAATTTGCAGGTGTGACCGATATTAACTTATAAATTTCCCATGACTGGTCCTTTGTTGATTTCAGGCTTCCCCCCTGTTTGGTAATGATGGTTCAGCAAGCATATTTCACCTTCCTTCTCTGCAGGCCGTTTATTGCTTTGAGATATGCCTCTGTGTGTGTGTGTGTGTGTGTGTGTGTGTGTGTGCGCGCACGAGTGAGCATGTTTTTAATAGTAGTGCATGAGACAATATTTCCCACTAGAGCATATGCATATGAGCTTGTGGAGCTCTTTCTTACTGGACATATTTCTCTCTTCATTTGTCTGTGCTTTTCGTTGAGGGGACTTGGATGATGTTTGACTGGGTAAGTGATGACAGAACAATAAGGATGGGGTAGAAGTAGCCACAGGCTCCACCTGCTTGTGCGTATCACACTTGGCTAATGATGTTGTGATTTTTAGTGATACCTTCGGGGTGGGTTTGAAGGTCAGTGTAATGACCCTAAGATGTTGCTCTAATAGAGCTGATAAATTTACATATGGGTGGAAATGATTAATTTTTAAAACTCCTTTTCTTTTTCATGACTGAAAATGATCTCATTCCCTGACCTTAGAGCATGGTCTTTCTGTCATTTGGTCTTTTTCTCCCCCCATCACTAGAATTTTAAGCCATGTTATATGGGGTTGAATTTCTCACGGGCTTGTTTTTGGCTCATTTCAGAGACTTGGGAAAATAAACTGTGTTACAAACATAGAATTCTATAAGGCAGGACTGCTTGGTTTAATGTTATTAGTAATCATTGTCTTCAACTAGCGTCTCCGTTTAAATGAATATCCTAAGGGTGTTTCTTACTACTTCAGTTCTATTTGAAACATTTTTTCATTAATTCATTCAAAATATGCTTATTTATAACCGTCTTAATTTTCTCAGTTTTACTGAGGTGTGATTGACAAATGAAAATTATATATATTTGGGTTGTGCCGTGTGATGATTTAATATACATATACTTTGTGAAATGATTGCCACAATCAAGTTAATGAACGCATCTATCATCTCACATACTTATCATTTTTTATTTTTAAATTTTTTTTGCTTCTATGGCTGCACTCGCGCCATATGGAAGTTCCCAGGCTAGGGGTCGAATTGGAGCTGCAGCTGCCGGCCTGCACCACAGCCCCAGCAACGTGGGATCCAAGCCACGTCTGTGACCTCCACCACAGCTCACGGCAACACCGGATCCTTAACCCACTGAGCGAGGGCAGGGATCGAACCTTTGTCCTCATGGATCCCGGTGGGGTTTGTTAACTGCTGAGCCACAGAGGGAACTCCGCTTGCCATTTTTTTTTTTTTTTTTTTTTTTTTTTTTTTTGTGGTTGTTGTTGTTGTTGTTGCTATTTCTTGGGCCGCTCCGGCGGCATATGGAGGTTCCCAGGCTAGGGGTCGAATCGGAGCTGTAGCCACCGGCCTACGCCAGAGGCACAGCAACGCAGGATCCGAGCCGCGTCTGCAACCTACACCACAGCTCACGGCAACGCCGGATCGTTAACCCACTGAGCAAGGGCAGGGACCGAACCCGCAACCTCATGGTTCCTAGTCAGATTCGTTAACCACTGCGCCACGACGGGAACTCCCCCGCTTGCCATTTTTTAAAGAGATTTGAGCCATTTTGGTGGCACAACAAGTTAGCAGCAGAAGAGGTACTTGCGTGGCCCTGCGCCTGTGGATGTGTCTTTGTTAATAACGAAGAAGGAAGACGTTTCTAATGTTCATTGCTGTGTCATGCTCATTGTTGAGCATGGAGATGGGCATAAAACTTGTCTTCACGAAGTGAACACAGGAGAAGGGTGAGACTTCTACTAATAACAGTGGCCCTTATCTGGCAACAGGGCTTGATACTGGCAACGCCCTTGGCAGTGTTTGAAGCGCTTTGTGTGTATGAGCGCATGTGACCTTCCTAACAACCCTATGAGGCAGAGAGTTATCGTCCCAGTTTTAAAAACAAGAAACCAAAGGATAGAGAGGGAAAGTAACTTCTCTGAGGCCACACAGCCAGGAAGCCACAGAACTGAGGTTTGAACTTTGGTAAAATTGCCAGATTCAGGGGGAAACACACACACAAAAACACCATCAGTACTTGCCTTCTTTTTCCAATACTTGACACATAACTTAAACTGAACATTATTCATTATTTATCTGAAATTCAAATGTAAATGAATGCTCCCTGTTTTATCTGGTAAATCTAAACCTAAACCGCTGAGCGTTAGAGACCATGTTTTTTTTGTTTTTGTTTTGTTTTGTTTTGTTTTCCTTTCTTCTGTCTTTTTAGGGCTGCACCAGAGGCATATGGAGGTTCCCAGGGTAGGGGTTGAATCGGAGCCGTGGCTGCCAGCCTACACCACAGCTCACAGCAATGCCAGATCCTTAACCCATGGAGCGAGGCCAGGAGTCAAGCCTTCATCCTCATGGCTGCTAGTCGGATTCGTTTCTGCTGAGCTACGGTGGGAACTCCCAGAGCCCATGTTTTTAACCTTTCTGCTAGGTCTGCCTAAACCGCTTCACTGATCGTTAGTGACTGTTCACGTTTTAGATCATTCCTTTAAAAATCTAGATTGTTCAAGATTATTCTTTCTGGAGATAGGTTGACTGTGATGGTGAGAGTATGTAAGTTGGCAAATAGATACTTTTAATTTCGGTATTGTGCCAGAGATTAGTGAGATGTGATTTTTGCCCCTAAAAGAGTTCACATCCCAGTAGATGAGATGGATTTACATAAAGAAAATTCTAGGAGTTCCTGTTGTGGCGCAGTGGTTACGAATCTGACTAGGAACCATGAGGTTGCGGGTTCGGTCCCTGGCCTTGCTCAGTGGGTTAAGGATCCGGCGTTGCCATGAGCTGTGGTGTAGGTTGCAGATGCGGCTCGGATCCCGAGTTGCTGTGGCTCTGGTGTAGGCCGGCAGCTACAGCTCCAATTGGATCCCTGGCCTGGGAACCTCTATATGCCGTGGGAGCGGCCCAAGAAATAGCAAAAAGACAAAAAAGACAAAAAAAAAGAAGAAAATTCTATTACAATATATTAATAGCTTTGCTGGAAATGAGCTATTGGCTCTCCTTAGGGGGTTTGGGGAAAGCATCACAGAGGAAAGACTGTTTGAATTGGGCTTTGCAAGATGAATAGGAGTTCATCAGGGAAAGAAATTACAGGGAGGAAGAAAACAACATGAGAAAAGGCAAAGCTTGTGAACGTGCACGGTGGAATCATTTTTATTATTATTATTTTTTAATAGTTACTTCCCCAATACAATTTTTTTCTGCTGTATTGCTTGGTGACCCAGTTCCACATACATGTAGGAGTCATTTTTTGAAAAGGTAAGGTACACATGCTCTGCCTAGCGGTGGGTGAGAGAATTGGACAGTGGGGTACGGTCGTGACTTGAAGGACCTCAATGCTGTACTCCATCCAAAACCCTGTCCTGGATGGTTGGGAGCCATTGAAGAATTTTAAACAGAGATGTGTGTTTTGAAAAAAAAACTCTAGTAGCAGAGAGGCAGCTAGATTGGAGAGGAAAAGACAGACTCTCCATTCACTCACGGGACCCGTCCTCCTTAGGTCATTCATCTGGAAAGGCCAGCTGTGGCTTCGAGGTGGAGGTGAGCCATGGCAGCCTGCGAGTCTGCTCGGGAGGGTGTGCAGAACAGGGAGAGAAGACGGCAGTGATCACATCCGGGGAGCACTGACATTTCATTTGGGAGCAGGATGAGAGAAGCCAGAAAAAGAGAATAAGGGAGGGCGCGAGTGTGTAAGGAGAAGCAGGAAAAAGCAATAGCATGAAACCCAAGGCGCCATGGGTAGATGTGAAAGACTGTGCTGGCAGAGCTGGTGCCATTGGATTGGGCATGTGGGCCATTTTTTTTTTTTTTTTTTTTTTTGGTGCTCCCGTGGCATGTGGACATTCCTGGGCCAGGAACTGAACCCAAGCCTGGTAGTGACCATGCTGGATCCTCACTAGGCCACCAGGGAACTCCAAGTGGGCCATTTTCTTTTATTTTAAAGTTTTCAGCTTTAATGGGCCACTTTTGAAAGCACCATTGACCACCTCTCCTCTGGGTTGGTTTGGATGTGGAGCAAAGACTTCAGTCACATGCTCTGAGTTGACTTCGAGCATGTCTTCTGTAAGAACTCATTTTATTTACATGATGGTCCAACTTCTAAAACGCTTAATTGTTGTATATAAGAAAGAAAAGAGTTTACATGGGAAATAGTATGGTCTAATACGAATGCAGAATACTTCAAGGTACAAAGAAGTGTGGGTATTTCTCAGTGACATTAGAGAAGACTTGCCACCCACTCTTGACGGAATTCTGTTGGCTCATCTACTTGGCAGGCTCTCTGCCTGCTTGACCCTCCAGAGCCTCTCTTTCTTCTTGTCCAGGCCCAGGAAGCTGGCCGGTAGGAACTACCTTAAGGAGGTGCCCCTGCCTTCTGGCTTCTGGTTGGGTTTGACCAATGGAGGGAACCGACAGGACATCTAAGAGGTGATTGGAGACCCAGCTTCCCCGCTGCGCCACCACAGTGTAGCTGCTGCCTTTGCTTCAGAGTCAGGCCTGGACTTTTCCATAGAGCTGTTCTTCCTGGTGTGTGATAACCATGCCCTACCTTGCCTTTCCAGGCCTCCACCCCCACCCCCATCATCTCACTAACTCTAGTGTGTGGCTCTACCCCTTGTTTCCCTAAACCTTAATCGTTACTGAAATTGTGGGGTTTTGGTGGTGGGAGTCGGGGGGGGGAGTAGACTGTGCGAAATCAGAGGACCTCTGCTGGCTTTTAGATGTTATGTTGGAGAAGAGAATACCTCTGTTCTTGTGTGTAATTCCTTGAGGGTTCCCAGGGCTGCAGGAGGAGGTGGTCTAGCATGGTGCTGGGCAAGTTAACCACACGTAACCCAGTGCCTCTGAGTCTTGGTCATACTGTTTTAGCTTGTAAATTTTATTTCGTTAAAGGGGAAATAAAATTGAACAATAAATGGAAGATAGTTAAGGAATGTGTTTTTAGGGTACTGCAGACCTGGGGAGGAAGACAAATTGCATGAGCACAAATACAGGAGGAAAGATCTAGGTTTATGTTATTAATAAAAATAAAGGTATTGTATGAAACGAAACGTGTTGATTTCATCACATGATACTCGAATGTGCAGATGGGTTATAAAATATAGGCATCGAGTAGGAAACAAATACACGTGACACATTTTGTAAACCATGGCCTCCTATGCAAGTGAAGTTATTTGCAGAACAACAACAGACTCAGAGACTTTGAACACAAACTCATGGTTACCCAAGGGGATGGATGGACTCGGGCTTGGGACTGGCACTTGCACGTTGAGCCTGGTGGAACGATCGGCCGCCAGGGACCTGCTGTACAGCACAGGGAACTCTACCCCATGGGCTGCGATGGTCGATACGGGAAAAGAATCTGAAGAAGAATGAATGTGTGTATGTGTTTAACCGAATCACTTTGTTGTGCAGCAGAAATTATAACAACATTGTGATTCAACTACACTTCCACAAAACTTCAAAAAATGGAAAAAAAAACAACTAAAAACTAGGGCCTCCTGTGTAAATGAAAGTTATAACAATAGTAATCCTATTTTTCAGCATTATACCATTATTCGTATATGTGTCTAGTCCTACTTTTCAACTTTAATTCTTTTGAGGAAAAACCTGAGGACCATGTTTTGAGCAAGATGGCTTGACGTGAATTTCACTTGCGGCAAAAGGACTTTATCATCTCCCGAGTTACCTCACGACCTGGTGCTTCTGTGATACAGGACATTTTGCAGGAAAGATGCCTTAGCTCCCGAAAGGAAATCTGAAATATATTCTAAAGATCACCTTTTGATGATGATAGTGACACATTTTTAATGTTCTGGATAAGAGGATCTTAGCATGTTGCGAGTAGAATAAGCCACGGGAGGTCTGACCTCGATAGCGAGAGCCAAGCAAAACGGCCCCACTGCCATCCCAAACCCACGCAGGCGCAAAGGCGTACGGTATCCATGCCTGCACGTGTCCTCGGGCCCTTCATTAACCCCACCTAGTGGAAAAGGAAGTAGAAGCTGCTTGAGTCTGGGTCCCAGAGCTACTATGCTCAAAACTGGAACTATACTATGGAGTTCCTGTCGTGGCTCAGCTGCAGTGAACCCAACTAGCATCCATGAGGACGTGGGTTTGATCCCTGGCCTCGTTCAGTGGGTTAAGGATCTGGCGTTGTCGTGAACTGTGGTGTAGGTTGCAGACGCAGCTCGGATCCCGCGTTGCTGAGGTTGTGGTGTAGGCCGGCTGCTACAGCTCCGATTCGACCCCTAGCTTTGGAACCTCCACATGTCAAAGGTGTGGCCCTGAAAAGACCCCCCCCAAAAAAAAAGCAAAAAACCTGGACCTACAATCCAAGTCTCCCAGTGTTCACTTTGGTGATAGAGTGTCATTGCTTTCACTCTGGAACCTGCAACTCTAATGGGAAAATGGGCAAAGCCAGACGAGGGAGAATGAAAACCAAGAGCCTGGGGCTGGCCCTCTGAAGTGAGTCTTAAAATTTCGTGACTTGCTGCTGGTGACAAAGAGTCACTTTGGCAACAAAGCCAGCAGGAGGTTATATTCATCTGAGAACCATGCAACTGGAATCCAACCCAGTGTTGTAATTAACAGACACAGCAGGCTCCCTGTCTGGACCTCTGGAGCAGAGGCTAGATGCTGGATTCAGAGAAGCAAGGCGGGTTTACATCTAGTATCTTCCTGTAGCTGCTTTTTTCCTTGATAATTCTTCCCATCAGTTAGCGGTATTTGTGTTCGGTAACGTGACTCTTACTACCTTAAATGCTTCATGTGGTTAAACCTTTATTTTTTTATTTTTTGGGGGATAATTTTTCCCCTTTTTTATCCTTTTAGGGCCGAATGTGTGGCATATGGAAGTTCCCAGGCTAGGGGTTGAGTCAGAGCTACAGCTGCTGGCCTACGCCACAGCCACAGCAACGCAGAATCTGAGCCGCATCTGCAGCCTACACCACAGCTCACGGCAACGCTGGATCCTTAACCTCCCGAGCGGGGCCAGGGGTTGAACGCACATCCTCTTGGATACGGTTGGGTTTGTTACCACTGAGCCACAACGGGAACACCTATTCGTGACCTCTCTTTGGACGTCCCCTGTACACAAACAGAACCCCAAGACCCAAATGAATCATCGTGCCTGATTGTAAAATTTACTGCAGTGAAACTACGAGTTACAGCAATGCTGCTGTCCAACGCGAGTAAATCAGTAGCTTCCTAGCTGGATCTGTACCTGAGAACCACTGTGGCAGTGGCAGATGTACTGCTGCTGACTTGAGCTGTGAAGGATGAATACCAGGGGCATCGTATCCTATTGATGGGGCTGTGGTCGCCCAGCTGGAATAGGGAAGGTGGCACTGGTGCCCTTTTTATGGCTCATGCAAATGAGCAGGGAGTTGGGAGGATAGAGCTCTCCTCTTGACCTGTGGCAGGAGAGAGCTAGTCTGCAAGAGCTCATTTCCGACTAATCAGTTATTCATCAGGGTTAGGGAATTCAGCGACACAGCGGCGTGAGGTACCAGGGAAGCTACCTGAACACACCTTGCTGAAGGATAACGCATATTTCGTTCCTGAAAGAAAAAGGCAAAACGGTACAGCTTTGCACTTTTATTTTGCCTCCCGCAGTGATTTCTTCAAGGGGGGTGATGAGTTGATTACACTCGCAACCTTCTAATATACGTCGATTTTACACCAGGCGGGTATTTTATTTTCCATGAATGTCTGTGTGATACATATCCATGCATAGAACACATTCCTAGATGTGTAGATACCTACACAAAAGACTGAATGCTGTTCTTTGGTTTCTAGCAAGAAAGACTAACACCTACATCTATTTATAATGTTTCTGTCTCCCCTGTGTTTTTAGTGTTAATTATTAATCTAACACGTTTTAAGTCTGATAGGAGGTGCGTATACAGAGGTGAAATAGAACTATTGGTTGTATCTGACTTCCATGAGGCTTCTGGGAATTCACACATAGACGTAAAATTCAGCCGTGCTTGTGAAACGCAAGCCCTTGGATAGTGGAGGTTCTCTTAAATCTGGTTTTTGTGCTGTAAAGACGACGCTGACTTCAGATGTAGCCGTAGTTATGTGAGGTTTAAAATCCTGTTAGTACTTGGCTTACGAAAACCAGAGCCTGCGATTCAAGGAGGTTACAGGAAGAATTAAGTCTGCATTGTTAGGAAGGAGGCCCAGTAGGTTGACAAATATGATTGGAGCAAAGCATAACCATTCTTATGTCTCTTTTTCTATTCTTCGTGTGTCACCCATACACATTCTCAATGAAAATGTTATTGAAGTCAAAATGGTCAGCCAGGGAAGCAAATGCTACTGGAATTGCGTTAGATCCCTCGAAGTTTGGTTCTTGGCAATTGGCTCACTTTGTTTTAGCGCCAGACGCTATTTATTCCCGATATCATGTGCTCATATGGTTTCTTATTCTTGTACCTCTCAGTCCAAATGGATGGATCACACAGATGAAACAAGATTCTTCTGCCAAGACTAAGATGTTGCATCAGAAGGAACTCACAATACACAATAAGCTGTGAGTCATGGTTGTTCCTTGGGTGTCTGATTACAAGGAAGCTCTGCGTCCTATGCGTGGTTTTCTGTATTGTATACGTTTTTGTTAAAATATGGGTGTGTTGCTCTCGTAATCACTCAAAGCCTTTCACTTTCAGGAATGTAAATTTCCTCTGTGCAGAACCTAATGTTTGTGGCTGTGGCTCTGAACCAGGGGTGGTTGTGGGAGGTAGACCATTGTCGGTGAATGCTCTGGAAGGGGCAACCACAGCTCTAAGAATCAGAGTGAGGATGGGATCTGAAACTAATACGCCTGCCAGAGCAAACCTAGCAGCCAGTTCAGCCACGTCCTGAGTAGAATTAAGTGAACATATTAAGAATCAAGTGCTGGTAAAAATCAGAGTCGGGTAATCCAGGGTCTAGTCCGAAGGTGGTCCGTGAGCCCCGAAATGAAATGAGTCAGGAGTCAGAGGGTGCAGATCCCAGCTTCTCCTGGAATTGAGACCTTCCTAGAAGAGGCAGCTTTCTACTTCGTTCTCCAGAACTTTCGTGTCTTTAGATTACATACTCCCCATGCCAGGGAGAAACCTGTTGAAATGTATGATTAGGGAGTCCAGGGCTCGACCCCAGGTGTATTTACAGTCCCTGGTGTTAACCTCATGGAGATGTTACCGTGGGGAATAACAAGACATTTCTCTGACAGTCGATGGACAATTCTGCATTTTTTAAATTTCTTTTTTAATGGAGGTATAGTCGACTTACAATATTGTGTTAATTTCAGGTGTTAAGTGATTTGGATATACATGTACATGTGTATGTAGCTATATTCTTAAAAAATTCTTGTAGGTTATGGAGTTCCCGTCGTGGTGCAGTGGTTAACGAATCCGACTAGGAACCATGAGGTTGCGGGTTCGGTCCCTGCCCTTGCTCAGTGGGTTAATGATCTGGCGTTGCCGTGAGCTGTGGTGTAGGTTGCAGGCATGGCTCGGATCCCGTGTTGCTGTGGCTCTGGTGTAGGCCGGCAGCTACAGCTCCGATTGGACCCCTGGCCTGGGAACCTCCATATGCCGAGGGAGCGGCCCAAGAAATAGCAAAAAGACAAAAAAAAAAAAAAAAAAATTCTTGTAGGTTATTACAAGATAACTGACTAGAGTTCCCTGTGCTGTACAGCAAATCGTCAGAGTTTGGCTGGGCCGTATGTGGTGATGTGTTAGTCCCATACTCCCAATTTATACCCTTCCCTCTTCTCCTTTAGCAGCCTAAATTTGTTTTCTATGAAATGGTTTCTAATTAGTACCCTATTATCAGCTGGCATTTATTTATTTTTTGATTTGGTGCTGATTTTATTTAAGATGTCCAAAGGAATGGAAGAATAATTTTTTTCTTTCTTTTTTTCAAAGGATGGGACATTTTTATTTTTTTGTCTTTTGTCTTTTTAGGGCCAAACCCGAGGCATATGGAGGTTCCCAGGCTAGGGGTCGAATTAGAGCTAGACGTGCTGGCCTATGCCACAGCCACAGCAATGCCAGATCCAAGCCGTGTCTGTGACACCTACACTACTGCTCAGGGCAGTGCCGGATCCTTAACCCCCTGAGCGAGGCCAGGGATTGAAGCCGAAACCTCATGGTTCCTAGTCGGATTCGTTTCAGCTGCACCATGATGAAACTCCTGGAAGAATAAGTCTTAAAAAGAATGCTTTCTGTAAAAATAAAAATTATGGTAACATACATGGATTTTCTCTTCTAAGAGGGTGTATTTTACAAGAGTTTTGGGGCTTTTTCAATTTTTATTGGAGTATAGTTAACTTACAATGTTGTATTAGTTTCAGGTGTACAGCAAGGTGATTCAGTTTTTGAAACACCTTTTCCTCTGGGAATGAGGGGAGAGGCAGTAAAATTCTGTGTCTTCTGGGATCACATTAATTCAGCTGGTTGTATTGTGGGTTTAGATTCTAGACTGTGTTGTCCTTTGCATTGGGGGATGGTGAAAGCTGTTCGTCCCTAGAAAGTGGGTCTCTAAGGAGTCTGTTTCTGATGTTTGTGTGTGAAGAAGACATAAAAGTTATTGTCCCTGCCTTTGGGAACTTTATAGCCCTTTTGAGGAGACGATACAATTGTGCATTCATTTTTTTTCCCCGTTGGTTCACTCACTATGCTAGATGCCATGTCTATAACAATAAATACGGTAGATACATTCTTGTCTTCGTGGAGATTACAGTCAAAAGAATTACTTTAATGACGCAAAACTTCTACTAACCTGCTCTGAAAGCCCTGCCTTCTTGCTTAAGTCACTTTTTATTTTGCAAATGCAGAATGGAATATAATTAAGCAGAGCTTTGTCGTGTTAAAGCTTTGTTAATTTTACAAGATGGTTTCAGCACATTTACTAGTGTCTGGTGAAGAATTGTGATAATTAAAATTCAGCTGTACTAATTAAACAAGTGAACAAAGTCTTTAATGTCCTTTTCTTCACAATTTTTAATTTCCTTTTTGCTTACTCCTGACTTTGCAGAATTCTCGAATCCTCATTGGGGTTTTTACTGTCATTAGGGAAATTTATGAAGTTATACAACTCAGGAAACCTGAAGAAATCTCTAACAGTAATATTTGAATACATTTAGCTTCCTTTGGGTTAACCTAAAATCAATGAATTTAAATTGATGTGTATTCTGAAAGTCAAACTTTCATAAGAAATTCTGACCAATGTTTATTATTTTCATATGCTAAAGTGAAAACGGAGTCCCTATATGCTCCCCTACATCTCCTCAGAATTAAAAGCTCTATTTGTGTAGGAAATCAACTGAAAAACTGCCTAGAAAAATAGAGAGGAAGAAGGAAATTATACAAAATGCTAATAGAGGTTTTCTCTGGATGCTGAGATTATGAGGTTTTTGTTTATTTGTTTGCATTTACAGTTCTAAATGTCAAATCAAGCATAGAGAGGATTTAGAAGATTTCAGTAGGAGCAAAAGTGCTCAGTGCTCTTAATGGCGGAGGTTTCTGGCATAGGCAGGACTTTTCTTCCAAAGCAGGTTGCAACCTCCTTTCAAACAATCCGTTCACATTTACGATGGAGGCATCCTTTGGCTCATTTTGTTTTACAAGTTGATGTTTTACTTCTTTGTTTTCTTAGAAAGAAATTTGCCAAGAACAATTTTTTTTAGATTACTAACTCATCAGGTCCTTTCTGAATTAGCTTGTTACTTTTATATCTCCGTAGGATAACAGACAGCTCTGTTTCATGTTTTTAATTTAGTCCACCTTTGAAAATATAGTGCTGCCTTGTGACTTAGTGTAACCTTAGCAGTAACAACAGCAACAATACTAATAATAAAATAATTCCTTTACGAAGTGCTAAATCATATAAATGGGGGAGTTTGCAGAGAAATCCGATTTCTACCTGTGAGTATGATTCCCAACCCCATTGGCCACTCCGAGAAGAGGAGGAACCCGGTAAGTGGTTCCAAATGAAGTGAGAGAGAGTTCAGCCCTCGCTTCATGAGTATGGGATGAAGTTTCAGGCCATGAGTTGTGTAACCAATAAGGATATGGCCTTTTGCATCTAAGAGCTGGTTTTAGCTTCTAACTCTTTCATTGGATAGCTGTGTGACCTTTGACAAATTATTTAACCTCTCTGAGCTTCCTAACCTGTGAAATGGAGAAGGTAATTTCTACCTTTCAAAATTGCTGTGAGTAGGTAATATGCATAAAACGTTTACCATTATCCTTGGCACGTGGGGCTCTTGTTGGTACAGGAGAAAGATGCCTCTGGGTGGAAAAACCCTCATGTTAAGTTAATATTCCTGACTACCTAATTTA
This sequence comes from Sus scrofa, assembly GCF_054392235.1. Lineage (NCBI taxonomy): Eukaryota > Metazoa > Chordata > Mammalia > Artiodactyla > Suidae > Sus > Sus scrofa. The sequence goes on from NC_139390.1 coordinate 142,485,343, forward strand.
GGAAGATCAACCTTTCTCAAGAATAATTGCTGGGGAGTTCCCTGGTGGTCTAGTGGTTAGGATTCACTGCTGTGGCCCAGGTTGAATCCCTGCCTGGGAAGTGAGATCTATCAAGCTGCTGCATGCTGTGGGTAAAAAAAAAAAAAGGAGTAATTGTCAACTCTGACAGGAAGTTATGAACTTTTGTAATACAGGATGTATTACAAAGCGCTGTTGGGATTTAGAGTCTTGTTAATGACACGAGTGGTCCTCTAGCCTAGAATGCGTACTGTTGCCCACACACCAATGAAACTTCACCCCTCATTAGAGATGTGTGCCCGCAGACATGGTTTCTTTTGCTCTGTCTTATCTCACTAGGATGCCATCCAAGAGAACACTCAACTAAAAATCCAGTTGTCACGCCTTGCTGTTAGCTGAGCCAGGGTAGGATAAACGCCATTCGGGTTAAATGTGTTCCACAGACCCCAGTTGAATGAATGGCAAGAACGCCTCGAAGAACTCCATCTAAGCTGAGGAACAGCTGATTCCGAATGACAAGATAGAACCTTCTGAACTTGCACCCGGGTTTAATCAGGGGTGTTGGGCAGTCTTAGCTGAAGTCACAAGAGAAAAACTGAAGTTGTTTCTTCATTTCGGGTCTGTTCATTACCTATAATTATTCTCCGCATTCAAGACTACAACCGAGAGACTCTTTTCTATCCTTTTCTTCCTTCTTTTCCTTCTTTATTATTATCAAGGATTATGTATGGAGCATCTATTATGGCCTAAATGCTAGGCCAGATTTTGAGAGAGTCCAAAGCGTCATAAAATGGCTGGTCTCCCTACTAGTTTGGGCAGTTTAGTTCCATGTAGGGAGGACAGAATAGCCGTAGTGGAAGATTGTTTTTGATGATGAAAGCCAGATGAGCGGATGAGTTTCTATATGAAATATTCTGATTGAGCTTGTCGTTCCCTCCAACTCTAATAGGTGGAAACACTTTATCTTCTGTTTTCCCTGCTCCCAGCTGGCACCGCTGCCTTGCTCTACCTTTTTTTTAACGGGCAGTAAAACGCTAAGGTGTCGTCTGGAATTTGAGGGCCATGCTCATTAACGCTCGGGAGGGTCTCATGGTTAGGTCTTCATGGATGGGGATGAACATCTCCCTGGAGATACCGGGTCAAATTTCATTTCGGGGGACGTCACGCTAGCCTGCATTAAAATTGTGTGCATCATTTAACCTGTAAGGATGCCCTATGGTGTATGGTTTGGAAAGTATTCAGCTTGGTCCAAGTTGGTATTGAAAGTGTCCTGGTCTCTTGATTATAGCTTCACGGTCAGGTCAAGTGCAATTATAAATGTCCAGGTCCTCCTTATTTCTTGTAGGACTTGGGTCAGAATACTTTATATATGGGCTGATATGACTTTAAAGTGCCTGTTCTAGCAGTAATGGAATCGTAGGCACTTACTTCTGAAAGCTAGAGGTTTAAGTTAACATCCGTGACAGCTGAGTTGCCAGACTGTACAGTTTTGTCATTGTGGTGATTTGTAAAATAATCCTCAGATTTATACGTATCCGGGTGGGCAGATTTTGCAATTCTTTCGTGAAAAACCCAAGGGTCCTCCACAAAACTGTATTTCTGTTTCCTCCGTAACTCTGAGTAGTGTTTGTATTAATTATAGTTACCCTGATGGCAAATTTACTGCCAGGAAGCATTGTTGAGCCGTGTAGTTCAAGGTCCGTGGTGTGCCCGGTTATGCAGTACAGTCAGGCCCGCAGCTTGAGGCCTCGGCCTGCTGCCTCTGATGAGGTTTCCCCTAAAGCTATAAGATTTTGAGCTTTTGAGCTTCTGGGGGTCAGGGGTGGGTCTCTGTACCTGCGTGCTTGCTCTTTTGTTTGGGGCGCTGGTCCACACCAGCACGTTCTGAACAAGTCGAGTCCCTGTTGCAGTTGGACTCTTTGTTTGGGAGCCATGAGTGACTGGCAGTTTGTAGCTGTCATCATAACGCTGGGGACTTCCCAGATGGCGTTTCCCTTTCTCTGGAGAAGGACTGAGACTTAGGCTTACTCCCTTTGATGAGTTTTAATCAAGCGTACGTTGGTAATACGCCCCTTGACCCACAGTAGGGACAAGACTCAGTGGGCTCGTCTCTGGCCTGAGGACAGGCCGGTGTCCTGTGTTCCTTGGGACGGGCTCACGTGCTCATCAGAGCTGGCTTTCCCATAAAAGGACAAGGCTTCGGGAGGGTAGGAGTCGGGCATATTAGCATGGAGGTGGTGCAAGCATGGGGGTGTTGCAAGTATACATTTGAAGGGAAAGAAACGTCCAATTCCATTTTTGAAATAACTAAACCAGTCGCGAAGGGACCAGAAGCAGGGCGATGAGTGCACATTCTGTTTCCTTCAGGGCTGTCTCTGCGCTCCTTGCGGGCCGGGTGCACAACACACGTTTAGCTGAGGGGCAGAATGGGAGCTCCTGCTCTCCCATGGCAAATAATTTCCTCACGTTCAACTTTCGTTCCCTTCGTGTCCTGTTGCACCTTCCACTCCATCTTAAGAAAAAGAGAAAAAAGAAAAAGGTGTTTTCTGTAAAGTTATAGTTGATATTCCTTGGGCACCATTGTGCTTCAGAACAGGGATAGTCGTGCCTGGGAAATAGTTTTCCTGTGCGGGAACCGATGAAGGGCCCAGTGTCAGGTGTCTTGCTGCCCGCGGTTCTCATGCTTGACTGAAATCCTTCTCTGTCCCGTCACCGAGGCCCTGCTTAGACATCTCTTAGATGAGGAAGATGTGGTACTTATGTACAGTGGAATACTACTCAGCCATAAAAAAGCCCAGGGAGCAAACCAGTGTCCTGGGCTAGGAGTCGAATCAGAACTACAGCTGCCAGCCTACGGCACAGCCACAGCAACGCAGGATCCTTAACCCACTGAGCAGGACCAGGGATCAAACCTGCATCCTCATGGATACTAGTCAGGTCTGTTACCCCTGAGCCAGGACGTGACCTCCTCTTCTGTTATGTTGGAAAGACTTTTCTCTGTCTCGTGCTTTGCTGTTTCCAGGTGGAATCAGTGGAGCATATGTGACCTTCGCCACATTGTGGCATGATTGCCCACCAGAAAAAAACAAAAAGCGAAAGACAACTGGGCAAGGTAAAAGTTTGTTGACTCTTCGTTTCTCCTGGCCTTTAAAATCTAATTATCTGTTCTTATGCCGCCAAAGGGGGTGCAGAAATACAGCAAGCCCCAGGAATGGGCTCTGTGCCGGGAGCTTTCCGTGTGCTGCTTCATTTCAGACCTGGCTCTAATGGTAGATGCCAGTCTGAATCCAAAGAGGTCTGGTGTGTGTGCGTGTGTGTGTGTGTGAGAGAGACTCAGCTCTCCCGTCTGACCCTCTCTCTGATCTTTTGTGAAGGACACGGGCCAAACCATTCTGACTCCCTGCACTCGGGTGCAGCGAGGATTTCCCAGTTAGTGGCAGAGTCTGAGTGATCCGTAGGCATTTGTGTGCTGATTGTCTGCCCCTCTAGGCATGAGCTGTGTTGTATCAGGAGGGCAAGAGGGTTCCAAATAGATTTAATATTCCTTGTATGAGCTTCAACCATCTGCCCGCCAGCGCTCAGTGTGAGCATAATGTATGTTTCCAGACTCAAACACAAAGAGCCTCTTTTTTCCCCCATCTTCCCCCCCTTTCTTCAGAGGCTTTCGTTTGGATGATTTGTCTCTTCCTTGTCTTTGGGGGTAGTTACGAGGGTCACCCTCTCTGCCATTACATTTGCTCCCATTTTGTTTTCGGATTCCTCTGGCATGTTGAAATGAATGTTTTCCCCTTTCCTGATTTCTCCAGACCCCTGCAGACCTGTAGCCTTGAAATCTGTCTGTGTCTGGGGTATCTTGTGAGGCTCCTGTGAGGTCGTTGGACTGAGCTGTAGACATTCCCACTGGGCACAGATGAAACCCTGGACATCAGTCTGCATGCTGTTCTCCTGGGGGAGGAAACATTAACTTTTCCTCTTTTTTCAAGGGAAAGCTTATTGATGGGCCTGTCCTAGCAGCTATAGCCTATTGTAGGACTAAAGTTATGTGGGTGTTGGGTGTCTCTGACTTAGAACCCTTGTGCCGCTTAAGACAATTGACACGCGGGGCTCTTATGCTCCGAAAAAGATGAGACTAAGTGAAGCCAATCAAACAGAGTTCTTAACTTCAACTCTCACGTACACTAGAGAAATTTAGCAGGAGGTTCAGAAAGCCCTTTACCCCAGAGTTGGGTGGGGACACTCTTAGAACTCTCCTAGCATTACCCAGCAAGCAAAGGTGGGGGACGGGTGACTAGTGAGTGGAAAGTGAACTTGGGAGTTCCGGTCGTGGTGCAGCGGAAACGAATCTGACTAGGAACCATGAGGTTTCGGGTTCGATCCCTGGCCTTGCTCAATGGGTTAAGGATCTGGCGTTGCTGTGGCTCTGGTGTAGGCCGGCAGCTATAGCTCTAATTCGACCCCTAGCCTGGGAACCTGCATATGCCACAGATGTGGCCCTAAAAAGATAAAAGACCAAAAAAAAAAAAGAAAGAAAGAAAGTGAACTCGGACTATTCTCTTGTAAGGGCTTCAGGGTACAGGGGTCAAAATTCTTCAGTTCTGTTTTTACTTAGCAGAATTTGCCCTGTTTCGCCTTAGACAGTAGATGGTTAAACACTGGTTCCTCGTTTAAGGCATTTCACATTCAGTTGTCCCCACAGGGAGGCTAGGAGAGCCCAGCCCCTTGCTGCTCTCTGCTCTCATGACGATGGGATGTAGGGAAGGACGCGGCTCTGGAGGCCAGCCTGCCTGCCTGCCTGCCTGGCCAGGCTGCATCTCTTTCTAGCGACGTGACCTTGGGAAGGTGATGAACACGACTGTGCTGTGTTCTCCTCGGTTGTAAAGTGGGAGTTGTGACAGTGTTACCCAAAGGGGCTGATGAAACGATCCAAGATAAACATGCATAATAACACAGGTAAAGTGCTTAGCACCGTGCCTCCTGCGTCACACCGCGCTGGCTGCTGTCACTGTCCTTGGCGTAGAAACGAAGGGTGGGGAGAACTGGGAGCGTGGATGCCGCGTCATGACTCGCGCTGTTTGGCTGAGGAAGACGTCGCCTGAGACACACCCCTGCCCGTGGAGCGTAGAGCGGCCAGGGCTGAGGGGGAGGAACAAGGGGAAGAGAAGTGGTAAATGTCTGGAAAAGCTTTGGTTTAAACACGTGGCTGCTGTAGGCCTCCCGAGGTGTGCGGGTGCGTGGGGACCGTCCCTCCTTCACTCCGGATGCTGCAGCGTTAGTCCTGCTCCCTCCTCCTCTCAACCCCCAGGTTAGACGTGGTCTGAATCTGAGTCATTTTGAACTGTTTTGGTTGTGAGACTGATGGAGCCCGAGGTGGCCTTGTCCAGAACTTTTCATCCCACTGTCTAATGCGGAGCAGACCTGGGCCGCTGAGGGTGGTGGATAGTGAGAAATGAACCAGCTCCTGAGCCAGGGATGCAACCCGAGCCACAGTAGTGACGCCACCAGATCCTTAACCCACCGTGCCACCAGGGAACTCCCACGATGATGTCCTTTTGACCAGAACTAAGAGCCTGTCCATTTCCTGTCCCAGCTGTCGTTCATGTGGAATTTTAAAGACATAGGCCACGCCAATTAGGGTGGACCAATCAAGGGAGGGATTTGAAGAAATGCAAAGGAAGATGGTGTTTGCCTTAAGCTTCTTCTGCCTCTTCTAGAGCTTTTGGATCTTTAGCTTTTTGGCTCCCATGAGATGCCTTCCCATGTGTTCAGCTCTATCCCTGCAGCAGCTCTGCTTTTCAGGGCTGGCTCCCTCTCTGCTCCACTGTTTGTGGCGGCTCATGAGGTGGTGCTGTGGCCCTGGCCCTGATGCTCCTTTGTGTGGTGTTAGCTACATTCCTGCTTTGCTGCTGCCCACTGGTGCACTTGGCTCCGAGGATTTCGTACCGATGCCCCACTTCCTTCCCAGGTTGAACTTTGACTCTCCACCCTCGAGCGGTGGTACCTGAGGGTGTGGCATAGCCTTGATGCCACCATGGGTTTTGTGGTCATTATGTAGTATCAGTCCCCTCATTGTCATGGGTGCTGACCTGGGCACCTCCACTATCCCCAGGATGAACCAGCCTCTTGCCCACCAGAATAATGACACATAGGAAGCCCCAAACTGAGAGGAGGCATAGCTTACTCTCTTAGTCTCATCACCCCTGCAACCTCGCACCTTTCCATGTATTGCCTCAATTTCTGCAGACTGCTCCTCTCTCATGAGTCAAAGTAGAAGGTCCTTCCAGGGCTGGCTTGGAAGGTGATTGATTCCGCACCGAATGACTTAACCCCCTAAATAGCCCATCTTCCTTTTGGGAGGCCCATCAGCCAATTATGTTGGCCTAAACCTTGAATCCTTCCCACGTTAGAATATGTCTCCCCCCATCCCAGACAGCCGAGCAGGCCTGGGAGCATCGGATGTATCTCTCTGCTCCTTAGAGAGTCTCTGGACGCGAGCTTCACATATCTTGCAGAGCTTCTTCCAGGGAGAGCCCCATTATAGCTCATCAAATAGATAAACCTTGGCAGCTCCCTGCACCAGGACTGGATCCCAAATTGCTGCATCAAAGGAGTCAGCTTGGCTGCGACGTGGGAGTGGTAGCCATGGGGCTTGATGCTGGCTCCTTCTCTTTCCCTCTCTGTCTCACTCTCATTCTCTCTCCCTCCCGCCATTGTTTTTCTTTTGTTTTGCACCTCATTCAAATAAAATTGTTTTTCGTTTGTTTTTTTTTGTTTGTTTTTGTTTTTGCTTTTTAGGGCTGCACCTGCAGCATATGGACATTCCTGGGCTAGGGGTCAAATTGGCGATGCAGATGCCAGCCTACACCACAGCCACAGTTCCCATCTTCAACCAACACCACAGCTCACAGCAAGGTCGGATCCTTAGCCCACTGAGCAGGGCCAGGAATTGAACCTGCATCCTCGTGGACACTAGTCGCATTCATTTACCACTGAGCCACAATGGGAACTCCCCAAACTGCTATCTTTTAAGGCAGAATCTCAGCCCTGGCATGATTTAGCGAAGATGTGCAAGGGCACTGAAAAAATGACTCAGTAGAAAGAGCACCGACTGGCAGGAGATTTGGAATCTGGGCCCTGCTCTGCCAATATCTAGCTGTGTAAACTTGGGCAAAAACCTTAACCTTTCTGGGGGGGGGGGGGTTGCGGGGAGGGGAAGCGGCTGATTGCTTTAAATAAAAACATTCTCTTTTTGATGGAAATGGGTTTTTAGCAGCAAGTGATGGAAAAGGCCTAGGATGAACTAGGCTTTTGCACCCACCTTCCCGGTAAGGCAGAGGGGCCCAGACAGAAGCCACACGCTCCCTTGCTGTACCAAGAAAGAAGGGAGGCAGAGATTAAGTTTAAATCAATAGGATTTCTTGAGCACAGAAGATGGAACTATTTTCCCCCAAATTGTTTTGATGGCTGCCAGTAGCTGCTATTTGGTACGAAATCCATTCAGATCATCAAACGCCAAAGGAACACACGGTGCATGAAAAGATGTTGTAATTGGCACCACGGTCGCTCTGTACGGTGTGTGATCTTCGCTGGGAGGAAGGGAGGGTGCAGGATAACTTGTAATCTAATTTTCTTTGTTGTAAAATAGAATGTTTCCATTGTATTCCTGTGGAATAATAATTATACCGTCACAGCTAAACAGGGCGCCTTTCTCCGGAGGTGCTTAAAGAGCTCAGCAGCCATCCATTCAGCCTTGTAAACACACTGAAACCTGGCTTGCTTGCATTTCTCTCAACTGCAGGTTCCTATTAGCCAGCATCTCCCCTCACCCGTCCTGCCGGGATAAATGATTTTTATGTGGGTGAACCTGCCACCCCGAGAGACACTGAAGTGCCTTCTGAATCCTCAAAGAGTTATGAAACCTTCAGTAGTGTTTCAGCGTTAATTGCAATTTATGACAGCCTGATTTTTTTGAAAAGTGGTAATTCATGTGTTGTATAGGTGATAATTAGTCAGGATAGTTGATTAATCAGACTGCTCTATTTTCAGACCACGCGCAAGTACAGTATTTACAGTAACTGCAGCACCGGCTCTCCCCTGAGAGCCACGAGGAAGCCGCGTAAATGACAGTCGTGTTCTTTATTTTATGATTATTGTTTTTTATGAGGTGTAACTGACACACAACGTTATATTGGTTTCAGATGTGCAGCACGGTGATTCACCATGTGGGTCAGCTGGGACAGGATCACCACCCCAAGTCTCGTTAACATCTGTCACCAACGTAGTTACAGATTTTTTTCTTGTGATAACAGGTTTTAAGATCTGCTCTCCTAGCAACTTTCCAATATGCAGGATATTTAGCGTTATTAACTGTGGTTGCCATGCTGTGCGTTACCTCTTCATGACACACTTTATAGCTCAAGGTTTGTACCTTTTGAGCCTCTGCCCTCACTTCATTCCCGCCCCCCCACCCCATCCTTGCCTCTGGCAACCTCAAACTGTTCTCTGGATCTGTGAGCTTTTTTTTTTTTTTTTTAAATGAAAGCTTCCACATATAAGTGAAATGATGTGGTTTTGTCTTTCTCTAATGCCCTCAAGGTCACCCATGTTGTCAGGAATGGCACAACTGTATTCTTTTTTTTGGATTATATTATATTACATTATGTTATGTTATATGACACATCACCTGTTCATCCATCAGTGGAGACAGTAGTATTTGCTGTGGCTTGGCAGGCGTGCATTAGTCCTCATTTTGGCCAAATGATCATTTCCAGAACTTATTCTTCAATTTCTGCATTAACTTCTTGGGAGTTTCTGCCATGGCTCAGTGGCAAAGAATCTAACATCTGTGAGGACATAGGTTTGATCCCTGGCCATGCTCAGTGGGTTAAGGATCTGGCTTTACCATGCGCTGTGGTGTAGGCTGCTGACGTGGCTCAGATCCTGCATTGCTGTGGCTGTGGTGTAGGCCAGCAGCTGTACCTCTAATTGGACCCCTAGCCTGGGAACCTCCGTATGCTAAAAAGCAAAATAAAAAGAAATAAATAAAATGTACCCTTGGAGTGCTTCTCTGATAATTTTCCCAGGCTAGAGTGTAGAAACAGAAATACTGGGTCAAAGATTATGAGTGACCCTGGTGAGTAACGCCGTGGGCAAGGCCCAGAGGGAGGAGGACCAGAGGAGATAAGGTCTCTCTCCATCCGTCCACCTGGCTCTCTGGTGTTGCTCCTCCAGCAAGGCGGAGAGGAGGAAACAGGTGTAGTAGTGACTCAGGCCTGGGTGGGCTCTGGAGAAGGTCTTGCTATCAAGGCAGAGTTTGTGCGTGGCTGCCCTTCAGAAATGTTTATTTTCTCGTTTCTCTTACGAGATGCAAGATGGCAGAGGGGAGACAGCCTAGAGAGGAGGAGCTTGTCAAAGGCGTGAGTCTAGACCACAGGCGAATGCACAGCCTTCAGATGAGTATCATCATAAGAACACGCCTCAGCGCACTAAAAATCACCAGTCCAGTTAAAGACGTCCTTATTTCAGTTAGTGTTTCGTATAATTTCCCTTGCACCTAAACCACAAATCACTCACATATGGCAAGTGATTATCTGTAAATATTCTTCTGCTCCTCATATTCCATGCTTCTTCTTAAGTTCTGCTTCCTCAAATGAACATTGCCTGTTCTCTGCCAGCTTTCCGGGATGCAGTATTATGTCGTAGCCAAAACACAAACTTGATTTGCAGCTATCCTAGGTTTCATTCCTAGTTCTGCCACTAACCGGCTGTGCAGTGTTTGACAATTAAATTCTTGATGTCTTACCTTTAAAATAAAACAGATTGTAATGGCAAGCAAATGAAGGGCCATGAGTGGAAAAAAATATATATACCAGCTAACCTATACTGAGTTCTTATTATAAGTATCACAAAATACGACACTGTTCTAAGTGTTTCAAATGCATATGCGTGTACGCATTCCTCAGAATGATGCCTGGTAAAGCTGGATTCTCAGTGGCTCTCAGGGTGTTACTTCTGTGATTATGTTACATTATGTGGTAAAGGGAATGTGATTAAGGTGACTAATCAGTTGACCTTAAGATAGGATGGTTATTTAGGTGGGCCTGGATGTTACATTTATATAATCACATGAGCCCCTTCAAAGCAAAAAGTCTTCTCTGGCTCTTGGCAAAAAAAAAAAAAAAAAAAAAAGCCTGAGCAATTTGAAACAGGAGAAGGACTCAAGGTGATGGTTGCTTAGAACATGGACGAGGTCATATGAGAAGGCATCTGGGCAACCTCGCGGAGCCGAGCAGCAGGTGGACCCCCTGCTGACAACTAACGAGAGAACAAGGATCTCAGACCTACAGCTGCAAAGAACTAGACTCTGTCAACAAGCTGTGTTTGGAAGTGGCTTCTCAGAGCCTTCAGATGAGAGCCCAGCCAGCTCTATCTTGTTTCAGCCCTGTGAGATCCTAAGCAGAGAACCCAGTTGAGCCCATCCAAACTTCAAACCCCCAGAACTGTGAGATACTAAGTGGGTGTTGTTTTAAGATGCTAAGTTGTAGAAAAAGGATACAGACCACATGCAGTAGCTGCCTTTATTCTCATGCCCATTTTGCAGATGCAGAAACTGAAGCACAGAGAAGTGACCTGCCTGAAGTCTCGCAGCTATTAAATATGAGAAGTGGGATTTAAATCGAGGTAGTCTATCTCCAGAGCCCACAGTCTAACAGTCTCTTTTTGGTGTAGCTTAGAGGGCACGTAGCTGCCATGTTTCTCAGTTTGGCTGCTCTTGTGGCAGTGGGTTTGGGGTAAATACAGCATACTTGGAGCATTAGTTTTACTCATGGGAGTAGGGCTTTTTATCTTAAAACAAACCTGTATTTTTCACAGGCTAGAATACAAAAGATAAAACCGGAGATGTCAAAGAAGCTTTGTTTTTGATGATGTCTTTACTGAGAAAAATACTTGATTGTTTGAGAAGCACTGAGGTGATATATTCAAATGAGTTTACGTGTTCCTTCCCATTTTATTCCCTAAATTCATAGTGCGTTCGCTGTACCAGCTAGAATTCTGGAATGAGAATCAGGAAATCTGGACCCAGCTATTCATCATCATCCATCCAACCATCCGTCTGCTATTTATGAAGTCAAATAAGCGTTCGCAGAGTGCGCCTCTGTGTGCCTGGACCGTCTCTAATACAGTGTGACTTGATGAAGTCACACAAACTCTCCTAGGTCTGCTCCCCTGCATTTAAAACCAGGCAATTTGGAGTTCCCGTCGTGGCGCAGTGGTTAACGAATCCGACTAGGAACCATGAGGTTGCGGGTTCGGTCCCTGCCCTTGCTCAGTGGGTTAATGATCCGGCGTTGCCGTGAGCTGCGGTGTAGGTTGCAGACGCGGCTCGGATCCCGTGTTGCTGTGGCTCTGGTGTAGGCCGGTGGCTACAGCTCCGATTAGACCCCTAGCCTGGGAACCTCCATATGCCGCGGAAGCGGCCCAAGAAATAGCAAAAAAAAAAAAAAAAAAAAAACCAGGCAATTTGACCCAACTTTCTCTAGGGTCTCCATCACCAGCCGAATGCTTCTGCAGTTCTTGTAGGGCCATCTGCTGAACTGGTAGGGCAGGGGTTCCAAAAGCCCAGCCAGCGTACCACCTGCATTAGACGCTTCTGGGTGTTTAATAAAAGCACAAATCCTGAGGGTTCTCAAGCCTTCCCAATCAGAACCACTGAGAGCTGGGGGTCCAGGACGTCTGGCTTTAAACAAGCTCTCCAGGTTATTTTCTCACGCACACTGAAGTTTGCAGTGCATAGCTATGTGGATGCAAGAGAAATATCTAACATAGGCCCCGTGTCCTAAACAAAACCAAACCCAAACACAGACCCTCCCTTATTAAAAGACAAACCCTGTAGGTTTGGAAAGAAAAACCGGGCCAGACCTGTCTGTGCACTTCCTGGCCGTGGCCATGAGGCCTCCGTCCCAGCCCCACTGCGGCCAGGCCGTGGCTATGGAGCCTACCTGGCCCCGTCCATGTGCCTGCAGTCACCTTCGCCTTGGGGGCTCACCTGCGCCTGCCCGTGTCGGTAAACGCGGCGTTAAACCGAGAACGTGAGCGGCAGTGCCCCCTCCCAGCCTGGGGCGCCTCCTCCCGTTCCCGGCGGGCGGCTGGGCCGGGCGCGGGCGGCCAGGGGAGCCCCTGCGGGCAGCTCCCGCCGCGCAGCCGGACCCGCGGGCTCCGCGGCGGCCTTCCCCACCCGCGTCGGCGCGGAGAGGGGCGACTGGGGTCAGGGGGCAGCCCGGCCAACCCCGTAGGCGCCCTGCCCGGCCTTGGCCTCCCCGCAGCCTCAGGCCTCGGCGGCCGCCGCGCGCTGCGGCTGGAGCGGCGCTGCCCGGGCCCGGCCGCCAGTGCCCGCGCCTCGGCGCTCTGCCCGCCGGTGCCCTGGCCCGCGCGCGGCGTCCGTCCTGCGGCGCGTTGGCCCTCCCGCCACCCCCTCGGCGGGGCCCTTCCCTCTAGTCTGGCGACAGTGACATTCAGCGGGAAAGCCCGACGCAGACGGCAGCGCCCGCTCCCGCGGCGCGGGAGGCTCGGCGGCGGACCGGCCGCGCCCCGCACCCCGCGCCCCGCGCCCCGGGCGGCGGCGGCCGCCGGGCAGCAGGCGCGCTCGCCCCCGCTCCGCCCTGGCCCGGCCCGGCCCCCGGCAGCCCCGAGCCCCGGGCCGCGCCCGCCGGCCGGCCGCGGGCGGGACCTCGCCGCGGGGGCTCCAGCGCAGCGGAAGGACGGCTCCCGCGCCCCCGGAGAGCCCCCGCCCCAGCGCCCGTATATGGCAAAGTTTCTCGCCAAGCTCCTGGGCTGCACGTTGCCGAGCAAGGGCGCCTCTCCCATGTTCGAGGTAGGTGTGCGGGGTGTGTCCCGCGGCGACTGCGTCGGCGGTGGCGGCGGCCCCCGGCCCGGGCCCTCGACCTTCCCCCGCGCCCGGTTTCCACCTGCGAGCCTCGGGCGGGGCGGGGCGGGGCGGGGGGAGGGGGTGACCAGGGGCGACCAGAAGCCTGGGAGCCCGAATTCTTGCTTCCCTGGACCTCAGTGAATCTTCTTTTTTTCTTCCCTAGTTGACAGGGGAACATGTTTTCTGTCAATCTGGAGTTGTGTGAGTTGCTCTTTACCTGAAATGCCAGGAGTGTCTGAAAATGAGCGGTGCCTTGCGGTCCTTCTGTGCTGCCTATTTTGTTTTTTGGTTTTCCATTTCCCTTTTCGTCTGCGAAAACAAATAAATCACAGCAGGTCCGAAGGGTTGCCGCCTCCTGCCGCCTCTGCTCCCCTCCCCCATCCCGGAGCAGGGCGTCCCCTCCATTGAAGTTCCCTGTTTCTTCTCCCGGGGGGGGGGGGGGGGTCCACGCGGGAGGAGAAGGGTTAATATGGGATTGGCCGCAACCAGGTAAACACATCGCCCTTCTGAAGGCAGGTACGCCCATTGCTCACACCTGTCTGAGGTGCAGTGATGCCGCCTGTAAGCATCTCTGCAAGGAGTCGTTTGATGAGAAGGCTGGCTGGCTTTTCCGGGGGTGGACGGTGCAGCCACTGTTTCATAGGAAACCTATGTGGGCCGCTCAGTGCGTGGGGGGGTGTCACACTGTGCACTGCTTCCCCCACCCCCAGCTTTACAGTGGGAGCAAAGGTGTGCTCTTTGTCTCAGTCTACTCCTGCCACCCCCAAAAGACTGCCTGGCCACTAGGCCTGGGCGGAGGCCGGTGGCGGTGGCCAGAGTTGCAGTGTGCGCCCGTGTGGCTTTCCGCACTCCTCCCGGGCTCCGCCACCTTTGCCGGCCAGCCGGGGCTGCTTCAGGAGCTGCCTTAGCCCTCCGTCTGCAGGCTCCAGACTGGCCTGAGAAGCGGAATGGGGCCTCGCCTCTCCTGAGGCGGGAGCTTGCCCTTCAGCAAGTCCGCTCCTTGGGATTTAAAGGCTGGTCTCTTTTCTGGCCGGCAGTGAGTCGCTCCTCACCTCCGGCCGCTGCAGGTGCTCCTCCCTTCGGAGGGCCTGTGGTCACCGTCCTTTGATGTGGGACCTCAGGCTGCTCTGCCGGTCACCTCTGCTGTGTGGCAGGACCGCGAGGAAAAGCGGGAGATCCTGCTGGTAGACAGTGAGGAGGAGTTGGGGACCTAAGTGCAGCCCGAAAGAGCCACTGAAGTGCCTGGGTTCGTGGTAGCCTGAAATCTAAAAAATATTGAAAAGCCCGGAACAGTGCATTTTTCCAGGCCTGCAGCTAAAAGCAGCTGTCTTCCCTGGCAGCCTCTCTGCCCGTTTGCTTCTCTGTGACGACGTTAGGCAGCTTTGGGGGGGTCATCCTAGACCCCAGGTACTCCTTCAAAATTGCTTTTTTCTTTGGCCTCCTCTTCTCTCGTGTTTGGATTTTTGTTCTTAAATGACTAGAACTCACGGCAAACGACTTTGAATGTATGTGCTGCCTTTTGGGGGCCTATTTCTGCCTGTTTGGTCCTCCAGCCCATAGATGCCCCACCTTGATTTCTTAGCATAACTGCCTTCCCATCATTGCTGGGAGGAGGGTGACTCAAAAACTCACCAGAGACCTATTCAGGTAAGAACGTGAGGGGCGTCCGTCTTTGAAGAGCTCTAGGCAAAGGGAATCCCTCGGTCCCGGGGACTCCTGCCATCTTGCTGGGTGTTTTCTAACCAGCCAGAGGCAGGAACCACTGGAGCATCTGCTCTCTCCTTTCTGCAGACGACTGATTCGGTGCTGGCTGAATCCACCCACACTCCACCGGGTATCCCTTTTAATCAGTGCTGCTGGAGGGTTGTTGTCGTTGATCAGTCCTCCCTTTCCTCCCTCTGGGGAGAATCTGTGCCCCCCGAAGAGATGAATGCCGGAGTCAGAGGGTGATGTGGGGGTGCTTTCTTCTCAGGCAATAGCCCCTTCAGCGCACGCTGACTCCTAATGAAGAGGCCCTTGTTGCGGGCGCTCTGCTCCGAGAGGGAGAGAAATTGTAAGAAGGAGGTTCTTAAGCCTTTCACGATATTCATTTTTTGGAGTTCCTGTCATGGCTCAGCGGTTAACGAGTCTAACATCCATGAGGATGCAGGTTCGATCCCTGGCCTTGCTCAGTGGGTTAAGGATCCAGCATTGCTGTGAGCTGTGGTGTAGACCGGCAGCTCCAGCTCCAGTTTGACCCCTGGCCTGGGAACCTCCATATGCCGCAGGTGCCATTAAAAAAAAATTCACTTTCTACAAGTGAAGGGAGTGTCAGGACATGAGAAAATTTTAGGTGGCTTTTCATTTCTACCAAGTGCTCTAATCGTAACCTCAGAGGTTGCGGTTGGTTTGAGGGAGATGGGGACGGATGTTTTCTTAGGGCCTGGCCTTTGTTTTCATTTTGGTCGGGAGGTGGCCAAGAATGTCGTGTCCTTGGAGTTGCCTTTGTGGCGCAGCGGAAACGAATCCGACTAATAACCATGAGGTTGTGAGTTCGATCCCTGGCCTCACTCCGTGGGTTAAGGATCTGGCGCCGCCGTGAGCTGTGGTGTAGGTCGCTGGCAGCTGTAACTCGGATTCGATCCCTAGCCTGGGAACTTCCACATGCCTCGGGTGTGGCCCTAAAAAAAAAAAAAAAAAATTTGTCGTGTCCTACAATTAAGCCAGTTGGGTTTGCGCAGAAGAGCTTCTGTCTGAAATGGTATGAAATCCCTATGGCACTTCTTGTGTGTCTGCAGTTGTCTGACAAAGGAGAGTGGGTGACAGGTTATGGAGCGCCCAGGAGCAGAGAGTCATGGTGCTTGAAAAGCAAGGCCAGTCCGTGTCCTCCTGCATCATCTTCCGAGGCTACGGACAGGTGACGCGCCTTTGAAGCAGAGTCTTCATGGTCACTCTGTGCGCCTTTCCTTGTTCTTGGGAAAGTACGTACATTTACAGGGGAAGTCTTCGAGAAAGAATATTAAGGTTTCACGAACAAAGCAAAGGATAGGAAGCGAGCCCAGCCACAGCAGTGCCCCGGGCCCCGTGCCAGGTGTTTGGACTGATGTTGGCGCCGCCCAAGGCAGAGCTCCCGTTGAATGAGCGGGCTTGCCCTGTGGTCCAAGGATGGAAAGCAAGGACGTGGAAGCCCACGGGGTGGGGTGGGGGGTGCTTTCCGACCTAGCAGGTCCTCCTTGTACGTGTCCTCTGTGCTTGGACGGCTGTCTGTCCATCTGGCCCTGGCATCCATTCCTTCCCCTTTAAGCTCTGTCATAGCAGGAACCTGCCGCCCCGCCTCCGCCCGCAGCCTCAGCTTTGCTTTGCTTTATGCCTCAGGGCTGGTAAGTGGTGGGTCTGGTTCCGGACAGGAAGTGGCAGGAGAATCACAGTCAGAGGGGGTTGCACTTTCTTGCCGAAGACCCCTCTTCCCTCGGGCTACAAACCTGCGTTTCAATCCTGCCAGCATGCATCATCTAAGCCTTCGGGAGCCACCTCCATTGGGCAGAGCACATCTGGCTCCACAGAAAAGGGCTGTCTGTTCCCTGCCGCTGTCGTGGGTGTGGGCTCTAGAGGTGTCATCCTCACGTGCAGTCCACCTGTTTCTGCCTTCTATTTTCTGTCGCCACCGGTATTGCTGCTTAACTGCAGCGATATTTGCTTTATTTAAATTTATGCGTAATACGTAATAGCTATTGTTCATCGCCTGCTCTGGGCCAAGCATCGCTCTCGGGGCATAGTGTGCGTCACATCACGTGTGGCTTTATAACACAGGTGTTAACAACCATGCCTGGCAGCTGAGAAAATGAAGCTTTCTCTCGTTGAAGTGATTTTCTTGAGGACACTCCGGGAAGGTGTACCAGAGCGAGGCCCTCAAGCTTCACTCCCTCCCTCGACTGTGGTTTCTGGTGTTTAGTTTTTCGTTTTGTTTTTTGTTTTCTTCTGGAGCGGCATTCCTAGATATGCTCTTCCTCTTTGGAAGTAGGAAAGGCCAACTCCCATTGCGTCACGTCCTTTCTTTCATTCTCTCACTTGAGTACCTTCCTTCTAGAAACGTCCAGTCCAAGGCTGATGACCCGCAGAGGAATTGTTAAAGCAAAGGCCCACATTCAGTCGCCAGGCCCTTTCCAGGTAGCTCCCATTTCCGGAGCATGTCCTGTACGTGTCCTGTCTCATTCCCCTGTGATATCACGAGGGGAGTCGTGTCGCCTTTGCTGGTCCAGGAGTGAGGCAGCCGAGGCTCAGAGTCATGCCATGCATTGTGCAAGGTCACGGACCTACGGAGGGTCTGGGCTGGGAGGTAAATCCTGGACTCGGATTCCACATGCTTTGCCAGGCAGCTGCATCAATTTACCGAATCTTTTGCTGGCCTCTGGTCTCTGTCTCACTGGCCTGCAGAGGCATCTTCCTCAACAGCCCCACTCGGCGCAGCGCCGTCTGTGTCGCCCGCGTTCCGTGGGGGTGCATGCGGACGGAGCAGGGCGTGCAGTTCTCCTGACTGTGTTCCTTCCTCGTTTTCTTGTCCAGGCTCTCCTTCCTCTTCTCTTTCTAGTGTGCCGGCAGCTTTAGGCTGTTGCCGTGTCTTGGTCATGTCCCCTCATCTCCAAGCTGCTCCTCTGCCTGGAATATGTTTCCCCTTTCTTCAAGGCTCAGCTCAAATCTCGCCCCCAGACCCACCCCTTGGACAGCATCCAACCCTCTGCCCAGGCCCCTGAATGTTATTTGTGTTTGTTTCTCTGTGAGATCTTGGACCTCTTTCTCTTGTGACTTCCCTCCGCGTGGGTTTTCTGTCGTCAGCGGGGGTGATAGCAGTGCCGGATGCATGGTGGTGAGGGTTGGAGGAGCCCGTGCCCGGAAGGTATTGAAGGGCTCAGCACAGGGTAATTGCCGAGGTTTTTGCCTATGTGTCTCTGACCTGTTCTGGCCCAGGAACGAAGTACGGTTTCCTTCTACAGCACCTAAGGGAGGATTTTGCACATAGTTTTGCATCACATAAAGGTCTGAGGGGTTGACTTGATCTTTCAACCTTGAAGGTTCATGATTTTCTTTGCCCTTAAATTATTTGTTGTGGTTTACCTGAATTCAGAGTTAAGCGGCGTCTGCTGTTTTACTTGCTAAATCTGGCAGCCCTGGCGTGTACCTGCTTCCTCCTTCCCTGGAGTCTGATCACACTCACCTGTGGGAGGCGTCTCCCCATCCTTCTCTCTCGAAAGCCCTGATCGCAGGCCATGGGTACCACTGCACAGAATTGCAGCTGGGCAGCTGTCTGGCGCCACTGCCTCACTGGTATAGAAATGCTGGAGTGAGCAGGCTTTCTGCCGTCAGTGCCAGGGCTGTGACTGAGCTGGATTATGGGCATTCTGTTTATTCATTCCTCATGTGCTCACCAGGTCGCTCCATCATTCATTCATTTAACACTTGTTGTTCAATGCCAGCTTTGTGCTGGATGCTTCGTGGAAGCCTTGCTGAGACACATTTAAACTGTTTTGACTGTGACTCACCGTCAGAAATGTATTTTACACAGCAATCTTGAATGCACATAGCTATTTATATCTATAACACTGAAATTAAGTTTCAAGAATAATACTTGCCCTTGTGACAGGGATGTGCTCTGATCTTTGCGATTCTGTTCTTTCCTTTCCATTCCATTTATTACATTCTATTAAGAATTAAACCGGGAGAGACTCACTGAATTGGTTTCATGAGTTGTGACAAAATAATTTGAAAAGCACTGCAGTACAGGCTGGTACGATTCTATTTTTACAGAAGGGTTTGTCTTCCTTCATTATCCCAGTGCTGTTCTTACATCTCATCACACTATCCATCAGGAGATGGCTGTGCTCTATCTGGGAAGCCAGTCACCCTGCCTAATGCTATTTCAGGGGGAGAAGATATTTTCAGAGTTTCAAACAGCTAGCTTACTAAATGACTTTTGATGAATATCCTGCCTCTAAATTAGGTAGAAAGTTTGGCGTATTACCTGATATTTTATGATATATATATATATATATATATATATATATATCATTTTTTAAAAAAAACTTGGACACTGTCCTCAAATTTCAGTTTATTTCTCTTCGTGCTTCCGCTAACAGCAGGTGTGCTCCGCTGGGTGGATTAACTTCCCAGGCTGCTTTTTGGGGGTCTTTGCAGTTACCCATTTTCATCGACTCCACCTCTCCTCTCTTGAAGGAAGCTGTCCTTTGAAGCAGTGATTCCCCCTCTGATTTGCCGGGGAGAGAGCTTGATCTTACCCTCACAACGAGCTCCATTGTCTGTTTAAACGAATCGTGCACACTCTCATCCTTTGGTCCTTCTGACGGGCCTCAAGCGTCTAAAGGCTGGACCGTGTGGTCTGGCTGTTTGGAAAGCAACTAACTTGGACCCGCGTGGCTATAGCGTCGGTGATTGGATGTTGGTAGGTGATCACTGAAGAGCAAGTTTAGGTGGGGAATAATAGCTCCTCCTGCCACAGCTGGGCTCTCTATGAGGGTCATTCGAATTTTAAGCTAATGGGTTCTGAGTTTGTCTTGTAAATTCGCCATTCAGTTGGTTTGAGGGCCAGTTGGATGGCTCTACCACATCTGAGCCATTGTGTACACACAGGCAACTCTATGTACCTTTTGTGTTCGCTGCTTTTAAACTCTGCATGCAGTCCTAAATGCACGCATTTCATTTATAGGGATATTTGGTCCCATTATGATCACATCTGTCTAATGGCTTCTTGCTGAGAAACTGTTATACGATTTTTTTCTCCTTTTTTTGTATTTTGATAAGGAAAGGCTGGTGTTTGACATCTGTCAAATCGCCAGAGCCGGCTGCGCATCATAGGGAACTGGGGTAGGAGCTTAACTCTTTGATTTCTTTCTTTTTGCTTAGGTCTTTTCTGTTTGTAATGATGTCTCACGTATTAGGAATTTCTCCTTTGCAAATCTTTGATATGATACCGTAGGTCTAGTACTGATGTTGGTGTTAGAAACGGCCCCCCTGCTGCGATTTGCCCATTGAAGTGGCCGATAAATAAAAAGCACGACCTCGATTCGAATCTCGTGGTGAGTGAAGAGTGTGCTTCCCGCTCTCGGAGAGCCTTAAATGTATGCTAAGCCCATTTCTGCGATGGTCTGTGATGTCTTAACAGGAGCCCGTGTCCCTTCCGAATCTTTGCATCAGAAACCCAAGTGGAGGACGCGTCAGCCGCCGAGCTCCCCCGCCTTCCAACGTCGCCGTCAGTCAGGGCGTCACAGGGCTTCTTTTTACCTCAGTGGCACTTGGAGGCATGTTTGCTTTCTTTCCTTTCTTTTTCCTTCGTGAGCAACCTGCCAGTGACTCCTGCAGATGTTTTCTTGGATTTATGTCTTTTTTTCAGTCCTTACTAGTCACCGCCCACTCACCTGGCAAACACTGAGCAGGTGCCGTGGCCAAGGCCCGATGGGGTCTGCAGGGCGTTTCCGGTAGGTCACCAACGGTTTGCTCCCCTGAGGTCTCCCTTCTCTCCCCTTTTCCTGACCACGCTGCTTGTGTACCACGGTGCCTCTTCATGGCCACGCGCCTGCAGAAGAGTCTGCATGGCTTTCTGTTTGCAAAGGCTCGAGGCTCTGCATTCTGCCTTGGTTGTTTGTAAGATACTCACTCAAGGGTCTCACCCAGCTTCACGCCCTGCCATTGATTCCCTTCAGGGACCCTCACGTGTCCAATACAGATTCTTGCCCTGGGCCTTTGTCGATGCTAGTTGTCTGTCCTGCGATATGACGACCTCGCCTCCATTCTCTCCATTTGGTTCTTACCTACATGTGGTCTAATCTTCAGAGCTGTGCGCTAGACCCCGTCCTGCATGAAGCTGTCCCCACACAAAGCAAAGAGGCCAAGAGGGCACAGGCTGGCCAGTCAAACACGTGGCTTCCAATCCTGGCTGCTCCATGTCTTAACCATGTGACCTTACTTAAGGAAATTTCTTCCTCATGTTTCACTTTTATTTTCTGTAAAATTAAAATAATATAGTAGCGATCGTATTGAGTTGTTATGAGGATTGAATAAGATCATTCAGATGAAATGTTTGCACAGTATCTGGCTTATAGGAATTGACAAATAATAAATAATAATAATAGGAAGTGTGATTATAACGTCTGTCTTCCCTTTGATCCCCACGCCCTGAGTGTTCCCTCTTCCTCGACTATCTTAGCAGGTACCTCGGACTCTTCCGAATCCTCCACGGTGCCGAGCACAACATAGGTGTTCAGTCGATGCTTATTGATTTTGAAAACATGCCATATGCTGTCTTATCAAAATCTGGGAACTAAGTTATTTCCGGGTCCGTTTGGTTGTATTTCATGGGGACAGGACAGCCACCGTCCTTTGGCGACTTGCCCCGATCTGTGGATATGTGTGGATGCTCACTTGGGCGGCAGTGGTGCAAGCGATGACCACGTGCTCTTACTTGCAGCTTCGGCAGAAGCAGGGCTTGAAAGATGTGCCAATTGTAAACGCCATTTAAATGAAATTCAACCATAGATTGCAATATAACTAAACACAGGCTGTTCTTTGTTTTCAAGTGGTTTGCAAAACATGTGTCCTCAAAATAGGTCAAGGGAAGTGAACCCATGCCATAAGTCAAGATTTCATTCATCAGACTTTTGTGCTTCCTGCTGCTGGCGGAGTATTCTGACTTAGAGTCAAGGTTAGAGTACTGTGAAATTAACTTATTCCAAAGGACACTTACCTGGTGGGCTTCCTTATCATATTCCCAGTGGGAAAGAAGGCGTTATAATGCCCTGCTTCCCTGCAAAACTCGGTTGGCCTGAAAATGTGGGAATTTACTTTTATGGAGACTCCTTGAATTTGGTCGAAAGGCAGGCGAGGGTGCCTACCGAGGGGCACACGGGGCCGAAAACCAAAGAGTGGCCGCGTTGTGAGTGCAGAGACCCTGCACTGGCGTCTTCATATCTGGATTCCAGGCCTGGCTCATCTCCTCGCTGGGTGAACGCAGTTGCAGGAACTCTCCTTGCCTCTCTGCGTGTCGATCTGCATAGCTCTCACATGCGAGTTTCAGCATTCGCTTTGCTTTACTCGCAGAAATGGCGTGAGGCTCCAGTGTGGTGATAACTGGGAGTCCTTTAAGAAATGTGGGCGTTACACAAATGTGAGCCGCCATCACCAGGACTGTCATGAAGGGGACAGAAACCGTAAGGTGGGTGCTCGGCATCCCAGGCCCACAGGAACCCCCCAGCAAGTGGACTGGGCAGGCTGGTGTGAATGGTCAGACCAGCGATGCTTCTGTTGGAAAGGCAGAGGAGGAACTAGGAATAGCTTCCATAATTTACAACCAGAGCTTTCACCCTTGTGCCGTAGCCCCTGGACTCTCTTTGTTTCCAGAGGCTTTCCTGAGGGACAATGCACGTTTTGAGAAGTCTACTTGAGCTATCAGGTGTACGAAGGAAATTCTCTCAGTCCAAGGGGAGGAAGGCAGGTATCAGTGATGGAGGCAAGCTGCAAGGAGGAGCTGCTGGATCAGACTCAGTAAAAGGGTCAGAGTGTAGGACTATATGACGAAATAGACAGTGGCTGGTGTTTGAGCTCACTCCCTACTCCTTTTATCCCGAGTCCAGCTGCCCTGCGCCCGAAGAAAGAGCTTGGCAGACCTTAACCCCAGCACCCTTGCTGTGGGGCCATTTTTGAGAGCAGGACTCAGAGGAGGGAGCCTTTTCAGTGTGAGGGGAGAGGGGTAGTGGGTAGTTTGTGGCAGGTGTAGTAGAGACGCACAGATGGCCTGGAGCCTGCATTGTCCCCAGGCTGCCTGGGCTGTTCTAAGAGCTCACACGATGCCACCCCCCCAGAAGACACCTACTGACACCAAAGGAGGAAGGGATCCTTGCACGAGAATCTCATCTGCTCAGGGTTGGGGTGGGGTTTTGTGGCAAAATTTGGGTATAAATGATAAGCTGTCCTAGGTTGTAACCACATTTGGGTACATAAATCTGGCCGGTGTAATCTTATCAATTTCCTTCTTTCCTATTCTATTCTTGAATCAGGGCAGCCCTTTGGCGAAATCTAAGTACCATCCCCTAGCCATCTTTCTTGTTTTTTTTGCCGAGTGAACTTATTCTTGATGTTGATTTTAACCACATTTCACATGTGTTAAAATGCGCTGTGTGTCTGTGAAGTGGGTGAGGTCAGAGGCACATACAGAGAGTCACGCAGACGCACAGTGATTTGCTCCCAGAGTGGCCATGATGCTTAAGCCACATCATGATCAGTGGTTAAAATGAATCCAGAGCTCCCCTTGTGGCTCAGTGGTTAACAAACACGACTAGTATCCATGAGGATACAGGTTCCATCCCTGGCCTTGCTCGGTGGGTTAAGACTCTGGCATTGCCGTGAGCTGGGGTGTAGGTCGCAGACGCGGCTCGGATCCTGCGTTGCTGTGGCTGTGGGGTAGGCAGCTACAGCTCTGATTGGAACCCTCGCCTGGGAACTTCCACATGCCATGGGTGGAGCCCTAAAAAGACAAAAAAGACCAAAAAAAGAAAAAAAAAAAAAAGAATCCAGAAATCTGATTTTATTTAACGCCTTTGCTCCGAAACCTTCAATGTGCCTGTTACGTACGTGAGGCCGAGCTCCCGGGGCCTTGCTCATGGTGAAGAAACCCAGCTTCCTTTCCTTGCTGGTTGCTCCTCCGCCTCCTTCCTCTCCACTAGCTTAGGGACATCCTTTCTAAGAATCTGCGACATAGCTGTGTGCAATTTTCATTTTTTCCATCTCACTCTGCAAATAGAAACGGGTTTCATTTTTTCTCATGTATAAAGAAATGGTGCATCTGATTTCACAGGCCAGAAAGACATGGTTGGACAGCATCCAGCAAGTCCCTGGGGAAGCCCCTAAAATTACCCTCTGCCTTATGGACAGTCCAGATTGTTTGTCTGTGTGGCTGGGGAAGATGGGGGCAGGGAAGAGGGGTTTGGGGAATGAAATTTTCTCGTGCCCAGATGCTGCGAGTGAGTCAGATGGCTGGGTGAGTACCCTGGTGCCTACTGTGATTTTCAGGAGTCCATTTGCCGGGCTTGGCTGTGCAGGCAGCGGGGTGGACCCTCTGGGTTCCTAGTTAATGCAGCTCCCTGTCTCTGCTTGTTGTGTGGGCTTCTTTTAAGTGTGAATACTTCCTGGATAAATAGACACTTCTCTTGGCTTTTATCCCGAGGTATAGCTTCGATTTGGAGTTGCTGTGGGTTAGAATGAGGAAGAAATATGCCCTCACTTAGCAGAGTTGGTGGGTAGTAGACAATAATAACAGTTCTTGAGAATTCACCAAAATACCTCACATACGTAATTTCATTAGAAATGGAGAAACAGTTGGGGGCTATTTTACTCTATTTATGGATGAAAAAATGAAGAACCAGGGAATTCCACCCTATTGGAAAGCAGCTTGGGTTTAAAACTGTCCAACAGCCTCGCAGATGGTAAGAATAATTTATCACTTTTTTTCTATATATATCTTACTCAATAAAATTGAGAAGGTAGCACTATAAAAACACCAACAGTTGAAATCATTAATATGGGAGTTCCTGTCATGGCGCAGCGGAAATGAATCCGACTAGGAACCATGAGGTTGCAGGTTTGATCCCTGGTCTCGCTCAGTGGGTGAAGGATCCGGCGTTGCCCTGAGCTGTGGTGTAGGTCGCAGACGCGGCTCGGATCTGGGGTTGCTGTGGCTGTGGTGTAGGCCGGCAGCTGTAGCTCCAATTCGACCCCTAGCCAAAGAAATCATTAATATGGAGTTCTTTGAAAATCATCAAGCAGTGCAGAAAATACAGTTGGAACAATGCAAGGTAGGTGTGCATAAAATATTGTTATTTAAGTGAAAACTTCCAGCGTTACCAAAGGTCCCTTCCGTTTCTGGCCTCGCAGAACTCAGTAACAGATGGGAGCAGCTTCGGTGATCTGTTTCCAAAATCATTTCCAAGCCTTTCCTTGTCCCACAAAATGAGCATAAATGCCACCTGCCGTCTCTAACCATCCCTCTCTCTTCCCTCTCGGTCCTCTTATCAGTGCATGAGGAGCTCCCCAGGAGCTCCAGGAGTGAGCAGATTGACGATTCTCCCTAGACAAACGTCTGAAGGTACCGCGTGGCGGGGTGACTGCCCACGGTGTGAGGTTAGGGGTCCCTGGTCCTGCTGGTGCTGAGCGTGTTATCAGGAGGAGAGAATAACCGACCCACTGTGTGGCTCCGCTCTGCGGTTTTGAAGCACGCCGGGTCTCTTCCAGAGCTTTCGAAGCCCTGTTGTCCTCCCTGGACGGGTTTAGAAGCTGAGGTTCAGAGGGAGACAGCCAGTGTCCCAAGATAGTCGCAGCCAGGGATCCGGGGAACTGAGCCGTCAACTCTGGGTCTTCTGTTCCCTCCCCCGCTTCGAGGGCAGGCTCGGTGTTGGGGTGAGGCCCTCGCCAGCGCCAGGAAGCCTCGGCGTCTCATGTGCCTCAGTCGTTTCCACGCTGGCTCCGCCGTCCCGAAGGCAGAGGTGCGGCCCTCCCACTCCCTGCCCTTCAATGGTCACCTTCTAGAGGTCAAGCCAAACCTCTCCTCAGTCACCTGTCATTTGTTCGTGGGACTGTAGGCAAGCGACTCAGCTTCTCTGAGCTCCCGTGTCTTCATCTGTGCCCTGCGGACGGCGCTTGTTATGAGGATTAAGTGAGAAAATGCGGATCAAGTGTTGAGCCCTAGGCCTGGCACGCAACTCCCTGTGAGGTCACCTTTCTTCTGCTGCTTATTTAGAAAATGTTTCCACTTCACGGTTGGGCTTGAGTTGCAGTGTAGCCCGGTTCTCCTTGGAGTAATTTTTTGGAGGTGCGTGGATGTGCGACGGGAGCGGGAAGGGCCAGGAGAAGGTGTCCGCTGTCTCCTTGGTCCCTGGCTCACATGAAGACCGAATCAGATGCCCGAGGACCAGGGGCGATACAAAGTTGGTTTGATACTTATTTTTTCCTGGGTGAGTAAACCGCTGTTGACTTTTCTTTCCTGAGCCTCTTCCCTCACATACTGTGCTGATTGCTCTTTGAACAACTGTCTGTTTAACCCCATCTCTACGCCCTCTTCATGTGATTGGTGCTGTCAGGATTACAAAAGGAACAAGACCTAGGCTCTTGCCAAGGTTTACCTGAAGAGATTCCACTTCGAAGCACAAAACCGGAGGACTCTTCTAAGCTGAGGCTGGTAGGAAACCACTGGGCCTGTTCTAGGGAAAGATTTCACAGGCTCTTTGCCCGGAATGCTTCCAAGTGCCGTGACACCCATTCAAAAATGTTTTCTAAAGGAGGAGCTGATGTCAGAGGAAATTCTCTTTTTCCAAACCGGTGCTGCAAATAGGCAGAGTACGTTATCACTTGTGTTTCGCCCCTTTTCGAGTCAGCAGAAATGATTAAAAATGGCAAGGTGGGGTTATGTCGGGGGTCACATCCGATGAAAAGCCTTTTTAAAACTATGCCTTCTTGTTGGATTTTCTGATTTTGTTTTGTAGTGCCCTAGGCACGTTACTTTCCTCATGGGTAAAATGTTCTAAATAGTAACAGCTCCCTGGTTTTGTCTTGCAGATTTCGGGAGCTATGGTGTGAAAGCCCTTATAGCATAGACCCTGGCGCATGGTAGCAAATGATCCAGTCAGCAGTATTTTTTTCTCTGTGGTGGTGGATATGCTCCTTGTCTTTTTAGACCAGGGGCTTAAATTAAGTCCTCCTTTTGAAGCGCCTCCTCCTGTCCTGCACCCCCTTTATTCTGCTCTCCTCTGGAGCATTTCAATACTGTCTGCAATGCAGCATGGCTTTACCTGGCCCATCAAAGAGTTAACAATGTTGTGCCCCAGCCTTTCTAGTTTGCTGCGGCTACTTCATCAGAGAAATCGTTGCGGCTCTTTTTGTGCAACTCATTGATGTCCAAAGCCACTAATTAGGAAGCGGGACTATAGAAAATCAATCTTCACTAACACTGGCATTCTTCCAATTTAAGCCATTGGTTTGCTTGCGTTCTTTGTGAAAACTTGTTGAGATCTAAAATTATCCCAGATGTCCACAGCAGAGGGTTCTGATAGGTTCTAGGTGTTAGAATATAGAGCATTTGAACATTAAATACACAGTCAGGATTTGGAAGGGATGCAGCACATCACGTGAACTCGCCAGACAGTGGGTTTGTACTCAGGACACCATTAAAGAAGCTCCAGGCAAAGATGGGACGGGTGCTATTCCATGAGCGTCTAGCCTACGCAGAGGAAAGAGGATCGTGTTAGGTCTAGTTCCCTTTGCAGCTTTAGTTCTTGATCTTTCTCCACTGTGTGCTCTGGGCAGTCCACCTGTGTGAAATACATCCATGGGATTCTCTTGGCCTCAGCATCTAATTGGGTGTGGCCCAATTGGTTAGAGTTTGGAGGGAGTGAAGATGCTGAGGGCAAGATATTTATTGCCCTGACTCACTCTTTGCAAGGTCACCTTGAACTTCCTGTGTCTGTCTACCTGAAACCACAGCTCCTGTAAGGTGGTCCTCTCCATGCAGCCTGTCTCTAGCCTCCTGTGACTCTCCTTCTTCTTGCTACTTCAAGAGTGGGTAATTGGGCGTGTTGCTTGCTCCGAAACATTGTACCAGGGCCTTGTGGTTTTTCTTACACCGTTCTTGCATCTTTGTAAAATTGTACTGAACTTTCCTTAAATTACCTAATTTGTGTATGTCATCTGTGTCCTGTGAGAACCCTGACCGATAGACGAACAGTAGCAACTTCCCCTTGAAAGACCAAAGTGACCATCTGAATTACTGGTTTGCAAAAATTCTGCATGCCCTGCTAAAGAGGCAGGTAAAGGAGGGTGAATATTCACAAGGATGACATATAGAGATGTGGCTTGTGTTGGTTGTGGTGGTGGTTCCATGGAATGTCATTTGGGCCAAATGAGATTTTATTAGAGTTTTGGTAAATGCCAGAGTCTTCTAAGAGTAGAGCCTTTAGAGATGAAGTGGAAAGCTGAGTGTGTTGCATCTCAACTTCTCCACTTGCAGGTGAGGAACCTGAATTGCCAGGAAGAGAGGTGAGTTCCCCAAGGTCAGCCGCTGAGTATGTGGCAAAGTTGGGTCTTGAACTGGGCCTCGTGGCTTCAGGGCTAGTGTTTGTTCTCCTGCTCCAAACTGTGGAAAACAGTTCAGTTTCATTTCCGTTAAGCACACTGCATGGATTTGACTTTCTTTGGTCGGCTCGCAATGAGCTAGAATTGTACTTGAGCACATGGTCGTGGATTTGGCTTTGTTGTTAAACAGGAAATGAAGTGCAAGTGAAGAATTTCGGCGTACGATAATTCGTCCGTCACACGAGTTCGGACAAATAGGACAATGTTAGGAAGATGTTAAAGCTGTTTTAGAATTGGTTTATTCACAAGGGAATTTTTTTTTTTCTGGGTGGTACTTTTGGTTTCAGAAAACATCATATATACTTGTGTTGAATGATGGTTTATAAAAATGCTTGGAAAACCGTCCGAATCCCTGAATGTGTTTCCTTATTATGAGAGTTGGGGGAACTGGCCTCTGCTCACGGTTTTATTTCGGAAAAACGTCTGATTTTCTGTCCCGTACGTGGTGTGTATACACCCTGAAAAGCGGTGTGGTGGTTGTGTGGAAGGTATCTGAGTTTCTGCCCTTAAGATAAGAACCCCCGGTGCTGTTATCTGGGGAGGAGGGTGGAGGCATCTGCCAGACACGTGGGATAGAGCTTATATCCCAACTGGAAGATAAACAGGGAAAGACGTCCTGCCTAAGTCCGCGGTTAGGAAAACCTGTCAGCAGCCCTCAGTTAAAGGGCCTCCCTGATGGCAAAAGGCTGAGAGTGTTCACTTCGCACTAAGTCTCTCCTCCCTCTTTGCGCGGTCGGCAGGGAAAATGCTAATTACCGAGTGTTTGTCTCGTTGATAAATGAAATCATGATAGTCGTTCTTGTAGTATTTTAGGAGTAAGAAAGGGAGTCGGTCTAATTTGTTTTTAAAAGTCCAGCTTGTAACTGCTGGGCTAGATGCTCACACCTTGGGGGTATTACATTGCTATACGTTGTGTGTGAGTGTGGTGACAGTGTTTCTATTTAGGTTTGCATGTAGAAAAATCAGATTGTAAATATTGTCTTTTTTTTTCTTTAATGGTTGCATCCACGGCACATGGAAGTTTCTGGCCCAGGGATAGAATCCGAGCCACAGCTGCAACCTATCCCACAGCTGTGGCAACGCTGGATCCTTTAACCCACTGCGCTGCACCTGGGATCAAACCTGCACCTCTGCAGCACAGTCAGATTCTTAACCCACTGTGCTACAGTGGGAACTCCATTTAGTTATTATCTTTTTAATAAATTAAAAAGTGAAACTGCTTAGGTAAACAAGTCAATAATAGGTTGATTGAAATCAATTTTACTATGAAACATCATTTTTCTTATACATGAAACCTTGCAAATTAATAACATAAGCTGTTTCTTGGCTTCAGTGTTTGTGCTTTGCTCCACAGAAACAATGACTCACATCAGCTAAATGTGTTAGTTTTCCTTGTACCTTTGGAGTGTGCTGGGATGATGTTTGCTTTAATTCTGCTTCCCTGGATAAGGCTGCACAGTACTATGTCACATGCATATTTTAGAATTTTGAGCTGTCACTTTTCCCCTGTGTAGTGCAAATACATGCCATCCCCTTTGAAACACCATACATGGGTCCTTTTTTTTAAAAAAAAAAAAAATCAAGATTGACTTATCTATCTTTTGAATGGTGGAGCTTTCAGAGAAACAGACCTGTAGAAGAGAGAATGGTTATCTATATGCTTAGCCATGTGTAAAAAATATATATATAATTTTTTTTTGCACTATTTGGGGCCGCACCCCCAGCATATGGAAGTTCCCAGGCTAGGGGTTGAATCAGAGCTGTAGCCACTGGCCTACACCACACCCACAGCAACACCAGATCCAAGCCGCGTCTGTGACCTACACCACAGCTCACGGCAGTGCCAGATCCTTAACCCACTGAGCAAGGCCAGGGATCGAACCTGCATCCTCATGGATACTAGTCAGATTTGTTTTGCTGAGCCATGACGGAAACGCCCTAAAAACTGTATTTTGACAGTGACGTTTCCTCCAAAAAGCAAGTTAAGTAGAAAGTGAGGCCCTAGTCCTCTGGGGTGCGTACCCAGTGTTCCCTTCCTGCCCATCCTGTCCAGTTAGTTGTCCTCATTTGACCCCTCAGTGGAGGAATGCAGATCTGCGGGTTGCAGGCCTCAGGCTGGGCCGGATCCGTGACTGGGGGAGACTCTGTAGGTGTCTTTTCCTGCTTCCTCTCTTCCGTCGACAGTGGTAAGAACTCCCACTTGGAAAATGCACAGTTAACTCACTTTTTTCCTTCTTTTTCTCTCTTTCTCTTCTGTATTTTGAGCGTAAAAGCTGTTCCTTAGGAGAAGTCCAGCAAGATTTCTTGCTGTCTCTAATTTTACTCTCTTCATTCCATACTGCAACAAATACGGAGTTAGTGTCTAAGCAAGAAGCTCAGTGTTAGTGAAAATAACCATGTTTATTTCTTCACTGTTGTGTCCTCATCACAGAGCAGTGTTTCCCAAATAGCAGAATTAATCAACAATGAGGAACTTCATAAATCCATGCCACGCATTTTCCGTAGACCTTCCTCTTTCCCCATCACCGAGGAAACTTGAAAAACGTCTACTCTATGGTTTTCCGTATTCAGGCCTGTAAGAGACTTGAAGGTTATGAATACAGCTATCATTCCCCAAAGGTTCCTTGTGTCCCTTTATAGGCCCCCCCAAAAGTGGCATATCAAATACTTTTTTAGGGATATAAAATACTTTTATTTAAGCATATAAAATACAAAAAAGTATTTTATATGCCTAAATATGTAAAATTTAGGCATGCATGCAGGTAAAATTTAGGAATGTATGCATATAATATTTAGGCAGTATGCAAAAGTTCCCCAGCCAAGGATCAAACCCAAGCCCCAGGAGTGACAACATCAAGTCCTTAACTGCTAGACCACCAGGGAACTCTAAGACACTTTTTTTTTTGGGATGCACCAGCAGCATACGGAGGTTCCTGGCTAGGGGTTGAATAGGAGCTGTAGCTGCTGGCCTCCACCACAGCTCACAGCAGTGCTGGATCCTTAACCTACTGAGTGAAGCCAGGGATCAAACCCGCATCCTCTTGGATGCCAGTTGGGTTCGTTAACTGCTGAGCCACGATGGGAGCTCCTACGACACTTTTTTGATGAGCTCCTTTTCCTTTTCTCTTTGGCCTTGAAGGCTTATGGATTTGACTCTTTTCAAACCTGACTTCAGGAGTTCCCCTTGTGGCTCAGTGGTTAACGAACCCAACTAGGATCCATGAGGATTTGGGTTCAACAATCCCTGGCCTTGCTCAGTGGGTTAAAGGTCTGGTGTTGCTGTGAGCTGTGGTGTAGGCTGCAGACATGGATCTCTCATTGCTGTGGTTGCCCAGCCACATCCTAAAAAAGCAGAAACAAAAAACAAAAAACCTGACTTCATCTGCTTTTAAACATTAAGGCAGCTAGAATGTTAGAATGTGATTTTGTCCATCTTTGGGGAAGGCGCTAGACCTTAAAATATTTTAGGATGACTTTGGTTGTAAATTTTGAGATATATTGTGATAACATTAACGTTGTTCAAGTTGATTAACAGTATTTGTATGTACCTGACATTTTTAGTTGATATAGTTGAAACTGTTCATTATTTTCAATTGTAGAGCATAGCATTTAATGTAGTTCTACCTCAATTAAAAAATTTTTTGTATATATATTTACATCTTTTGAGGCATTTACATCATTTGATTACTATTAATTAGTTGGAACACAATAAATACAGAGTTTTTTTGCACAAATTCCCAGATGTTCATAATTTCGAAAGGTGGCTACAAAAAATGAAAATGGAAAAAATGTTCTTGTTTTTATAAATACCACATTAGCTTGAAATATTAAAACTATCTGTGAACTTTTGCTGCCACGACTTCTAAAAGCCCTTGATTTTTCTGCTTGGCAGTGACCTTGTCCTGCTTGTCCTGTCCATGGTGCTGAAAGCAAACAGTTTTATTAGACCTAGAACATGATGGTGACATGAGAAATTTCCAGACCAGTGCCCCCATTTTCAGAGGAGAATTATAGAAGGTGAACTCATTCACCTAATTTGATGTAGTTTGTAGTGGCTGATCAGGACCTCGTCCTGCTTGTCCTGTCCATGGTGCTGTTATTTTTTTCATTCTTCGCCAGGCTAGCAAACCTGGCTTTGAACCTAGAGGACCTCTAGTGGAGTTTAATGCACAGAAATCTTGGGTTCAGTTTGCAAAATGAGGCTTCATAAACCCTTTGGACACATGGAAATATGTAGAGGGTTTGCTTTTTTTTCCTTTTTGGGTACACTGATGACGTTTTCATCAGCTTCTAACAACCCTGCTACAACTCTACTTGTGAGGGCTATAAACCCTTCTGGGAAAAAAAATGGAAAATTCTGAAGCATTTGAGTCTTTTGAAAGCCTTCCTAATATTTTATCTAATTTGGGAGTGCTTTCCAAATATGAAAATTATCTTAGGGCTGACTATTTAAATTCAGTGTCCACTCATGGTTTTTAAAAAATATTTGGGAAAGGTAGCAAGGTATTGAAGAATAAATCTTGAGACTTCTAGGTAAAAATTCTGAGATAAAATATGGGCCAGGCTTATAAACCATGCTTAGAGGAATTTTATTTGGTAAAGG
Organism: Sus scrofa; assembly: GCF_054392235.1. NCBI lineage: Eukaryota > Metazoa > Chordata > Mammalia > Artiodactyla > Suidae > Sus > Sus scrofa. The sequence goes on from NC_139390.1 coordinate 142,518,048, forward strand.
GTTTATTTCCCTTACTAGTAGCTTGAAATGCTCCTTAATTTGTTCTTGCATGTTGGATTGCTAATTTTATTTTTCTCTTTTTGTCTTCATTTGACTGTCTTTTAGAAACATTTGAAATCTGTTTTGGTACCCCCTTTTAATAAGGTTACTTGTATTTTATTTAGAATATGGGGGACATTTTAGAACAATTCAGATATTTTGTCTTCCAAATATATCTACAGGGAAAACAGCAAGAAACATCCCTTAAGTTAAATCTATGTACTCATTGTATTAGGCAAGCACATGTATTTCTTTTTCCTTTTTTTGTTGTAATATTCTTTTTTAAAATTCAAATATAGTTGATGAACAATGTAAGTTACAGGCGTACAACATAGTGATTCACAGTTTTAAAGGTTACGCTCCATTTGTAATGATAAAGTGTTGGTTATATTTCCTGTGTTGTATAATGTATCCTTGTGGCTTATTTAATCCGTAGTAGTTTGTATCTCCTAATCCCCCACCCTATTCTGCCCCTCTCCCCACCACACTAATTTGTTCTCTGTATCTGAGTCTGTTTCTTTTCTGTTATATTCACTAGTTTGTTGTATTTTTTAGATTCCACGTGTAAGTGATATCATACAGTATTTGTCTTTCTCTGTCTGACTTATTTCACTTAGTGTAATGCCCTACAAGTCCATCTATGTTGTTGCAAATGGCAAAATTTCATTCTTTTTTATGACTGAGTAATATTCCCTTGTATGTATATACCACATCTTCTTTATCCGCTCATCTGTTGATGGACACTTAGGTTGCTTCCAAATCTTGGCAGTTGTAAATAATGCTGCTATGAGCATTGGGGTGCATCATACTATTTACTCTTAACTGTACTAGGAAAAAAATTAATTTATGACATTGTACTGACTTAGCCTTCTTGTAATTTAGTTTTTTTAAAAACAAACACTTGGAGTTCCTGTTTTGGTTTGGCAGTAAAGAACCTGACTCCTATCCATGAGGATGCAGGTTTGACCTCTGGCCTCCCTTGGTAGGTTAAACATCTGGTGTTGCCATGAGCTGTTGTGTAGGTTGCAGACGAGGCTCAGATCTGGCATTGCTGTGGCTGTGGTGTACGTCAGCAGCTGCAGCTCTTATTCGACCCCTAGCCTGGGAACTGCCCTATGCCAAGCATGCGGCCCTAAAAAGACAAAAATAAAATAAAATAAAATAAAACAAAAACAAAACCCAAACTCTTGTTTTATACAAGCTTTATTGAAGTGTACTTGACATATAATAATTTTCTCTAAAAGTGCACAATTGCTGTAAAGTGTACAATTTGATAGTTTTTGACATTTGCATACACATGTGAAATTAGCATAATTGAGGTATGAATATATCTGTCATTCCCTAGAGGCTCCTTGTGTCCCTTTATAATCTCTTCCTCTGTCCTCACCTCTACCCACAGGCAACCACTGACTTGTCTTCTGTCTTTAGGAGTTAGTTTGCATTTTCCAGAATTTCATATCCGTGGAACCATGTAGTTTGTACTCATTTTTTTTCTGTGCCTTTATCTTGTTATTTCGTGTGGCCCATATGCCTCTGTTTCTTCATTTTCCTTGATTCTCTGTGTTGGTTTTATGCATTAGCTAAAATAGCGACCTCTCCAGTCTCGAGGTTGTGGGCTTGTAGGAGATGAGCTTTGTCGTTCACCGGTACTCTCTTGGGCCTTTGTGCTCATCCTTGCAGCCTACTTTGTTTTCACTGGCTGCCGGTAGTTGAGAGAGTGCCAAGACTTGCCAGGGTCTCAAAAGGGAGGATCTTAGCTAGCATCTAGATTCGGGCTGTTTGGAAGCCAGACTCTCCGGCAGCAGCTCTTGCTGTGTGCAAACATACCTCTTTTCGGTGAAGACTGGAAGGCGGCTGTCTGCCTGCTCCTCTGCCACTGAGATTTTGTGCTCATTTTGTCTCGTTTCTTTCTCCTGTTATTTTGATCACTCCATGTTATTGTGTGTATCGATAATTCCTTCTTTATTTTTCTGAGAGTATTTTATTGTATGACTGTGCCGTGGCTGGTCTATTTATTCACCTACTGATGAACATTTGGATTGTTTAGAGGTTTTGGCTCTTACAAAGAAAGTTGTGATGAATATCATGTACGAGGAGACATATGTTTTCATTTCTCTTGGTCATGCTAGAAGTGGAATGGCTGGGTCATGTAGTAGGTGTTCACTTATCATTTAAGACATCGCCTGACTATTCTCCAGGGTGATTGACCATTTTACTCTTTCACTGGTGGTGCATGATTGTTCCAGCTCTTCCACACCCTCACGAGCACTTGGTGTGCTTCGCCTTTTAAGTTTTAGCCATTGTAATAAGTGTATCTCATCGTGGCTTTACTTTATGTTTCCCTGGTGACAAATGATGTTGAGCATCCTCTCATGGCCTTATTTGCCATCCATACATTTTATTTGGTGAAATGTCTGCTCAAATCTTTGGCCTATTTTGATTTTTCTTCTTTTTGCTGGGTTTCGAGAATTCTTTATGTATCCTAGATACAAGGACTTTACGAGTTAAAAGATTTGCAAGTATTTTCTTCTGGTCTGTGCCTTATCTTTTTACCCTCTTAACAGTATCTTGCGACAAGAAGTTTTGCATTTTTATGAACTTCAATTTTTCCTTTTATCGATCATGCATTTGATGTTGTATCTAAGAAATATTTATTTAATCCAAGGCCATAAAGATTTTCTCCTGTATTTTCTTGTAGAAAATTTCCAGTTTTACATTTTACATGTAGGTCATCTATCCATTTTGAATTAATTGTTGCACATAGTTTGAGGTTTGAATCAAAGTTTTTTTTTTTGCACATGGATGTAAAATGAATGCTGTCATTTATTGAAAAGATGATCCTTTATCCACCAAAAATCACCTTTTCGTATTTGTCAAAAAAACACTTGTCTGTGGGAGCTGTATACTTTCTGCTCACTTTTGCTGTGAACCTAAATCTGCTTGAAAAGATAGTCTCTAAAAAAAGAAAGAAGTGGGAGTTCCCATTGTGGCTCAGCGGAAATGAACCAGACTAGTGTCTGTGAGGATGTGGGTTCGACCCCTGGCCTCACTCAGTGGGTTAAGGATCCAGCGTTGCAGCGAGCTGTGGTGTAGGCCGTAGATGCGGCTCAGATCCTGAGATGCTGTGGCTGTGGCGTAGGCCAGTGGCTGCAGCTCCTATTTGACTCCTAGTCTGGGAACTTTCATATGCTGCAAATGTGGCCCAAAAAAAAGAAAAAAAAGAAAAAAGGAGGAAAGAAAGGAAGAAAGTGACCAAAGCAAACAAAAATCACTTGTTCACGTATGTAAGCTTATTTCTGAACTCTCTATTGTGTGCCATTGGTTTATTTGTCTATCTTTGTACCCATAGAAAACAATCTTGAATACAGTAGCTTTATGATAAGTCTTAAAATCAGATTCTCTCACTTTGCTATTCTTTATCAAAGTTGTTTTGGCTACTCTAGGTTCCTTGAATTGCCATATAAATTTTAGAATCAACTTACCAATTTTTTCAAAGAGCATGCTGGGATTTTTTTTTTTTTTTGAATCTGTAGATCAATTTGGGGATAACTGACTTTACAACAATATTGTATATTTGACTCATAAGCATGATGTGTCTTTGCATTCATTTAGGTCTTTTAACATTTTCATCAGCAACATTTTATAATTTTCAGTGTCTAGGTTTTGCATCTTTTACATCTTTGCAGTGTACATTTTGTGTTAGATTTATCCTAAAGTATTTTGTTTTGACTGCACCCATGGCATATAAAAATCCTTGGGCCAGGGATTGAACCTGAGCCATAGCAGTGATAACACTGGATCCTTAACTGCTAGGCCACCAGGGAACTTGTATGTATTTTGTATTTTTAATGTTATTGTAAATTGCATTGTTTTTTTAAATTTCAATTTCTGATTATTCATTGATTGTACATAAAAATACCATTGGTTTTTGTCTATTAATCTTTGATCCCACAAAATTGCAACCTCTGTTTGCCTTTCTGTAGATTTCATTATATTTTTCTATGTAGGCAATTATATTGACGTATTTTTCTTTTACTACTTTAAAGATATTGCTCCCTGTCTTTTCTGTACCCTGTTTCCCGTGAGAAACATGCTGTCGTCCTTATATTTGTTCTTACGTATATAAGGTGTCTTTTTCCCTGGACTGCTTTAAAGCTTTTTCTTTATAGCACTGATTGGAATAATCTTATTATGGTGTGCTTTGGTATCATTCTCTCAGGCTTATTGTGCTTGACGGATGTACGTTTCTTGGTTCTGTGGGTTAATTTTAATTAAAGTTGTAATATTTTCATTGATTAAGTTTTCATTCCTTATCTCCTCATCTTTGGGAATCCAACACATGCATGTTAGGCCTCTTGAAGTTGTCCCACAGCTCACTGATTCACCATTTATTCTTTTTTTTTTTTTTTTTTTGCTTTTTAAATTTTTTATTTTTATTTTTAGGGCCACACCTGCGGCATATGCAAGTTTCCAGGCTAAGGGTCCAATAGGAGCTACAGCTGCCGGCCTATGCCACAGCCACAGCAACCCCAGATCTGAGCCGCATCTGCGACCTACACCACAGCTCATGGCAACACTGGATCCTTAACCTGCTGAGCGAGGCCAGGGATCGAACCCACGTCCTCATGGATACTAGTTGGGTTCGTTAACCACTGAGCTATGACAGGATATTTTGGGTTCCTGTAAGTATTTTTGTGCTTGTTTTGGAATGCAGTTAAGTTACTTGGAAACAGTTTATTCCTACCAGGTCTTATTTTAGACTTGTTAGGCTCTCCTGGAAGTGTGTCAGTCTAGGGGAACTACTCCCCACTTCTGAGAGGGCCCTCTTCCTGGGAGCCTACACCCAATGACCCTGCTTTACGAGGTTTCCCTGGGCCGCCCCTGTTCTCAGTCTTAGGTCAGCTCTGGGTGTTGTTCTTTTTAGTCCTTTCAAGCAGGTGCTTTCCCTGACTGACTGTGTCCTCACATTTATGCAAATTGGTACCCTGCTCAATTTTTAAAAGATCCCCTGCACGTATTTGGCGCTCTCTCTGGGAGAGTCTCCCCTCTGTGGTTGTCTGTTGTATCCACTCTCGCTGCCTTGGTCTTCCAGACTTTTCCTCTGTCTTTTGAACCCAGGGAGTGAGTGAGCTGGATTCCCTCTTCCTGGTAAACCCTCTCAAGACCGTATATGCAGGCGCAAATGTGGGTCTCACCTGATTTCTTTCTTATCTCTCAGCGGCCAGGGTTCCTCATTGCCTGCTATGCAGCATCCTGAAAAGCATTGTTATATAAATATATATATATATATTTGGTGGTGGTGGTTTCAGGTAGGAGGGTAAATCTTGTCTCTTTTACTTCAGATATTCTTCTTCTTATTGGGGGAGTCATTATCTGCTAAACCCTGTGCAATAAGCTAAACCATTATAATAAGTGTAGTTGTAGGAATTAAGAAGTTGAAGTCATTTCCAGAGTGACAGGAGAAACATACATGGATGACGGGAGGGACGGGAATGACCTCCTGTCTGAAAGCTAAGTAGGATCTGGAAACACGCAGAAAAAGTGTCGCATCCCTGCAGTCGGAAACAGTCCTCGGGTCGCAGGACTGCGGAGACATGAGTGTGCAAGACTTTTGTTGCTAACGATTTTAAGGGACTGGTCTCCATACTTACCTGAAGGAATCCTTTTAGCTTCCATTTATGTATGTATGTGTGTCTTTTTAGGGCTGCTTCTGTGGCATATGGAGGTTCCCAGACTGGGGGTCTAATCAGAGCTGTAGCCGCCCGTCTATACCACAGCCACAGCAACGAGAGATCGTTAACCACTGAGCCACGATGGGAACTCTTTAGATGAAAACTCTTAAGAGATGTGAAGTTTAGCCACTTGGGAACTTGTCGTTTGTTAATACCAGGTGTAAGTTTTCAACATCAAGTTAGTTTATAAGAGTTTTTATTGTCAGTAGTAAACAAGGGTTAAATAAATGGGTTTTGGAATCAAGCAGATCCGTCTTTGCACTGGCTTTGTCATTTATTAGCTGTTTCCTTAGACGAGTTACTTTTCTTAGTGTCAGTTTCCTCATCTTTAAAATGGGCAACATGAGGGTTGTTATCAGGATTAAGGGAGGTTGTTCCTATGAAGTACTTGGAACCGAGCTTGGAACAGATGGAGCCCTTGTAAGTGCTACCTGCCCTTCTATGTTAAGGGCGTGAACATGGAATTGAAGTTGCATTAAAATATTTTTTTTTTTTTTGTCTTTTGTCTTTTTTGTCTTTTGTCTTTTTGTTGTTGTTGTTGTTGTTGCTATTTCTTGGGCCGCTCCCGCGGCATATGGAGGTTCCCAGGCTAGGGGTCGAATCGGAGCTGTAGCCACCAGCCTACGTCAGAGCCACAGCAACGCGGGATCCGAGCTGCGTCTGCAACCTACACCACAGCTCACGGCAACGCCGGATCCTTAATCCACTGAGCAAGGGCAGGGACTGAACCTGCAACCTCATGGTTCCTAGTCGGATTCGTTAACCACTGCGCCATGACGGGAACGCCGCGTTAAAATATTTTGTACTATTTAGTTTTCTGACATAAAACCATCTGTTTGTTTTCCTCACTGACTCTTGTAGCTAAAAAAAAAAAAAACCCTGTGCTCTAATGTAATATTCCTTTATTCATTTTATTTATTTATTTTTATTTTTTATCTTTTTAGGGCCACACACGTAGCATATGGAGCTTCCCAGACTAGGGGTCCAATTGGAGCTGTAGCCTCTGGCCTACCCCACAGCCACAGCAACACCGGATCCAAGCCTCATCTGTGACTTGCACCACAGCTCATGGCAACACCGGATCCTTAACCCACTGAGTGAGGCCAGGGATCGAACCTGTGTCCTCATGGGTGCTAGTCAGATTCATTTCCGCTGAACTACGACGGGAACTCCCTTTTATTCATTTCTTAAGCTCATTTTATTGCGTATTCTTAGTCTTTGCCCACGTGATGGTAAACATCTGGATAGAAAATGAGAAAGTGATAGGTCTGGACGACTGGGTTCCTCGTGGCGGCCATGCCGGATCAAGCAGATGGCTTGGCCTGAATTTATGTGTGTTTCCCTCCCAACTTCGTGTCTGGATTTCTTTTTTCTCCTCTGTTATCCCTGTCCTATTCAAGTTGGCATCTCCTCCCAGCAGTCTGTCTTTTGGGGTTTCTTTCTGGAAGGGAGTTTTGCCTAGTTACTTTTGAGACTTTGTAGGAACCAAGCTTTAGATGGTTACTGAGTTAGTTTTGAGACTTTGTAGGAACCCCTTTGGATGTTACTGAGAACCTCTTGCACTTCAAGTGGAAATGGGCTGAGTTCATGTCTGATTCAGCCACTGTCTTCACATCGGCCCACTGCGTTTTGTAGTGAGCACTTGTTGACACTTTGTGGGTTTTCTGTTCTCCGATCCATCAGATACCCTTTGCTTCTTTTTTAACTCCTACATGACAGGGGTACCACATGGATCTTGTGGCTGCGTGTGGCTTATCCCCATCTGCTCATGTTTCCAGGTCCCTGGGGACGTCTTATCACCTAATTGTCACCATTCGATGTAAGTACATACACGGGCTTTTGGTTTTCGTGTCCTACTTGCTCTGTCTGTTTTTATGAGGCATGTGGGGAGATTTAAAAACTATATTGTGGCTGCTGTCATGTTCCAGAATTCCCCCCGATCAGAATGTTTTTCACATTTATCTCTCCCCTTGAGACATAGCCAGCAGTTTTCTGGAAGCTCTGACCCAAAGGTTAATGAAATGGAAACTAGATTGTAATAGAAAGAAACTGGCCTAGTTGGAGGTGGCTTGCTAGTGGGATTATTTTAATGCAACCATTTAATTTTTCTCAATGTATCTGTCTATGGCTTAGGGTCCATTAATTCCTTATTATTTAATTTGCAAATATGATGACACTGTGTGTATCATTTTATGCATTTTGGATATGCCGTGAGTCAATTTCCGTTCTGTCCTATAAACATGAGAAATACCAGAATTTTTTGACATAGCACCCTTAGCTTAAAATTCAGGTATTGGTTCTATGGCCAACGTCAGAATTGTTGAGGGATTTTCCTTTTTAGCATGTTGAACACTTTTTTTTAATGTCTTCCTGTTGATCTGGGTTTGCTTTCTTTTCTTTCCGTGACCTCTTGTTTTTCTTGGTCTTAAAAATCATTCAAGTTGGAAATGTTGCAGGTTACAAGCTTTTTTAGGGTTTTCATTGACTTCAAACCTAGAGAGTGTCAATTAAACCAATGCAATTTCTTTTGGAATGTTTCCTTTCTTTTTTTGAGGAAATTAATCACTGCAGGAATAAACGTCATCTGGTCATTGGAAACCTTACAGATTTTTGATCAAGTTTAGAACTGATTAGAAGGAGTGCTGGCCGTGGTGTGGGGTGAGAGGGAAAGGAAGGGAGCAGAATTAATTATCTCCCCAATCTGTCTCCCTCCAAGGGCATCTTCTGCAGCATCATTAGTATGAGCGTATTGTTAGACCTCACCGTGAAAGGCAAGTGTGTTAGTGATTTTACCTGATTCACGGGAGAGGAAGTAGGAATCTGAGAAATTCATAAAAGTCCAAGAAGGTATAATTAACTCCCAAACGTCTTCCTTGCGGTCTATGTTCTAGAACAGAAATAGCTGAACTTTTACCAGCCTTAATCATTAATGACCTACACTCTCCCGGATAGTAGCAGTTCTCACTTAATTTTCAGAGAGATTCAGAAAGCTCTCATTTTCAAAACTGTAGAAATGACTTCTGATCACACATGTTTTTGTGTGTAAATGGGCCCTGGTGTAGCTGGATGATTCAGAGGAAGGAGAGGGTTTCTCCTGTGTGACCTCGGCACTTTGTCCCCAGCCCAGCCCCTGTGTTCCTCTCGTGCGTCTGTCCTGCCGGGTGCGGTACCCAGTTCATGACTGTTTAATTCCCAGGTCCCCGCCCTTGCCGGCTCTTGTCCGCCCTCTGAAAAGCCTCCTAACATTAGCTTTGCTAGGAAGAGTTCCTCTCTCTCCTCTCATCCAGCTCAAAACTCAGTTTCTGCAGGAAGCCTTCTGTTAAATGCTATTTATTCCCTTCGAAGTGCCACTGCGGCAACATCCCTTCAGCACATACATTTTTGATTTGAATAACAATGCTTCTCACTGCATTTAATATAGCTTTTCGTTCAAACTGGGCTCTTAATAAATGATTATTAACCAACTAACCTATGACCTTTCTTTGTGGGAAAACCAACAAGTAAACCTCACGTATCAAAAGTCTGTGTTAACATTTTGAGTGTTTGAGGGTAAAACATATGTTCTATGAAAACAAAAGGAGGATGAGTCTAAACAAAGTGGGTTTTATATTAGAATTTGATTATTGGCATGCCAGCACTTAAAAATAGCAGATAGTGATGATGCTATAAATGGTTTTTTGGGTGATAAACATAGCTGCTATGCCTTACTGTGTACCAGGCACTCTGTTAAGGAACCTGGATTATCTTGCCTTGTCCTCCCAGTTTTCGGAGGCATATGTGCTATTCTTATACCCATTTTTACATGCAGGTGACAACCTTGATGCTTAAAGAAGCTGGGTAACTTGCTCAAGATCACCCAGGCAATAAATGGCAGAGATGTGAATTTTTTTTCTTTTTGTGGCTGCACCTGTGGCAGATGGAAGTTCCCAGGCCAAGGGTCGAATCGGAGCTGCAGCTGCAGCAACACAGGATTCAAGCCACATCTGCAGCATATGCTGCAGCTGGTAGCAACGCCAGATCCTTAACCCACTGAGTGAGGACAGGGATTAAACTCGCATCCACGCAGATACTACTCAGGTTCTTAACCACAACAGGTTACTAGTCCGGTCCTTAACTACTAGTTCACTGAGCCCCAGTGTGAGCTGCCAAGATGTGGTTTTATGATCGTCAGTCTGCATCTAGAACTTATGTTTTTAGCCAAGAATACTTACTTAATGCCAAGAATAAGAACACCATGGTGACTCATCTGTCCTGTCCATTTTATCACACCCTGACAGATTTAAATAGTCCAGAGCAGTGTTTACAAAAACTTTTCCCAGACAACGTGAATCTGAATCACTCTATTTTGGGGCCCATTCACTGATTAAGCCTGACGTGTAATCTTAGTGCCGCGTTCGGTTTTTTTCTCCCACTGTCACGTTTTCATTCTGCAGGGAGCGGAGGAGATGCACAGAGCCGAGGAAGGGAGCTTGTCTGAACAGCACAAGTCTGAGGACAGGCTCCTAATCAGGAGAAGGGGCCTGTCTGAACGGTGCCTTTCCGAGGGCAGGTTCCTAAACAAGGGGGTGCCTACATGGCGCAGGCGCAGTTCCGAAGACAGGCCCCAGAAGACAAGAAGGCTCGCCCGCTGACCCTGGTGGGGAACTGAATTTTCCAGGAAGCAATTTCCATTTTGCATTGCTGAGTGGGGATTAGTCCATGGATAACTTAGTCTTCTCTGTTATTCACTTGCTATTCCGGTTTTCCTCAGTCTCTCCTGATTATTTGCTTCTTAATCTTATTTCCCATTCTTATTTTCCTGTGGTGATTTGTGATTTAACAAAATTACAATAATAATATAATAAGAATTTCATTCAGAAGGACTTTCCCCTATTTAAATCCAACTTAATTAAAAACATAGTGTTTATCTACTAACTAGTTATACAGTAAACTTTAGAGTTAGGATTTTAATGAGGTTTGTAGAAGTCACACACATATTATTCTTGATCAAGAGAAACCCAGCTGTGAGTTTTGTCCTTGATTTTAGAAGCTTTTAGTGGTAGCTGGCTACGTTGATTTGTATTTTCTCATGCTGTTTCCCTGCCAAGGACACTCTGAAGATAGACACTAGTCTGAAGAGAAGATTTTGTGTGTCTGTAACTTCTTCAGCTTGTGGGAACTGGCTGGCCATGAGATGGTTTGTGCTGGGTCTCCTCTTTCCCATATGATATGCTGTGCCTGTTTGTCCTTGAATTGTACTCACTAAATTTAATTAGGCTAAAGATTTTAAAACATGACGTATTGCTACTGTACCATGTGATCAAAAAACAAAGCCTAATAGTTAACCAGTGTACTTTTAACACTGTGATGTAATCTGTAGTGAAAAACTGTCTATATAATTAACCACTTATGCCAATAAAGTTTGAGCAGTCCAGCGCCCTGGAAGAAGGGACAAAGAGGCTGTCTCCGTTACAAACGCCAACGCTGTCCATCTCCTATTGGGACGTATACACCCTGGCTGCCGACCTGGTTGTTGGAGCTGGCCTCCGGCATTATTCCAAGGTCCATGCCACGCCAATTTTGGCTTAGGAGGTCTTCTTGGCAGGACCTCTCTCTTCTGCGTGGCCACTTGTTCTCAAGGAAACATAAGGAGTTCCTGTTGGGGCTCAGTGGGTTAAGAACATGACATAGTGTCTGTGAGGATGTGAGTTCAACCCCTGGCCTCGCGCAGATGGTTAAGGATCCAGCGTTGCCGTGAGCTGTGGTGTAGGCCCCAGACACGGCTTGGATCTGGTGTGGCTGTGGCTGTGGTATAGGCCGGCAGCTGCAGCTCCGATTCGACCCCTAGCCTGTGAACCTCCGTATCTGCAGGTGCGGCCCTAAAAAGAAAACAAACAAAAACAAAAACAAAAAAAGGAAACACACGTGGATCCCTTGCACCTATAAATTCTGTGAATTGCAGCCCCCAGCCGACTGGGTTCTGTGGTTTCAGGGCACTTTGTCTTTTTCAGAGGTAAGTGGAGGCCTCTGTCTCTCAGTGACCGGGAACACATTGGGGGTTCTGGGATCATTCTCATGAGAGCACCCCTCCCCCTCCCGCTTCATACTCTGTTTCATGTCTTTGTACAGATGAGGCATTTGATATCATGACACTGCTGGGAAGCGTTTCTTTTGTAAGTTCCGTGTGCAGAAGGGATGGCTGAGTGGGTGTGTTTTATGCTTGGAATCCGTGGTGTTGATGCCGGTAGGGTCCTTTCATCTTGTTCCTCCAGACCCAGTCGCCGCTGCTGCCCATCCTCTCGTGTGGCCCAGGACGCTGACCTGTTCGGGCTTGACTAGTGGACTCCCTTACCTTCGGCTTCCTGTGGCGTTTGGTCAACCGAGAGTCTGGGAGAGGCCAGGAAGAGGGGAGGAGAATGAGGTTGGGTCAGCAATTCCTGGCTCCCTTCCTGCTGGGTCCCCTGCTGCCTGCGTCCCTCCCCCAAGGCCTTTTTGCCAGGCGTTCCTCTCCTCTCCACCCCTCCTCTCTCTGGTGTTGCTAACAGCTCTCTTCCCTTGTGTTTTGGGTCTAGTGATATTGACAAGTGCCATGCTGTTACAAGTCCAGGGGCACTGCATCACCCCTGGGGGGTTCCCTAGCCTGTGCCCACTTCTTTTGTGAATGCTCCCTTTTAAACTTTCTTCATGTTACCCAGCTTCAGTGTGTCATCTGCTTCCTGTTGGGATCCTATTTCATTGGACATGTTAGTTGAAACTGATGAAGAGAGACTGCCATTTTAACATCCTCTTACATACAGTAAAAATATAGATTCCTGGAGCTCCCTGGTGGCCTGCTGGTTACGGATTTGGCATTGTCACTGATTTGGCTCAGGTCACCGCTGTAGCACAGGTTCAATCCCTGGCCTGGGAACTTCTGCATATTGCGGGCACGGCAAAACAAAACAAAACAAAAACAAAAACAGATTCCTTAGCTCCCCATGAGTCCTACTGAATGACAATCAGTGGTCATGGCATTTGAGATTCTGCCTTTTTAAGAAGCATCTCAGATGATTCTAAAGCTCGCTAACAAGTCAGATTTAACAGAAATCTGTCAACGTAGGATGTAGAAATCAAGTTGTGAGTAAGGTCTGACCTGTAGAGATTGAACTAATTTGCGAGCCAGTCCAGAAGACTTACTGGGTTCAGGTTGGCAAAGGGCTTCAAAAGTCAGTAATTGAAACATACTGTGCTCATACTATCCGTGTAGCATTCATGTTTTATTTTCTCTGAAAATGGGCTGAATTCTTTTAGGTGAATTGATTTATAATTTTGACGACCACCCATAGTGTGGTTATTTTTTTATATGTTCCTTGAAGTTATAGATGTGGCCTGCCCGTTTCAGTTCAAGTTAATTGTTGGCCTAATACATCAGGCTAATACCACTTGTTAATAGTTCCATTTAATAAGCAGTGTTTGAAGTAACTATTGCTGCTACATGTTTCCTGAACAACATTCTTTTAAAGGGAGGTTTTCAGAATGAATTTTAATACGTGTGTGGCAGACGTAGCAATGACCTACCAGAAATGGCCATGTCCTAATCCCTGGAACCTGTGAATGTGTTAAGTTACGTGGCAAAGAGGAATTATGTTTATAGATGAAATTAAAGTTGCTGGTCAGATGGTCTTGAGGTGTCGAGCTTATCCAGGAACATCTGGGCGTTTCTTTGTGATCACAAGGCTCCTTAACAGTGGAAGAGGGAAGCAGATCAGTGCCAAGTCGTCTCAGAAGGACCACGTCCATTCATTGTTGGCTTTGAAGATGGGAGGGGTCATGATCAAGGGAGGAAGACTCCCTTTGCTTTTAAATTTTTTAAGTTTTTTAAAAATTTTTTTGGTCTTTTTGTCTTTTTAGGGCTCCTCTCACAGCATATGGAGGTTCCCAGGCTAGGGGTCCAGTTGGAGCTGCACCTGCCGGCCTACACCACAGCTCACGGCAACGCCAGATCCTTAACCCACTGAGCGAAGCCAGGGATCGAACCTGCATCCTCATGGATGCTAATCGGGTTAGATAACCACTGAGCCACGCCGGGAACTCCGACTCCCTTTATTTTTTTTAATTTAATTTTTCTGGAATATAGGTGGCTTACAGTGTTGCATTAGTTTCAGGTGTACAGCAAAGTGAATCAGTCATACATGTAAACACATCCATTCTTTTTTCACGCAGAAGCTACTACAAACTACGGGGTAGACTTTCCTGTGCTGGGCAGTAAGTTCTTGCCCATCATCTCTTTTCTGTGGTTGCATGAATGTGTTACTGCCACCCTCTCAGTTCTTCTCTCCCCACCATGGTTTCACCTGTGGTAACCACAAGATAGATTTTGAAATCTGTGAGTCTGTTTCAGTTGCACAAATAAGTTCCTTTGTGTCACTTTAAAAATTAAGCTCCACACATAAATGATGTCACCTGGCATTTGTCCTTGTCTAATTTAACGTCACTCAGTCTGATAATCTCTAGGTCCATCCGTGTTGCTGCAGATGGGATCATGTCATTCTTTTTTTACGGCTGAGTACCATTCCGTGGCACCATGTCTTCTTCAGCCACTCCTCTGTCCGTGGACAGGTGGGTAGCTGCCCTGTCTTGGCTGTGGTAAATCATGCTGCGGTGAACATTGGGGTGCATGTATCTTTTCGTATTTTGGTTTTCTCTGGATAGATGTCCCGGAGTTGCATTGCTGGATCACGTGGTAGTTTGGTATTTAGTTTTTAAGTCATTGAGCCCGTTTACATTTCTACCCACAGGGTAGGAAGGTTCCCTTTTCTCCACACCCTCTCTAGAATTTACTGCTTGTAGATGTTTGAGGATGGCCATTCTGACTGGTGTGAGGTGGTACCTCATTGCAGTTTTCACTTGAATTTCTCGAACAAAGAGTGATGTCGAGCCATCTGTCAAGACTCTGTCGAGAAGCTGGAGAAGACAAGGCAATGTGGTCTCCCCTAAAGCTTCTGGGAAGGATCGCAGGCCTGCTGACACCTTGATTTTAGCCCAGTGAGACCTGTGTTGAACTTCTAACCTATGGCTATATAAGATAATACATTTATATTATTTTAAGCAACTGTGTGGCTGGTAATTTGTTATAGCCACAATAGAAAACTGATGCAAAGGTTAAAAGAAATGAGGGGAGGGAGATTTCAAATAATAAATCAATACCTTAACTGGGATCGTTTACCCTGCAAGCCTCCAAGTACACACAGGCTGTAATTGTCATGTCTGAGTGTTTGAAAATTTAATTCACTCCTTCGGCACTTTGGTGGGTGCCATCATGACTTTCTGATGTATTAATTGTAGGGTAGGTACGAGAGCAGATTATATACAGAGAGCAGGACAGGAGCCCGTGAAACGCTCTTGGACACATTCTAAGCCAGGGCTTGACTGCCTGGAATGTACTTGGCCTTCACTGAGTGGCAGGCCAGTGCCCTGAGACCCTGTTCCTTTGCCTCTCTGGGAACCTGTTAGCCCATCACTGTGCCAGTTACGGAGCTAGGCGAGGAGCAGGAGTGCCTATCTGATTATCTTGCTTATCTTTTCCATTTTCCATTGTAAAGTTTGTTTTCCATATTATCCCCCAATTCTCATATTCAAATATTTATATTTGCTGTCGTATTTTTAATGACCAAGAACTGATTTTTGATTTCTGAAAGATGGCAAGGCTCAGCTGAGCCCTCTTCTTGCCCATGCCTCTCCTTGACCTGCCAGCCCTGTAGCAAGAGCCCTGCTGTACCAGTTTAGTGAGAATCCCTCACCTTGATATCTAGTCAAATTCCTCATCCCCACCTTCTATAGCTAACAAATCTCTCCTTAGCAGTTTCCCATCTGCTGACTCTCATTCTGCCTGTTGGCTGTAAATCCCCAGCTGTCCCTATTGTATTTGGAGATGAGTTCAGTCTCTCCCCACTGTCGCAATAATCCTGAATAAAGTCTTCCTCGCCGGTTCAACTGTCCGCTGCAGTTTCTCTTTGGCAGTGCTTCTTTCATGCAGACTCTTTTCCTTATTTCTTTTAGTTCAGTATCTTATCAATCAAAGAACATTAGTGGTGGCCTTTTTAAAAAAAAGTTTTCTCTGCATTTTTGAAAATGCCAAGTTGAGAATTTTATTTGAATTTTTTTTTTTCTATTTTCGATATTTCAGAAGAAGGCACTAGAGCCCTGATTGGAAGTTCCGTGTATGACTTGTCAACTATCAGTTTAGTGTAGGATGATTAGGCCGGGCCATTTCAACTGCCTCTGCCTCTTCCTGCAATTCCCCATCACTAGCTGTGGCTCCATTCTCTGGGGCTGGTGAGTTTGTCCAGAGAGAAATTTCCCAAACTCCAGCCTGCTGGGAAAGATGTGGGTATAAGGCAGTTACTAGCTGCGTGAGTCCTTGTGCAAGGGCTCGTGAGACCCTGGGAATCTCACCTTTCAGTGTGTGGCTTGATCCCTTATTCTCTGTGTCCCTGCTGTTCCCTAGCCCGTAATCCCTGCCATTCCCCATCTTCTGTAGGTTGGAGAGGCTCTCCAGAGCAGTCGTAAGCACACTCCCAGCCTATCTTCCTGGGTTTTTTCCCACTCTCACCGCAGCACGTAGAAGTACCTGGGCCAGTGATTGAACCCTCACCACAGCAGTGACCTGAGCCACACTCATGACAACGCCAGGTTCTTAACCCGCTGTACCACCAGGGAACTCTGAATCTTCCTATTTTTAAACCCTGCTCAATTTCTCACTCTTTCGGAGCTACGTTGTTACTCTACTGAGTCTTTTAATCATTCTGAGAAAGTGATAGGTTGGTCTCTTGGTTTCTTTCGCTGCTGTTTCAGGATAAAAGTTTCTCAGGTCTCCTAAATCAGGACCACATGTCTCTCTGCTCTCAGGCTCAGCTCATCTCTGTCTTTCCCTAACTTTTTTTTTTTAATCTTTCCTCAAAGTGGAGTATCAGAAGGTGTTCAATGCATCACGTTTAACTGGAAACAAATGCATATTATAGAAAAGCTTCCAAGGTATTTGATAATTATCTTTTGGTTTCCTCTCAGTCAATAAGAAATTTAATTTACCTTAGCATCCCAGTTCCTCCCAACAAACATAGAATTAATAAATGGTGATGGAACTATTGATTTATTATGTAAATAGATACACCCTATTTCCTTGACTCCTTTTAAAGGATATAAACAAGTACTATATTAAATAAATCCAATTGAAGGCAAAGGATTCACAATGGAGTATAAATTACATAAATGGGAGCTGCCTCAACCAGCACATTGCATTAGAGCTGAGGATTAGCTCAGTAATCACCTAACAATAGGGGTCCATATTGATTTTAACTGCTAATTATGTCAGGGATGTGCCCCCAAGTTAGAATTTTAAATCTAATTCTGTTTAATCTGAAAGCACTTCCTGAACTCTGAGTTGTCATTTAAGCAGAAAAGATTACAGACCTTGGCAGAAACAACAGATCCGAGTCGCTTATTCCACAAGAACGGATTAGGAACTTTTTCATCTTCTTTTATGATGGCAGAGTCTGGCTTGTATTTTGGACCAGGTAGTCATAAACTGGGATGCTTAAGGCCAACCCGAGTGGAATCATACTCCCAGCAAACTCAGAATTAGTGCATAATAATGGAACTCTTCGGCCGTGGAGATTGGATGATTCCCTTGCTTGTCAAGGACGTTTGAGTGAAAGGTAAAAACCTGATTAGAATTTAAGGAGGAAAAATAAAGAAGAACGAAGACTAAACATGGAGGAATATAGTGAGTTCCTATCTGGTAGAACCCAAGATTCTCCTCTCTCTGGAATAGTGCCTCGAATCTCTGCCTTCCTTTTCAAGGATGGCGACATACTCACTGATGACAGCTTGTTCTCAAGGCCAAGAATGATTCTAGGAGCAATCTTGTCATGTTCTTCATTTACATAAATTAAATTTTGTTTGTCTTTTTAGGGCCACACCCGCAGCATATGGAGGTTCCCAGGGTAGGGGTCGAATCGGAGCTGTAGCTACTGGCCTACACCAGAGCCACAGCAACATGGGATCTGAGCCACGCCTGTGACCTACACCCCACAGCTCAGGGCAATGCCAGATCCTTAACCCACTGAGCAAGGCCGGGGATGGAACCTGCATCCTCACGGATGCCAGTCAGGTTTGCTAACTGCTGAGCCAGGACGGGAACTCCTTGTTCAGATACTCTTTGGACAAAGGCAAGTAGTTTTCCATACAAGGCAAGATATGCTAAGTAGGTGGTCATGCTATGTCTTTAGTTTCAATATAAATGAAACACTTAAAAATTTTTTTTGAACTGCTTTTGTCAAACATCCAGTTAGGCTGTTGCATTGTCAGTATTTTAATCTGCAAGTATACATCAATTAAATCTCTCTCTCTCTCTCTTTTTTTTTTTTTTTTTGTCTTTTTGCTATTTCTTTGGGCCGCTCCCGCGGCATATGGAGGTTCCCAGGCTAGGGGTCCAATCGGAGCTGTAGCCACCGGCCTACGCCACAGCCACAGCAACGTGGGATCCAAGCCGCGTCTGCAACCTACACCACAGCTCAGGGCAACGCCTGATCGTTAACCCACTGAGCAAGGGCAGGGATCGAACCCGCAACCTCATGGTTCCTAGTCGGATTCGTTAACCACTGCGCCACGACGGGAACTCCCAATTAAATCTCTTAACACGTCCTGGGCTGCAGAAAGACATGTCTTCTTGTTCCACTTTATAAAACACCTACCACAGTGCCTGTCATATGACAGATGCCTATGAGACAGATTCTGGACTTCAATACCTGTTATATTTGGTGACAATCCACTGGCAGATAAAAGGTCTTCAGGGATAAATTATTAAGCAAGACTTATGTCTTTTAGGCCCGTGAAGATGAGGTGACGTTCCAATCATAACCTTAAAGTAAGTAAGGTATCTATCACGTTCCTTCAGGCAGAATTGATATTTAGTTAGTACCGAATATAAAACATCAGCTACACTAGCTGGTGGTGAGCCCTGTTCTGAGTACCTGCCCCTTCACTGTCCTCAGCATCCTGCAGCTCCCTGCAATTTAGCCGTTAAAGACGTGCAGCCTGGTACACAGGGGTCTTCAGGGCCTAGAGCCCATTCTCCCAGACAGATGTCTGTGCTACGCTGTTATTACACATCCTGACTGTCACCCTCCACTCGACAGGTGATATTTGCTTGAGAAATGCACATAAATTTTAAGAGTAGCTGGATGCAGATTCTATTAGTATGCAAATCAGGTTTTTGGGGGGTGGCATTTCCCAAGCTCTTTTTCACTGAAATATTGCTGATTTACTTGAAAAATGCTGGATTGAACAAAGTTACACCTTCCTTTGGTGTAGGACTTTTCAGAGCCTTTAATATATGACTACATTTTAATGGAGTTCCCGTCGTGGCACAGTGCTTAATGAATCTGACTAGGAACCATGAGGTTGCAGTTCCATCCCTGGCCTCGCTCAGTGGGTTAAGGATCCAGCGTTGCCGTGAGCTGTGGTGTGGATCGCAGACACAGCTCGGATCCCACATGGCTGTGGCTGTGGTGTAGGCCGGCAGCTACAGCTCCGATTCGACCCCTGCCCTGGGAACCACCATATGCTGCAGGAGCAGCCCTATATATATATGTATATATGACTACAGTTTAAATCTCTAGGAAGGGCTATCTCGATTTCCCAACCTTACTTGACTATGGAACGCGTTTTTTCCCGTGGGACACTAATATTAGCTGATAAAATGTGTATGAAAATTCTAGATATTTAGGATAGCCCTTACTATTTCTCATACATATATACACAATTAGCATTGTTCACGCTTTTGGAATGATCCGCTTTATGGCAGGAGACTAGTTCATGTTGATCAAGGCAAAGAAACATTAGAATCAACTCTCACAGTCTGGATGGGCTAGATCAAGCCATGGGAGCATCCAACCCCCAAATCCGAGTGGGTTTGATGCAACAGTGACTCTTGCCAAGGCTGCTTTCGTTCAAGGTAGTCCACGTAGTGACACAGTTATGGGGCTGCTTTGTTCTTATGTTGAGGCGTTGCTGGAATGTCTGGTGAGCCCTACTGTCTCTGCTGAAACTGTATTGCAAAAATCAGGAGTGCATAGTTCGGTGTGTTAATTGTCCTTCATTTTTGTTTTGGTAAATAAATAAGTAACAAGCTATGTCCTTTTTTTTTTTTTTTTTTTTTTTTTTTTTAACCTTCCTCCAAAGGTGTTTTTCTCCATCCTGCAGGTGAGCCATGGGACTGCATCAGCTGGCTAGCAAAGCTCCTTCTTCGGGGGTCTATCATTTTTACCATTACATGTTCAGGTATTCAGTTCAAGTTTTTAACAATTCCTTCAAGGCTGTAGCCATACAGAGTGGAGAGTTTGGTTGTCGCATTTCTTGCTTTGGGGCATCTCGTTTACATACAGGTACTGTTCCTTGTGTTACTTACTCTTTGTGGCTCTGGGGCTAATTAATTGTAGCTGCTTTAACAAGTCTACATCAACAGCTCTGCTCCCTAAACATCAAAGCTTTTGCCCCTAAACATCAAAGTGCTTTCTTGCACCATGATTGTTTTCTAAAAGAACACGTGCCAAGTGAGAGATCTTTCCTTATTTTATCCCAACTGACCGTCTCTGCCAAAGACAAATTCTTATCTTCATGATCCTGGGAATAATAGTGCAAAGGACATGAAAGTGACAGAACTTCCCAAGAGCAGTGGAACCTGGTATCCTGTGGTGCCTGGTCTCAATCAGTTGTTATTAATTTTTCAGTTTTGTGAGTAGCTCATCCACTCTCATTTATTCAGATGTTAATACAGCCTCCAGGGTTACCTCCCGCCTCTCCCTGTGTTTGAACCCTTTGATGGTGAGAAGGGAGCTGGCCTTCAGCTGGTGTAGCCCGAAGCCGTGGGATGCTGTGGCAAGCCAAGGAATGAGCCCCTTCTACTCAATACTTAGACACTTTTCTGAAATGACTTGGACTGAACATCGAATGCTAATGTAATTTTTCTTCATGATGCTCTAGGGGAGGAGAAGTATCTTTTCCTTCTACCCTTCTATGTTCTTGGCTGGGGCCCTATAACAAGACAGATGAATAAGAGAGAAGCATACAGATGTATTTAAGATAACTTTACATGACACAGGGGCTTGATGAGGAAAGGGAGACTTGAAGCAGCATTAAGCCCCAGCATCTTCACGCTGGGTTTGGTACAGAGTGGGAAGTCATGGGAAAAGGTGATGGGAGAACAGTGCGAGCCGAGGGGGAAAGAGCCACCTGTTCCGATTCCTTCCACCCAGTGAGTCCCTCCACCCAGAGACAGGGTGTTCCTTTTTCCCAGCCTCGGGAGGGCCCCTCTCCTAGGAGGGTTTGGGGACCTACTTTAGGGGGAACGTCAGAAAGCCCTTCCTGCCTGTGATGTTTCTCAAGTTTTTTCAGCTTAAAATATTTAGTATGTGGAGTTCCCGTTGTGGCTCAGTGGTTAACGAATCTGACTAGGAGCCATGAGGTTGCGGGTTCGATCCCTGGCCTCCCTCAGTGGGTTAAGGATCCGGTGTTGCGGTGGCTGTGGTGTAGGCCGGCAGCTGTAGCTCCAGTTAGACCCCTAGCCTGGGAACCTCCATATGCTGTGGGTGCAGCCCTGGAAAAGACTAAAAGACAAAATAAATAAATATTCAGTATGCTAAGGTGCCATATTTCGGCGTAGGCTGTTCTGAATGCCACCAATGTGATGCATGAACATTCGGGAAAACCCAGAAGCCACACCTAGTGGTACAGGTGCAGCAAAGGACCGGATACTTTCCTTGCTGGGTTTTCTTACTCATTCTTCCAAGTTCTCCCAGCAAGTGAGGCCTTCTCTAACTTAAGAAATTCATAATGAGCAAGTACCAGGTAGCAGATACACTAACCCCCCTATGGGAACATCTTCTCGTAGCCTTGTGAATTCAAGGGAAAATAATTTCCCTACCAAAAAGGTGGCGACAGGGTTGGAAATCCTCAGCATTTTGGATCTTTAAAATTTAAAAGCATTTAAAAATGCAACTAAAAAGGAGAATATGTTCATTGTAAAAATATTAGCATTGCCAGATAAAGAGAATGAGAAAAGAATCCATCCTTAACTGCCACCACTCTCCTCCACAAAAATAATTACTGTCATCATATCTGTGTATATGTTTTGACTTTTTCTCTATATGTTTGAGTAATTGCGTCCATAGAGATAATTATACATTTATAACATGTTATCATAACTGTTAGTGGCTGGCAGTGTACTGAGTTAATGTACTATTCTTTGAAAATGAGTTATTGTTAGAAGAAGTGGCTTCTCTTTTTTTCTGATGGCTGCACTCATGGAAGTTCCCAGGCTGGGGGTTGAATCCTAATTGCAGCTGTGACCTACACCACAGGCAGTGCTGGATTTTTTAACCCACTCTTCAGGGCCTGGGGGTCAAACCCGTTCTGCTGCAGTGACCTCAGCTGCTGCAGGTGGATTCTTTACCCACTGCACCACAGCGGGAACTCCAGAAATGGATTCTTTGAGAAACATTTCCCCTTCTGTCCTTTTAGTTTGAGCGCGGGTTCTGTAGTATACGGGACATTTTCCTCTCCACCTCGGGCCTGTGCTCATCCATTTCTTTACTTCCCTATTTTTCCCTTTTACTTAATACTAGAATTTTTTTTTTTAATTCAGGCATATGAGTAATATTAGAAATTCATTTGAAAAGAAATAAGTGAAAGAAATATTCTCTGAGAAGGATCTTTTTGGCTAGGGTTGAGGACAGGGTTTTTCATCTTATCTGACATTGGCTTCCAAGTGAAAATAAAAGGAACAGCAGCTGTATTTTAACCACAGAATCGTGCATATATCTGCGTCTGAGGAACTTTATGAAACAGCTTAGAAAATGATCAGAAAATGATCATCACCGCCTTGCACAGACTGATCACAGAATGAGTCATTCTTTAAGCGTTTTCTTGGGTCCTCTGCATGCCTGTGGCCTGATTTGTAATATGTGCTATTTCCCCCCCAAGTTTAGTTTGCATCTTGGAGATGATGCTTTTTTTTTTTTTTTTTTCTCCTCGCTGCCGCCTCTACCTGGGATTATGCAGATTCTGGCTTAAACCTCTTTCTTCTTTCCCGCACGTGCACAGCGGGGTGGGCTTCATTTCTGAGTAAATGATAATGGAGCTGGGCTTTCACCAACAGCATTTGGAAACGACAGGTCTTCAATAATATGTGTGCCACATGATAAAAGTGGTGCCCCTGGTCCAAGGACAGGAAAATGTAAATACAAGAGCGGAGCTGTAAATATGTAGAGGCTAGATCTTCAAATGAAGGTAGGGGGTCCTAATTATTTTAATGGAGCCAATTTTACGATTTTTCAAGCTGGAGGTAAAGCACAGTCTCATCGATGGTGGGTGCTTGGGATGGATAATCAAGGGAAGGCTCTTAGAAAGGGTTTAATTTATTCTGTCCGATAGTCAAGGCTATAAGCCATTTCAACAAATCAAAGCCATCATTTGAGAAATAATAAAGATTAAAAGCCAGCCTCGGACACCCCAAACTCGGGTCCTTCCTGCCGTTTAACCTGCTCCGGTTTTATCGTAAATAAGGCACACTTAGCATTGATGAGCCTTTATTCCTGTCTCCCTGGGTGTGCAGTGCTTTTTGATGGTCTGGATGTAAAGGACTCAGTTTCTTGTCTAAAACAACTGAGAGCCCGCCTTTGATTCATGAAGATGCAGGTAATGCGTGAAGCGCGTGAGGACAGACGCGGGGTGCACTGGGCCGAGCGGGGCTGGGGGCCCGCAGTCCGCCGCGGGGGGGAGGCGGGGGTCTGTCCCAGGGGAGCAGTGACGAGGGAGACGGGCTTCCTGAAGGCTCCAAGCCCAGCTTTGGTTCAGGACGTGAAGACACCGTTCCCTCCCTTTCGGAAACCGCATTTTCTGGGGCTTCTCTCTCCCTCGTGTGCTCCTCTGTAGGAGAAACAGGAGGCTTTTCTGCCCCCAATGCCCGGGGAGGACCCTTCCCCAGTCCCCATGCCTGAGTCGTCACGTCCCTCCGCTTGGAGTATTGACTTGTGGCAGTGACATTGCCACCTCGGGTGATGTGTCTTTCAAGTGGGAAGCCTTTCCTGGTCAATACTGCATCCCTGCGCTCTGGCAGGCTAATTGAATGCCTCCCTCGGACAAATGGGTCCCTGGGGAAAGGGCAAAGCCCTGATATGCATATCTGAGTGGAAGCCCCAGAGGCTGTTTTAAAAACAGATCTGTTCCTCTGGAGGCGTCGCCTCTGTAACGAAAGCGGTGCTAGTTATTTGCTCAGCAAAATGGACATACACCAGTCTGTTTATATCCTTCTTTTTGTTGGACTACTATTTGGCTTTAACTTGATCCCTTTATAGCAAGAGAGAAGGAGAGACAGACAGAAACAGAGAGGGGAGAGAGAGAGACCGAAGCTCTAGAATGACCCCTAGGATGAGAAATGTCTTGCCTTAAAATTTGGGGTACATAGATCTCTTTAAAAAAATGTACTCCCTTTCCATCCAGCAAGTTACACTGATGTTTAAATTATTTGATATCTTTGGAACTCCTAAAATCTTGTCTTTCCCTGAGAGGGCGGTGTTTTTTTTCTCAGGGTTCCATGGGGGGGTTGTGAAGAGAAAGGGGCAGGAAACCCTCTGAGCCCTGTGCCAGCTTCTCTCTGATAACTCTCTTGGTGCTTTCTCGAGCCGTGAGAAGACTCGTGCCTGATCTGCAGGGAAGGAAACTCAGGGAGCTCAGTGACCTGAGCCGGGTCCTGCAGTTACTTGCCGGTGTGGACGCACCTCTGGTGTCTCCAAGGCCAGTGCTTCTAGTCTCATAGGGTTGGATTTTGAATCACTTTTTAAACTGGTATCGTGGGGACAGTTCCTCATATTTGTCTTCCCTAAATGGTGTGAAGATGTAGGCATACTCTGTACATTCCTTTCTTCTTGTTGCTGTAGCTAATTGCCACAAAATTAGTGGCAGATTTATTGTTTTCAGTTCTGGAGGTCAGAGTCCAAAATTGGGGCTTCCTGAACTAAAATCAAGGTGCTGGCAGACTTGCCTTCCTGTCTGGACGCTGTGGGCAAGAATCTGCTTTCTCACCTTGCCCAGCTTCTGGAAGCTGGCCTCACTCCTGGGCTCATGGTCCCTTCCTTCCTCTTGAAATCCAGCAGTGGCCAGTCAGGTCTTTCTCGTACCCTCTCAGTTTGACTTCTGCTTCTGTCATTGCTGTGATTACATTGGGTCCAATCAGATAATCCAGAATAATCTTCACATCTCAAGGCCAACTGATTAACGGCCTTAATTCCATCAGCAGCCTTAACTCTCCTTGGCCATAACATGTCACAGGCAGGGGCACAGTAAGATATTGACAGCTTTGGGGCACCGTTGTTCAGCATGCTGTATGTTATAAAATCTTATAACAGAATAATACAGCGGTGAGAGACACAGGCTTCGAAATCACCCTGCCTGAGTTCCAGTCCTAGCCCACTGCTTCCTCTCTGTGTAATCTGGGGCAGATGGATTACATTCTCTGTGCCTTGGAGTCCCCGTTGTGGCTCAGTGGTTGACGAATCTGACTAGGAACCATGAGGTTGTGGGTTGGATCCCTGCCCTTGCTCAGTGGGTTAAGGATCCGGTGTTGCCATGAGCTGTGGTGTAGGTTGCAGACTTGACTCGGATCCCCAGTTGCTGTGGCTGTGCTGTAGGCTGGCAGCTACAGCTCTGATTAGACCCCTAGCCTGGGAACCTCCACATGCCGCAGGAGTGGCCCAAGAAATGGCAAAAAAGACAAAAACCAAAAAAACAAAAAACATTCTCTGTGCCTTGACATTCTCATCTATAAAACAGGAATAATAATTTGTGGTGGAGATTGAGATAATGTGTACAAAGCGCTCGTGTCCTAGCACATGGCATACAGTGGATATCCAGTAATTCTTGGCTGTTATTGTTTACAAAACATTACGTGGGTGCATCATACATTGTGCTGCACAAAAGTTTTCACAGGTATTATTTTGTTAGATTTTTTACTGCACTATGGCACTTACATTTATAATTTAGCATGAGGTTATTTTAAAGTCGAAATTGTAAAAAAAAATGGCTTAAAATTAAAGGGAATTTAGGGTGGAATCTGCCATATTAATGCATTATAATTATTTAATTTTTACAATAACCTCCAAGTCTTTCCCTGTGCATGTTCTGTAGTTATTTATAAGCTTCTGGAAAGTTGAGACAGTGTCTTCGTTCATTCCATGGGCACTAGCCTGAGCATATTTAACATGCAATGAGTGCAGATAAATGCCTGAAGGAATCTGAAGAGGCTACATTGGCCAGAGGTGAGGGCAGAGGCTGGGAAGGGGTGAGGCTTTTGCATTCTCTCACTTTTTTTTGCTGCATTGAAAATCCCCTTAGTGGGTCCCTTGACCTCGATGTGTTTAAACTTTTCAACTCATTGAGGATATGTTCGAGTTCCAGCCGTGGCGCAGTGGTTAACAAATCTGACTAGGGACCATGCAGTTGCGGGTTCGATCCCTGGCCTTGATCCATGGGTTAAGGATCCGGCATTGCTGTGAGCTGTGGTGTAGGTCGCAGACTCAGCTCCGATCCCGCATTGCTGTGGCTGTGCTGTAGGCCGGCAGCTACAGCTCTGATTAGACCCCTAGCCTGGGAACCTCCATATGCTGCGAGTGCAGCCCTAGAAAAGACAGAAAAGACAAAAAAGACAAAAACAAACAAACAAAAAAAAAGGGATATAGCAACTTACTAAGAGCTACTTTGATCAACTCAGTGAATTTGGCTTTAGCCATGGGCAGGTAACAAAAATGGTTTCAAATGGGCTAAAACAAGAAGGCATTTATCAGCTCATGTAACTGAGAAGTAACAAAGGTAGGTCAGGCTTCATGTCAGGCTGGAGCCAGTGGTTCAAAGACGCCATAGTTTTTTGTTTCACTTTTTTTTTTTTAATTTTTTTTGGCTGCACCTGCAGCATATGGAAGCTCCCAGGCCAGGGACTGAATCCAAGCTGTAGCTACACCTATGCCACAGTTGCAGCAACACTGGATCCTTAACCCACTCTGCTGCAGTGGGAGCTCTCATGCCATCATTTCGTCTCTTCCTTTCTCTCCGCTATTTTCATTACATCCTGTGTGGTCACAGGATGGCTGCTGGCAGCTTCTAAGGGCTCCATGCTTCCTTGCTAATGCCCTGCGGCAGGAAGGTGGGGAGACAGCACAGCTTTCAGTAGCGGTCACAGGAGAGCGGAGAGCTGTTTGTTAGAAGCCTCCGGGAAGGAGCTGTCCACGCCCCATCGGCTGAGGGGACGTCTTGCCGTCTTGTGACATCCCTGGGCCAGTCACAGTGGCCACGGGAGAGCAGGGTCTTGATCGGTTTATGCCAATTCCAGGTCACCTGGAACCTGTGCGTGTGTGTGTGTGTGTGCAGCTTTTGCCTAACGTGGAGTTGCCAGATGAAACAGAGGACGGACAGAGGGCTGCAGCTGCATGGGAAGTGGGCGGCTGCCAAACCCAGCAAAGGTGAGACGCGCAGCTGGGCCGTAAAGCAGAAAGTCTCCTCCCAGGGAAGGAGCCCCGCTGCTCCCGAGAAGCAGGTCTCTCGAGTCCCTCTTCTTGCGCATCCTCTGGGCAGTTTATGGAACATTTCCTACAGGTTTTGATGCACAGATTTACTGTCAGAGTGTAAGTACTTGATTTATTCCCTCGCAAGGAGATGCTACTCGTGAGAGCTGCTCTTCTGAGCCCTGGTAGAAGTTCAGAAGTGAACAGAACACAGCCCCGGACTTTAAGGCTCTGGCCACTACTAAGACAGAAAAGAGCCTGAGCTTCAGGATCCTTGGTTCGCTTCAAGGGTAGATCCTTGTCGGATTCTCCGTCTGACTGTAATTGGGTCAAGAAAGCGAAATCTTCACAGCTGGACACGGTGCCGAGGAGCCCACGCACCGGATCGCAGCGGGAGCGACCTAGAGACGGCCGAGGGGTGAGGTGGAAGGCGCTCAGTCGGGAACGAGCCTGACACAGTCTAACCTCTTGTAGTGAAGTCGTGAAGAGCCGGTGGCTGGGGGCGGGCAGGGTGGTGGAGTCTGGAGCTCGGGGTGGGGTGGGAGCTGGAGACGCGCTCCCTGGGGCCTGGCGCCCCTGAACTGCAGGGCTTGGAAACCATGCAGCTACATCGCACTTCGTGACCTCTGTCGGGAGGCCCTGGAGAGGGACCGAGGATCGAAGCTGTCAATTCAAATCCCATTTTCTCTCCAAGAAGAAGGCCCTGTGGCTCATCCCTCGAGCTTCCACTGATGATGAGCTTCGCATTTTCCCCACTTTCTCTCCACGTAGCTGCCGCCCCAGGGTGGAAGGTACAGGCCCCTGGACGCAGACAGGGCTTACTTAAGCGAAGAGTCGCCTTCCTGCCGGTCAGCTCGGAAAGCCCCTGGGTCAGGGTCTAGGTTGGGGGCGAGCACTAGGGTTGACCCAGCTTCCTTTGACTCTCTCCACTCATGGGGTTGCCGTTTTTTCTCACTTTTGTAATGTTTGAGTGCTGGAAGGACGGAGGAAGCCGAAGTGTATTGAAACACATTTATTGAATTTCACACATTCCATTTTGAAGAAAAATAAGATGACCCACATTAGTGGTATTTTAGTAGTTATTTTACATATGACAGTTAGTCCGAGCGGAAGTTCCTGCCAGTTACTCTAATTCGTATTACCTTGACAAACTAGTTTTTCGCGTTCCATTGCTTTGTTGGGCCTTCAGCATCCATGAATAGCACGAAGGCTTGTTGGGATCCTCGAAGGGAGCCCATTGGATAAAACCCTCTCTCCTGCCCGAGGGTAGAGAAAAGTAAGGATTACGACACCAGAATAAGGGATGAGACTTCAAAACACTACCTGAGTTACTCATAAAGGCTCAGGTGGAGGATATGTTTGTGTGTTTGCTTGTTTGTTTTTGCTTTTTAGGGCCACACCTGCAGCATAGGGAGGTTCCCAGGCTAGGGGGCTAATGGACGCTGCAGCTGCCAGCCTACACCACAGCCACAGCAGTTGGGGATCTGAGCTGCGTCTTTGACTTATGCCACAGCTCATGGCAACGCTGGATCCTTAACTCACCGAGTGGGACCAGGGATCAAACCCACGTCCTCATGGATATTCGTTGGGTTTGTAACCTCCGGAGCCACAGTGGGGTCTCCCAGGCGGAAGGTAAGTTTAATCATCCTTTCCCTCCTGGTTATTGGCTGTGCTGAGTCTGTGGGTGGGGCAGGGCTGAGGGATAAGGGCTGTCAGAGAATGACTTGGGGGCTGCCCTGGAGGAGCACAGAAGAACCAAGAGGTATAACGGAAGAGCTGAGCTGCGCATGTCCAGTTTACCCTTTCAGGCTGACCAGCCAGGTAGGTCCGTCCCAGAGAGGCCATGGGTGTCGCGCTAAATGGGTTCCCTTCCTCAGGAGTAGGGACGAATTCCCTTTAACTTGGTACACAGCTTTTCGAGGTGTTTTGTATGCTTCAGTCCCCTCTCTGTGTACTGACTCTAAAGTCAAGATCTTGAGTTCGAAACAGCCATGGGATTTTCTTTTTCCTCCATCAGCCCTTCTTCTACGCGATTCCTCCTCCGTTTACGTGAAATCTGGCCCCTGGGCTCAGGCTTCTTGAGGTCCCCTTCTATGTTTATTTAAATGGTGTGTGTTAAATCCCGTATTTAATCCCCATGAGGAGGTTCTCCGCTTGTCATGTGCCCCAGTCACTGTATATACGTTATCCCGCTTTCCATGGCAAACCTGGGCAATAGGCTTTATTTTCATTTCTAGATGCAGAAACTGTCTCTCAGAGAAGATAATTCCTCCAAGGTTGAGGAGACAGTTAGTAGTGAAAGCAGGGTTCGTGTCTCTTCAGAGCCCTCGAGAAGCAGCTGTGCCCAGCGCTTCGTCCTCCAGTGCAGCTGTAGTGAAGAGGGGGTGTGAGCCGGGGATGAGGTGCATCTGCCCTGACCTTGCAGTGAGCAAGGTCATACAGGTGTTGGATAGAGGTGGTACAGGAACGAGCAGAGCTGGACGTGGAACTGTCTGAGAAGGTGGATGGCAGTTAGGAGAAGCCTAACTTGCATTTTTAATAAAGGCTCTGCCCTCCTGGCCCTGCTCCGCCTGGAGAGAAGGTGGACGCCGGGCAGGCTGCAGCGTTATCTCTTCTAACTTTCCTGCCCACCATCGGACAGGGACTTGGAGAGGTTGGTTTGCCTTTGCAGCCTGGGACCGAGGGACGGTCAGGTGTGTAAACTGTGCGTTGAGTAGCTGCTTGACCTCTTCTTCTCAGACAGGCACCTGCTCTCCGCGGCTGGCCCCCAAAGACTTCTCCGCTCCTAGGACACCTCTTGCCTTCCCTCCTCCACTTCCCTGGTCCAGGAAGCCGGGAGGAGTGGGGTGCGGGCCACCCGCACTGCTAAGAGCACTTCTGGTCCACTGTCAGCAGGGCTTCTCTGTTGTGTCTGGAGGAGAGAGAGCAGAGAAAGGATGCCGTCTACTTTTCTTCCTCGGGCGTGAGTAGCTCTGCCCTTGCGTGGCTCTCTCTGAGGACCTGTGGTTTCCTGACCTTCTTTCTCTCTGGAGCAGAAGCTTTTCCTTTATTTTCTTCTGGGTTGATGACACCATAATCCGTGTCTTACTTTTTTCTTTGGGAAGTTGCACGTGCCAGTCTCCCCCTCCCCGCAAACCAGAAATCTAAATATCAAGACAACCAGTCACTCAAATCCCATCTTCCTGTGGCTCTAGGAAGAGTCACCCGGTTGACTGTCTCATATGCTCGGAACTCGCTGCTTGACTCAACAGAAACTTGCAGGTGGTATAGCTCTAGGATAGTGTTCTGGTGTATTTATAATAAGTAGTTTTCTTCTTTCTCACTTACTGGATGCCTGATAAGAATAGTGAACATCTCACCCGGAATTATAAGCAAGATCCTAAACTTGTGTGAGAATGACTAAATAGGACACCGAGACTTGTGGAATCTAGTGGTAATCTGGTGAGCCTGAGTTACATCATGGAATTCTTAATTGCAGAGGGATGGCAAAGGGAGATTTAGAACATTATTGATAATGTTTCTGAAATACTTAGGATTTTCCGAAGCAGAGTGTCATATTGCCTCATCTCTGGTCCATTGGTAATTCTGACTGGCCTTTGCAGATTTATTCATTTCTCCTGTTTATACTACAAAGTACAGTAAATAAAATAATAAAGAAGTCCATTTTTTTTTTCATTTCCGTACTGCCCAAGGAGACGCCACAGTAAGTACTCTAGGAAACGTAACTTGATTTTGAATTCTGTTAGTAAATATGAAAAGGAAGAAGAAAACCATTTTTGATGTCTTTCACTCTGCATCCATCTCCTTTACCAACGAACTGGAAACTCTGACGAGATTCTATTCCATTGATTTCTTCCTTAGTTGGGGTGATGAGGGGGTCCGGCCATCGTTTCTTTAAAGTTGTGTCTCTGAGATACCTGTGTTCTTCCTGAAGTACTTAAGAATGTTGTCCTTGAACTGATCCCCGAGCAGGGACTCACCTATAGACTTCCATAGAGATATGTAACCCACGGGGTCCTTGAGCGTGGCAGGCGGCTGCAGAAGTGCTCACCTGCTGTGTCCAGTTTGTTTTTCAGAAGGCACCTTAGTGCTGTGTCGTAGATCGAAGGGCACGGTTGATTCTGGTCAAGAACATGTGTGTTGTGAAAGCCAGCTAGCAATGGAGACCTTTGGTTTATGTTTAGCCTGAAGTTCCCCGGTCACCAAAGAATCGTTGACTCAGTTTTCTTTGTGGAACTGCAAGGGTGAAGGAAAAACTGGGAAATTCGTTAGCTTTCCAGAAGGTCCCTTCATCATCTTTTCTATTAATAACAGCTCTTATTTCTTGAGAGCTAACTGTGAGCTAGCTCCTGTGCTGAAACACGGTATACTGACAGTCTTCACCCTGTAACCCCCCTACCCCATGCCCCCCAAATCCCCAAAACCCATCACCCAGGATCTTCGAGTATAAGAAAGACCTTATGGAGGGTCACGGGGGGGTTACGTTCTGCAACATCAGTCGTAACTTGAAATTGGGAAGTTCCCGTTGTGGCTCAGTGGTAGTGAGCTGGACTAATATCCATGAGGATGCGGGTTTGATCCCTGGCCTCGCTTAGTGGATTAAGGGTCTGGCTTTGCCGTGACCTTTGGTGTAGGTTGCAGATGTGGCTTAAATCTGGCGTTGCTGTGGCTGTGGTGTAGGCCGGCAACTGTAGCTCCTACTCGACCCTTAGCCTAGGAACTTGCACATGCCGTGGGTGTGGCTCTAAAAAGCAAAAAAAAAAAAAAAAAAAAAAAAAAAACCCAAAAAACATTGAAGGTAAATTTTGATAATTCCATTCGCAAAAAGCTTTGGTCCTTTCCTCCAACCTGAACTTGGGTTTTCTTCCATTATCTTGATTTTCTCTTTCTCGATTTTTCTTACCGGTCCTAGCTACTCTTAAAAGTTCTCGTGGAGTTCCCGTCATGGCTCAATGGAAACAAATCTGACTAGTATCCTTGAGGATGCGGCTTTGATTCCTGGCCTTGCTCAGTGGGTTAAGGGTGGGGTGTTGCCGTGAGCTGTGGTGTAGGTTGCAGACGAGGCTCGGACCCCATGTTGCTGTGGCTCTGGTGGAGGCAGGTGGCTACAGATCTGATTTGACCCCTAGCCTGGGAACCTCCATATGCTGTGGGTTCAGCCCTAAAAAGACAAAAAAAAAAAAAAGACAAAAAAAAGAAAAAAGAAAAGTTCTTGTATTTCATGGTCTGGTTGTCTTACCTCTACCTTCAAAGTCAGCCCCAGGCCTCTCCCTGCAAACTGGAGCTCCACTAGTGTGCTTTTTTTTTTTTTTTTTTTTTTTTTTTTTTTGTCTTTTTGCCTTTTCTAGGGCTGCTCCCTCAACCACAGCCACAGCAACTAGGGATCCGAGCTGTGTCTTCGACCTACACCGCAGCTCATGGCAACGCCGCATCCTTAACCCACTGAGCAAGGCCAGGGATGGAACCCGCAACCTCATGGTTCCTAGTGGGATTCGTTAACCCCTGCGCCACGACGGGAACTCCCCACGAGTGTGCGCTGAAACACCTAGGCCTGTCTTCCTTCTCACTCATCTTACTCCAAGAAGAGCTCGTGCTGGACAGATTCTCACTGATACGAAATATGCAGCCCCGTCCCCCCACCAGCCTCCTCCCTCCCTGCCCCGCAGAACCAGCTCATTCGCTGATACTGACAACCTTTAATTTGATTTTCCATTTTCACGTAGGACAAATACAATTCTAGGATTCGCTCAAATGCAGCCTGACTGTAGAGGAAGTAGTCATGATACAGCAGGTAAAATCGTCCCCTCGTGTGGTTGTTGAACTACACCATCCGTGCTGTCCCTCGGGGGCTCAGCCTCTTCTGCGCGTCCCTGTCTCAGTGCTGGTTGTATCCTTTCAGTCAGGCCGGGAGCATAAGCGTAGGTTTGGTAGAGCAGCGATTGCAGAGACTGTCTGGCTGCAGGCAGCGTGTCCTGGCGCCTTTTGTGACTAGGCCTGAGCCAGGCGGACAGGCGTTGGGGTGAGTCTCAGAAGCTCCTACTAGTGAGAAGGGCCTGATGATTAGCCATTCCTCCCTCTCCCCTAACACACACACACACTCACAGACACCCTACTCTCGATGCCAGGTTATAAATGAAGCAGACCTTAGACTGAATTCCTCCCTCGTGAAGGTGCTTCCTGGCAGGCACAGTCACACGGCTTACTCTGCATGGAGATGAAACTGCAGCTCCGTCCTTTTTGGTCACCTGAAAGCGTCTTGCAGGAAAGGGTCGCCTGAGGCAAAGGTGGCACTATTCCAGCGTCACGCTTCAGTAAACTGTTGGGAAACCCAGAATCCTCTGCCCTGCTGGCTGGGCACAGGATCTTTGGAGATGAGGCTACAACTACAGGCCTTATGATAGATGATGCTGTTTTCATGGCTACCTCGGTGAGTGTCCCAAATGATCTGCTTTGAATATCTTGAATTTCACCAATGGAAACCCATTTCCAGCATCTGTTTTGTTAATTAACAAGCCGTTAAATTCACTAGTGAAGACCCTTTTCAGCATTTATTAAGCCCATTGTCGGAACCTCCGGTTTTGACCAAAGAGAAGGTGGCTGCAGGCCTGCCATAGTTGCCTCTGACTAAACAGTGGCTGACTACCCCAGGGCGGGAATTTCCAATTAGGGCACCTGTGGTTGGACTGTAGTTTAAACTAACGATGATTCAATACCATGCTGTAAACAGATGGGATTTGCGAGGGGACTGTCGCTTGTCCCAAGATGTTCAAGTGTTTTAAATGTTCTTTCAATCTTCAGGCACCTCACTCCTCCCTTCCAAAGAATGTCTCCTAGACATTCGGACACAAAGCGATGACTTTGGTTTCTCTGTGGTGCAAAACAAGAGCAGAGTGCACTGTTGGAACCAGAACTGAATGGAGGTCGTCTGTTTTGATGGAGCTATTATCTTGCGTCGGATTAAATTGTAGAGCTTTCTAAAGGGATCGATATCTGGGAGTTCCCATCGTGGCGCAGTGGTTAACGAATCCGACTAGGAACCATGAGGTTGTGGGTTCGATCCCTGGCCGTGCTCAGTGGGTTAAGGATCCCACGTTGCCGTGAGCTGTGCTGTAGGTTGCAGACGCAACTCGGATTCCAAGTTGCTGTGGCTCTGGCGTAGGCCGCTGGCTACAGCTCCGATCAGACCCCTAGCCTTCGAAATTCCATATGCCGTGGCTGTGGCCCAAGAAATGGCAAAAAGACAAAAAAAAAAAAAGAAAAAAAAAGGGATCAGTATCTACTTCTCTACCAGGCACACGTGGTTTCCTTAGAGTACGTCCTGACAGAAACACTAGAAAAATGCAAGAGCTAAATCCCCAGAAACTTCAGTGTGGCTCCTTATGTTTTATTTCTTGCTGTAAATATTGCTCGTGATTTGTAGGATAAATCAATGCATGACAACTTGAAACTCTGCCCACCATTACGTCTGTTTTTCTTTTTCTTTTTGTTCCTGGTAATTTTGTGTGCCAACTCAGACACGTTGATGGCTTGTCCCATTACGGAGAGAAAGACAAATAAAAGAAATAGACGACTAATCTCCCTAAACCAACCTGCGGAATAAAATATTCATGGAAACTGGGATTCTTAATTAGCTGGGGCCATGGAAAGACAAGTTTATGAAAGGCCACTTGAAAACTGGGGTTGCAAACACATCTGAATTTTTACATTATTCATGGTAGATAGCAAGTTAATTTCCCTAATTAGGATCTCAAACAATTCGATGGTAAAAATCGTATGTCAAGATGTTTGGGAAGCGTTAGAAATGAGTTAACGATTTTGTTGATACTCGCATCTTAGAGAATAGTGTTCACTTTAAGATGTGCTTTATTTTTATTTTTTATTTGCAATTTTAAAAATTTTATGATTTTTATTTTTTGCATTGTAGTTGATTTACCATGTTCTGTCAATTTGTACTGTACAGCAAAGTGACCTGGTCACACACATATATACTTTCTTTTTCTCACACTATCCTCCATTATGTCCCATCACAAGTGACTGGATAGAGTTCCCTGTGCTATACAGCAGGATCTCATTGCCTATCCACTCCAAAGGCAAGAGTTTGCGTCCATTAACTCCAGACTCCTAGTCCAACCACTCCCTCCCCCTGCCCCCTCGGCAACCACAGTCTATTCTCCAAGTCCCTGAGTTTCTTTTCTGTGGAAAGGTTCATTTGTGCCATATATTAGATTCCAGATATAAGTAATATCATAGGGTATTTGTCTTTCTCCTTCTGACTTAACTTCACTTAGTAGGAGAGTGTCTAGTTCCATCCATGTTGCTGCAGATGGCATCCTTTTGTTCTTTTTAAAGGCTGAGTAGTATTCCACTGCATACATGTACCACATCTGCTTAATCCATTCATCTGCTGATAGACATTTAGGTGTCTCCATGTCTTGGCGATTATGAATAGTGCTGCAGTGAACAAACGGGTGCATGTGTCTTTTTCAAGAGAAGCTTTGTTTGGATATGTGCCCAAGAGTGGGATTGCTGGGTCATATGGTAGTTTTATGTTTAGTTTTCTTTTTTCTTTTCTGTCTTTTTTGGGCTATACTCGCAGCAAATGGTGGTTCCCAGGCCAGGGGAATTGGAGCTATAGCTGCTCTCCTACACCACAGCCACAGCCACGCCAGATCCGAGCCACGTCTTCGACCCACACCACAGCTCACTGCAATACCGGATCCTCAGCCCACTGAGCGAGGCCAGGGATCAAACCCGAAACCTCATGCTTCCTAGTTGGATTCGTTTCCACTTCGCTACGATGGGAACTCCTCTGTGTTTGGTTTTCTGAGGGACCTCCGTGCTGTTTTCCGTGGTGGTTGTACCAATTTACATTCCCACCAGCAGTGTAGGAGGGTTCCCTTTTCTCCACACCCTCTCTGGCATTTGTTATTTTTGACGTGTTGATGATGGCCATTCTGACTGGTGTGAGGTGGTACCTCACAGTGGTTTCAATTTGCATTTCTCTCATAATCAGGGATGTTGAGCCTTTTTTCATGTGCCTGTGGGCCATCTGTACATCTTCTTTGGAGAAATGTCTATTCAGGTCTTTTGTCCATTTTCAGTTGGGTTGTTGTTTTTTTGCTCTTGAGTTGGATAAGTTGTTTGTATATTTTAGAGCTTAAGTCCTTGTCAGTTGTATCATTTGAAACTATTTTCTCCCATTCTGTAGGTTTTTTTTTTTTTTTTTTTTTTTTTTTTTAATGGTTTCCTTTGCTGTGCAAAAGCTTGTCAGTTTGATTAGGTCATCTTGGTTTATTTTTGCTTTTATTTCTGTTGCCTTGGGAGACCCTGATATGCTTTATTTTACAGCCAGAGTGAGTGAATGGGTTACTGTCAGTCACGTTGGACTTGTTATGTTTGGAATAATTCTACACTTTATGGCCACCACGCCTTTGAATGTATTGCCCCTCGTCTGCCCTGTTTTGTTCTTGTTCTCACCCCGACCTCTCCAGTCTGAGCTATATCATTTTTTACTTTGCTAAGTCTGGGAGCCAGGGAGGAGACTTGGGTGTGGATCTGGATCCACTGTGAGTCCCTGACGTAGGGTCAGAGGACAGATCCAGCTGCCAGTGCTGGGAAGGAGGTAAGTGTGATGAGTTAAACCTGGTGCTGAGAGCGGAGGCTGATTAAAAGATGGCAGTCTGAGAACTAGAGTGAGGCAGGAGGCAGCCCTTGTACCCACCAGCCCTGTGCTCCTAGACCAAGGTCAACATCACTGATTGGTCATGATGTCGCTTCCTCTAGAGCCCAGCCAAGGCCTCGGGCTTCTTTTCAACAGAGTGTTCGAGGCAGCCAGTACACTCACATGAACTGATGTTTGTGGTCTAATTGGGTGACCCACCCCGGGCATTAAGAAACCACAGGGCAGGCAACATCTGGTACGGCAGGCAAACAGGCATTGTTGGCACAGACTCCTGCCACTAACTGGCCTGGAACTCTAGTCCTTTGGAAGGTGACGGGCAAAAGCAGGGCCTGGCATACTCCATTGCTAAGGGTCTGGGTGAGGGCAGGTTACCGAGACAGGGAACAGGACGGGGCTCTAGAGCTGGACTCATAAGTGGGACCGGAGGCTCAAGAGGAGAGCACAGGCCCTTCATCAGGACTGGGAAGCAGCGCTGAAGCTGGGTTGGCTGCCAGGAGAGCGTGGTGCTATTCCCTGGAGTGATGGGAGAGAGGGGAGCAAAACCAGCCTTCACCGGGTGCTGCTGTGTGCCAGGGACTGCCTGGTACTTTCCAGACTTGATCTGCTTTCAGAGGCAGCTTCTGTAGTGCCTTCGGCATTAAGAGCAGATTTATTCCCGGGCCGGATCCAGGCCGGGCTGCAGACGCCTCGTGCCCCGCCAGAGCCATCACATGCCACCTACTCTGAGTCTCTGTCTTTTTAAGTCCCCCACTGGGTTTTAAGCATTTGAGGAGAGACACTGGGT
Organism: Sus scrofa; assembly: GCF_054392235.1. Classification (NCBI taxonomy): domain Eukaryota; kingdom Metazoa; phylum Chordata; class Mammalia; order Artiodactyla; family Suidae; genus Sus; species Sus scrofa. Next base: position 142,555,854 of record NC_139390.1, read on the forward strand.
CTTCTGCTTCTTTGGGTGCCCCTCCGTGTCCTGCCTGCCTTAGGCGCTCAGTAAATACTTGTTAATTGATTGCTGGATCCTGACCCTGCAACGTCCGCTCTAGAAAAAACCCGTTTCCAGGGACCGTGTTTCCGAGCAGACTCTGTGAGACTGGCTCCTCATTGCCCTTGCCGTGCTGTCTGTGGAGTCGTTGGGGGAGCAGGTGGCAATGGGAAGAAGTAAAATCCAGATGGAAATGGGTCGTTAGGCTTGGACAGAACCCACCCGGCGGACCCCTCTCCACACGGAACTTCTCGGGAGGAACATGCTGGGCCGAAAACTACAGACGCCGCAAAAGGAGACAGTACAGAATTCTTAGCCGCTCTCTAGGCTGGGACTTCAGGAGTCCCAGGATGCGTCCTGCAGACCCCTGTTCGGCTCAGTGTGCCTTCGGCCTTGTCTGAAACTCCCACCCTCCTCACCTGCGTCTTTGAGTCACATCCTTGAGAGAACATGTTGGAGCCCAGCCAGCGTCTGGAAGGTTTAAGCAAAATCAATGTCAGTCCTGTGTCTGGCAAAATCACGATTGTGGGAGTCTTTCTGTTAGGGTTGTGTCAGGTTAAGCTCGGTATGGCCAAAATATTTGAGAGGAAACTTGTGTCTAAATTAAAAATAGCCCCCAAGACAGGCCCCGTCACCATTTTTTCAGTATGGGCCATGCCCCTTAGACACAGTGGACGGTGCTGAGACATGCGGGTGAAGTAACTGGGGTTTTGGTCTTGGTGGTTTCACTTATTTGGGCAAAAGGTAATTAACCTCTTTGATTCTTGGGTTCTTTATCTGTAAAATGAGGAGAGCCGTGTCTGCACGCACAGTTTTCGTAAGGATTTAAACTAATGCTCTCACAAACTGTGTGGCATGTAGTGAATGCCCAGTCAGATGGGGGTCTTATTACTAAACTTTTGATGGGTGTTTGGAAATTGGGAGAACCTGTTCTTTTTTAAAAATGTATTTTATTGAAGTATTGTTGATTTATAATGTATTAATTTCTAGGGTATAGCAGTAGAAATATATATATATATATTCATTTTCATGTTCTTTTCCATTATGGTTTATCACCCATATTGAATATGGGTCTCTGTGCTATACCGTAGGGCCTCGTTGTTTATCCACCCTGTAGATACTTGCTTTTGCCTCTGCTAATCCCAGACTCCCAGCGTTCCCGCTCCCTCTTCCCCATGGCAACTGTGTCTGTCAGATAAACCTATTTTTATCTGTTTTTATTCTTTTATGACTTTTCCTTTATCTGAAAACAAATCAACAAGCCAACAAAACACAAAGTCACTGTGATGCATTTTTTTTTTTTGCCTCTTTATTCATTGGCTACGGAAGTATTTGTCATGTATCCTTTTGTCACTTTCACACGGTATCAGGTGACCGTATAGTATCCACAATGTACGGGAGATCCTGTAGCCTGTAAAGTGTGTGCAGATGTAAGTAAACGGCGAAGTACAAGCTTACAGTTACAGTCACACTTGCACAGAACACGAGGGAATTCACGGTCGAGAGACAAGCGCAAGATGAGTCTTGAATCCACGGATGCTGCTGAAAGAAGCACGTGTGCATTCGAAAATGCAAATACTCATGCTGTCTCCCCGGCAAACCCCATATCTGCCACGTTCCTCCTTTAACTGAATTTTAAGTGTGTGTACTAGCTTTCAGCTTTGTTTCAATCCTAAGTCATCTTCTTGCTTAGGAGCTGTCTCTCCTATCTCTCAGGCAACCTTAACAATTCAGAGTATGATGTACGAAGGCAATTGTAACCCCACAGCATCTGGGCACACCTTTTGCACTTGAAGAAAAACATCAACTCATGATAAAAGGAAACCTGCTAGTGGTGTGTGTGTGTATGTGTGTGTGGCCCTGGTCACTACAGAACTGTTTAGTATTCTGCAAAAATATTTTTACAAGCTTAGTTCCAGTTTCTATAATCATGACAATAATTTTTCACACCCTGGCACCTACTAAATTAGCAACCGAGTTCTTTTCTTGAGCCATTATTCAAATGGATTCCATCTGCATTCAAATTAATCTCAAGATAAGAAATTAGCAATGAGAAAGTACATCAGATCACCTAGTCTGTTTCTTTGCTGGGGAGAAGCGAGCTTTACCTCACCATCTCTCGTGCTTCGTCCAGTCTGTTTTCAGTGTCTTGAATAAGTGTCATTCTGATTCTGGGTGGACGTCTCATCAAATTCCAGAGGAAATTCTTTTTCACAGCCTGCTAGAATATATGTGGATTTTCTGATGCACTGCAGTTCGCCGGTGTTCAGAACCACCAGGCATCAGGCAGTGAATTTTCCAGAGGAGTATGTGTGTGCATGCACTAGGGTTTGGGAGTGTGTTTGTGTGTGTGCATTGAGGGGGTTGGGCAGGCCATGTGGGGGGAGAGGAAGACAAAAGAGAGGGCATCCTGAGAAGGATGGTACATTTCATGATATTTGAGATTTGACCGTTGTTTGTTTTCATTTTGTAATGTCCTGAGGAGCTTGGGGAGTTCAGGGGAGAAGGAGGTGGAAGCACAAAGCCATGAGAGAGGCAGTGAAAAATGCGGGTGGGGCCCTTGCCATCTGAGTAGTAATTCTGAAATTTTCATGAGGTCAGATATCTAAGAAGCCACCTAAAAATGCTTTACCTTAAGGTTATACTTTATTAATCTTCTATATGGATAGTTTAAGTTTTAGGCTCTAAAATAGAAAGTCAGCGTGTAGACATTCTAATATTAGCTATTTTTCTCTTTATAATTCAGTTGCAACATTACAGTTAGATAGGAAGGTGACAGATAGACAGGTAGAATAGACTTCTGTATTTACCGTCCAGCTCAAGAAACAGTATTATTAGTACAATGAACCCTTCCTTTTTTTTCTTGTTTGGCCACAGCGACCTGAGCCCCATCAGTGATGCCTTATCCTTTACCCACTGAGCCACCAGGGAACTCCCAACAAACCCTTCCTTGATGGATGCTCTATTTAACTCGGAGGTTAATTTATAAAATGAGATACACTGAAGGTACAAGTCAAACACTTCATAAATGTTAGGGTACAACCAAAATAAAACCAATCTTATTCAAATTTAACAAGTGTAATAGAAGAGAGGCAAGGGGTTGGTGCCCCAGAACTGACGTGAAAAGCCTAAGGATCTCCAGAGTTCCCTGGTGGCCTAGTGGTTAAGGATTTGGGGTTGTCACTGCTGTGGCTAGGATCACGGCTGTGGTGGGGGTGGTCCCTGGCCCAGGAACTTCCGCATGCCACAGGTGTAGCAGAAAAGAAGCCTAAGGACCTCTTCTTTCAGAATCTCATGGAATATAAAGATCAGGAAGCACTTTAGGAGTTCTCACTGTGGCTCGGTGGAAACGAACCTGACTGGTATCCATGAGGATGGGGGTTCCGTCCCTGCTTCTCTCAGTGGGTTAAGGATCTGTCACAAGCAGTGGCGTAGGTCGCAGATGTGGCTCAGATCTGGCACTGCTGTGGCTGTGGCGTAGGCCGGCAGCTGCAGCTCCCATTCGACCCTTAGCCTGGGAACTTCATATACTGCAGGTGTGGCCCCCCCAAAACAAACGAAAAACCCCAACACTTTAGATTCATTCACCCTCCGCTGTGCTGCTTGATCGCCCACTTTAGCATCCAGGGCAAAGTAGTTGTTCAGTTCCTGCTCGAATACCTTCTGTGATGAAAAAATCGTTAGCACTCAAGGCTCCAGGAATCACGGTTTGAAGCTTCTGATTTCCATTGAGACCCAAACGCTGCCTCCTTGACACTTTCATCCATGGAGCCAACACTTGGGGCTCAGAAAGAACTAATCTAATTTCCTGTAACAGCTCTTCACACATTCGAACCCGGTTGTCATTGTCCCGTTCCCAGCCCTCTGGGTGCTCCCAAGCCCAGCTCCTTAGCTAATTCGCACTCTCCTAGCCAAGGTCACCGCTGCTTGGCTTGCGCCTGTTGTCAGTGGTGGCTCTAGGCAAACCCATTCTTCCCAGGCTTCTAGAAATACATTTTTTCAATGCCTGAGACATCAAGAGGGCTTAAGGTGTAATTGCTACATGCACGGGCACAGTCTAGCCAATCCCAAAGCCTGTGTATCTATATCGTAAACCAGAGTCTGGAAAAACCCGTTTTCTGTAGTACCTCCCATGTCATTCTCCTCCCAAGTCTCGGTCCTCCAAAAAGGTGAAAGCTCCGCCTTTGCTTCCAGATCCTTCAGTGTCGCAGCCACGGACCCATCCTTTTTGATAAGTCAGAGACACAGCAAGAATTCCTTCAAGCCTTCTTCTCTTCCACCTACTCTTCAGAAAAAGGAAAACAGTTTGCATTCAAAATATGTGGAATTCCCGTGATGGCCAGGTAAAAGGTACTGAGTCTGAGCTGTGCACATATTCAGAGCCCTCCTGTGGCCTCTGGAGGATGTGGCATAGATTTTACAGCAATGGCTGGTGTTACTCGGGCTGCTGCTGGCTCAGGGAGGTCTCCGTGCGAAGCAGGAAAGGGCTCATAGAAGAGCCCCCAGCCCCCTTCTCCATCAGGCGCCTTCGTGAGCTCAGCTCTCAGACCAGCCGGGAAATCAGATGACTGACGATACAGGAGCTCTTGGAAACATTCCTTGATTAAAGGATGATGTTATGAGAAGAAACGGACCAACTGCAAATAATTACTTTCAGGGGAACCAGCCACATGAATTCCTCTGCCTTCGGCAAACCCAGTCCATTTTACACGGAAGAGTGTGAACAGAGCCCTTCAGGATGGGGGTGCCTTGTAATCTGCCAGGGGACCTGCTGTGCCTGCTGAGGCCACTGACGACAGGGCCACCAGCTTTGCCTGCTCACTGATGCTCTGTGGCCCCGACCGACCTATGACGGGCGGTGGAGGAGCTGTCCCAGCAGGTGGCCAGCCGGGTGCTGGATGGTCCCAGGTGTGAAGTGCAGATATTTGGTTGGTGATGAAAAGCAGAGCTCAGAAGGACGTGCAGGGCCCTGGAAGAAAGCATTAGCGCGTCCTTGTAGGGAGGCCAAGTGTTAGATCAGTCGTGTCTTCCAGCCTCTGCAGCGACTGCGGGGGAATGAGACGTTAATTTATGCACGTTGCCATCAGCAGCCTGGGACGTGAGTGCTGTCATCTGTCTGAGTCTCGGGCCTTTGGGCTCCCGTCAGGGCCAGACCCTTCGCTGCAGGGGCCACTGCTGGGCTCGGCAGAGCAGGTCCTGCTCCCTGACTTCCTTTCCCTCCGCCTGCGCCCCCGCCCCATGAGTACTTCCCTCTTCCCAGGGCCACCTCTGAGAGGCTCTAGTCGTGGGACAATAAGGAAAACTTTGCATCCACAAAGAACAAGTGTGATCACGTGAACACCCTTTTTCTACAGCCCATGGGGAAACAGTGACGTGGGAAAATGAAATCGGTTTATTTCACGTGGTTTTAAGAGGCCCTTCGGAACCACAGAAAATAGCCCCCAGTTTCGACGTAGGGAAGGTTGACCTTCCAGTTTGTTTATGACTTTTTTTCTGTAATAAAAGCCTATAATATTTTTTGGGGGGGGGCGGAATGGGGGATGGGGAAGAGGTAATGGCATTATCAGCAAGAAAACCAGAATTCCCCCCCCCCCCGTATGAATAATTGGAAGTTCTTAAATGGAAATTGGCACGGCTGCCGATGATTTGTTGATGGAAATTAGAACGTCCCCAGGGGCACAGATAGCTTTAATTGTTCTATCTGAGAGCTTTTATGGACCCAGGAGTAAGCTGTATTTTGTAGTAGCTTTGCGGCAGGCACCCTGGACAGCAGCAAATATGTGTTTAATAAAGTTCTTTTTCTAGATGGAGCCAGAAGACGCACAGGCCTGTACTTTGCCGTGCATTGCAAGTGTAAGAGCTCATTTCCATTTGCTTTTTGTGTGAGTCCTGTCACATCCAGGGCACCCTGTAGGGGTTAGTCACGTGCTTGTTCATTTTCTGATCTCTGCAGGTGTTTCTTACTCAGGGGTGGGGGAGGAAAGGTGACAGGATTGGAGTTTTGGGGAGGAGGGTGGGAGGCGTCCTTGGCTGGGCCTGGGGGAAGGTCAGGCCGAGCAGCCTGAGTGAGGAACTCCTGCTGGGGGACCTCTTCTGCCGATGGCTCCTGTCACCCTCCAAGAGCTTGGGAAAACGGTAGGGCTTCGGGTCGTGGAGAAGCTTGTGCCGTTATTTCCGAGGCGGGCTGCTGCTTCATGTCAGCTTGCCAGGGTTCACTGGTTACTCACAGAATCGCGAATGGAAAAGCCCACCTCGGGCGAGGGCTGCAGGGTGCACGTCCACGGCTCGGCCGATGTCAGCTTCGAGCGCCCTGTACCCGCGGTGACGTGTCTTCTCCGTGGGGCGTGTGGCCCTCTGCTGGGGCAGCGAGGACGTGCTTGGACTGTGAGAAGCGCCTCCTACTTCCCGGATTCCGCCCCGGCACAGGCTTTCGCAAAGACGGGTCCGTCTCCGGGGCCGGGGCCCGGCCGCGGCGCCCGTCGCGTGGGCGCGCTCCCTTTGCCTGGCCCCACAGCTCGCCCGCCGGCCTTTGATCTCCCCCGGCCGGCTGTGCGCTGGGCTTGTCAGCAGCCCCATCCTCACGGCCCACTCCCTGCCGGGCTGCCCTTCAGGGCCATCCCTTGGCTCAGCACTGTCCGGGAAACAGGCAAAGCAGCCTCGGCCCTTACGGCGCTTGTGGTCTAGCTGGGGAGAGAATTTTGTACAAAACTGAAAAAGGAAACAAACACCATACATATATATATATATACGTGTGCGTATCTATCTATCTGTATATGTACGTGTAATATTATATGTATATGCATAGTGTAATATTACATGTACATACATGTGATATATATGTGTCTATATGTATGTATACACACACATGTAATGTGTACACACACACACACATACATGAATGAATATATATAGGGGTGCCAGTGGCCGGGTTAGCCTTGCTCCCCTGATATCCCGGGCCGCGCCTCTTCCGGAGCTGACGAACTTGACCTTGTACCTAGCGCCTTCTGTCGGGGTAGCCGTAGGACTAGCCTTCCTCGTCCGTCTTCGAGATCTGTTGCTAACGGCTGTGGAAACTGGGCGAAGGGGAAGTTCTGCTGAAGGTGGAGAACTGCTTCCGTAACGGCACCGAAATAGACCCAGGGTGGCAACCTGAAAACATGCGCCTTTGCCTTCCTCCAAGTCCAGGGATTTGATTTGGGTTGATGGGCCCAATTAATGGTAGCACTGAAATACTGTGCTCACGCCTGCTCGCGTCCACAAGAAATGGAGGTACAGATGACAAAATAATTCGTGTGGGGCTTTGCCGTTGAAATAAAATGCCCATATAAACACAATCTCATCTTAGCCTCGCAAGAGTCTAAGTGGAGGGCAGAGCAGATGGCGTCCTCCACGCGGCAGTACCGTACCCAGAAAGCGCATCCTGCTGTGTTTTCCCGAGCACGCTCCTCGCAGTCGTGGAGTCTGTTTCTTCATCTCTAAAAGGAAAATAATAATACTCTCCCGAATTCCAGTGAGATTTGAATATGAAAAAAGTGTAGGTAAGGTGCCTAGATCTAGTGCCTGGTACATTGTAGCAGTGCTGAGGGACAGCTAATGTTGTCATTATTACTGTTTACAGTTGAGGAAACGGAGGCCCACAGAGGCAAACCACTGGCCCAGGGCTGTTAATGATGAGCTGGAACCCAGATTCCGAGGCTGTGGTTTCCCACTGTACCACCAAGTGTCTGCTGTGTGGTTCGGAACCTCCGTGCAACATCTGTATTACATTTTAGACACGTGGTCTTTTAGGCTCACCAGATAATTATGGCAGGATGCTTGTTGCCGGAGGAGGTGAAATCTGCAGTCAGAGACACTGAGGTTTTAGGCTCGAGGTGGTCCCTTTAGGTCCTGCAGCATCCTCAGGAACCGGCTGAAGAGAACGCTAGGAGGTAGAGTAAGAAGAGCGTGCGAGCGCGCCGGCTGCTCTGGGAGGTGAGGAAGGGGCCCGAGCCGCTCCGGCTCTTTGGGGCGTTTCGTTTACCTGCCCCCAGAGGACGTTTCCCAGGAGGAGGGTCTTCCATGTGCGGCGTGTAAGTGGATTGATTCCCTGAGAGCGAATGAGTGAGACATTCCCCTGGGCTTCTCTCGGGAAAAATGATCAGAAGAGACCGACTGCTTGAGCAGAATTGTCATCAAGAAGCAACTGCACCCACCAGATTTTATCTGTCTTCAGGCAAGTTTGTTTTCTGCAAGAGACAGTACAAACAGGTGTTTTTTAAAAAATCTTGGAGTTCCCGTCGTGGCGCAGTGGTTAACGAATCCGACTAGGAATCATGAGGTTGCGGGTTCGGTCCCTGCCCTTGCTCAGTGGGTTAACGATCCGGCGTTGCCGTGAGCTGTGGTGTAGGTTGCAGACACGGCTCGGATCCTGCGTTGCTGTGGCTCTGGCGTAGGCCGGTGGCTACAGCTCCGATTCAACCCCTAGCCTGGGAACCTCCACATGCCGCGGGAGCGGCCCAAGAAATAGCAAAAAAAAAAAAAGACCAAAAAAAAAAAAAAAAAAGAAATCTTTAATATTTTGAGTTTCAAATAATCAATTCCATTTGAGGGTGTTTATGATTTATGAGGTGCCTTTAACACCCATGCTCTCATTTGAACTGAGGAAGAGGGGTGAGAGCCGAGTGGAAGAGCGGGTGCTCTTCTGCCCGCTTTGGGGTGGGGCAGCAGACCCGCAGGCGGCGATCAGGGTGCGCCCTCCAACCCCGTCAGTCCAGAGACGACAGGGAGTGGGGCATGACTGAAGGCCGCCTGGTCTGAAAGTGTTTAAAACAGACAAGCCCTGTGCTGGCCCGTTGAAACGCGCCTGTGTGGCCACTGTGGCTCATGGCTTCTTTGTAAGGTTCCTGCTAAAAGCTTGTAGCTGGAGCTCCGTCTCTACTTTCGGGGCTCTTCCTACAGAACCTCCTCTCCTCGCAGGTCAGGTCCCTGGGCTTCTGTGGGTAAGAACAGTAGTAATGTCTACTGAGCATTTTCCAATTGCCAGGTCCTGCTCCTCCTGTTCTGGGCATTCGTTCATTCCAGTCTTACGACAGCCCCATGAGGTTGGTACCACATCGCACCCATATTGCAGCTGAGGACAGCGAAGCCCTGGGTGTCACTGCCCACCGACCTTGCGTAGCTCAGAAGCGGGGGTGGGTCGGGCAGGCAGGCAGGCAGTCCTGGCTCCAGATCGAATCATATGTGCTTTTAACCACTGTGTAGGTTTAGAGCACTGACCCATTCTCTGAAAATTGAAAAGGAAATAAAATATTTCTTAACCTGAGTCACAGGCGCAATAAAAATATACGCTTTTTGAGAAGTCTTTTTATGATGTAAAAGGCAAAGACTGAGCATGCTTCTCGGGACTTGGCAGGCCCCCCAAACTTTGGCAAGGCTGGCATCTGGAAGTCAGGGCCCTGTGGTGGTAGGAGAGGCTTAAGGTCACAGGAGTGAAAGGGGAGAGGTGGCCCTGAGAGATGCACACTTTTCCTTCGGTAGGAAATGCAATGAGATGAATGATGCTCTCAAGTTCATTTGCGTATTTTTCATATCTTTCCCCCACCCAATCTGAGTTTCCTCTTTGCTTTTTAAGTAAATAAATAAAAAAAAAAAAACCTGGTTTCACTACTTATTTGCTGTAATTAGAGATGTGGCTTAATCTGCTGTGCCCACGTCCCCTCTGTAATGATGTACTCAGGAATGATGTGAGGACTAAATGAATGTTTGCAGTGCTTTCAGCGTCGTTCCGGGCGTATGTGCTCAACAAGGCTTGGCCGTCGGCAGCATCATTCTTTCAAAACGTCGTGGTGGACTCTTCCGACTGATATTTCAACAAGAGCCAAATTGGAAACAAATAAGCTGATCCCTTGAGTTTGAGATTTGTTTCATTCCAATTAAAAAATGTAAACAAAGCGTGTCTTGTGCCTCACTGTTCATCAGGCCCCTGCTGGGAGTTTACACACTGGCTACCGACTTGATCCGAGTTAGTGTCACACCCACGAGCTGGCTGAAGCGGCAGCAAGTGTCATTCCCATTGGATGTGTGTGGAAGCAGAGGCGCAGAGAGAATACCTGCGTCCCAAGATCACTTAGCTAGTAAAAGGCACAACATCTGTTTTCTGACGTAACATCCGATGCTTTCTCCGCAGTACCCCCCTCACCCTCCCCGGATTTGTGTGTGTCCCTCTCTGCTGATTTCCACGCTCCCCCCAGATTCTGGCTGGCATGAGGGCAGCCTCAGTTCCTTTGCTTGTGGTGGTTCAGTGTCTGCTTTCAGTCTCCTTGCTTTACCAAGACTTTTCATGTTCAAAACAGGTTTTTCCCTTTTATGTACACATTTCCTGATTGGCAGCTTCCCAGATCTCTGAGTTCAATGTCCTGTATCCTAGCTCTCCCTGGAGAATTGGGTGATGGCTCTGCTGAGTGATCTTCAGGGCTTTTGCTGAATAACTTGAAAACGACCATCTTAAGGTGAAGATAAACTCAGAGCTGGTGGCTGTACCGTCTCTGCGAAAGACTCAGAGGGCCACAGTGCCTACATGTGTGTTTTAAGAAATGAACGAAAACTTGTCAAGTTGTTCAGTTGATTGCGGCAGAAAAGAAAATGGGAGACTGTCTCTTTACAAAGTGAAATTTTGCTCTTGTTTGACCTTTAGCTGGTTTTAATTTCGTTCCTGCCTTTCCTTTCCTCTGGTCCATCCACTGTAATTCCAGTGTCTCAGTCTGTGATAGTCCACCTGCATGACTCCTGCAGAGCCCTGAATGGGTCCAGCAGTAGTAGAGGCTGGTGCGCTATGCTGCATGGTTACGTGGGCTGCAGCAGTGCAGCAGCTTGAAGGGGACTCCGTGTCAGTTGGGTCTTAAGGGAGACGGGCCTATTCCTCCCACCCTGCCAATCCCTTTGTAATTGGCTGACATCAGAGAATTATTAATAACCTGGACATTTTCTAATCTGTTCCTATAGGAAGAAAATGCTAAGGATCAGATACATGAGTGAGGCACCTGTATATTCATACACTCATCAAAAGTTTTCAAGGGGAATTCCCGTTGTGGCACAGAGGAAATGAATCCATGAGGTTGCAGGTTCGGTCCCTGGCCTTGCTCAGTGGGTTAAGGATCCGGCATTGCCATGAGCTGTGGTGTAGGTCGCAGACATGGTTCAGATCCTGCGTTGCTATGGCTGTGGCGAAGGCTGGCAGCCACACCTCAGCTTCGTGTCCAGGGAACTTTCATAGGCTGAAGGTGCGGCCCTAAAAAGAAAAAAAAGAAAGGTTTTCGAGGCCTCTCGTGTATTTCTCTCTGGAATTTAAGCTCCCGATCCTCAGCGTGGTGCCTTACCTGATAATTTCCTCTTGAGTCAATAAGTGAATCAGTGGAGAAAAAACACGGTGCTCTGGGAGCCAGAGGGGGCCTACCTGTTCAGAAAAGACTCCGGGAGGAAGGGCTCTGGAGGAAGAGCCTCGACGGTCAGGTAGTGCGAGTCATGAATTAAAGACACGTCTGTCCGAGGCTCTGTGGTCCCCATCATGAGAGGGACAGAAATCGGCAGGGACGGGCCCAGCCAACCGCAGAGGGACCCTCCGGGGTGAGAGGTGTGGACAGCATAGCAACAGAGCCGGACGTGGGGAGAGGGTGGCTAGAGCTATTCCCTCTTTGTTTATTCAACAGATACCTAACTAGGATTCAGTAAGAGTCGGGCACTCTTCTATGGGCTTTATAAATCCATCCTCGTGACAAAACTCTCATTCCCAAGGTGCGAAGAAGCTAATAACTCACCCAAGATCGTGCAGTAAATGGTAGGTAGAGCCAGGATCCAGACCCAAGCAGCCCAAGATCAGGGCCCATTTTCTTAATCCCATCCCCATGTTAACTACTGTGGGTGAGCAAAATACATGGTCAGAGGCTCGGCTTCTCAAAGCAGGAGAGGCGCAGTTGCACCTGGACTCCTAGAGGCCCTCTTGCTACCGGGGCCAGGTCTCCTCTGCCAGAACAGGTAGTGGGATGCTGTGTAACCCGTTGCCTGCTGTGTGTAAAGAGGGTAGGTTCTTCTTCACCTTTGCTGGCCTCTGCTGCTGTTCGTGTGAAAAGGGGGAAGAAGGAGAGAGAGAGAGGAGACCGGGTATATACATGGGAGAAATGCTAGCCTACCGTCTTGCGTGTTCAGTCACTCTCCGGTCGTTCTGGGAAAGTGATCCTTGCCAAAGCTTGCCCCTGTGCCTCTGTCCACATCTGCTGATTACTAAATCTGGACGGGCACTTTTGCTCTCTGTGGCCTCGGGCACAGTCGGAATGTCCATGTAATTGTTTATCGTATCATGGTGAGAACACTTAACATGAGACTGCCTCTTTCAACAAATCTGGACGTACACTCTTGTCAACCACAGGTACAAGGTTATCAAATCTCTGAAACTCCTTCCTCTTGTGTGCCTGGAACCTTATGCCCGTGGCACAGCAACGCCTCGTTTCTCCCTCCCCCAGCTCCTGGCATCTACTACTCAAATAATTTTTTTTCTTCTTTGGTCACCCCCGTGGTATACGGAAGTACCAGGGCCAGGGACTGAATCCCATCCACAGCTGTGACCTGTTCCACAGCTGTGGAAATGCAGGATCCTTAACCCACTGCACCGGGCCGGGGATCTCACCCACCCCTCCACAGCAACCCGAGCCGCTGCAGTCAGATTCTTAACCCACTGTGCCACAGCGGGCACTCCTACCCAAATAAGGTGTCTGAAGTGGTGGGGAGTAGAATCTGGTAGAGAGATTATTTGAAGTTTCCTTCCCCAAGTTTCCCCGACAAAAGCTTGATAGACATATATTTGCAAGTTTTAATAGACGTAGTTGTAATTGTTACCTTGAAACAAAGAGTTCGCCTATTTCTGACATTTCTAGGAAGATATAAATACAATGTTTAAGTTTAGATAAAAAAAAGTGATGGCCCATTTCTCTCAGAGCCTTTCCCGCCCGGAGGGCTCTGAAGGGCTCCCTTTGCCAGTGAGGGTAAGGCCTGAGGCCGGGGCCGGGAGGAGCCGCCTGAAAGGCCGCTGTGGCTGAGGTTCGTGGTGTGGGCCTGTTGAAGGAGCTGCTTTGGATCCTTTGGCTTTGCTGGTCCGCATCAGCAGGACTGACTTTGGGGGAAGGCAGCGCGTGGCTATTGTTCCCAATAGATTTCGCTTCCAACCTGCGTTTAGTGAGTGGTCTCCGAAGCCAATCGTCCATTGGCTTCTGGACCCGGGAGCTCCAGCTCATTTTTCTCTCCCTAAAAGCAGTGTCGTTTCCAGAGGGCAGGGGGCTGAGAAACCTGTTCCTGGGCTGCTTCGTCAGGAGCGCACGAGGCAGGTCGAGTCTGTCGGGAACAAAGACATCCTTGACAGTGGCGATTTGTCTTGCTACCTGCGTCATGCCCTTGGGTCTGATAGCTGCCTGGGCTGCCTGGGAGTATTTATCTTGAGCGCACACTGATCCGTGGACGTGTGTGCCTGGCGGGCTTCCTCCTTCCCTGCCTGGCCGGCCTCCTCGTTCACGCTTCCGTGTCAGAGGGCTGCCAGCCAGGGCTGTCCTGCGGCATAAGCAGGGAGGCCAGGGCCAGGAATATCTTAGGAGGAATGATCTTCTTTGCAAGCAGGACTCGATCTAGCTGCTTTCTTCCTGTCAGTTCAGCCCGGGACATCAGAGATGCCTGGGAGGGCTTGTGGCGGGTGGAGAGCCGCGCTCCGCTCCCGCGTGGGCCCCCTGCAGCGCATCCACCCCCTTCTGCTTCTCAAAGAATGGCTTCCTCCCGCTTCCTTGTGCCGCTTGGGCTTCTTCCAGGTGATGCGGACATGGGACAGTTGCAGGAGAACCCCTGGCAGCAGCTCTCCTCCGTCTGTGCCTTGGACAAGGCTACGCCCTCTGTCAGGGATCCTGCGTGCCTTTTGGGAACATACTGAAATATTTCTGTTGAGCGTATTCGTAGGAGTGGGAACCCGAGGTCTGGGACCTGAGTGTGTTCAGCTTCGGTAGGTGCTGTCAGTTTTCCAAGGCGATTGTGCTGATTTTCACCCTTCCGCTCCCTGTTGCTCCAGACCGTTGCATTGTCTGTCTTTTTCACTTTAGTCGTTCTGGTGGCTGTGTGTTGGTAGCTCTCTGTGGTTTGAAGGCATTTTATCGGTGACTAAAGAAGGTCTCCTTCTGCTCAAATACTGGTCATTTGGATAGCCTCTTCGATGAAGTGTCTATGCCAGACTTTTGTCCATTTTCCTGATATCTAGATTTAGACATCTTGAGAAAATTATTTAATCATTCTGTTTCCTCCCTGTTAAGTTAGGACATTAACAGAGGCGATTCTTAGGGTTATATCATGAAGATTAAGAGAGATATGTATATAAAATGCTTAGCCTAGTGCCTAGCGTCTGACCCAGGGTGAGTGCTCAGTAGTTTGTAACCGTTATTACTAGTGGATCACTAATGCCATGCACACTGTGGATACCCTGTCTATGCTTGTTGCATAACTGAATTTTTAAAATATCCCTGTGTAATAGCACTAAGAATCTGCTAACCTTGGCTACAGGTGGGTGGGAAGCTCAGTGACTTGGAGACAGGATGAAGGAAACTGACTTATTTTTTATTCTCTTTTGAATTTCGAACTAGGTGAGTGTATTTCCTATTAAAACACATGAAACTAAAGTGCAAAAAAAGTAGCTGAAATATAAATGGAAAAGACCTGGAGGTCACGTGAATCGTGAGCTGTATCACCTGTGCTTCCGTGTACACCCAGCACGTACATGGAGAATGGGCGTGTTTAACAGGGGCGAAGAGGACACTTCTGCAGAAACAGCTTTGGTCAGGAAGGTGTGATATCTGTGTTTTATGTAAAAGTGATGAGGAAAGGAGAAGTAAATACGACATATGATTGATGTTGAGTGCTCCCAGACCTCGATGAGAAGAGATGTGACTTTAACGTTGGGAAACCAGAAATATCAGGAGGGAGAGGTGATATGTTCAATCCAGCCTCTCAGGGGTCCCAGAAATGTGAGAAGACCAGTTTTGGTCCAGAGTTCTCGAGGGCGAAGGCACACATCTCCGTGCCTCTTGGAGAGCTTTGTCACGTATAGAAAGCACGTGCCTTTCTTGGAGGCTTTCGTGTCGCGTCCGTCCAAGATGTCTCTTTTGAGTGACCCAGAAGGAGAAGCAACCAATCTCTATCAGAGTGTGTTTCTAAATTAGTGACACTGAGGGCAAGACTGACACCAGGGTTCTGATTTGCACAATGGTTTTCACAGCGTACCGGATACTGTTAAACACGTGCTCTTATTTGTGCTTCATACCAGCTCCTGAGAAGGGTACCTATTATTTTCTCCATTTTACAGGTGGCTCAGAGGGGTAAGCCAAACCGGGGAGCCGGGACGGAGGGGCAGCTTAGTCTGGAAAAAGTCCAAAGTACAGTTCACGTGGTGACTGTTGTGGCTGTAGCAGGTGTAATGGTTGAGATGCGGTGTTTGAGTGGAGAAGGATGACGGATGCATCATGAGAATAACCACTGGGGTGACTGCAGCGGAGAGTCTAGTGACAGCCACACCAGAGGGATGGTCGTGGGGCCGTGTCATGACCTGAGCTTCGATGTTGTCCCAGGACCGGGCCTTTGTACCAACATTCAGCCTAGTGACTTTTAAGTGGTTCTGCTTTTCTGTTTAGATCATTTTTAAAATGTATCGTTTTAAGTACCACACTCCCTGAATCTTCTTTTCCTTTTGGATTCCTTCAATGACTGCATCTCCTCCTAAAAGAAAATCACATTTTCTATGACTTGGTTCCCCAGGGCACTTACCAGACTAGTCGAATGGTGGGCCTGGGAAACAGATTTGAGATCCCTTCACAGCAACCGCCTGTAATTTTACAAATGAGGGAGCTGAGCCCCGGAGAGGCAGAGTGACTTGTCCGACGTCACAGAGCTGCTGAGTGTGGACGATGGAGCGGAATAGACTGGAGGAGAGTAAGAGGGAGAGTTGACTTTCAACAGGGCAGGTTTTCTGTAGAAGTTGATTAAGGTGAGTTTGCAGGAAGGTAGAAGCTCCTGTAGTCCTACAGAAAGAGAAAGATGGCTTTCTGGACCAACAGAAATTTAGCCCTCTAGCTGCCAGGTGAACAGTGGCAGGAGGTAGCACAGGGTTGTTGAGCTATGGACCGATCGGGCTTCAGTCACAGCACTCGCTGATACACCTTCAACTCAGCGCTTTGATCCTGAGGCAGTGCCCAAAGTAGAAACTCACCCTGAAAGGACATGCAGAATCCTGAGACGGCCCCCAAGGTCATTGCCGCCTTTTGCACAACTCTTTATGATGCCCTTCCCCTTGAGTATGGACAGGTCTGTGTACATGACGGGTTTTCTCCCATGATTAAGTTACATTGTATTACAAAGAAGAAATTTTGCAGATGTAATCTCAGATCAGTTGATTTTGAGGGAGTCAAAGGGAGATTATCCTGGATGGACCAGACCTAATCAGGCGAGGATTGTTCAAAGGGGACTGAGGTTCAAAGGAAAAGAGATTCTTCTGCTGACTTTAAAGAAATAAGTCTCTGTAGTGAGATGGGTATATGGCAAAGACCTGAGACAGCCCTTTCAGGAGCTGAGGTGACCTCTGGCCGACAGCCAGCAGGAAATCCAGCTCAGTCCTGCAGCCACAAGGAAGTGAATTCTGCCAAGGACCTGAATGAGCCTGGAAAAAGCCCCCAGCTCCTGATAAGACCATACCCCCGGCTGACACCTTGACACCTGAGCAGAGGACCCAGTTAGGCTGTGCCTAAACTTCTACATATACAGAGATTGTAAGATAATACATTTTTGTTGTTTGAAAAAAGAAAGGGATTTTGTGTATCTAGGTATCACTTTTCTGGAATGTCCTCAAGTTTAAGAGCATCCATTCAGGCAAGAACAGCCCCTTGGGTAATACGTTTTTTCTACTTGGGGTTCAGGGCTGATGTGTTTCCTCATAGTATAACCTATTAATTATGCAGGCCAATAACAGCAGACTTTTCAGAGAGTTGGCTCATTATAATTTCTGTGAATCATTTTGCAGAGAAACAATTTTCTAGGGAGTCAAATCAATCTTTGTTAGAAACTTCACTTTGGGGAGTTCCCGTCGTGGCGCAGTGGTTAACAAATCCGACGAGGAACCATGAGGTTGCAGGTTCGGTCCCTGCCCTTGCTCAGTGGGTTAACGATCCGGCGTTGCCGTGAGCTGTGGTGTAGGTTGCAGACGTGGCTCGGATCCCGCGTTGCTGTGGCTGTGGTGTAGGCCGGTGGCTACAGCTCCGATTGGACCCCTAGCCTGGGAACCTCCATATGCCGCGGGAGCGGCCCAAGAAATAGCAACAACAACAACAACAACAACAACAACAACAACAAAAAAAAAAAAAAAAGAAACTTCACTTTGGGGAAGATAATATCCCTGGAAACCTATCAGAGATTCAAAGTAGATCTTCTGCTCTCGGATATAGCAATTTTTTTAAACTTTTTTTTTTTTTTTTTTTTTGTCTTTTTGGGACCGCACATATAGAAGTTCCCAGGCTGGGGCTTGAATTGGAGCTGCAGCCACCAGCCTACACCACAGCCACAGCTACACAGGGTCTGAGCTACATCTGCGACTTACGCCACAGCTTGTGGCAACACCAGATCCTTAACCCACTGAGTGAGGCAGGGATGGAACCCACACCCTCATGGATACGAGTCGGGTTTTTATCCTCTGTGACACCCTGGGAACTCCAGCATTCCTTCGTCTTAAGCAAAATCTCGGCCTGCTTAAAGACAAAGAGAAGTCTTTCTGACGTATGGGGGTACACACTTGTGTTTTTCTGTCCTGTTGCTTTCTAGACTTCCTCTTAATTCCTTCCTATGCTTGCTGAACAGGAAGGTTCAACGGTATTTGCTTCGATTTGGCGGGAGGCAGACTGGGGAGAGGAGGACACAGAGGTCTGAGAGGGGCTGGCCCCTCTCCCTCAGACGGTGCGGGGTCGTTGAGGGCGGCTCACTCCATGAACTGCGTTCCTGCTGCTGCCCTTGCTGCAAAGCCTCTGCTCCACAGCAGGCGCTCCCTGTTATGGGGAGTGGGGAGCATATTTTTGCTCAGGAAGATCCACTTGGTGGGACTTAGTTGTGACATTTCCAGTACACAAATTTAGAAAGAGTTCTTTTATAAAATTTTTGTTTGTTTGTTTGTTTTTGCTTTTTAAGGCCACACCCATGGCATATGGAGGTTCCCAGGCCAGGGGTCTAATCGGAGCTACAGCTACTGGCCTGCGCCACAGCCACAGTAACACGGGATCTGAGCCATGTCTGTGACCTACCCCACAGCTCACGGCAACACCAGATCCTTAACCCACTGAGCGAGGCCAGGGATCAGACCTGCAGCCTCATGGTTCCCAGTCGGATTCATTTCTGCTGCGCCACGACGGGAACTCTTAAAACATTTTTTTATTGAAGTGTAGTTGACTTACAATGTTGTGTCAATTTCTGCTGCACAGCAAAGTGATTCAATTATATGCATTTACATCCTATTTCATATTCTTTTCTGCTAGGGTTTATCACAGGATATTAATCCTAGCTCCCTGGGCTATACGGTGCTTCCTTGTTATTTATCCATATTCTGTATATACTAGCGCATCTGCTAACCCCAGCTCTCAATCCACCCTCCCCCGCCCCGCTTCCCCTTCGGCAACCACGAGTCTGTGGTCTATGTCTGCGAGTCTGAGAAACTCACTTCTCTATGTCGGCTCTCAGTCACGGCCCAATACCTGTAAAGAAAAGACTGGTCTTGTTGACAGCTTTCCCACTTTGTGGGTCTCCCAGAAGCGGGCTTTAATGAATCGTGTCTGTAATCAGGGGAGCCCCAAGATGTGCGGTCTCTGCCGGTTTCCACAGCACAGGTCTGGGCTCCTTGGTGAGATGCAAGCAATGAGGGCAAAGGGGTGACGTGAGAACCTCGCTTCTGAGGAAGCACACCGGATGGGGTCAAGTCCTTTGGAGAGTCAGAACAAATCTCCACGTGAGCGCCGTGCCAGCGACTCCACTGGGGAGAGCAGGAAGGACGCTGGGCTAGGATTCCTGTCTGTGCCCTTTTATTACCACCCAACTGTGTAACCTTTGCCAGTTCAGAGAACTGATCTGAGCTTCCGCGTCCTCGGCGTGGGTATTTCCGTCACCGTTCTTTGTCTCCAAGGAGCAGACACCAGCTCGAGCAGAAGACGACTCTTTGGAAGGTGCTGGGCTGCTCACAGAACCCTCGGAGCTTGAGACCCCGCCTGGGAAAGAGCAGGATGAGGGGCAGGTCGGGGTCTGCAGAGCAGGAGCATCCGCCAGTCACGGCCACGGTAGCGGCCTCGCTCAGCCTTGGCGGCTTCGTGGCTGGAGGCTCTTGGCTGGAGGCTCTTGGCTGGAGGCATGACTTCTTCCCCGCGCGACCGTAGAGTCCGGGGCTGATACGGAGGCTTCACGGTCGTGGAGGATCCTCTAAGCCGAGTCCTTTCTTTTCCGTTTCTCGGTGCAGAACTTCAGACTCATGATCTGAATATGTAATTTAAAAGAACATTTTCCGTCTCTCTTTTCTGGAACAGTTTCTCTTCGGGAAGATGTGCATTTGTTCAGCTTCCTTTTGATTTGATTGACGTTAACTTGCTACCTACCTGGAGCTTGAAGCGTTTCATACGGCTTTAATTTTATTACTCAGTGACACAGGGAAAGTGGAGAAGGCGCTATCCTTGACGTACTGGACATTTAAATCTAACTCTGCGGGACAGTTTACTAGGCAAGAAAGGTACCTCCTGCGCCTCCTCGGGTCGTGGGACGGCAAGGAGCCGCCCTAGAAAGGGCAAAATGCGTGTTTGAGGTTCCATTTTTATTTTCTATTTTATTGAACTAGATTCTCTAGGTCAGAGGCCTTTCGACTTATATGTTCTCCGTACTGGCCACCCGTTCAGCCGTGGTTACTGTAAGAATTAGGATTTGGGAATATTTATGAGGAGGCACACTGGCACTGATTACAGCAGAACCTTTTTTCTGCTGTTCTGAAAGTCAGTTGGACCTGAATTTGGAGAAGCATGCGTTTTAAGGAACTGAAATTCATGCCATTCATCCAGTTGACGACATTTGAATCACTTACTTGGAAGTTTAACCATTTCAGATCTTTTTGTTTTTTTCATCAAAAAATGACAGAATATTTTATGCTGATGCCAGAAAATATTTTTCATCAGCATAAGCAGATATTTTAATCAGAAAGTATTAAGTAAACAGAGTATTGACATTGCTTTTTTTTTTTTTTTTTAATATTGTGAGATGTGTGAAGATTGCAAGAGCTCCAATCCTGGCTTTGCGGTCAAGGTTAGGACACCGTGGTCTGTCCTGTCGGGGGATCTAGCTCTCTGACGCGGCATTGCCCTCCCATGACTAGGGTGTGCGGGAGAAATGGCCTCTGATATTCTCCCATCAGATTCCCCAGGGAGCGTCTCCCACAGGCACAGACCATCACCTATCCCCGAGCGATGGCAAGCCCACGTGATCCTATGGGAAGAATGTGGCAGAGAGGCTCGCTGTACCCTCAAATTCACGCTCCCCTTTCTATAGTACAAAGGTGTCCCAGCTAAGCAGCTATCCAGCCGGGGCTAAGTTTCCCAGCTCTTTTGGCATCTATGCATGGCCATGTAGCTATTTCTCACCAATGGAATGTGAACAAGAATGATGCGTGTCCCTTCCTGGCCACAGCGTTTGAGAAACCGGGATGCTTCCTCCGTGTTCTTTCTTTTCTCTCTCCCGGCTGGATGCAGGTGACTGCGCCTGGGCCTGGCGGGGCCACAGGGTGGAACCACCCTGAGGAGCAGCGCCACCTGTCAACTAGGGACATTCACCCCGTAGTCCTACCTGAGCAAGAAATAAATCTGTATCGTGTTTGAGCTTTTGTACTCCTGTAGGTCTGCTTGGTGTATCGACTGGCATTACCCTGTTATAGGAGATAGATTCCCTTGGGTAGACCTCTGATCTTGCTGCGCTGTAGTTAGTGTATCCTTGAGATCCTTTGTCATTCGGAACTTACAGCCAAAAGAGAAGATGAGTCTCCGTCTTCTGTGCTTTTCAGATCTGCAGGAGGTTGCAGACCTACGATTAGAAACGTGGCATTCCTCAGATTTAGAAATGTCTTCCTACATTCTTCTCCCGAATTTTTAGCCTGTTGAGAGACCTGGTGCTTAGGGGTGTGCCAGCGCCTGGGTGTAACTCCTGCCTCTTTGGCTTCCTGTCTGTGAACTTGAGTGAGTTGTTTAACCTTTCGGTGTCTCTGTCTCCTTCCTATGCCAGCCCCCACTCTCATCTTGGTTTTATTGTGGTTGGACCCGTGCTGTATTGTAGTTTTGTTCGTGGTTGAGATGCTTGTGTTCATAGATTAGATTAGTGCTCCTCAAACTTCAGCATGACCGTGAATCATGTGGAGAATCTGGTTAAAATGTAGATTCTGGGAGTCCCGGTTGCGGCTCAGCGGGTTAAGAACACTGCCAGTATTCATGAGGATGCGAGTTCGACCCCTGGCCTTGCTCGGTGGGTTAATGGATCGGCATTGGAGATGAAGCTCGGATCTGGTGGTGTTGCGGCTGTGGTGTAGGCCAGCAGCTGCTGCTCTGATTCAAGGCGTAGCCCAGGAACTTCCATATGCTGCAGGTGCGGCCCTAAAAAGGAAAAAAAAAAAGAAAATGTAGGTTCTGATTCAGTAGGTGTGATGATTAATTTTATGTGTCAGCTTGACGGAGTGTCCAGATGTATGGTCAAATGTTATTTCTAGGTGTGTCTGTGAGGGTGTTTTTGGATGAGATTAAGATTTAAGTGGATAGAATAAGTGAAGCACCTTGTCCTTCCTAATGCAGATGGGCCTCGTCTAATCAGTTGAAGGCCTGAATAAAATAAAAGGGCTGAAGGCCTTCTCCAAGTAAAAGAGAATTCCTATTCCCGACGGCCTTTGAAGTTGGACATGGGCCTCGTCCTGCCTTTGGACTCAAACTGAAACATCGCTCTCCCGGGTCCCCAGCTTGCCAACTCGCCCTGCAGATCTTGGGACTTGTCAGCCTCCATAATCATGGGAGCCAGGTCCTTATACTAAATCTCTTTGTGTGTGTGTGTGTATCTATGAATTTTATCCATCTCCTCTAACTTCTGTTTCTCTAGAGGACTCAAAAACAGTGGATTTGGGAGTTCCCATCGTGGCGCCGTGGTTAACAAATCCGACTAGGAACCATGAGGTTGCGGGTTCGGTCCCTGGCCTCGCTCAGTGGGTTAAGGATCCGGCATTGCCGTGAGCTGTGGTGTAGGTCACAGATGCGGCTCGGATCCCGCGTTGCTGTGGCTCTGGCGTAGGCCAGTGGCTACAGCTCCGATTCGACCCCTAGCCTGGGAAACTCCATATGTCGCGGGTGCGGCCCAAAGAGATGGCAAAAAGACAAAAAAAAAAAAAAAAAAAAACAGTGGATTTGGGTGGCGTCTGAAATTCTGCATTTCTAACAAGTTTCCAGGAGACATCAGTGTTCTCAGGAAGTGAGCCAAAGGTTGAGAAGTGAAAATAAGATCGTGTCACCTTTTAATCCTTGGTTTCTAACACAGAGGGCACTCAGTGAATTTCTTTTAAGTGTTTTGGATGAAGGTGAAAGCTTCTCTAAAAGAAAAGTCAAGGAAAGAGTGATGAGATGAAGCGATTTTGAAAACTGCGCCTTCATCTTGAAGGTAGTCCCGATTTGACCTAAAGAGAGAGGGGAACAGGGAAGGGAAGATCAGGAGCATCGCAGACTGTAAGCGCTACACACCTAGGAAACAGAAAGTAAAATGAATGCGACTCATTGGGACTGGCTGACTCGAACGGCATAGAGAAGATGCAATGAGTTTTAGCACTTGTGGTTTTAATAGCATGGATTCAAAACTATGCACTGCCCGTGTATCTTAATGTTATAAAAATTTAGTTCTGTGCCTTCATGCAATGAAAGTCATTTTAATCATGTGTAAGTGTGATAATGTATCCATGAAGCTTGAGCCCGATAACCTTGAGTTAGTTTCATGGGTCGTTATATTTCGATGTGGAGCCGGTGTGGCTCCTTGGCTGTGTTTCCTCTTGGAACTTTGTTCCTGAAGTTTGGTTACACCGTCATCAGCTCAACAAATGCAGGGCTTAATTTCTCTCTGGTAGGTGTGGGCAACATGTTTCATCATTGGCTCTGCTTGTTTTTCTCCTGGAAACTAAGGTTTAGGTACCAGATTTATAAGCCTGTGACTCTAAGATTGAGATTACCTCAGGAAGCGCCTAAAAGACAAAAGTGCTCAAGCAACGTCAAAAGAAGAGAGTCGGAGTGATAGATACACAGACAGACAGACACTCAGACATATACAATTTAAGATGCTGTTGGAGTTCCTGCTGTGTCTCAGCAGGTTAAGAACTCGACGTTATCTCTGTGAGGATGTGGGTTCGATCCCTGGCCTCGCTCGGTGGGTTAAGGATCCCACACTGCCCCAAGCTGAGGTGTAGATCGCAGATGAGGCTTGGATCCTGTGGCTGTGGCTGTGGCTGTGGCTGGCAGCTGCAGGTCCAATTCAACACCTACCTAGCCTGGAAACTTCCATATGCTGCAGGTGTGGCCCTAAAAACAAAGCAAAACAACGCAATGAAAAGATGCTGTTGACTGTAAGATATATCATTAAGGTATGTACTGCAAAAATTTTAAAAAAATGCTGCACCATAATTATACCATTGTGTCATAATAATGTCACATTATTAACTAGGATATATCCTAGTTTCAGAGATGTTAACATGTGGAAAAGTGTGCATTTTAGCATTTCTGAAATACATTGTATGTTTTTGTATACATGTGCGTACATGTGGATATATAAAGCAATAGATATTTATGTATTCACACCCACCTAGATGTACAGACAATATTAAAAACTGTCTCTGTTGAAGATGACTCTGTCTAAAGGCTGCAGATACTCTACACAGAATGTGCCGAAAAATACGTTTCCTCTGATTCTCTAGCGCTGTAATAGGAAACCACCAGTGGTATATTTTAGCTCATTTCCAGTGGTGGGAGTGACTGAAAAAGGATCTCACTATAATGTTCCTAGGGATTAAACGATTTTAGTCTTCAAAGGTGGTGTTTATTTTGACCTGTGAAATTGAGGATCTCTAGTTAACAAAGGAAATTATAATTCCAATAAAAGCTATTGGTTTTTCCTGTGAAATACATGCTCTCTGATGTCTTCATGCTGTCTTGATTGCCACCCCCCGATACTCTCGTACAAATCCGCCGCTTTGTAAAATCGTATTTGATCTGAGGTGTCACTCAAATTGACCCTGTTAATCAAACCATATTGCCGAGGCATTCGCTGCCTGACCTTGGGTAAAATTGCAGGGCAAGTTCAGAATTGCTTCACACATACAGAGCTCCCCAAAGTTCAATAATGATCTTTAGGGTATGTGGACTTTGTGACAAGTAGCGATGGACTTTATGTGAGAAACAATTAAAATAGCATCAATACACACTAATGTCTTGCATCGAGGGATCAGAATTGTGAAAAAGCTATGAACCCCAGGAGCATGATGGATATTGTAGACTAACCACAGTTGTCATGGAAAAGCTAATGACCATTATTTTTCATGGATGAGACTTTCACACCACCAATGAAACCTTTCAAATGGTGGACATGCTTCCCCCAGGAAACATGTTTAGACATTGCTAGACTCTGCTTGCTCTCTTCTCTCTCCCTAAAGCCCTTTAGGAGGTTGATTATTTAATGTCGAGCCTTGTTTTGTTTCATGTTGCTTTCTGTTAGTCTCTTGTATTTGAATGAAGAAGCCTAGCTTATTTATTGCTAAAGCAGAAGATGGAAGAGGAACTTTAGGGGGCTCCCAAGATAACAAGACCGTAGGGGTCAATAACAATAACGTCTCATTTTTAAGGAGAGGGGCCAAGGGAATTCTGTAAGATATTGTTATTATTATTACGCAAAGGAAAGGGGTTTTTTTTTGTCTTGAAAAAAGAATCTACATATTTGAATAATGATAGGAGACGTGTACTTGCAGTTAACAGGAATGGAGAGTTTCCTGTGAGCCACATGCTCCTACTAGACGGGTTTTACAGAGGCAGACACAGGCACAGAAGCCTTGGGTGACTTACCTAAGCGTGTCGGTCACAGTCTCGGCAAGAAACACCTTCAGGTCGGGTAGTTAGAGGAGAGTTTTTTAAAGGGGGGATTTACAGGACTGTTGGTAGGGTTTAGGGAACCGGAAACAGAGTTAGCAACATCCGGGGCCACTCCTAGGATTGAGGGGATGGGGAGGGAACGGTTCCCGGGTCCAAAGTGCTCAGAGAGCACTGCCTGACGGGATGGGTGGAGGGGGGCGCGATGCTGCTGTGCTCCGAGATGTTGCGGGGGGCGGGGGGAGCTGGGGCAATCAGTACCCACCCTCACTCTCTTCTGCCCTTGATGTCCTGCTGGTGTCCTCCGCGGCCTGAATCCCGTCGGGCCGTCTCTATGGCTCAGCCTCCTGGAACACAGGAGGATGGCACCGTGTTCGCCCCGGTGCTCCTGCCTCGTGGCTCATGCCATCGGTTCAGCTTCAGAAGGAATCGAGGATTTAAAAAATTCCGCAGGAATGTCTTGGCAGCCCGAAACAGCATTCATTTGTACTTTATTATGCACTGAAAATTTCGCTAAACTGGCATTGCTAGTATTACAAAGAACATCTCGTCCTTCTTTCCTTGGGCTGCATGAAGATCGGGCTTATCTTTGGCTCTCCATGACAGTGTGTTTTGTTATTTCATCGCTTTGTGCGGTGTTCCTTTATATTTGGAAGCTCTTCCCTAGTAGTTGTTTGGGTTGAGAAGAAATAAGCTTTTTTTGTAAAGTGATCTTTAAGCCAGGTAGATTTGGGAGCGTTTCGTAGTGTCAAGAAATGAAAAAAGACAAGAAATTGCTTTTTAATGTATGTGATAAAAAGCTTAATTGTCTGGAGAAAAATAATCCAGATAAATGAATTCCAATTTTGTGCTGAAACGTAGTTATTTCCATAGATGTCTGATGCATAAGGATGACTAATACAATTGTGTATATATAATTTGAATTATAGGTAGTAGTGATATAATAAACTTTTAACTTCCTGTTCAAATACTTCCTGTTTTTCTTTAAACAAATTATAAATATTAGTTTAATAGATTCAGCTTTCCATTTTTATATTCACTTGCTACAAGATATACTTTAGAGCTTATTAGTTATAATGATCATATATATATATGTGTGTGTGTGTGTGTATTTTTTTTTTTTTTTTTTTAGGGCTGCACTTGCAGCATGTGGAAGTTCCCAGGCTAGGGGTCAAGTTGAAGCTGCAGCTGCTGGCCTGCACTACAGCCCCGGCAACACTGGGTCTGAGCCAGTGACCTATGCCAAAGGTCAGGGCAATGCCAGATCCTTAACCCACTGAATGAGACCGGGGATCGAACCTGCATCCTCATGGATACTGGTTCCGTTCTTAACCTGCTGAGCCACAGTGGGCATTCCAGTTACAATGATCATGATTTTTATTTTTCTCCTTTTGAAAACAGAGTAGCGAGGCTTTTAGATGTTAAGATGGGTGGTACTGCGATGATGTTTGACCAGAGCAAAGCTCTTCTGTGTAGGGAGTAGGGACCCCAGGTTATCCAGGAGTCTACATGGGTCATGGGCTGGGTGGTGGTCACAGAGCTTAACATGGCTTCTGGTGGCCCTGGTGGACAGCCAGTTTGGTGAATATCCTGATTAATAGTAAAAATTAACATTTGTATCCAGCGTTAAAACTTACAAGGTATTTTTACATGCATACATTTTTGGATCCAGTCTTTACCCTTGTGAAGAAGTTATGTTTTCATCATTAAAGTACAAATGAGGAGGAGTTCCTGTCGTGGCGCAGTGGAAATGAATCCGACTGGGAACCATGAGGTTTCGGGTTTGATCCCTGGCCTTGCTCAGTGGGTTAAGGATCTGGCGTTGCCGTGAGCTGTGGTGTTAGCTGGCAGCTGTAGCTCCGATTGGACCCCTAGCCTGGGAACCTCCGTATGCCGGGAGTGCGGCCCTAAAAAAGGACAAAAGGCAAAAAAAAAAAAAAAAAAGAGGAAACATTCAGTTTCACAGCCAGTAGATGTTAAAGCCAGAATCCTAACACATTTTCCGACTCTTAAGGTTGGATATCTTTCTTACTGTCCAGTGCTGACTCACAAAGTATCACCAACCCACCTAGCTGAGCGGAAAGACCTGAGTTAATTGCTACCCCAGGGAAGAACACCAGCTCAACAGAGCCTGGGGGGATCTCCTTCAGCTCTGCCGAGTCTGGGACTTTATTGAGAACCAGAAGTTTGGTTTAAGCTGGTCTTTCAGGGGAGGGCACTTGATTGGGACTGAGTAAAGATGTCAGTATAACTGTTCAGGTTTGGGAAAAGAGCAAGCTGAGGGGGCCCCAGAGCACTGATGCTTGTTAAAGAAGAGATGCCCTTTGGGAAATTCTTGTGATGAACAGTTAGGATATTGTCTTTGCCATAGTGAAATAATGCTGATGAGGACAGTGGAGCAGGAAAGGCATGTCAATGTAGATAGCTCTGTGTGCGTGCGTGTGTGCGTGCGAAAGCAGGTAATTCCGAGGTAGTTCCTTGGTGTCCAAGCTGTGCATTGAAGGTACAGCCGTACCCCCTTTTCCGAGAGATATTATCCAAAACGCACCGTGAATGTCTCACACCACGGATAGTACCAAACTCTATATATACTATGGCTTTTTTTTTTGCCATGTATTCATACCTATGATAAAGCCTAATTTATAAATTAGGTACAGCGAGAGGTTAAAACAAATAATAATAAAATGGAAGAATTATAACAACATACTGTAGTAAAAGTTATATGAGCATGATCTCTCTCAAATACTTTCTCCATCTTAACTAACCACCTATGCTTTGTGGCCTTGACTTTTTTTTAATTGAATGAAAAATTCTTTGAATTCTGTAGTGCTTTACAATTTTCAAAAGTTTCCTGCACGATTTCATGTAATCTCGTAACAATCCTCCCCCACCCCTCTTTTGCCCCCCCACCCCGCCTCGCCTCTGATAACTGCTAGTTTGTTCTCGATGTCTGTGAGTCTGTTTCTTTTTTGTTTTGTTCATCGGTTTGTTTTATTTTTTAGATTGACCATGGCCTTAACTTTTGCATTTTGAGATGTGGCAGCAAAACTAGCATGAATGTTTTTCACTCCTTCCTAATTTCACAGACAAAAGATTTGTTCTTACCATTGATCTTCGCATCTGATTTTGTTTCTCTCCATATTCAGTTGAGAACTTCCACCTTTTCACTTAAAGGAGGCACCTTACAGCTTTTCTCGGGCACATCCGAATTGCCAGCATCACTACCCTTGTACTTGGGGGCCATTACTAAGAAAGTAAGGGTGACTTGAACATAGGCACTGTGATACTGTGACAGTTTGTCTGATGACCCAGACGGCTACCAGGGGACTAGGCGGCAGGATACGCTGGGCAAAGGGAGGGTTCGTGCCCAAGCAGGACACGTGAAATTCCATCATGCCGCTTAGAACAGCATCCAGTTTAAAACTTAGAATTGTTTTTTTCCTGGAACTTTCCATTTAATGTTTTCAGACTCCGGTTGACCTTTGGTAACTGAAACTGCAGGTAATGAAGGGACGGGTGTGGATGGCGTCGGGTTCTAGCGCCTCCCTAGGGGCTGTTCTTCAGCCTGAATTGAAGGATAAGTCGTTTATGTGGGGGAGGGCATCAGTCCAGGCCTTCAGCCGAGTTTGAGATGTCCCATCTGCATATCAAGTACGGGGGGGGGGGTTGTTTCTGCCTCTGTAAGTATCAAGCTTCCCCACTGTTTTCGCTCAGCGATCGCATGAACCATCACTGGATGGGACACAGGCTGCACGTCTGAGACCCTCGAGACCACCCATCTGTGCACGTAACACAAATACCAAAAGAGGGTTGGCGTTCTCGTCGTGGCTCAGTGGAAACGAACCTGACTGGTATCCATGAGGACGAGGGTTCGATCCCCGGCCTTACTCAGTGGGTTGGGAATCCGGCGTTGTCATGAGCTGTGGTGTAGGTCACAGACACGGCTGGGATGGCTGTGGCTGTGGCTGTGGCGTAGGCCAGCGGCTACAGCTTCTACTCACCTCCTGGCCTGGGAACCTCCATATGGCACAGGTGCGGCCCTAGAAAGACCAAAAAAAAAAAAAAAAGAAAGAAAGGGGAGGGGTTGTGGTCAGAGTTTGTGGTCTGCCTCTCAATCAGAAGTCCAGACCAGGAGTGCTCAGATTAAACCAAGAGCTTAAGTCACACTCCAAGTGTGAGGAGCCTGCAGAACCAGGTATGGGGTCATTAGCCACATCACCAGATTTCCTTTGCTCCCTGGATCTTCTTAGCGTGTTAAGATCCAAGAGGAGGCTCTGGAGATGCAAGAACAGCCTGTGTCCTCTGCAGCACGCACCCACCCCCTCAAAAGGCCAGTGTTATATCTCAGACGGCCAGAGCCTGAACCACCATCTGTCTAATTTGTTCTCCTTTTTTCCCTTTTTTAGGGCTGCGCTCGAGGCATATGGAGGTTCCCCGTATCCTCATGGGTTCGGGTTCGTTACCGCTGAGCCACAACAGGAAGCCCCTCGTCTCTGCTCTTGACCCCTTTGCTAACTCACCTGCGAGTCTCTGAACCGCGGCATCCACGGTGCTTCTTCCTTTCCTGGACTCTTGCAAATCTGGCTGTGAAGAGGATTGAGAAAAGGAGAAGGGAGTCAAGAATTTCCCTGAGAAGTCATGATTTTAGTTCTCATACTGGGGCTCAGTTTTTCTCCTTTTTCTTGGAGTACAAATTGGTGGGTCCGAAGGAGCCCTGGGTGACATCAGGGACAGTCCTGAAGCAGGTGTTCGTTGACCAAAGTAGGAATTTCCTGTTCAGTTATGGCTAGTAGTGGGCTCATCTTCCGCAAATACAGAACCAGTCATTAGGCGCCAGGCTACCCGGTGATCTAGTTCTGGTGAAAATACTCCTGTAGGGCTATCAAATAGTATAGTGACATTTTGGTCCCACGCAGGTAGAGGTTAGCATCACACAATGAAATCTGTAGCATTGAGATCATTAGGTAAGTCCGAAGCAAAAAAAAAAAAAAAAAAAAAAAAGTTATGCTTGTAAAATTGCTGAAAGGAGACAGCTTCCAAATACACACAAACTTAATAAACCACAACTCCTTGTCCAAGTAGTGAATATTTCTCAGAAAATAAATGATTTTTCCCCCTGAGAATTCACTTATGTTTTTAATTAATTTGGGGCTTTTTGAAATATGGCAGGCATTGCGTATGTTTCAAAAATAATTGTTTAATTGTTCTTTTTCCTTTGTTATCATAGTGGAGACAAATAGCATAGCTAGTGGACCGCGTTCCCAGTGCCAGTGCCCTCATGGCCCCCTCTGCCGCTGCTGGGACCCTGACACACGCTCCTCTCCCGGCCCCACTTGGGTTCCTGTGGCTGCTCAAGTACGTGGGCCTCCTGGGGAACCCTCAGGTGGATCTGCGCTCTGCAGATGGATTTTCACATACATGTTGATAATTATTTGGGAGACGGAATTGACAGCTGGGAGGGAAAAGAGCGATCAGATGAAGAGCACAGAAAGGAAGGAGATGTTTTGACCATGCAGCGTTGAGTCATGGAGACAACTGAGGTCTCAGGACAGCATTCCTGTCTTTTAAGACATAGCCCACACGAAGCAATCTGATGAACCACATCAGAGTATCTTGCTATGTTCTTGCTTTTTTTTTTTTTTTTTTTCCCTTTTCTCTTTAAGGCTGGACCTGCGGCATATGGAAGTTCCCAGGCTAGGGGCCGAATCAGAGCTGCAGCTGCAGCCTATACCACAGCCACAGCAATGCCAGATCCAAGCTGCCTCTGTGATCTACATAGCAGCCAGCGGCAACACTGGATCTTTAACCCAATGAGCGGGGCTGGGGACTGAACTCACATCATCGCAGACACTGGGTCGGGTCCTTAACCCTCTGAGCCACAGAGAGGACTCCCTCTTGCTGTGGTTCAGTGTGTTCTCAGAGGAAGGTATCTGGGCTGAGTTGCAGCTAGAGAGCGTCTGCATACGTATCATGAGGGCACATGCCCATCACCCCTCAGCGGACAGTACCCCTCCACCACCACCCCACCACCACCACCACTGCTCTACGACTGTCATTCTTGTCTGCTTGCTCTAGGCAGGAAATCACACTACGTGGTTTATGGCATTTTCTCATTTAACCCTGTAGCGGCCCTGGGAAGTGGCTATTACTAGCACTCTCATTTTACAGATGCGGAAATCAGGACTTAAAAAGCTTAAGTAACATAGTCAAGAACATACAGACAGAAATATAGTAGAACTCGTGTTTGAGGACAGGCCTCTCGGACTCAGCAAAACGTATCGATAAAATTCCAATTTGAGCATCCATGTGATTGTATGTGGGAGCAGCCCCTACGAGACCTGCAAGTGCATCTCAATAATTGGCATAGTTAGCAGGACCCCTAAACTCCTAGCATGTCCACAGCGGTATCATCAAAGTACCAGGTGGCTTTCTATAAAAGGGAGGTTTTAAACATGCAATTCGGGACTCGAGGTCCGGTGGCTACAGTTCCTCTGGAGTCCTTTAACGAGCTGATGTCTCAGTGGGGGTGGGTGGAGGACAGTTGTGGCCCCCAAACCAAATCATAGTATTTTGAATTCAGAAAAAGTAGACTCACTCTTCACACCTTACTGGAACAGAGTCACCAGCAGAATTTGTAGGGAGTCCTGAGAAACTGCCATTTAGGTGGGAGTGGGTCTGAGACTGAGACTCAGGATTGGAGAAACGCAAACTCAAGTTTTACTCCAGACTGAGTAGCAGAAGAAGGGACATACTTCAGACTGCCAGGAACTTCTCCTCCCTTTAGGGTCTCTGAGCCTTTTTGTGACGTCCGCAGAGACTGCTCTGACACAGGGAAAGAACCTCTTGTGAACAGCGTGACCTGCTTTTTCTAGATACTTTCAGAATCTAGACTCCATGTGTATTTCTTCCCATTGTCTCGGGAGTTGGAAGGCGGAGGCACAGTGGTGAGAGCGTGGAA
This sequence comes from Sus scrofa, assembly GCF_054392235.1. NCBI lineage: Eukaryota > Metazoa > Chordata > Mammalia > Artiodactyla > Suidae > Sus > Sus scrofa. Next base: position 142,588,059 of record NC_139390.1, read on the forward strand.
TCCTGGCCATGGCATCTTGTCCTCTGCCCTTTTATTGCTGGTGCTCACATTAAATCCTCCCGCTAATTAAGCAGGAAAATGAGAAGATCAGTATCTACATTTCAGAGGATCCCACGCCTTAAAGAAAAGCTTCACTGTAGGATTCTTTTTAACGCAGAGCTTTTCCGTGGGTGTTAGAGCACACCTTTCTGTGGCAGCAGCTAATTCAAAGCGACGAAGGAGCAAAGGGCATCGATGTGAAGATCTGGGCGCCACGATCAGTTGGCGCCCACAGGGGAGCAAACCTCTCCAGGCAAAACGTGAGTCAGTGGGGAGACCCGACTGGATTCGTAAGAGTGCTCCTCACGGACGGGGCCGGTCAGCACGCTTGTGCTGCCTTTGTGTCATGCTGCTGTGGAGCCCCCAGGTGTTTTTACTGGTCGATTCCAGCAACTTCCGTGGTCAGGGATGGGAAGTCAGCTTCAGCAACAGTACAGTAGGCAGAGCCCCTTCCTGGGTAAGGAGACTGGCCCTACGATAGGCATCCATCTATCACAGATTTTTATAATTGCAGCTGGCACTCAGGATTGACAGCCTGTGGAGTAAAAAAATAATGGTGACCTACCCGTCTGCCATCTGTGTTTATTAAATGTCTATGCAGGATTCTCGGTAGACGAGTCCAGTGTTGGGGTGAGAGCTTTCTCTTTCCTGTAACTCAGTCACTCATAAATAATACAAAGGCTGATAATTAGTCCCGTAAATAACACAGAGGCTACCCGTGACCTTGCTTCTTGTTATTAGTTATCTGCACGTAGACCCGGGTAACACATGCTTGAAGACATGGAATTAGCCCCTACATTTTTGAATGCCCTTTGTTTACGTCACAAGGGAGAACATGAAAAATAAAGGTGAAGACAAATAGGCTTAACCGTTAAAAACAAAAACAGGTAAGATGCATGTGCAACTGATTTACTTTGCTGTACACCTGAAACTCACGCAACATTGTAAATCAACTATACTCCAATGAAATTTAAAAATAAATAACAAGCAGGTGAAATAACTAAACCTCAAGGCAGGCAGCCATTGATTTACCAAACAGGATGTTCAAAAGATGGATGACCTGCCGCTTTGACTTCTCCGCCAAGATGCCTCACAAACATCTTCAAGGTAACATATCCCGAGTGGGACTCTATTTTCTCCTCCAAACCTGTCCCCTGTTTCCACAAATGGCACCTGTATCCACCCAACTGTTCATGTAACTGTTTCTGAGACACCTCACATGCACTCTGTCAGTCTCTGTTGATTCTGAAATATCTTTTTTGTGTGTGTCTTTTTAGGGCCGCACCCACGGCATATGGAGGTTCCCAGGCTAGGGGTCCAATCGGAGCTCTAGCCACTGGCCTACGCCACAGCCTCGTAATGCCAGATCTGAGCCACATCTGTGACCTACACCACAGCTCATGACAATGCTGGATCCTTAACCCACTGAGCGAGGCCAGGGATCAAACCTGTGTCCTCATGGATGCTAGTCAGACTCGTTTCCACTGAGCCACGACAGGAACTCCGATTCTGAAATGTCTTGAATCCATACAAGATATGGACACGGCCGTTTTCTTAGTCTAAGACATTCTCACTGTTCACCTACTGTTAGATTCGGATACTAACTGCCTCCCTTCTTCCACTCTGACTCCTCCATCAGTTAACCAGCCAGAGATAGGAATGAATTTCCAAAGAGAGTTATCAGACCATTTTATCCCCCTGGCTATGATTCAGTAACAGCTTCCCATCGTACTTAGAGTAATATCCCCAATCCTTTTAAGGGGCTACAGACCCTTAGATGATGCGGCTCTCGCCTCTCCTCAGCCACTTGCTTTCTAGTCTTAGCCAACACCGCCCGGTGCTTTGACCACCTGGCCGGATCGCCGTATGCCCACGTCCCCCACCCAGGGGCCCATGGCTTCTGCTTTCCATCTCGTGGGTCTTGCTCTGAGGTCCGCCCTTCAGAGAGGCCCTGCCTCGCGCTCTCAGTTTCTTGCTGTTTCATTGGTATCACACAACATGAGTGTGTGATTAGTTTCTGTGTCCGTTTGCGCATGTCTTTCTCTCTTCCCAGCCGGGATGTAACCCCCACAAGAGCAGAGTCCTTCCTCTGCAACACCTTCCTTTTCGGTGACTTGGGCACAGTAGGTGACCCGTACATATTTGTCGAGTGAATCATCTTGGCAGCCGCTGTCCCACAGAAGTGTTAGGAAGAAGAGTTGATTTCTCAGGCACCCCATAAAAGCCTGTTTATTTCAAGGCTGCAGCATATCCGTGGCTCTAGGATTATCAGCCTTAGCTGTGGGTTTTGAGAGCTGGGGCTGTGAAGTGGGGTTCAGGGAAAGGGAAAGACAGTTTGCTCTCATTTGCTCTCTTTGGTCTTTTGATGAGAACTTTTAAGATGTACTCGCCTCGCAGCTTTCAGATATACAACACAGTGTCATTGCTGCTGTCACCAGGCTGTGCAGGACGTCTGCAGGACGTCTTTAGAGCCGGAGCTGTGTGCTTTTAACCCCTTCGCCGTTTCCTCGACCCCCGATCTCTGCTTCTGGCGGACCAGCCATGTGGTCTTGGTACCACGCGCTCACGTTCTTTTTTTTCTTTTCTAAATTCCCTTGGAAGTGGGATCATACGGCATGGGTCTTTCTCTGTCCGACTTACTGCGCTGAGCATAATGCCTTCAAGGTTCGTCTGCGTAGCAAATGGCAGCATTTTCTTCTTTTTTTATGGTTGGATAATATACATTGTATATGTACGTGGTATTATATGTACGTGTGTTATATAATATGTATGCCATTTATACTTACATGTATGTATGTAATGTGCACACGCACACACACCACACCTTCTTTATCCATTTATTCATTGATGGGCACTTAGGTTGCCTCTGTATTCTTGGCCTCTGTAAATAAGCCTGCAGTAAACCTGGAGGAGCGTATGTCTTTTCAGGTTAGTGTTTTCATTTTCTTCAGAAATATATCCAGGAGTGGAATTGGTGGATCATATGGAAGTTCTCTTTCTGGCGTTTGAGACGTCCTTGTGCTGGTTTCCATAGTGCCTGCAGCAGATTTCCTTGCCACCAGTGGCGTTCAAGGGTTTCCTTTTTCCGCATCCTTGCTAGCCCTTGTCACCTCTGTCTTTTTGATGGCACCCGTTCTACCAGGCATGTGGAGAGCCTTCGTTGCAGTTTTGATTGGCATCTCCCTGGTGAGTAGTGATACTGAGCATCTTTCATGTGTGCGGTCACCATTTGCGTGTCTTCTCTGGAAAAATGTCTCTTGCCCATTTTAAAATTGGATTATTTGGGGTTTTTTGCTATTGAGTTGTATGCGATCCTTATATATTTTGGTTGCTTTGCAAATATTCGTCCATCCAGTAGGTTGCCTTTTCATTGTGCTGGAGGTTTCTTTTGCTGGGCAGAAGCTTTTTAGTCTGACGTAGTCCCAGTTGTTTATTTTGCTTTTGTTGCCTTTGCTTTTGGTGTCAAATCCAAAATTTCATCCCCAAGGCCCATGTCAAGCAGCTTACTTTCCTATGATATTTTTATGGCTTTGGGTCTTATGTTCAAATCTTTGGTCCATTTTGAGTTAGTTTTTGTGCGTGATATAAGATAGGGGCCCGGAGTTCCCATTGTGGCTCAGCAGTTAGCGAACCGACTAGCCTCCATGAGGACACGGGTTCGATCCCTGGCCTCGCTCAGTGGGTTAAGGATCCAGTGTTGCCGTGAGCTGTGGTGTAGACTGGTGGCTAAGGCTCTGATTGGACCCCTAGCCTGGGAACCTCCTTATGCCGCGACTGTGGCCCTAAAAGACAAAAACAAACAAAGAAACAAAAGGTAGGGGCCAGATTTCATCTTCTCATGTATGGATTTAGCTGTAGGGAAATTATAAAGCTAATAAAGTTTGTCTTCGGGTCTTTACCCTCCCTTCCCTGCATCCTTCTTTGTTTCACATTGACTGCTGTAAGGGACGGAGATCTACTTAGACAAGGCCAAGACGAGGGAGATTATGTAGTGGCAACCAAGGAAGAAAACAGCTCTCACACAAAGAGGAACTGGGAAGCCATTGAGAAAAAGCTTCATATCCGCCCCCCACTTCCCTCTCCCTCCCACCCTCTCTCCCTCTTGAAGTCCTGGCTGCTTCCTATCGCATGTTCTGTTCTCCTCTGTCTTGTTTACCCTGCTTAGTTATGACCTGAGCTTTTAAAAAGTCATCATGGCCAACACTGTCTAGGGTCCTTTAATATGACGTTTCCTTACCATTACTGACTGCTTCAGTAATGGGGAGAGGGGGAGAGAGGGAGAGAGAGGGGGAGAGGGGGGGAGAGGGGGAAGAGGGGGGAAGAGGGGGAGAGAGGGGGAGAGAGAGAAGGAGAGCAGGAGAGAGGGGGAGAGGGGGAGAGAGGGGGAGAGGGGGAGAGAGAGGGAGAGAGGGAGGGAGAGAGGGAGAGAGCAAGTGGGCACGCTTGCTTATTGTTTCTCCTCCTTTCTGAGCCAGGCAGTAGGCTATTTTCTAGCCTGTTTGTTGCTTCCCATTGTGTCACTTGTCCGTCCTTGGACCAGTCCTCTGTGCCTGAGGTGAGGAGCGGGGCCGTGTGATGGGAGCATGGTCGGGGCAGCAGCTACTGTGAGCTGTTCACCCTCCCTTCGAATGAAACGTGCATGGGTGGGAAAGCTCCAATCTCCAGTTCCCTGTCTCAGTTCATAATACCCTCTTTCCGTCCCAGCTCCCTTACACTGGCCTAAGCATCGGTTTCAAGCCTTCAGCCTTGAGGCTGCCCAGCACGATCCGTAAGCACCCACCCTTGTGTACGGTTAGAGCCCTTTACCTAGAGACAGCGGGTATGACGCCTGTGTTTCAGGCACTGTGCTGGTCCCTTGAGATACCAAACGGAATAGAGTATGGCCCCTCCTTTCGAGGAGTTTGCAGTACCGTTAAGGAGCTGGTCCAGAATACATCAGCTAGTTGTTGGGGTGCTCAGTGCTGTTGCAGATTCGTGTAACTAACGTGTGTTTTCAGAATCCAGTGGTGAAGGTTAATAATTCGGCCTGAGTAGAGAGGGCTGGATAAGACCTCACAGAAGACCTGATGTTGCAAGCGGGTTTGAAAGATGAGTCAGAGTCGAGGAAGGAGATGAAATTGTCAGCAAAGCCATGGAGTACAAGTCACAGCCTGTTGGACAGCGCCTCTGTCTGCTGCTGAAGTACACGGAGCAGGGGTTCTGCTGAGACGAGAGCTGGAACATGAGGGTGAAACCCAACTACTGGTCATGGCGACAACAGGTGCTTCCTAAACTAACCGTAGGTGTTTACCCAACAGCGAGCTCAGCAGAGAGCTGCGGCTATTCGCAGGTGTAAATGAAACGCACAGGTGTAAATGATAGCTTCCAGAGCCTTCGGAGGAGACCTGAACTGGGGGGGGTCGGGGCGGGGGGCTGATGTGAAAGGTGTCCCCGGAGCAGGAGGAGAACCAGGGGCGGAGCGGTAGAGGCCCCGGCAAGAGACGCAGGGAAAGAGGGGGAGCCCGCCGTGTGCGGAGGGTCCGGCGGGGTGACGACTGCCCGCTGGCGTGTGGCCACTTAGACGGAGTCGGAGCGCGGAGCGGGCTGGGGTTCGGGGCTGGAGGCAGAGGGGGCGGCCTTCCCCCCCCCATCCCTCGCGAAGCCGCCTCGCCTCAGTCCGCGTCCACACTTGGCGAGCAGCTCTTGGAAACGGTTTGCTGAGGTAGCAGGTTGAAGCTCTTGGCTTAAGCGAAGGTTCTGGGTTATTTACGGGTTTCGTGTATCCCCGTCAGCCGTGTCTGGTTGACACAGGCTATCAAGACCTCGCTGCAGTTTTTTTTCCTTCTTGAACAAGTGGGGAGAACATTTCATCCTAACTGAGTGGCGCCAACGGAGACGGAGCAGAGCTGGGGGCCGCGGGGCGGCTGGAGCGCCAACACTCCTCTGGGTGCGCTCCGGGCACCCGCCTCATTCTTAGGCTGAAATGTAGGGTTTCATCCAAAGAGCTCACGGGGTTTTACAGATGCAGTTTAATTTAAAGCCCGTGCCAACATAGATAGGACATACACAGAATTTTCTGAGGATTTCTTTCTTTTTCTTTGTCTAACGGTACCCGAGGCCTGTGGAAGTTCCCGGGCTAGGGGTCAAACTGGAGCTGCAGCGGCCGCCTGCACCACAGCCACAGCAACGCCAGATCTGAGCTGCATCTGCGACCTACACGGCAGCTTGCAGCCATGCGGGATCCTTAACCCGCTGAGCGAGGCCAGGGCTGGAACCCGCGTCCTCACAGAGGCCACAAGGGGAACTTCTCTTTTCTGAGAATTTTAAACCTTCCTACAACTTAGATAAAAAGTAAAAAGAAAATCTTTGATAATTTGATAACATGCTCATGGATTAGTTTACTACCTTCAAGCGAAATCAAGGTAGTGACTGTAGACTGAACACCCCCTAGCCCCTGCCTTCTACACGTTCAGCCTTCCTCTGAGGATGGGTGAGGGTTTCCGATGCATGGCCACATCCTGAGCTCGGGGTCGTCTCGTACAGCGTCTCCATTTCTCAGTGAGGAAACCGAGGGCTGCAGAGGAGACGCGGCGTGTCCCAGGTGCTGGGAGAATAGCTGGGTTTAGGGTGCTTGCTGTGCAGCGAAACCCACGTTGCTAATGCCGGCAGTAAACAAGCAGCTTGGGTGAGGTCCTGCCAGCTCACCTAACTCCCCTCGGGCCTCTTCAGTCCTGCCGGAATTTCATGTTCCAGACAAGTCTGGCTGTGTTATTCTTTCTGGGGAAGTTCTTCAATGGCTCCCCTCTGCCTTTGGAGGGAAGTCCAGATTCCTTTGGAAAACAAACACCTGCCTGTTTCTCTTGCCCTTTGGGTCCGCGCCCTGCCCTTCAAGCTCCAGCTTTCAGACACACCTTCCCGTGCACAGGCCCAGACGCCTGTCCTCACACGGTTCCTCTGCGGCTTTCTGGGACCCCCTCCCCTCACCCAGACGCAGCCGAAGCACCACCGCCTCTCAGAGGCCTTCCCACACCTTCTCGCTTTGTGCTCTCTTTCTAGGAGGTTGTCTTTCTCTGAATCTAATGCCCGCCACGTTGATCGGAAGTTACTGGCTTGTATGTTTGACTGTTTAACGGGGAGACTCTTCAGAGAGAGCCTCTTACTCACTATTCCCTGCCGAGCGCTCAGTGTCTGGGCGTGTAGAGGCTCAGTACGTGATTGTGGAATTGAACTGGACCGCGACAACAGACCCAGCAGCTGGGAGCCCCTTCCAGAAACTTTAGGTGAGGGTGTCCCGAGTCCTCATCAGTGTGAACCCGTCCTGCTTTGCCCACCTCCACCCGTTCCTCATAGCCTTGTGGAGAAACTGGCCAATGGTTAGGCTCCAGGGATGTCCTGTGCCTGTGTCCGTGGCATCGCCCCCGCCCAGCCAGCCCATCCTCCTTGTTTCTCGAAACAGTATTGACCAGCCGTATGTCCGACGGCTCTGAGCTTCCCGTGTGCAGGGAACTCCGCCGTTCCAGGCCCCTTCAAGTCCTGTTCACACGCGTATCTTCTAACCAAAGGCCTCGGCTCTCTTTATCACTGTATCACTTCCTATAGGCACTGTATGTTTGACATTTAATATAAGCTATCTTTTATGGTTAATTTTCATCCTGGGACTGTTCCATAGCTATTCCACTAAGTTATAAGACTCTCGAGGGCAGGAACTGTACCTTCAGCTCCTAACTTTAGAAAGTGCCTTAATTAATGCTGGCCAGTGACTAAGAGGACCCAGGGGACTGTTCCATGGTGAGGCGCTGCGATTTTGCTGCGGGATTTAGCCGAGGGTGTCAATCACGGAGGCAGGACAGGCTGGCCGTGGTCAGTTCTGGAATGGAAGGGTGACTTGCAGAAGCATCATTGTTCGAGTTCATTAAAATTAAATATCTCCCAGGTGGGAAGACTAAGTCATGTAGAGGCTTCCCCAATTTGCCGTGACTCCTAGACTTAATACAATAGCAATTAAAATCTCAGTGGGACGGGGAGAAGAGTTTATCTGAAAGAATAGTCAGACTTTACAAAGGAAATTCTGAAAAAAAAGAAAAAGTGTAATTTGAAAGGCTATCCCTATCAGATCTCAAAGCACAAAAAGTTACAGAAGTTAAAAGGTATTTGTACTCACCCACAGACGGAAGGCTCTGTCATTCTTCTGGGGCGCGGGTGTGTGGAGGCGTCGTGTTGTCCTGCAAAGCGTGTGTGAAAAATGCCCCTCGCTGCTCTCACCCTGTCTCAGTCTTCACCGAACAATAGTGGAAAAAAACCCTTAATATGCCTTTTCCTTTCAGCTTCCTAGGGACAGCAGGCGAAGAAAATGGGTTATCAAGGAAAAGGCATTAGGAAGCAGTTCAAAAACCATGGCCTTTCACATAAAAAAATTACTTACATGATTGTATAATATTATATGATTCCAGAGATAATATAAAACAGTGGCAAAGGGCAGGTTTCTTTTTTTCTTTAAAGTATTGTTGAGATGACTAGTTAGCAGTTGGGTGGGGAGATTATCTGAAAAAGGAAATACGACGTGGAAAGTATAAAAAAATATAAAAAATCGAACTGCGGTCTAGCATGAGGAAAATAACCGCGAGATTTATCAGACTCCGGAGGGGGAGTCTGTGTTTTACGTGTTGGGGGCTTAGCGAGGGCTCGGCGATGACTTAGTAGCACAGGGAGACCTGCGGGAAGTGTCTGACTCTCCCGCACTGTGGCCCTAACAGCGCCTGGCACACGGCGGGTTCAGTAACTACTCGTAGGAGGTGCGGACTCATAGACGTTTGAAGGGTGTGTAGACCCTTCCCCGTGACAGGCTCTCTTCGAACCCCGGAGAGAGGCGGTGGAAAGGCTCATGGGGCCATCAAGCATCGCTCTGCCACTTCGGGGCTGTGCCATCTTGATATTCTCCGGGAAGACGGTGCAGAGGTGGGTGAGGTCCCAGAACCAAAAAATTAAAATGTGAAGCTCCTTCCGGGACGCAGGATGGGGAGTGGATTGGAGGAGGGGTGAATTTCTAAAGGCTCTTTAAGTGAGCTTAATCCTCTACCTCTTTCTTTTCTTGTCTTTTCCTTTTTAGGGCAGCAGAGCAAATGGCAGTTCCGAGGCTAGGGGCCCAATCGGAGCTGTAGCCGCCGGCCACAGCCACACCAGATCCAAGCCGTGTCTGCGACCTACACCACCGCTCACGGCAACACCAGATCCTTAAACCCACTGAGCAAGGCCAGGGCTCAAAGCCACATCCTCCTGGGTACGAGTCTGGTTAGTAACCCACTGAGCCACACTGGAAACTCCATCCTTGTCCTGATTTTCTGGGGCAAAGAGAAGGGTGGCCTCTCCTGCTCATGTCGTTTTTGTAGCTGAAGTAGCTCGAGAGCCGTGCAAGCCTGAAAAGGAGTTCCTTCGTCCGGATTTGTGCTGGTTTCATGAATCTGTGCCTATTTGGTGCCTTCAGAGAGCTGGAGAAAAGACAGACGTAACTCTTGTGTTGCATTTATCTTGTGATAAATCTGGTCTTTGTTGCTATTTTCCTTGTAGCGTTGGGTTTCCAGGGAATGCTCCGTCGTAGACTTCTGCATATCAGTTCGCCTTGGAAACTCCTGAATCCAGAATACGTGACAGCCGTTTGTGTTGGCCTTGTTCGTGCACTGAGTCCATCACTGCTTCATCTTTGAGTACAGCTCCCTTCCCCTCTGTCTGTAGAGTTATCACTAGTAACAGGAGCTCCCCGGCTTCAGTCGGCGGCATGCCTGAGCGGGATGTTCAAAGACAGAGGACGGATTCATCTCCCAAGTAACTTGTGTGCCGGGGAGCACCGCGCCATGAAACCCTGTCCCGTGTAGCTGATGTGTTTCCTGGTGGGGCTGGCACGGAGGAGTGAACACGGCAACCAGGGTGCACAGGGAGAAGCTGGGCCTTAGAACTACAGCCCTCCTCCCCCACCCCAGGGCTGGACAGGTGCTAAGGGTGGGCCAGGTGGAGGCACCAGTGTGCAGGGGAGGAAGAAGAAGGCGGCTAGGCAGCCGCGACACCCAGGTGGTCCTGGGGCTGGAAGAGGCCTGGATGTGGGGCCAGGCAGCAGGGCGTATGGAGACGACTTCGCATTGCGCGTGGGAAGGGCAGCTTTGAGAAGCGGTGCCGATGTCTATCAGCAGGTGAGGATAGGCGTGTGGGTGGCGTATACATACAGTGGAACAGCACGCAGCCTTAAAGAGGAAAGAAGTCCTGCCGTGTGCCTCGGTGCGGCTGACCCTTGAGGACATTTCGCTAAATGAAATAAACCAGACGCACAACCTCCAAACACGGCATGCATGATTCCACTGATACGAGGTCCCCGATTAGTCAAGTTCACAGGTACAGAAAGTAGAATAGTAGTGGTTCTCAGGGGCTGGGGGGACTGGGGAGGGAGGAGCGGTTTAGCAGGCACAGAGTTCCCGCTTTGCAAGATGGCAAGGTTCAGGAGATCTGTCGCACAAGGCTCTGAATGCACCCCACATTACCGAACTCTGCTCTTAAAGACGGGTGCGGTGGTAAACTCTGTGCTATATGCATTTTGCCACAATTACAGATTAGAAACAGAATCTAAAAGGAGAAAAAGGAGGCACTTTGGAGACAGGCTGCCTGAGTTCACGTCCTGGCACAGACACCGATGAGATGGGTGCCTTTCGGCCAACCGGACAACCTCTCTGAGCTCTGGTTTTCTTTGTGACATGGGACCGACAGTAATAGTACCTATACCATAGGGTTTGTTGTGAGAATTAGCTGAGATGCTATATGTAAAGCCTGTGGCTCTTTTTTTTTTTTTTTGTCCTTTTGTCTTTTTTTTTGTTGTTGCTGTTGTTGCTATTTCTTGGGCCGCTCCCGCGGCATATGGAGGTTCCCAGGCTAGGGGTCAAATCGGAGCCATAGCCACCGGCCTATGCCAGAGCCACAGCAACGCGGGATCCGAGCCGCGTCTGCGACCTGCACCACAGCTCACGGCAACGCCGGATCGTTAACCCACTGAGCAAGGGCAGGGACCGAACCCGCAACCTCATGGTTCCTAGTCGGATTCGTTAACCACTGCGCCACGACGGGAACTCCCAAGCCTGTGGCTCTTGAAGGGCTCGGCGGGGTTCAATTTCACCGTGACTGTCGGAATAACATGTGGCGTTTTAGGTGTACAAGCAGGCGGTTTCCTTTAGGGTGTCTGTGAGCATATGCCAAGGGCACCGGGTCCCAGACACCAGGCTCAGATTGAGGGATATGACTTCAGTAGGGGGCCCTATAAAGGACAAGATGTGAGCTCATGCCAGAATCAACAGATATTTCTGGGGTCCATGCTAGGGGCTGGGTTCTGCTCAAAGGGTAGAAAAACAATAATATAATCCTGCTCACACCCACAGTATGGTGGGTGTTTTGTCAAGTTATGAAAGGGGAAATACAGGTATGTGCATTACAGCACTTAATAAGGACTTAGACGTATTGCAGAACCCCAGTCAGTAATTAGAATTGTACCACAAGATTAAAATTAGATTAAAAACAAAGGTGACGCTTTATTAAGACTGCCAGTTGCTGGTGACATAAAACCCAACTGAAACTAGCTTGAGCATAACATTTAACTGATGGCTTTACATAGTGAGGAACTGGCCCTATACCTGGCTTCAGGCATGGCTAGATCCAGGTGTTCACATGATGCTGGAAGTCTGTCTCTTGGCAACTCTTGAATTTATCTGCTTTTCTTTGTGTTGGCATTCTTAGGCAGCTTTTCCTGATGGGGGTTACATGGCCACTAATACCCCTTGGTTTATAGTCTATCGAATTGACACTCCTGTTCTTCCTTGGTCTGTTTCTTTTCTTCTTCTCATCTTTTCCTTTCCCCTTCTGAACCATTCCACACAAAAGCCATTAGGTGGAGCAAGCTAAGAGTCTGCCTGGGGCAGGGGTGGGACGCTGAGGTGGCACAGCGCAGGTGGTTGGAGTTGCGGGTGGTGGTGAGGAGGGCATCGCAGTGGGAGGGGCTCCGTGTTCGAGTCCAGGGCAGGTAACGAGAGCATGCAGTAGGAGGGCTGCTCGGTGCATCGTGTCAAAGCCCCGCCTCTGAGCGAGGGGAGAAGATGTCCATCCAGGGCAGGTCCTGGAGGTCAGGCAGGATGAGGAGGGCGTCCGGGACGGAGGAGGGCTGGGCACGGCGTGTCGAGCCTGGGTGGGGGCGAGGAGGGTGTCCATGGATGAAGGTGGCCCAGAGCAAGGTGTCGGCACCGGCAAAGGGTGAGGAGGCGCTCCCAGTGGGGCGGGACAGCTGCAGGAGAGGGTCCGAGCCCAGGCAGGGCGTGGAGGGGCCGGGTTCCCACGGGGAGGGAAGCGTGGCTCGAGTCTGGAAAGGAAGCAGAGCAAAATCAACCCAGTGCTAGGTAGGGTGTGAATTTAGGATTTTCTCACCGGGAGTCGATAGAGAGCTGGAAAGATAGAGATGCAGAATAGAATATAAATATAAACGTCAATGTGTGTCTGTGCCATAGGTGCTGCTTTTTAGATGTAAATATTCTGCGGTTTCTAAATACCATTCTCCACGGAAAGGAGCCAGAGACCCCTGGAGGAATGGTTGATTGAAAGGCTGGGGCAGAGACGGCACAAGCCGAGCCTGGAATATTTTGTGCCTGAAAGTCAGGAAGCGCTTGAAGAACAGCAGGGACGTGAGTCTAGGCTTCACTCTTGTCACTGGAACCTTTCTGTTTCAGCTGTGTCTTCGTCGATGTTCTGGAAGGCAAGCACAGACAAGGGCATGGAGTGGGAGGTTTGTTAATGTCACATCAGCGGAGCGGTGTCCCTTGTTCCAGCCTCTGAACATGGGGTGACACTGCTGAGTCCTTGTTCCAGCCTCTGAACACGGGGTGACACTGCTGAGTCCTTGTTCCAGCCTCTGAACACGGGGTGACACTGCTGAGCACAGCCTGCTTGAGAGCTGGCGCGTACTCCCGTGATTCTGCAGTGTAATCACCCCACTTGCAGAGCAAGCCCGTTACCTTAGCCTGCAGCGCCAATGCAGGGCACCCGGACCAGAGCCCATGTCTAAGAGGGCTCCCTTGTCAGTTGCAGCCTGGGCTTTAAACTGAATTCTTGATGTTGCAGAGGAAACTGACACACGTCCTGAGGCCGCTAGAAGTAGTGGGGAAACCCTAGACTGGGCGCCCTTTCCGCTGTGGGCAGGATCACTGGTGGGACGAAGGGGTGGTATCTGCTGGGAGAGATCGCTTCGATATCCTCCTGGGTTCCATTAAGGTGCCGCTTGCCGAGGACCCGGTCACGCCGCAGCCCCGGATGTCAGAACGCTCATGTTCGTAAAAAGTCTGGAGAAGCTCATCACAGGCGCTCCTGGTGTTTGCAAGTTTGGAACAACGTTACAGAACTCACCGTTTTAATGAACCCTGACGCGTGAGAGTTAAGGTCAACTTCCAGGGCAGCTTGGTAGAATTCGATTATAGAAGAAAATTGTGGACGTCTTTTGTAACGTTTCCCTCAGCTGCGGCTGCCTCTTTTTTATGTAGGATGTTTTGTGGATGTGGGAGGGGAGGGTTGGCCTTATTTTAGGGCCGCACCCACAGCAGTACGGAGGTTCCCAGGCTAGGGATCAAATCAGAGCTACAGCTGCCGGCCTACAGCACAGCCACGGCCATGCGGGATCCAAGCTGCGTCTGCGACCGACACCACAGCTCATGGCAACACCTGGATCCTTAACCCACTGAGCGAGGCTAGGGATCGAACCTGCGTCATGGTTCGTAGTTGGATTCGTTTCCGTTGTGCCACAAAGGGAACTCCAGGTAGGCTCTTTTTATTTAAATGTCTTCAAGTCCACAATGAGATGCCATGTAGGGTTCCCCAAGTGAGGTACCCCTGGCATGTGAGTGTTTGTCGCACGAGTGGTGCCGTTAAGTAACAGCCCGTCCCTTCCTGCCTCCCCACAGAGCTGCTCTGCTCTCCTTCCCTTCTTGCCATTTGCTGCCGCAAGAGCACGTCGCGAGCTCCTTGGCCGCTGATGGCAGCTCGAGTCTGCCTTGGGTAAATTTCTGATCTATGGCCTCCCCCCCCGAGTGCCACCCCCCGCAGCTTCCTTTCTTTCTCTCGAAGCAGTTGTTGGTGCGACACCGTTTCTGGGTGTGCGCCGATCTTCACTGCTCCAGACGCTTCTCCCTCTTCCTTGGGCAGAGGTCTCACGTCAGTGGTGGTGTCTTCACGACCATGGGCTTGAATCAGACAGACGCGTTCACGTCCTGGTTTCGCCCTAGTATGACTTTGGGCAAGTCATTCTGCTTCCTGTGCCTCAGTCTTCGCCTCTGTAAGACTGCGATCATGCTTCTCTCCGAGCCGTGTTAGGAGGATCATGTAAAAAACGTAAATTGGATGCTGTGCGGGGAACACCTCGTACATGCTCAGGAAACGCGAGTCGTGGATGTGGCTTATTGCTTTTATTTTTGTTTCTTCTTTACCGTTGCCCGCCGTCTTTCCTCTCTTTTCTGATTTTTACTCATTTATTTGAGGATAACAAGTTTTTCCCCCTTTTGATTGTCTCGCCTGATTTCTGTGCTGGAGCACAGGTGGCAGTAGGCAATAGGCGGTGCCCGGTGAGGGCTGGCCTGGGCACAGGGTACCGTGCCCCAGGGAGCTGCTTAAGACTTGCTTTGTTCTGCTCTTCTTCACCACGGAGTCGTTCCAAGAGACTCTCTTCCTAGCTGCTACGGAGCAGAACAGTGCTGGGTTGCACTTGAATCAAGAAAAGCCGAAGCGTGTGCTTGAGAGAGGAGGTGGGGGGCATCGGACGTGAGCCACCGTGCAGCAGCATTGAACACTCCGTCCTGAAGTTTCTAGGAAGGCCCTTCGGAAGTCCGGAGTTTCACCTTAGTCTTTTTTATGTATACTTCTCTTCAAGATATATAGAAAAAGCAAAATCGTTTCTTAGTTGATGTTGGTATTTTTATACTTTGCACAGTTGTTAGTATTGTGGTAATATTCTTGTATTATTATTATTATTAATAATATGTTTGCTTTTTAGGGCCGCACATGTGGCATGTGGAAGTTGCCAGGCTAGGGGTTGAACTGGAGCTGCAGCTGCCGGCCCACATCACGGCCACATCAATACTGGATCCTTAACCCAGTGAGCAGGACCAGGGATCAAACCTGCGTCCTCGTGGATACTAGTCGGGCTTGTTCCATTAGTATTCTATTTTTTTAAAAATTGAACTTGCAGAGCATTTTGATTGTCTCAGAGGTTAAACAGGCCTTTGGGTTGCCGCCTGTAAAATGACTGCCAGGGGAAAAATAAACTCTACATCCTCAGCACCTAACCAATGCAGGACATTTTCAGGAGGCCACAGGTTTGCGAGTGAGGGCCGAGTGGAAGCCTGCCGTGCACCACGCAGGCCGTGTGGACCAGCCACAACCTTTCCTTTTTCACTTTTTCTAATGTCCATTCAAGGGTGACTTCGTTAAGGCAAAGAACGGAGCAGAGTCTTCGAGGACATTTTCCAGAGGGCCCCACCTCCGCCTCTTCTTTCAGCCTCATTGAGGAATTGTGCAAGGCTAGGTGTGCTTTTTTCTAGAGCCGCTGTGTTGGCTTGGTTAGACGAGATATTTACCAGGAGAGAGAGAAAAACTCACTTAATGTCAAATGAAAGTGGTATTTCTCTGGAAGTGGAGGGGCCTTGTATTCGTCAGGAGTCTCCAAGCCAACAGAACTAGTAGGCAAAAACAAAACAAAAACAGTGTGTGTGTGTGTGTGTGTGTGTGTGTGTGTGTGTGTGAATATGTATATATTTCGTCAAGGGCAGGGAAGGATGGACTCAACTCAAGAAGAGAGGGAATCTGCTCTTCCTCGGCCTCTGCTCCTATTTGAGGCCCCAGCAGGTGCGATGACGCCAACCTACCCTGGGGAGGACGGATCTCTTTTCTCAGTCTCTTGACTCAAATGCCAGTCTCTTGCAGAAACACCCTCACGGGCATACCCAGAAATAATGTTTTACCAGGTATCCAGGCATCCCTTAGCCCAGTCAAGGTGACATAAACTTAACCACCTTCGCTTTAACCCCTCTTATAAATGGAAGTCTTGTCCTTGAGGTCTTGTTTGCTGTTACGACTTTGAATTGCGTGCAAAGGCCGTATTCATGGATGTTTATGGCGTTTAACTTGGTAGAGAGACCCAACTACCTTTCTGAAATTATAAACAGAATTTGTGTGCTCATGTTTTTGACCTGGAGAGGTTAAAAAAACTGTTATAGATCTGCTTTTGAGCGAGTTTGAGTCTTTTACCAACATTCAGCCTGTTTCAATTATCCTGGCTCACCCACTGGTTCAGTGGAATTAAGAATTTTAACACCAGGCATTTAAGAGAGAACGAGAAAAGAGGTTCGTTTATTTGTATTCTTCAAAGTGAGAAAGAGGGAACTCACACCAGTTTCTGTATTTTCCTGCTTCTCATCCCAAGTTACCACCGTCCTTGGCAGGCACGTGGTCCTCAAGCTGTAGGCAGGGGACCGTGTGTCTGTTTGAATTTCTTTAGATGCTTAACACGCACACTCCTGGGAGCCACCCACACCTCCTGACTCGGAATTCTGGAGCTGGGTTTCCGCACAGCGCGTGGTTAACAGCCCCCGAATGGTCTGTGAACCACTGATCCAGAGCTTCTTCCTTAGGGCTGACAAGTGTGGTGATAACAGCCCTTTTTGATTCAGGACTTGGTTTTGCGGGACCTCCATTTAATTTAATTTAATTTATTGATTGCTTTTTAGGGCCACACCGTGGCATGTGGCAACTCCCAGGCTAGGGGTTGAATTGGAGCTGCAGCTGCCAGCCTGCACCACAGCCACAGCAAGGCCAGGTCAGAGTTGTGTCTGCGACCTACACCACAGCGCATGGCAATGCCGGATCCTTAACCCACTGAGCGAGGCCAGGGATCAAACCCGCATCCTCATGGATCCCAGTCGGGTTTGTTAACCACTGAGCCACGAAGGGAACTCCAGGACCGCCGTTTTTGGATTCGTGTTTCTTTGGGATAGATTTGTCAGGTTCTGTGTGGTGTCAGTTTTCGAGGGTTTCCGTAACAAAATACCACAGACTGGGTGCTTAGGCAACAGAAATGTCTTTTCTCCCAGATCCGGAGGCTAAAACTCCAGACCAAGGTCCGTCAGCAGAATTGGTGTCGGCCGAGCTCTCCTTCTTTGGCTCGCAGGCGGCGTTTTCTTCGTCGGCACTTGGTTTCCGTCGGTGCCTGCGTGGCGTCTGTGTCTCAATCTCTTCCTCTCTCAAGGCACCTGTCGTATTGGAAGAGGCTTATCCAGAGAACCTCGTTTTACCTTGGTCACCTCTTTACGGAGCCTGTCTCCCAATATGGTCTCATTCCAAGGTATCAGGAGAGAGGAGCTCAACATTTTAATTTGGGGGGAAAACAATTCAGCCCCAAACCGAAGGAAGTGTCTCTGGGTTGATCTCTTTGTCCTTCTTCTAAGGCAGCAGGAAGGAGGCAGGGACAGTGGCAGCTTGCTTTTCATCGGCTTTCTTCTTCCTAAGCTCCAGTTCTTTGAATGTCTAGTTACTTTGAATGACTAAAAGCAGCAGTTCTCAAAGGGAATCGGAGAAGCCCACACTCTCTTCATAATTTACATTAAGAAGATGGCCTTTGCTTTTTAAAATTGTATTTATTTATTTTTACTACGTAACATCTTGCACTGATTGTGCAGGAGCAGTGGAGGCGAAAACTGTTGGTGCTTTAGTATGGATTAAGGTGACAGCAGCAAGCTGTACTAGTAGTCATTATAATTTCACCCCCGTGCATTTGTATTGCAGGAAATAAAACACCAGCGTCACTTAAAGATGCCCTGATGAAGTAGGAAAAATTACTAAGTTTATTAAATTTTAACCTTGAAATTTTCGTATCATCTTTCAGTATTTTGACGTGACAAAGGGTAGTATTCATTAAGCACTCCTACTCTATATAAACATTCGGTGGCTGTTTGAAGAGAAACACTTCTGTGATTGAATGGCGAGCCACATTAGCCTCTGTTTTCATGAAACAACATTTTAACTTCAAAGGATAAGTGGGAGGTGAACGCTGGTTATTCAGACTCATGCTGCTGGTAGACATGTTTGCAGAAATGAGTGAGGTGAGCCTGTCCCTTCAAGAAAAGCAACTGGCAGTAGTGGTTGCCCATGAAAAAAACTCAAGCTTGCAAAATGAAAAGTAGAATTTTGGAAAACTTGTATTTGTTACTGTGAACTTGAGAGCTTACCAAGAGTTGAAGATCTTTTCTGGTGATGAGCAATTTTTTTTGAATGTATTAAGTGATGAAATGTGTCGGTAGTTGGGAAACTCGCACAGCTCACTGAACTGCTGTTTTCCAGATGACCAATGCGAGCCGCTTCAAAACTGTGTGTGCATAAAGGATGTATTCAAAGGGCAAGAAAGACCAACAGGTTTTATGTCGCAGGATAAAAAGTCCACCGGGATAACTTATTTATTTTTGCTTCTTTACGGCCGCACCTGCAGCATATGGAAGTTCCCAGACTAGGGATTGAATCAGAGCTGTAGCTGCTGGCCTACCCCACAGCCACAGCAACACCAGATCTGAGCCGTGTCTGCGACCTACACCACAGCTCACGGCAACACTGGATCCTTAACCCACTGAGCGAGGCCAGGGATGGACCCCGAGTCCTCATGGATCCTAGTTGGGTTTGTTACTGCTGATTACTGCTGACCGTGACGGGAACTCCACATTGATGTAATTTAGATCTTACATATTAATTAACCTTTAAGCAACTACCAATTGCCAAGTTTTGGCCTATTATTGGAGAAGAATAGTCGCAATTATCTGAAGGATTTTTACAAATACTTTTTCCTTTTCCAATTATATATCTGAATGAGGCTGGCTTCCTCATTTACTCCATATCATGTCATATCAAACCGTTCATATCAAAACAGATTAAACGCAGACGCAGATGTGAGGATGTTTTGTATTTATGCTGAGCATCAGAGATTTTCAAAAATATGAAAACATACCTTCTTTGTACTAATTTTTTCTTTTTTAAAAATTGAATTATAGTGTATTTCCAGTGTTGTGTTAGTTTCTGGTGTATAGCAAAGTGACTATTTTACATATGTGCATATATTCTTTTTTGGATCCTTTTCTATTATAGGTTATTACAGAGTATCTTCTTAATAGTTTTTTCTTTTTAGGAATATACATAAAGGACATAAAATATGTTATTTAACATGGAGTGGGTTTCTTATTGCTATTTTAAATGAATTGATAAATACGCATTTTTAAATATTCTCATTTCCAACTGCTAAGACAGTGAATATCAATGGATGTGACCCACATAAACAAAAGCTCGTTGGGGCCCAGTATTGTTTAAGAGTGTAGAGGAATCCTGGGATCCAACAGCTCGAGGACTACAGACTTGGAGAGTCTTTATCTTGCTACATTTTAGTAATGGGTTTAGAGTTAATGTTGATTCATGGGGCACTTGATGCCAAATGTATTCACTGTTTGAATGCCAAACATAGTAAGCTTGATTTTGCTTTTTTTTTCTCATTGGGAGAAGAATCATAATGGTATTCTATGCCAAAGTATTCTTAATTAATGCTCCTTTTATCTTTCCTAATTCCAAGTAAGACTAGATAATCATGAACAGGCTGGAAAATAAAAAGCCCTCTTTAAGAAGTAATATTTTTGAGAGCTTTGTTTCCATCTACTGAAAATGCATTTAAATTGGCATTTAAAATCTGCTATGTTAAAATCTGCCATACTGTGATTAAAATCTGCCATATTGAAATGCACTCGGGGAGGTCCCGTCCCATCGTGGCTCAGCAGTAATGAACCCAACTAGTATCCACGAGGATGTGGGTTCAATCCCTGGCCTCCATCAGTGGGTTAAGGATCCAGCATTGCTGTGAGCTGTGGTGTAGGTCACAGACGCGCCTTGGATCTGGCATTGCAGTGGCTGTGGTGTAGGCTGGCAGCTACAGCTCCGATTTGACCCCTAGCCTGGGAACCTCCATGTGCCGCTGGTACAGCCCTGAAAATACAACAACAACAACAACAACAACAAAATGCACTTGGATATTTTGCCTTTCCTTCATTTTGCCTGTTTTCCCATTTTTCCAATTTATAGAGCATTTTTTTTCTTTTCTCTTTCTTCCTTACCTCTTCTTTTATTCATTTTCTCCCTTTGCCCTCTGCCTAATGACAGTTGGAAATGTTTCCTAACGTGTTGCAGTTTTCAGTTTCTGCTGGTGTCCTCTAAGAAAGACGCTGCGTCAGTAAATGCGAGCAAGGCCTTGGCAAAGAGTAGGTGCATCTTTGCCGTCTCAGCTCCGGGCCTCGTCTTCCCTTCAGTATGTGAAACTCAACACGGAGTCTATGCTCTGCTTCTATGAGATTTGTAGAGGCTGTGAAGGGAGATTGGGGAAAATGATTGTAACTGAAAATTTACACCTTCTAGAAGAAATGACTTCTGAATACGTTCTAATATGATACTGTAGTCTTCATAAATTTCTTTCTCATTTTTCCTCTAGTCCAAAAGTCACTCCCGAGTTGGCCTGAAATCAAGCACCAAGCAAAAGGTATGTTTTTTTTCTCCTCTGCCTTGTTCCTTTAAAAAAATTATTATTTTGGTAAGTGCTTTACTTATATATTTTTTTTTTCCGAAAAAGAATGACATGTCTTTGGAAGGCAATGATACACCCAGAAACAAAGTGTTTGTTATTTTCATTTATGTTGCCTCTGTAATAACAAAACTGAAATTAGGGAGAGATCCTTGAGATGAAATAGAATGAGAGAGAATCTAGAAACCCAGTGATAGAACCTCAGAATGTCCTGCGGCTTACAAACAATTCTGAAAGCCAAGTCAGGAGGTTTCTCTCAGTCTCAGCCCTTTTATTTTTTCAGCCCTTGTTCCTGTCTCCATTCATATACATATACACATATATATATATATATTTTTTTTTTACTGAACTTCATTCTCTCAGCATCTGCTGTGGAGAATGACCCTCACCTTTGACCTGTGGCGAATTGGCTCAATCATGAGCTCTGTGATTCAGAAAGAATTGGTTTCAGTTCCTGATTCTGTCACTTTACAAGCTCTGTGACCTTGGACATATTTGTATGAAGATGCCTGCACTGCCTAATGTAGTGTATTTGAAAGACAAAATGAGATAGTATATGTAAAAGCTCTTATATCCCAGTGCCTAGCACAAAATAGGCACCTATTAATTTTTAAAAATCCACAGTATTTCCTAGGTATTTTAGATGTATAAAACTATAGAAAATTTGAAATTCCAAAATTTTAATCCTTAGACACACACATTATGTTTATATTATGGTCCCTGCTGGAGACACGCAGGCCATGATGTAAATGGGTTTATTAGAAGTTGGAGACGTTTGTGCCAGAAGACTTACTCGTCTAGTGTGGATGTTTGCACTGTTTGAAGTACTTGCCTTGGCGGCTCCGGATAGAGGCTGCCTGAATTCAGAAAGCCATTCTTGATGGTGGTTGTTCGAGAAAAAACCCCCAAGGTTGTTTAAGAAGATTAAAAAGGGGTGGCGCATGCGAAGCGCTAAGCCCAGTGCCTGAGGAGATGGCACTGTTTTTACTAGAAACATCCTGTCGATTGGGAAGGAGATGGACAGACCGGGAGCTTGGGCCCTTTCCAGAAGGGCACGGCGGGCACTGACACAGCAGGCGCTGGGCTCCAGCGTCCCTCAGGAGCCCTTTACAGGGACCAGCTGCCTGGATACTCCCAGGAGGGGTTCGCGTGTCCCTCGGGGTCTGTCCCGAGGGTGCGGTCACTGCAGGAATTTGGGCAGAGGGCGTCCGATAGGAAGGCCCGTTCGCTGGTGGGAAAGCGGTCGGCGAGGAAGCGGGAAGAGGGACAGGCGAACCCGAGGCAAGGGCGAGGGGGCAATTCCAGGACGCAGCCGCCACCCCAGGGCGGAGGGACGCGGGACGGAGTCGGGGCCGCGCGGCGCTGAAACGCAGCCTCTGCGGGGAAGGGGCCGGCCGCGCTCCCGGAGGCTGGCCCCGCGGCACCGGCCCGGCGGGGTCGGCGGCTCCGCGGGCGGGGCCGGAGCGAGCAGCCTCCTGCGCCTCCAGCGCCCCCCACCGGCGGAGCCGACGAGAAGCCCGCCGAGGGAGCGGGCGCGCTTCGCGGGGTCCGGCTGGTTGCGGGGAGGGGGCCCGGGGATGAGAGGCGGGTGCCCGCACCAGCTCCGTGTCGCGGAAGAGGAAACGGAGGCGCAGGTGGTCGCGCCGGGCGGCCCAGGGTGAACTGAGCCTTCGCGTCCTCCCTCCGCATTCAAAGCGCGGCGTCCAGAGGCGCTGGTCTTGGGAGGTGGGGCCTTTGGGATTAATGCGCCCTTCGGGGGCGCACGGCGACACGTCTGCACCCCTCACCCGACCATGCCGGTTTCCGGATCTGGGGCTTCCAGCCTCCAGCACTGTGACAAGCAAGGTCCTGTTGTTTCTCAGCCACCCAGTCTGTGGTATTTTTGTTTAGCAGCCCGCATGGACCAAGACACCCATCCAGCAAGAGGCAGGTCAGAATTTAAACCTAGACAGCCTGGCTCCAAAGTTCCTGCTCTTAACTTCTTGAACAAGTGACGGTGGGCAAAAACACTTCCCTAAAGCTTACGTTTAAAATCTGCAAAATGCGGGAGTTCCCATTGTGGCGCAGCGGAAACCAATCCGACTAGGAACCATGTGGTCGCGCGTTCAATCCCTGGCCTCGATCAGTGGGTTAAGGATGCAGCATTGCCGTAAGCTGTGGTGTAGGTCACAGATGTGGCTTGGATCTGGCGTGGCTGTGGCTGTGGTGGAGGCTGGGCTACAGCTCTGATTCGACCCCTAGCCTGGGAACTTCCATAGGCCGCGTGTGCAGCCCTAAAAAGACAAAAGACCAAAAAAAGTTAAAATAAAGTAAAATAAAATCTACAAAATGAAGGCGATGATTTCTAACTTGGGGGGTTATTCTAAGGATTAAATAAACGATATAAGTGATGTGCCCTTCGTGTCTCCTGGCACGTGGTCCACTCCTAACAACACTAGCTCTTACTAAAGATGGCAGTTTCCTTGCTTTGAGTGTGGAAGGGTGTTCGTTTTGCCCCACTGAATCTGTGTGCAGTTTTGAGAGTATTTCTCTGCCTTGGGGTGATCTCATCGCCAACCAGTTGTTCGTTGACTTGATTATCCCTCCGTCTTAGCATAGTTGGGTGTTTACATTGGAAAGTGAACAGCAGAGAGAATGAAATACTGGTGCCTGATCAGTGGAGGCTTTATGGGTGACGTCCTTAAAATCAGAATTTTTCAGGGGCCTCATCAAAGCACTGAGTTGGTCTTTCACTTTGGATCTTAAGTGGTTGAGGAAATCATTCAATGCCTTCATCCATTCATTTTCATCCATCCTCTACTGCAGCAGTGACGTGTTTGGTTCCTGATTACAGAGGACACTGCACTGGGCATGGGGGGGTATAAATAGACATACAGACCCTGCCCTAGACACTGTGGCTTCCACGTCGAGTGGGGAGTGCGATGCAGAAACTCAGCTGCTCGTTTTCCTCACTCTTCTTCATCCTTAGCAAGCGTGCATGTGTGTGTTTCTTATTGCACAAATATGATGCCATCACATGGGTAAAAGACCCACTGGGCCTAATCTGGAGTCGTCAGTACGGGAGGGAGATTGCAGGGGCAGAGGTGTGAGGGGAAGGCAGTTGCCGTCGAAGTCATTCTTTAAGGCGGGCGGAGGCAAGTCTCAGAGCGGACGTGGGCACGAGTGGGAGGGGCTGGGAGGCAGCTGCGCTGGAAGCTCTTGGGTCCGTAAAGCACTTATGGTGGGTCCTGAGATGTTTGTCATCCCTCTCAGGGCACGAGCGTTAAGGGCTCGGGCCGTGCGCTGTGATGCTGTGTGGGCCCTTTTGCTCTAGAGTGTTCTAGATGGGGAAAGAGCCTGGACCGGCAGGGCCCTAGAGCCCTGGGAGTAGCTGACTGGTGGAATCCAGAGCCCCTTCTGTATAAGTCGGGCTGTTTTTATGCTTTATTTCCCCTTCATGTTTATTTTCATTTTGCTTAAAAGTGCCTCATACCTCAGTATCCCGAAGGGAACCTAGGGAAGGGCTTTATGTATGTGCATTGGCCAGAACTTTAAGCTGGCCTTGGAGACTAGCGTGGCAGGAGTGGTATTCAGGATGCTCATGGGAAAATCCCACGGTCGCAGCCATGTATTCAAGGTCATGTTAGGTCTTGTTGACCTTTCTAGAAGTTCTAGCGAACATGAAGGAGGCTCAGTTATATTAAGGTCTATTTTGTAGGGCTCAGGACCAAAGCCTGTGCTTACCCCCTCAGTTCAAGGGGGTCAGAGGAAAAGAACACACGGAGGGCACAGAGCAGCCCTTGCCCCGTGCGGCGCTGCAGTGAAGGACACGGAAGGAAACACTGAGAGAAGCAGAAGTCTGCGCCCCACGTATTAGTTTTCAAGATTAACAACAATATTAGTGGTAAAAATAACATGCAATCAACGTCCCGGTTGCTTTGCTGACATTCGGTGATAGCAAATGATCTACTCTGACTTTAATCAAAAAGAAAATCAAATTGCCAAAGCCTATAGTTAACAGAGTGTTTTATCACATTCTCAGCCTCCTGCCCAAACACTGGTGTTCACTGATCTTGAGTTTAGTGTAGCCTTGCTTCTATCAAAGGCATCCTCTTAGATCTGGAAAAAAAAAAAAAAAAATTCACAGTAAGTTACACTTGAATTATAAAACTTAAAGTCTAATCTCTCTTGAGGGTATTTGGTTTGTTTGTTTGTTTGTTTCTGTTGAGGGCCTCATGTGCAGCATAGGGAAGTTCCCAGGCGAGGGGCCAGATTGGAGCTGCAGCTGCTGGCCTACACCACAGCCACAACGTGGGATCCAAGCTGCATCTGCCACCTACTCCGCAGCTCATGGGCGGATCCTTAACCCACTGAGCGAGGCCAGGGATTGACCCCACATCCTCATGGATGCGAGTCGGGGTTTGTTACCGCTGAGCCATGGCGGGACCTCCCGGTATTTCCATTTTAATAGGTGACAGAGCTAATAACATCGAGCTGAAGGGGCAGACTTTCTGGCATTAGCAAGCGGGGAACAATTTTTGGTTGGTAGAAAGATCTTATCCTTGCTCCGAAATCGCATCGTTTGCCCAAGGTTGACTCAGAAGGGAGCTTTCACTGGCTGGATGACCTCGGGTCACAAACGGGTCTGGGCGGCGGGGAGGCGATGCTGCAGCCGGGAGCACGGCCGCCCGCCCTCGCCTCTTCAGCCCCTGGTCACATCCCTTCCTCCCACCCCCACTCCCCGTGTTAATGAGCATAACGTCCCCTTTGCCGAGGAGGCGCCCTGAGCTCCCCTCCACACACGAATTGTGTTTGGTTCGTATTAGCACCTTTCCTCCACCCCTTCTCCCTGGCACCCCGTGTCTGAGAGCTTCCTAAATGTTGGCAAGTACACTGAAAAAACACCTTCTGCCGTTTACACTGGGCAGTCCCTGCCATGCACGGCAGTGGAGGCCGGCGTTCGTCTCAGGTCCCTGGAGGAGTAGCTGTTAGGCTTTCCTGCTGCTCTTGAGCATTTGCTGTGGTTGATTTCCGTTTTCTAGGTCTGTTTGTACGCCCCGTCGGCAGTGTTCCTCTGCCCTCCTGATTCCCTCATTCAACTCCCCCCGCCCCACACCCCCTGCCCCAGGAACAGCCTCCCCCACTCCCAGCCTCGAGCACCACAGTGGTGCCTTGTTACGATCTTGAACCTACACTGATGCTCGTTATCACTCGAGGTCCATGGCTGACATTCGGGCTCACTCTTGGTGTTGTTCATTCTATGCGTTTTGACACCTGGATGACATGTGGCCGTTGTAGTTTCATGAAGAAGCATCTCACTGCTCTGAAAGCCCTCTGTGCTTTGCCTGTTCAGGTCTCCACCCGCAACCTCCTTCAGCCACCGGTCTTTTTAGTCTCCATTGTTTTACCTTTTCCAGAAAGTCATGCAGTTGGAATAATAGATATAGAGCCTTTTCAGATCGGCTCCGTTCACCTAGTGATTTAATGCGCCTCTGCCTTTTCATGGCTCCATAGCGCATTTCTTTTTAGCACTGAGCAATATTCCATGGTCTGGAGGGACCACAGCTTGTTTGCCTGTTCACCTATTGAATGGGAAAAACTCGATTGCTTCCAATCTTTGGCAATTCTGAATAAAGCTGCTATAAACATCCATGTAGGCGTTTTTGCATGGACCTAAGTTTTTGACTCATTTGGATAAATGCCAAGGAGTCCGAATGCTGTGTCAGTTTTTCTTTATCCTTTTCTTCTCACGAATGACTCTGAGCCGTTGCTCCCCTGTCCTCAAGGGTCTGCTCCAATGCGCGTGTTTTCCTGTGTGCGCCTTTCTGTTCTTGGCGGGGTATCTGCTGCGTGGAGCCTCCGGCGTCCCCAGAAATGACCCGTGCCCTGCTTGGAGGAGGGTAAGGAAGGAGAGAAACCCCCTGCAACAGAGACGTGTTCAGTGCAGCAGCTAGATCTGGGCCAGTGACGAGGAAGACGCCCTGAGCTGAGTTTATGGCACCCGCGGGTTAAATTCTGTCTGCTCGTGCAGTTCTTACTGGCATCAGAAAGAGTCACTTGGGCCTTTCCCATCACTGTGAGGGTCTGAGTGCTGAATTTAGCCTAAGGGAAGTTAAAAGTCACTGCTTTCTGGTCGTGACAGTTCCCCATGAGGGTCCTGACGGGAGACGGGAAGGAAATGAGTCTCCCTGAAGTGGAGGCGTGTATTCTCTTGCAGCCACGTTCCCTTTGCGTGGTCGTGAGAGATGCCCCGTGGCTTTCCGGAGGATGCAGCCCAAATCAAAAGTGGCCACACCGGCAAGATGAATTTAAAAGAGATGGAGGTTGATCCCAA
This sequence comes from Sus scrofa, assembly GCF_054392235.1. Classification (NCBI taxonomy): domain Eukaryota; kingdom Metazoa; phylum Chordata; class Mammalia; order Artiodactyla; family Suidae; genus Sus; species Sus scrofa. The sequence continues at coordinate 142,615,049 of NC_139390.1, forward strand.
CAGTAGGGTCTTAGGAGAGCCCACTCTCGGGTTTATTTTTTTTTCCCAGACAAACCAACCAACCAACCTGAATTAGCATTTTTATATTTTTGATATATTTTTTAAAATGCTGTTTAATTTTTCCAGAAAGAAGGAAGTTTTAGAGACAAATATTGTTCAAAGGCTCAAAGGCGAAGTGTGTCAGACACTGACGCATACTTTTAGAGTCATCTCATTTCTGAATTTCAACCATAAAGGACCCAGAAGGACAAACTGGGCGTTTCCCCAGCGTAGGTCACATTCTGTTGCCAGAAGCTGCAGGGGACTGGCTGGCAGGTGTCTTTTTCCCTCTTAAACTTGTGTTACATTCAACAGTAGTTGGCAAACACGAGCCTTGGGCGGAGGCTCTGGGATGAACACCGTGGGTTTTTAATGCGATGGCTTTTGTTAAGAGGGTGTTGGGGTCATTTAACTTTTCACTTATCCCTTTTCTTTTCCCCTCCTTGGTGGAGAGCAGCTTGTCTTACGAAAGCCTTATCCCTCCCTCTGTGTCTTATTCCCCTGTGGCCCAGGTCAGGGGTCCCCGTCCATCTTGTCTCTTGCCCTTAACTTTCATCAGTACCCGAGATGTTCCAGTGATAGAATGCACGCTCAGGCTTGTTTTGGTTAGAGCCCAGCATCTCAAACTCAAAAGAGTCAGCTTCAAGGCTGGTGTAGGCCAATGGCTTTAAGAATCCTTTTCATCAGAGAGCAAAGGTATTCACAAATCCTGTGGGAGGTGAAGCCTGAGCAGGATTGCTCGAAGCATCCGTCTTGTATTTCTGGAGCCAAGGAAAAATAATAATGCCTTCGAGTGCAGGTCTCCTTGTTAAATATTAGGTATGGTCATGGCCCACCTCCCCTGCGGTTCTCTGAGTTTCGGTAGGTCGCTTCGAGCTGGTCTTCTCGTGGGCTTTTCTAGCCTGTGACTCACACCCAGTGTTTCGGAATGACCTCTTTTCCGAGGAGAGCCCAGGAGCTTGCCCCTAATGGGAAGCGGAGGCTGGGGGAGGGTTTTCTGGGAAATGTCGCAAAGGCTCTGTGAAGCAATCCAAATGCAATGCAGTTTCTTCTCTGAACTGAAGGGAATATCAACTCTGAAAAATTTATGGCGCTTCAGCTCAAAAAAGTTGGTCCGAATACGCTTGTGTCAGGCTGTTCTGAAGTCAACTTTGACCTTGTGTCCGCCGTTTCCTCTGAGTGGCCTTTTCTTTTTAGGTTAACTGAAGCAAAGAAAGTGTTCTGATTTGCATGAATTAAAATCTTCCATGCTTCAGAAATGCTCTGGATAGAATTTCACAAGGAAAGAAAAATGTGTCCTTTTCTTCCTTTCTTTTAACCAAGGTGATTCTCTTAGCAGAAGTTGGAAATTCACAGCTCCGTCGTGTTTTGTTTTGCCCATTTGAGTGATTTTTAAAAATGCTGAGCCAGTGTTTTAAAGCATGACTATTTTTGCATAAATGCCTGGATTTGGGGCTTGTCCTGAAAAATTGCAATACCTGGGACCTAAGTATGGGTTTCTAAGGGACAGTCATCTACTGTACGTAGCTAAGGGACTGCTGCCCCCTCTGAACAGCGCAAGGCACCTCCAGTTCACCGTTGGCTTCCTGACACCCTCCGCCTCATGCCCGTCCTGGCTTTCCTGGCCCTGGGAGGCATTTGAGGTTTTGACCTGTATTCTAGGAGATGCGGCACTTCTCTCCCGGAGGAGTTGTCAGCCTCAGGTGGCTATTTTTCTATGATCAACCCTGAGCTGTGGGTTAATTGATTAGTATTCAAACTTCTTAGCAGCATGTTAGGCTTCAGCAGTGAATTACTTTAAAGGTTCTTTGGTTTAAACTTTGTTTCTTCTAATAGATTATGATATTTAAGACTTATTTTGATAAAAGAGCATTCCATTTCAGGACTCTTCCATTTCCTGTCAGGAACTTGGCTGGCGGGACAGTGGATCTATGTTCTATTTAAGCTGAGGATAGTTTTCCTTTAAAATGAAACTTTGCACAGAAGAGAAAACCATGCACTCGCGGAACAGACTTGTGGTTGCCAAGGGGGAGGGGAGGGAGTGGGGTGGTTGGAGAGTTTGGGGTTCATAGATGCAAACTGTTGCCTTTGGACTGGATTAGCAATGAGATCCTGCTGGGTAGCACTGGAAACTATGTCTAGTCACTTATGATGGAGCATGATAATAGGAGAAAAAAGAATGTGTGCATAACCATTAAAAACCATTAAATAACCATTAAAAATAATTTAAAAATCTGGAATTACAAAAAAATAAAATAAAAATAACACTGAAAATGAAAAAAAAAAAAATGAAACTCAGGACAGGAGTCTAACCCATGACTACTAGCTTCCTACATAATGACATTAGTCCAAGTCCAGACATTATTCCAGCTGCAAATTTTGCAAAAAACACAAACATCCTCCAGCCTCAATAACAATCCTAAAACAACCAAGATGGGGAAAAATAGGAGAGAGAACTAAGATAATCACAAACGGAAGGAGTAACAAGAGAAATCTGGACATTAAAATGCAAATGAGGATTCCTCGGGGCCCAGTGGAAACAAGTGTGACTGGTACCCATGAGGACGCAGGTTTGACCCTGGATTAAGGAACCGACACTGCCGTGAGCTGGGGTGTAGTTTGAAGACGCGGCTCAGATCCTGCGTGGCTGTGGCCGTGGTGTAGGCCGGTGGCTACAGCTCTGATTCCACCCCTAGCCTGGGAACCTCCATGTGCTGCGGGTGCGGCCCTAGAAAGTGGGATTCTGGGAGGCTTCTTCCTGAACCGATGGTTCCAGAACCACCTGACACAACCAGGTTCAGATCTAGAATGAGGTGAGTGAGGCAGGCAGAGTATCTAGGAGGGTGCCAAGAAACTTAGTAATCACCACAAGCACTTTAACATAATAGTTTAAAATTTTAATGCATTTTTTTATAAATCTAAATTAAGGCAAAAAAAAAAAAAAAAAAAAGCCACGATGGACAAAATGTTCTTGACGGCCAATAGGCCAAAATGTGGCCCGCACTTAGGAGTTGCTTACCTAATGCCAAGTATGGTGCTAAGCACTTTTCTTGCTTTTGTTTTTTTATTATTTTTTTGTTTTTTTTGGTTTTTTTTTTGGTCTTTTTGCCTTTTCTAGGGCCACTCCTGCAGCATATGGAGGTTCCCAGGCTAGGAGTTGAATCAGAGCTGTAGCCGCCGGCCTACACCACAGCCACAACAACTCCGGATTCAAGCCGCATCTGCAATCTACACCCCAGCTCATAGCAGCGCTGGATCCTTAACCCACTGAGCAAGGCCAGGGACCGAACCCGCAACCTCAGGGTCCCTAGTCAGATTTGTTAACCACCAAGCCACGATGGGAACTCCTGTTGTTGTTTTTTAATTAATATACAGAACAGCGTTGTGTGCTGAGTTCTTTTAGTTCCCATCTGTCTCCATCTTTTATAGCCAAGAAAACTGAGGCTTAAAGATGTTGAGTAATGTGCCCAGGTTACAGCTAGTAACTGACAGGGGCAGGATCCGGGTAGCTTGACTCTAGAAGCTGCTCCTGTCCGCATACCCTACTCTGCACCTCTGCTGGGGTGGCTCAGCCCCCCGGGCATCAGGGTCTGTGATGCCGAGATGCCTCCACTGTCCTGGCCTTCCTCTTGAATCAGGGATGGTTCCTGACCTCAGAGCAGCCTTGAGTACACGGGGTACCTTTGATGGGAAGACATAGCTTATTTTTTTCCTATACTAGGTGGTTTCTGTCCAGTCCAGTGTTAGGAGAGAGGGAGGAGGAGACAAGGGAGGGGAGAGGGGGTGAGAGACTCAGGGAACACACACCCCCAGGGACAGAAACCCAAAGACAGACCAAGTCTACAGGTAGACACCTGCTGCTGCTAGAGGCAAGAGCAGAGAGGAAGAGGCGGTTTCATTATAAGTTTTAAGCCTGGAATGGGGAGCCAAGGAACCCTGTGGCTGAAGGGGACCCACCTAACTCAGCCCTAGAGCTGCAGCGAAAAGATGCTCCCGTCGCGGCGAGTATGCCGTATGCCGGAGCTCACTCAAGCCTGCTCTCCCGCTTCCTTCCTTTGGGTGCTTCCCTGGTTCTTCCTTACACATCTTCATCTTAGTAGACGGTCTGAGGTGTTCCCCACAACCGGGAATAGCCCAACAGGCTCCCAGTTTCACAGTCCTCCCCCTGCCCCAAGCCTGAACTGTCCTGTCTTCTTATCGTTTCACCACCGCCCCCTTTTCCTGGCCGTCCTGCCTCCTTCAGCCGTCCTTACACGTGGAGCGTTCATCGGTGGAGCAGCACTGGTTGCTTATTGAGCGTGCATTAAGTGCTCGGTGGGTAAGGTGAGCTGTTAAGTCACAGGGAAATAAGTACAAGATCTGACCTCGACCACCTCATCTACAACTTTGATGGGAGTCCTAACACAGTAGAGAATTATTTGGTGCAAAACCGTGTGACACAGATGCTAGGTTTGGAGGGTCCCCTTTGGGTCTTGCACCTTCAGAAGTAAAAAGTCTAATTCTGCTGGATTCCGATGTGTTTAAGGACAAGGCAGCAGGCTGAAATCGGAGGTGGAAAAAACGTTCTTCAGAGGAAGTTTATTTCTGCCTCCTGTGGGGATCGCCTTCTCTTAGGAGAGTTCTAACTGGGGATAGCAAGCTCTGGTGGGAACCCAGACAGCTGATCTACCATCTGTGGCATCCTAAGCAGTGGCAGCATCCTAAGCTGTGGGATCTATGGCATCCTAAGCAGTGGTAGCAGTCCCTGGACTGTGTCACTGCAGGGTGGCAGGAAGGGTGGCAAATGCATTCTTTTCCCCAAGTCTCTTCCCTGCCGCTGCCCTGTGCTGTGAAGGAGTGAGAGTTCGGATCTTGATTTAGACTTATAATCAGATCGAGGCTGTCCTTTGTCTAGCACAGAACTCTCAGTAATGGTTCCCACTCTGGGCTCCAAATACATGGTTTGTGACTGAAATACCAAGATGCTGATGGTATGTGGGCTAGTGGGATTACGACATTTTGGGTATTTCCCAAGCTTTCTGTTTTCCACAAATCGCAGTTGCTCATAATGCTGTTTCTGATTGTACTTCAGTTTCTATTCTATTACCATTGGAATATATATATATTTTTTTCTTTTTTGGGCCGAACCTGCGGCATATGGAGGTTCCCAGGCCAGGGATCGAATTGGAGCTACAGCTGCCAGCCTACACCACAGCCCCAGCAACGCAGGATCTGAGCCACGTCTGCGATCTATACCACAGCTCACAGCAACCACGGAGTGAGGCCAGGGATCGAACCCGCAATCTCATGGTTACTAGTCAGACTCATTTCTGCTGTGCCACAACAGGAACTGCACCATTGGAATTTTTAAAAAGGGAAAAAATGTTGTAATGATTTAAACAAATCATTGGATGTATTACATTAATAAGTGCTTGTTCAATTTTCGCAATAGACATTTTTCTGCTAAATTTAATTTTTTGCTTCAAAGACTCATGCTTGAATAAACTTCTTCTCTTTTGATCATGAATATTATTACAAGCATAAATTATAATACCTAGAGTTCACGCGATGATTTTCACCCAAAGTTGTAGAAACTTTTTTTTTTTTTTTTTTTTGTCTTTTTGCCTTTTCTAGGGCTGCTCTGTTGGCATATGGAGGTTCCCAGGCTAGGGGTCTAATCGAAGCTGTAACCACCAACCAACACCACAGCTCATGGCAATGCCGGATCCTTAACCCACTGAGCAAGGCCAGGGATCGAACCCGCAACCTCATGGTTCCTAGTCAGATTCGTTAACCACTGAGCCACAATGGGAACTCCAGGAAACATATTTTTAAATTCAGTAATCCCTTAAGCTTAAGCCCAGGCAGTAAATATTTATATTTTATAGAAAGGCTTGGAGGTTAGGTGACTACAACAACAAAAACAAACCAAATACATTTTTCTTTGACCTGATCAGAAATACACTTTTTTGGTAAAGCTGCCAGAGCTGTTCCTAAGGATGCTAGTGAGAAGGTTTTCTGAAATAACGTTGAAGTGCTGCCACAAACCTCAGGCGGAAGGCTTTCCCTATGGTTTTGATTTATAATTTCATTAGCTGCAAAATCAAAAGCTGCATTCCCCCATGTTTTGTTCTCTGGTGTTAGAATTCCAGGCAGTGATCTTGACATGCTGTTTCTCACAAGGGGGGCCTTTGATGGTGTTGGATCTTTGTTGCAATGTTTAATATGTCGATGAGCTGGTCCTGGTCTCGTCTGCCTGCCTGTGCTTCTTTGCTCTTCCTCTGCTCTGCCTCTGCAGTGGGGATGGAACCTGGCAGGCTGGACGGAGTCCCAGGCTCCTGCTTGGTAGGTGGTCTTTGGTGGGGGGCCACCAAGGGGGAACTGGAGGATTGGGGACGGGGTGGGGAAGAAGGCAGGGCAGCTCTTCCAGGCTTCAAACTTGCCTCCTTCCTTACCCCTCTAGCCTCTGGCTGCTCGTGGCTTTCCGCTGCTGTATCAGATCATGGGCTTCCCTTGGATTCCTGAAAACGTAGCGTGAAGCAGGGAGGATGTTTATTTGGGAGGTGATTCTAGCGGGCGGGACGGGGGAGTGGTGCGGGCAGATCCCATGCGCTCATCATTGATTCCAGCCTCCCTGTTCTTCAGCGGCTGAGCGCTGCCTCCAAGGAGAGATTTGGCGGTGTGACCAGCCACGGTCCTCCTCGCTGTGTGCACCTGAGGCCCCGGTGACAGCCGCCAGCTCTTGCCTCCCCGTGCCCTCTGGACTCCCTCACCCGCAGCCCGCGCTCCGCAGGTTGTTCCATCAGTAGTGACCCCGACCTTCACCTTGAGGGTCTGAGACAGGTTGACCGACTTCTGCAGTTGCCCGATTCCTGTGATCGGCGGGTGCAAAACGCCGAGAGACCCCGGGGGGAGTCCCCTGAGATCCAGCCCTTCTCCTCCTTGTCCCCACTGTGTAGCCAGTTTCTCTGCTGCTGTAGAAACTCCATTCTCTGCCTGTGTTCCCTGGGCAGGAAGAGCATCACGTGAGGTCAAATCTTTAGGCTCAGTTCCGGGGAGAAGTACCTGCTAAAAACCAGGACCTCTAATCTAAGAAAGCTTTTGTTTTTTGGGTGTTTGTTTGTTTGTTTTTTGCCTTTTCTAGGGCCAATCCTGCAGCATATGTAGGTTCCCAGGCTAGGGGTCTAATGGGAGCTGTAGCCGCCAGCCTACACCACGGCCACAGCAACGCGGGATCCTTAACCCACTGAGCAAGGCCAAGGGTCGAACCTGCATCCTCATGGTTCCCAGTCAGATTTGTTAACCACTGAGCCAGGACGGAACGTCTAACAAAGTTTAATGTTGTGGAAACAAACAAATCAAGTCAACCAATTGTTTTGTTTTTGTTTTGGTTTTGGTTTTGGTTTGCTTTTTTTAGGGCCACACCCGTGGCCTGTGGAAGTTCCCAGGCTAACGGAGCTGCTGCCAGCCTACACCACAGCCACAGCAATGCCATCTTCTTAACCCACTGAGCGAGGCCAGGTATCGAACCCACATCCTTATGGATACTAGTCGGGTTTGTTACCACTGAGCCACAACGGGAACTCCGCATTTGCCTTATTTTTCTGACAAATCCTGGGGAGATTCCTTTCTAATTTCATGCTCTTCATGACATCAGAAAATTGCTAGCTCCCATATTTGTTTGTGTCTTACAGCCCTTCCAGTTGATAGTTAATATGCTAATTCATGATCGCATATCGCTGTGGAAAGTCTTGGCTCACGTAGCAGAAGGTCCAGGACAAACGTCCCCGTTTCTTGCGAGGGGGAGTGGGGACGCCCCAGTGTTCCGAGTCAGGGAAACACCTACCGTTGTGGGTGAGCGATAAGGACGAGAGAAAGAAAGATGCCTGCAGAGAGCTTTGCGTTTTGGTAAATCTGTGAGCTGCGTGGGCCGAGGAGGGGGAGGGCTTAGTAATTTATTGCCAAACCTTTTAAATAAACTGTTTAGTACAAATGTATAGCTTAGTTCCATTAAGGAAAACGGTTTTTATTTCCCCAGTGTATTTTAGAAATATTTAAGCTGTAAAAAGAAAGGGCACAGCATGCATTAACTGTATTGTAATTTCATCCAGTTTTTAAAACGTACATATATTTTTAAAATTTATTGCACAAACACACGCCCTTGGTTTTGGAAGCCCAATGATGCGCGATGGTCCTCGTCCCTCCCCCACTCCGAGCCGCTCTCCAGAGGCAATTAACTGCTCCTCTTTATTTGGTCTCTGACTCCTTATTTTATGAAGCCAGAATTTTTAGTATCATGCCCTCTCTTCTCACGTCCTCTCTCCTTTCAGGATAATTATTTCACAGTGTGGGGGCACAGTTTTTAATATTTTTGCTAAATATTATTTTTCCGGAGCCAAATAGTTGGTGATGGTGACATTGGCTTTATTTTAATTTTTCTTGAAATTAATAATCACCTCATTCCTTGTTTTTATTTGCTTCACTGCCTTCAAATCTCTGGCCCGACTCTTTCTCCCAGACCCTCCGCCAGCTTGAAAAGATTTTCTTAAAATTTTACTCGTAGTCAAACCTGTCAAACCACCGAGCCCATCCCACCCCCCCTTTTGTTGTTATCTTTGAGGCAGCTCTTCCGTAGCCCTCGCTCACTCTGTTCCACCCTCGGCCGGCAGCTCCCCGGGCCTGCGGCCCAGCTGCCGTCCGCCTTCGCCCAGTTCACTTTGCATCTCTCTCTCTTGTGTCCAGGATTCATGCCGTTTTCTTTCTTAGTCTGTTTCTTCCTCCTCCTCAGCTTCCTGAAAAGCCACAGAGGTAAATTTCCTGAGACTTTACATATTTGCAAAAGAATATTTATTCTGCTTTTACACTTGATCAGTAGTTTGGTTAAATCTAGACTCCTTAGTGGAGTTTTAATTTTTTTTAGGGCAGCACCTGCGGCATATGGAGGTTCCCAAGCTAGGGGTTCAATAAGAGGTACAGTTGCCCGCCTACACCACAGCCACAGCCACATCAGATCCACGCCACGTCTGTGACCTACACACAGCTCACGGCAACGCCAGATCCTTAACCCAGTGAGTGAGGCCAGGGATCGAACCCGCATCCTCATGGATCCGTCAGGTTTGTTAACTGCTGAGCCATGATGGGAACTCCCAAATTATTTTCTTTCAGAATTGGGAGCTGTTACTACCTTGACTTCTAGCTTATCTTGTTGTTTTGGAGAAGACATGTTTTTTCTTTGCCTGTGCATAGTGTCTCTTTGCTAGAAAACTTTAAGATCTCTTTGTCTTTGGTACTTTCAGCTTTTACACTGCTCTCCTCAATATGAATTCTTTTTTTTTTTTTTTTTTTTTTTGTCTTTTGTCTTTTTAGGGCCACATTCGAGGCATATGGAGGTTCCCAGGCCAGGGGTTTAATCAGAGCTGTTGCTGCTGACCTACACCACAGCCACAGCAACGTGAGATCCGAGCTGTATCTGCGACCTACAGACCTACACCATGGCTCATGGCAACACCGGATCCTTAACCCACTGAGCGAGGTCGGGGATCGAACCTGCAACCTCATGGTTCCTAGTTGGATTCGTTTCCGCTGCGCCACGATGGGAACTTCCGCAATATAAATTCTTTTGCATTCATTTTCTTGCTGTCTTTAAGCAAGAAATTGATATCCTTCAGTGCTGATAAGTTTCCTTGAAATGTTTCTTTGAGAACTTCTCCATCAATGATTTTTCTCTTCTCTCTTTCTGGCACTCCTGTTGGTTGGATTGACCCTGTAACCTTAAGTTTCTTTGTCTTGTTTTTATCTCTTTGTCCTTTTGTCCTACTTTCTGGGTGAATTCCTTGACCTAATCTTGCTGTCTTTTTACTGTTATTATTTTTTAATTTTAGCAATATCTTTAATATATAATTTTTTTCTTTTTTATGTTTCTTTTTATAGTGTGTTTTTATTGCATAGATGTAGTTTTAAAATTAAGTGTAGACTTCCTTTTTCTTTCTTTTTTCCTTTGCTTTCCTTTCCTTTCTTTGGCCACCTTGAGGCCTGTGGAATCCAGGCCAGGGATCAGATCTAAGCTGCAGTTGCAACCTGTGGCTGCAGCTGTGGCATTGCTGGATGCTCTAACCCACCATGCCAGGTGGGGATCAAACCCGTGTCCTGGTGCTGCAGAGACGCTGCGGATCCCATTGTGCCACAGCAGGAACTCCTACTGTTTCTTTTTTAAAGTTTTATTAGATTATAGTTGAGGTACAATGTTGCGGTAATTTCTGCTGTACAGCAAAGTGATGCGTAAGCTTCCTGTTTCTCTTCCTCTGTCTGTAGTGAGCTGATATGCCCCCTTGGAGGAGAGGAAAGGCCTTCTGAGCCCCTTAGCCAGATGTCGTATCCCTCAGGCACGCTGGGAGAAGTTTCAGAACCCCTGGGACATTGGATAGAGGGTCTGTAGTCTTCTTTTGCTTCCTGCATTGTCTCTGTTTCCTCTGAGTTCCCTTTATTTTCTCATCATCTGCTTTCTTGTCTCACTAATATTGCAGACTTCCCTCGAATGCCTGGAGTCCGTTGATGTGTATCAGTGCGTCTTTAGAAAACGTCTGTCTGTGTCTATTCATTGGACTTTTCAGCTGGTGGTTGTCCCTGTAGGGTCTTTAGGATAACACAGCTTTTGCATTGGGGACCTTCAAATGGCAGACTTTGTAGTGTTTTGTCAAGGGACGGTTCCGTTTTCCCGGGGGAAGAGTCCTTCGGCTTCTGCAGTGCTCTGTTTAGTCTGCAGACTCTCACTTGATCTCCCTGTGTTCATTTGCATGCCTCACCTCCAGTCCCCTTTGTCACTTGGCTCTGAGTCTGGATGCTCACTTTCTGCTGTGGGGGTGGGGAAGGAGCAGTCAGACCCAGTGCTACCCCACCTCCTGAGGTGCCTGGTGCTCGTAGCCTGTCTGGAAATTCTGTAGATTTTTTTTTTTTTTCTTTTTAGGGCCGCACCCGCGGCATATGGAGGTTCCCAGGCCAGGGGTCCAATCAGAGCTGTAGCAACCACAGCAACGTGGCCACAGCAACGCCACAGCAACGTGGGATCCGAGCCGCGTCTGTGGCCTACACCCCAGCTCACAGCAACGCCCGATCCTTAACCCACTGAGCGAGGCCAGGGATCCAACCTGCGTCCTCACGGATGCTGAGCAGATTTGATTTCCGCTGAGCCACGTGGGGAACTCCGTGATGCATCATGTTTAAAGTAACAGAGTCAAAGGGCTAGCGATTCGGTTGGGGAGGCGGTTGTGGGCGGTCAGAGGGCAGGGTGGTTGTTGTTTCATTTTTTAAAGTCCTGTTGCAGTTGATTTCCATGTTGTGATCATGTCTTCTGTCCGTCAGAGTGACTCAGCTCTGTGTGCGCATCCATCCCGGTCCGGACTCAAGGCAGGTGATGGTCACTGGCATCGGGCGAGGACGGTGCCCGGAAATGCCTTATTGCAGTGTGCCATTTACTCCTGGCACTAACCCGATGCAGGAAACATGACCTCTGTTTCGCAGGTTAGGAAGCAGAGGATGAAGTGACTTGCCCAGATTTACACAGCACCGGATTCACTCCCTGGCAGTCTGACCCTGGAGCCCCTGGTCCTCACTCCTGGGGGGTGAGGAAGAGCCCACGGCGATGGCGAGATGGGCGAGGGGGAGGCAGCAGGGCTGGACAGAGGCCGAGGCAGCCTGCCCGCCCCCACCGCCTGTAAGGCCGCTGTGCCCAGGGTCCTGTGAGTCTTGCTGAGAAGGGGGCGAGGTGAGGAGCTGTGTAAACATTTGCTCCTGCTTGAGTGTGGACCCCCGGCACCCTGCACGAATGAGGAGAGCTGTCTTGATGGATGAAGAATGCTGCCTCGCTCCTCAAAGAAAGACCCCAGGACAGGCGTTAATGAGAGGAGGAGGGGGCTCCCAGCTGACAGAAAAATAAAGCTCTCAGCAGGAGCCCAGGGCCCCCGGGGAGGCCTGGAGCTTGTGGACTGAGCAGCAAGAGGCCCCTGCTGCTGGGCCGCCCAACTCCACGCGCCTCCCTGCTGCATCTTGGAAGGCGCTGTCTCCCTCCGTGACTCGCCTTCTATGGGACAATTCATGAGCAGTGCGGTGACAGCAAACGCCTCTCCACATTGTTCTTAGCTTGGGCTTGTGACTGGGCGGTTTGCCGCTGCCCTCCTGCTTCCGTGCCAGGAGAAGGGCCTTCTCGCCGCGTGTGGAACTCGGTGGCAAAGGCAAAGGCACAGCAGTGACTGCATCACCGCCTTCTTTCCCTTCGTCGGTTGCTCTGGGGAGAAGCAAGGATTTAGAAGGGAGACTGTTTTGTTCTGAGGCGGAATCCCCCTTCAGCCAATATTAAGGTGCTTATTAGAGGGACTTTGGACAAGAGCCACTGGATTCTGTGACCGCTAACCCCGCACGAAAGGAACTCCCGTAAAGTTGGGTTCTGGAAGGGCTTTCTCCTACTTAAGCGGGTTTGGGTCTCAGGGGAGGGTCTGTTGTTCCCTTTCTCAGGACGGGGACACTGATGCCCAGAGATATTGCTGCAAAGGCCACACAGGGTCGAAATGGAAGCAGAACGAAGATTGACGTACTCATGATCCTGAGCCCTTTGCTCAGCACCGAGCTGAGTTGCTTGTTGCTCAAAGTGCTTTAAAGCCAATAACTTCTCAAGGCTTAAAAAGCCTCTTGTCACAAGGCCCAGGAGATCCCCCAGGCAGTCCGTCCCTCAGTGGGCATTTCTTTTTTGATTGTGTGCCCAGTACACTACTAGCACATGGAAAAAAGAAATTAAGTCATGTTTTATGCCTCTAATGAGTTTTCAGTCTCATTGGAAGATGAGTGATGCAAACAAAATATCTAAAGAGCAATGATGTCCTTAATTACAGTGAAATGGTTGGTGTAGGGTTGCTCAGAAAAGGGAAAGAGGTGGCATAGGCTGGAATACCAGGGACTACCTAGGGCATACCTGGGGCATACCTGGGGCGTACCTGGGGCATACCTGGGAATACCTAGGGAATACCTAGGGAATGCCTGGGAATACCAGGGACTACCTAGGGCATACCTGGGGCATACCTGGGCATACCTAGGGAGTGGAGCGGGTGGTCTGTGAGTGGATGTGGGGCATGGGGGGTGGAGGATGGCTGAGACATAGGAAGGCAGGGGAGGGCTTCCCACCAGCAGGAGCATAGAAGTGGGACAGGACAAGGAAGGACCTGGGCCAGGTTCAGAGTTTGGAGTCACGGAGGGAGTGAGGGTGGGTACGTAGATGTGCATGCATGTCTTTGGTCTCTTTGGCTCTGCTTGGTTTTTGTCCCTCTCATCAGAACACAGAAGAGTGAGACCAAGACAGAAAAAAGCCACCTTTTCTCATAGCTGTACTTAGCGTGTTTCTTTACTTATCCATTACACTAACTAGTCTCTGAAGGCAGAGGGAAGACGTGGCCAACGCTGGGAAACTTACTTTTCGGAGAGTTATTCGTCATCATTGACTATATTGTCTGACTTTAAATGCTAGTGACCCCCTCCCCCTATTGATTTCAGGGATTTTTTGTTTTCAGGACAGGGCTCTGTGTTTATCGGAATATCCACGTGGAAAGAATTTGTATGAATGTTACATTTAGAAAATGTAGGCAAGAATAAGATTGCCGTGTAAATATCCGCGTCTCCCCAGGGGAGAAGCTATAAGCGAAGCCGGGTAGAGCTCGCTGCTTCCGTCTGTCTCTGCTCCGCCCTGAGCCCTGTCCGAGGGGAAGAGATGGCACGCGCGTCTTTACATCCGTGGGTCGGGTACGTGCCCAGCTGGTAGAGGGCCCTCAGATGAGCTCTGCCCTCCATTCCGGTGAATGGACGCGGGAACCTGCAGGTGAAAGTCTAGCTTCATCTCGTATATGCTAATTAGGGTCGTGTTCGCTGCCGTGACTCGCTCGCCCCTCGCTTTCGGTTTTGCACAACAGAACTGGCCTTAGCACTCATGGGAGTCTGAGGTTGGTGGGTGGCTTTCCTCTGCTGGCTACGTCGGGGGCCTGGCCTCTTGCCATCGCCGCTGTCCCCGGGGCTGCGGAGCCCCCGGCGTATGTGGGCGGACAGGGACGAGGGTGCAAGTGACACAGAGGCCTCGGCTCATGTTCCTTCCACTGGAACCAGTCACATGACCCTTCCAGGAACGAGGTGGAGCAGGAACGTGTGGGCCCGGGCTGGGCTGGGGGCTCCTCAGAGACACGCCCGTCCTGGGGGAGAAGTGGAGATTTGACGGCGCAGGTGGCCCCTTCCCCCCCCCGCCCGGCCTGTGGCCCAGCCTCGCTGTGGGGTCGTAGCAAGCCCACCGCCTCTCCGGGTCTCAGGTCCCTGCTTGCAGACGGGGCTCCAGGAAAGCCGTCGAGAACGTTAAAGGGCAGGTGCATTCGCAGCAGCCAGCAGCGGGCTAATGAGCATGTGCTTGGTGGAAGTGCTGCTGTCACAGTGTGACTTTTTTTTTTTTTTTTTTTGTCTTTTTGTCTTTGTTGTTGTTGTTGTTGTTGCTATTTCTTGGGCCGCTCCCGTGGCATATGGAGGTTCCCAGGCTAGGGGTTGAATCGGAGCTGTAGCCACCGGCCTACACCAGAGGCACAGCAACGCAGGATCCGAGCCGCGTCTGCAACCTACACCACAGCTCACGGCAACGCCGGATCGTTAACCCACTGAGCAAGGGCAGGGACCGAACCCGCAACCTCATGGTTCCTAGTCGGATTCGTTAACCACTGCGCCACGACGGGAACTCCACACAGTGTGACTTTTCATGTTTTGGTCTAGTTTACATATTTACTGTGTGTGAACGTTTATTGTTCCTCAACCAGGATCACGCGCATATAAGACTAGGGCAGCCCGAGGAGACCAGCAGTCTTAGGTGTTAAGGTGGAAGAATCGGTAGAGACTCTTACCTTCAGAAACCCTTCTGGGGCCCTGGCGCCTCCTGAGGCTGAGGGGAATGTGGGGTCCCTGCCTGGTCGTAGGCGCTTTAGACCAAAAGGAGACTTTGCTCTTGAAAATGTGTCGCAGATCTGCTAAGAGCTTACGTGTTGTCGGTGGGAAAGGCTGATCGACGGGGAGGTGGGCGGAAGGGAATTTTTACGAACTTGCCCCATGGACCAGGAGAGTGAGAGGCAGGAGCCTGCAGAAAGAGCAAAGGCGTGAGGACTCCGCGCGGCAAGAGAAGCGAAGGGCAGGGGGCAGACAGGCCACCTGGCTGTCCCCTCCAGGACCGGGTGACTCCTCCCCCAGTGGCCCGGAGCGTGCGGGCTGCCGAGGGCTCGGGGCTGAGTCCTTTCCCAGAAACTTCCAGGCCCACGTGGACATCGCTGAGGGCCGACCCGCGTGCTGTGCCCCGTGGGACAGGCTGGGGCCTCGGTGGCAGCTGAGCTGACGTCTCTCCCCTCATCCCTTCGCAGCTGTGGTTCCCCATGCTTGTCCCGGCGAAGTTCCTGCCCCGGGGCCTGCTTCTGGGTCTGCGTCCTGAGAAGCCGGACCTATGAGCGTGGAGAAGGAAAAAGAAGGGGGAGGCAGGAAGGCGCAAAGCCGGGAAGGGGACCTCCGGAAGAGGCAATTTTCCCCAGGGGCTGTCATCTTCCGAGGTCCCCGGAGGCGTCACCAGAGAAGAACTGCTTCCTGTTGGCCTTTGGGAAAACGCCGGATGCCCTTCCCCGACTAGCTCAACTGTGTCTGCCCAGCTGGCAGTGGTCGAGAGCTGCCCTGCGGTGCTTGACTTCCACTCGCAGGGGCCAGTGCCGATGCTGTAGAGTAATTCTGTGCACACGATCCACTTTTTACCAAGTCGGTTTTCTCCCTCCTTCTTGCTCCCCACCAAACATAGTTCAACTTATCCAGTTCTGCTCTGAACAACAACAGAAATGGGCCTTCCACTTTCACTGTTGGAAGACCAGGGGCGGGTCTGAACTTGCAGTGAGGGGCTTTGACCGAGAGGGCTCCTGCTGCCCCTCTCTCCTGCCAGGAGGGCATGGAAGTGGGTTTCATGACCTTCCTCACCAGGCACACAGTGGGCCTGCAAAAAGTGCCTTTTAAAATGAGTCGTGCTGAGTCTGTGATCAGTGTGCCCTCACCGGCTGGGGTGAAGGGCGTTTCCGGGAAGCCTGACCTGAAGTCGTTGCCTCCCAGGCATTCTCAACCTTCTCTCTTCGATGCCTTTGGGGAGACTTGTTTCACAACAGGAGCTCCCGCTTCAAGGATACTGTGAATAGTCTAAAATTTCCCTTTATTTCGAGTGGTTCTGTTTTCTTTGTGGGTTTGCCACTATGAGATTCAATTTCCCTGATAGAAGTGTGTTTTCTGGGCTCCCACGTGTGATTAATTCCGGGGAAGCCTTAATCTGTTGTGATCTAAATGTGTATTTGTTTTACCCTCGGCCAACAAGACAATTACAAATGTTGTCTTGCCTGCAACTACGGGCTTGGAAATGCAGTTGTCACAGTGAAAGCCACAAAGCATGAGTTTCAGGCTCCGTGCTGACACTTGACTAGCTGAATACATGCAGGAGCCAGAAAGTGGAAAAATTTTGACAAAAGCTGATGAATGCTTTTCTGCCCCTGCAGCATTGGCAGTGGGCTTTGCTTGGGCCTTAATTTGACCTGGGAGTGGTTCCTGAAAGTGTGCCCAGGGACCCGGCGGTTTGGCTTCCCTACATTGCTCTGTGCCCGTGTCTATGTATGTTCTCCAAGAATATTAACTGTTTCTCTTGGGGGGAGGTGTCCTGCCTACTTTCTCCTGCCTCTGGGTTCTCATGGACCCCAAAAGCTCTGATGGGCCCCAGCATCTGGGACCGGCGCTGACTGGACCTTGGGCAAGTGGCTCATTCCATATTCAGGAACTGGGGTAGGGCTGTGCTCATGGGGGGAACCCAAAGATGGAGCAGATTGCTGTGCTGGAGAAAGGAGAGCCCCTTGGACCATAAATCCACATCTCTCTTGCTTATTTACCCTGAGCCCATTGTCACAGGCTTAGCAATTCTAGCAAATCCTTTCCTGCCCATAGTTCTAAAGACAAAGGTGATAATGAAAATATACCGAAAACTGTGCCATCTTCGTGATTAAAGCTGAAAGAGAACCATGACTTAGGCGGTGCCCTTCGCAGCGTCAAGCCTGAGCATTTAATGCTACCTTGAGATGGTTCCTTTGGGAGCAGTTTCATGTCATTTTCTTGTAACTGTCACTCTAATGTGCTGAAGGGAAGTTTTATCATCATTTGCATATTCTGAAAGTTTACTGAATTTTAAGAGATATGTGCCTGAGAAATAACTTGTCTTGATATATTTAGGAATTCAGATTTTTTTTCCCCCTGGTTGGAACTGCCAAGCTTGGCTGCCACGCGAATCATTTATTTAGTAGAGCTTTATGTGGATTTAGTCCAAGTGCTTGGGATTTAAAGAGGTACGAGCCGTGATTCCCAGCCTAGTGAAAGGAGGGAGTCGCACAAGTGAGCAGGTGCTTGGAGTCTGGACCCTCGGTGGACCTTCTACCAGCTGTTCTGAGAGTCGAGAGGAAGGAGGAGGGGAGAGCTGACCAGTGGGGGCACTTTCACAGTGGGGATGGCACTTGAGAAATGGGTTTTGAAGCATAATTAGGAGTTTGCAGGAGGGGGCAAGATAATGAAGACCACCCCAGACAGGAGGTGAGCAGACACAACACAGTGGGGTATACTGGTGGATTTAACAAGTGTTCTGTGGGCAGCAACGGACTGAGAGACTGTATGAGCTTAGGGGATTTGGAACGTGGACAGGTGGGGCCAGGGGAGGATCTTAGGCAGGCAACTGAGGGTGAGAGTGGGCAGCAGTCAAATACCGCGTGGAGAGCGAGCGAGATGAGAATAGAAGTGTGGCTGTAAACAGGTCCATCAGGGGCCCTGGTAACATCAGAGGGAGCAGTTGAGGGGGGCGGGGCTGTGAATTCAGGCTTCAGGGGATGACAGAGCAGGTTGAAGGTCAAGAGTATTGGCCATAAAGAGCATAGGAGGCTGTGGGGTGTGTGCTGGAGAGAGGGCGAAGGTCGGTGCGGGAAGGTGGGCTGGTGGGGATTCGTGAGCGTCAGCACCATTGCCAGCTCTGTGTCACTTGCAGATTCTTCTGCGTTTCTTGGACGTGCTTGACCCGCTTACACCCCCACGTAGAGATGAGTGTCGCCTGGGCTTCCTGCCCCGCTTCTGAAATACTCGCGCTACCTCAGCGGCTCACATGCTTGCCTCTCCTTTCTAGACTGTAAGCAGTTTGAGGGCAGGAATTGTGTTTTATCGGTATTTGTGTCCCCGTCCCTGGCACTTGGTAGGGCTTGATTGGAGCTGGTTGAAGAGGGACCGACCGATGACACCCACAGGATGGGTCGACAGGCAGGGAGCCAGAATAATGGAGAGGCTGGAGAAAACGGAGAGACGGGAGATACGGATAAGAGGAAACTTCAGGGGGAGAAAGGGGTAGATCCTCTAGAGTAGGATCAGCATGTTTTTTCTGAAAAGACCTGGATAGTAAGTATTTTAGACTTTGTGGGCCAGGTGGTCTCCGTTCCTCAACTCCGCCCTCGGCGTGTGCCAGCCGCCAGCCACCCTGCGGCAAGGAAAGGCATGGCTGTGTTTCAGCCAAGAGCAGGCGCTGACCCCATGCCCTGGAAGATCTAGAGGGGGAGAGGGATGGGCACTGGCTTGAAAGGCTGTGGGAAACTTCTTCCCCAGAGAGGGTCAGAGAAGAGCAGGGAAGGGAGGTTGCCGCCATTGGTATGAGAGAGGCTTTGCAAAGAGGAGCAAGGGTCAGAAGCCGGGGAACTGGGTTTCAAGGAGAACAGAGATCAAAGTTCCCTGAAGAATCTTCCAGGAAATATACCAGGGAAATTTTAGGGCCACAGTGGAACCAGGAAGAGCTACGGTGGTCCCAGGTGGCTTGGTCCTGTGAATTTCACCCCTTGAATGAGTGTCCACTTTCGTCTTCCCTCTGCTCGGTGTGCCCCTGAGTGCCCAGCACTGGTGTGGGTGTAGACGTTTGCCAGGTTATGGGGCCTGTCCGCTGACGACGGGATCCTCATCAGCCCCCAGCCGTCGGCCTCTCCTGCTGTGGGCAGGATGGCGGTGCTGACATCAGCGTAGCAGCCTCCTTGGCTTTGACATTCCTTGCACTGGGGCTAGGACTCCGCCACCCAGAGTCCAGGTGTTTGACCATCGGACACACAGGGTTTGCTCTGTCCCATCCTGCGGGACAGAACGTTCCACTCCCCACCTCATCGGGGAGGCTGCTGCAGGGCTGGTCTTCGGTGGTCCCTAAACCTTCTCTTCTGCGACCCACACGCGACCTGAGTGCTCATCACCTGCTTTTCTACTGGTGGCTCCTCTGATTTTCTCTTCAGGGATTCTAGGGTTCTCACCAACCCACAAAGAAAGACGCAAACAAGAACCAAAGGCCTGCATACAGAGAAACAAAAAACCAACCAAACACACATAAACAAACATACCCCCCGCCCCCGCCCCAGTAATGACAAGCAGCAGCAGCAGCAGCGGCAGCAGCAGTGGCAGCAGCAGCAGCAGCAGCGGCGCAGGGATGGTCCCTGGCAGGGATTTGCGGTGCTCCCTTGGCACTACTGTGCGGAATCTCTGTCCAGCTCCTCCAGCGCTCTCCACAGTAAAGGAGGGGCTGGAGGAACCTCTTCCCAGCGTGATTTGGATTCCTCCTCCGGGGCGGCTGGTAAGAGACCTGATGCGGGGAGGAGCAGGAGGCAGGGCGTGAGGCTGGGCTCTCGCTATCCTGGTGGACGAGGCTGGGTTCCATCAGTGGCTCCCTGATGGGCTGTTTCAGTCAGGGGACAGGAGCTTTTTACTTTTTACTTTTTTGTCTTTTTAGGGCTGCACCAGAGGCCTATGGAAGTTCCTGGGAGAAGGTTCCAATCGGAGCCACAGCCACGGCCTGCACCACAGCCACAAGGGAGCCGAGCCACGTCTGTGACCCACACCACAGCTCACGGCAGTGCTGGATCCTTAACCCACGGAGTGAGGCCGGGGATCAAACCTTCGTCCTCATGGATGTTAGGTGGGTTCTTAGCGCTAAGCCACAACGGGAACTCCCAACAGGAGCTTTTAAGGTCATAACAGAAGCTGACTGATCCCAGGAGCTGTTCTTGGACGCTTGACTTAGTCTGTTCCTTTGTTTCCTTTAATGACCGGGGAAACAGACCTTTTGCTTGAACCTGTTGTAATAGTGTCTCATGTCTGCAATTGGGCCTCAACGGCCACCGTATGGGACCGGCCTGCAGGTGGGGGCAGGAAGTCAAGAAAGAGCTGGCTGGGTTTTGTCCGCCTCCCGAGGGCGAGAATAGCTCCCGGCGGGCAGGAGCCGGGCGGCGAGTGCAGCTGAGCTGGGGTCGCCAGTGGAGACGGCGCTGGGCGGGGAGCGTCCCGGCCCTGGAGGGCCTCGGTGGAGGTGAGGGCTGCTTCCACTGGGTGTGAACAGGTGGCGGACACCTCGGCATCCGTCAAGCAAGTTCCCGCTCCTTGTGCGAGTCTCCCTGGGCGCAAGTACGTGGGTAACATTTGAGTTTGATTCCAGTACAGCCAAGCATGACTGAAAAACGAGGTTTTGGAGAGGTTTTTGTGGGTGTGATTACACACAGAGAACAATAAAACTGCAGGGCAGTACACGGGCTAGGCCGTCACCACGGTCACTCACCACGTTCATTGCGACGAGCTGACTGATCTTCGCAGGTCAGGGCCTTTTAAGGGTCACTTGCAAAGAGTGAAGCCACAAATGCCGGAGTTTGCTTTTTTTTGACCTCACCCCTGGCACATGCAAAAGCTCCAGAGTCAGGAATCGTACCTGAGCCGCAGCAGCCACGACGCTGGAGCCTGAACTCGCTGAGCCACACACTCTCGGCATTTGTTTTGTATATTAGTTGTAGGCTTGGTTTTAGTTAAACTAAATAGGTTAGGTAATAAGTATGTCAGCTAACCCTTTACTTCGCTTTTTAGGCACTTCATATGTTGATCAGAAACTTGTGGTTATTTAATGAATATCTGATAACTGAAGTATGAGCCATTCGAGTATAATTGAGATCTGAAGAGACTATGGATAGAAATGCAATCATCTTATCATTAATGTTCCATTTATAAAGCCTTAGGTGCTGTCTTATGCCTTTAGTAGCTCAGATTTCCCTCAACATTTTCCTCATTTATAACAAACAAAGACCTGGGTTTGTGTAAATGGCAAAGATTTGAATGGAATTTGGTCAGATCATTAGAAAGCAGACATATCACTTCCGTTTCTCCAGTGAGTTTCCTATTTAAATAATCTGTCACCAACCAAAGGCCCTGTAAATGTGTTTTGTTTGCGTAGCTTTTATAGCCCGCCTGTGTTCCTTGCCAACAATAGAAATCAAGAAATCTTACCAGAAAAGCCAGCTTTCCTAACGACACGGGGCTCTTTCTGGCTGGAGCACACGGAAGGCTGTCTGATTCCCAGCGGAAGGCACACGGCAGGCTGTCTCCAGGCTGTCTGATTCCTCTTGCCTCATTTACATTGCCTGCCTGGCTCTGGGCGTTGAGGCTTATGACCCATGCGATAGCTTACGATTGGATAAATAAAAGTTGTCACCTGGAACGGGGAAAGGAGGTCGTCTTCAAAAATCACGGTGCTAGGAATAGTCAGCCGCTGGTCATCAAATTTACGTTTGTAGTGTAATTGTCCTAGTGAAAACAAATTATTTGGATTTCTGTTCTGGGCTGTGCAGGTTTTGAAGATTTGTGCTGTCGTTAGCCTCTTTAATCAGGATCCATCGAGCACCTTCTCTTGCTAAGTTATTACTTATGCAGCTGGGAAGACATTTTTGCAACCATGGTATTTATTCGCCTGGTCCGCCTTTGTGACCCCCTCTAGATCCTTCCTTTCTTCCTCACGTAGGAGTATCTCTCTCTGCCACGTGACTGGGGACCTGGTTCTGCTCTATTTCCACTTCTTACTTCAGTGCATTGTTTTGTGCGTGAATATCTGTATTATCTTTTGTCTCAGTCTTTTAGCTTTGAAAAATGTATCACTTAATCCTGAAGCGTATGCCTGGAAAATGAATATATACCTACGGCCACTATTTTGATAAAACGTACGCAAGAAGCCAGTGTCGTTACCTTAATATATAGCAAGGAATCAAGTGTATTCATTCAGTCATTCACTCAGCAGATGCTTCTTGAGCATCTACTGAGTGCCTGAGGTTTCCAGATCATAAGGATGCGGTGGTGCACCCGAGAGAACAACATTCAGCCCCGCACTAGTGGGGAGACCGACAGGCACGCTGCAGATATCGTGTATCTTGTCAGCAGTGCCAGCGCTATGAAGAGAGATGATGGAGGGGTGGGCAGCTGAGTCCTGTGGGCCCTGTCCTGGATGGTCGAGGCAAGGATGGCCTCGCTGAAGCGGTGGCATTTGAGCAGAGACCTGAATGAAGCAAGGGCCATGCCATGTGGGTGTCAGTCGGGAGCTTTACTAGGCGTTGGAACACCTCTTGCAAGTCCCTGAGGGAAGAATGTTCTCGGCGTGTTTCTGGAAGGCCAGTGTGGCTGGAATGGAGTGCCTGTGGGAGGAGGTAGGACAGGGTCCAGGCTGAAGCTAAGCAGGCGTTGAAGGAATTTGGGGTTGATTTTAATTGGGACGGGAAACCATGTAAGGAAGATTTGTTTGGTTGTTTCTAGGAGGGGCGAGCCCTGATCACCCACATATATGCATGCAGAGGAGAGGAGCTGGCTGGGCCTGGTCAGTGGTGGGTGGATTCCTGGATTCAAGTTCAAGTTGACGTGATCAAGGTGGTCCATGAGCTTGCTCTTGCCCTGCCAGGGGCTCCTGGCTCCTTCCCCTCCCTCCTGATAGTGAAGGGTATTCCCTCCGAGTGTAAGCAGCACAACGCAAGAGACGTGCACGCCCGCTTCTCGCGCATCTGTGATTCGCGGTGTACCTGTGTCAGTGTTGAGTCTTCCCAGGAGAACCCGGAATCCGGGAACCACGGTCTACACATTCGAGTGTGTGATCCTGCCGATGTGAATATCTGAGTGCTCGCTCAGGGACGGGTCCGCGTTTGCTATCCGCCCGGCTCTGCAGCATCTTTCTGTTCAGACTCATCCAGGTGCACATCTGGACGCCTACGCATTTAGTCAGGTGTCCCTTTTAGGAGGGATGGTTTGATAGGCAGACTAATTTGTGACCCCCCTTGATCAAATGGCAAAAGTACTCACTTTCCCATCTTGCAAAGCACCTCAGTAATTACCCAACTGTGGAATTGTCACTCTTGTGGTAAAGGCCTTACGACGTTTTCTCCGTGACCCTGTTTTACCTGTGTTCTAGTGGACAGGGTGGTCCACACTGAGGTCTAACAGAAGCCCACTGGCGATAAGCGTTCCTCTTGTCAAAAATTCAGTTTGATCATTGAAAATTATTAAAGTATTGTTTGTTCCTCTTTCTGATTTGGCATGATTTTAACTCTGGGTCAAATAGCAGCACAATTCAAAACATTACCTGGCTCTGTCTCTTGCTCACGATACTCCAAGACCCTGGCTTTCCCGTTTCCAGCCACCGTTTTTGAACTTGCTGTTTGCTCTGCCTCGGACACTCTTCCCAAGACCACATAGCTGTGCCCTTCATTTGCTTAAGGTTTCTGTACAGATGTCCACTTGCAGCGGCCTCTCCTGGCCATCTTCTGTTAAATGGGTACCCCACACGGCCCTATCCCTTGGGCTCTGCATTGTTTTTCTCTGTAGGGTCACCCCCCTTGGCGTGCTGTTTATTTACTTGATGACTTGTTTATTGCCTCACTGTCTAGAATATCAGCTCCATGAGAGCAAGGCCTTTGTTTTGAGACTTGCTTGTATCCTGAGTCCCTAGAAGAGCGCTGTTTACAGAGGAGTCAGCCAGTATTTTAGAAACTGAATTATGATGATTAATGGCTTCTGAAGTCAAGTTCACGCTCTAGACCCTATGACCAGCATCTGCTCACCAACCGAGCTTGGTTGCCATAAAAATATTAAAGGCCCAAAGTAAGCAATCTTTCTTTCCACAGATTTGTACAAGACAGTTTTCTTCGGATATCGGGTTTTCTCTCTTAGGAAAGAAAAATTTGCAAGCCTGACGAACAGAGCGTATTAGAGGGACTCTAAATCCTTGCTCCTCGGAGTGTGGTCTGCCCACCAGCAGCGCTGGCATCGCCCCAGGCTTATCGCAAATGCAGGATCTCAGGGTTTCCGCAACCTGATAAAAGTGAACCTGCATTTAGTGGAGGTGATTCTTGTGTATAAAGTTGGAGAAGAACAGCTCTAAGTCACCCGTCTTTGACCTAAAAATATCAGATCTTTTAGAACTTGGTCACTTAACTTGGTTTGGAAATCGTGGCTAACGAAGCGACCAGTTAAAGCACTCCGTATTCACATTTTTTCTTTTTTAGTTGAAAACAGATACTGATTTTGAGTTGGCCGCTTAATCTCCCTGTCCTCGAGTTCTTTCTGTGTGTTTGGGTGTGCGTGTTCATGTTTGTGTGTGTGTTTGGGGTGGGCCTTCCGGGGCCAAGGCAGAGCAGAGCAGTGGGCGTCTTCAGCCCTCCTCCCTCCCCACTCCCAGCTCCTCTCCTTCTAGTGATCTGGGGGGATGGGGACCACGCTCTGTTTGAAGAGAGCCTGGTCCCCAGAAAGAATTGCAGCTGATGAGTTAGACGGAAAAAAATACTCGTGCTTGAGCTCTTGCTCCACGTCAGGCGCTGTCTCTGAGTTTCACATCATCTGCTTATGCAGTCCCAGCCACAGCTTGATAAGGTGATGCTATCGTGGCCCTCATTTTAGGTTGTAGAAACCCAGGCCTGGGAGGAATCAGTCCTCTATCAAGGTCACACAGCTACTGAGGGCAGGAGCTGGGATTCCAGCGGGAGCAGCCTGGCCCTCCGACCTGAGCACGTCACTATTTCTGAGGGAGAATCTTGCAGATTTACCATCATCTCTTAGGAGCATGGGTGGCAGAAGTGTCGGTCAAAGGCCGTTGTAGTTTCTTCATTGAGACTGAGAGTATGCAGGGCTGAATTTTGAGCTGAGCAGCGAGCTGGCTTGCTTTGTTTTGAGGCTCCTCTTTAAACCGTTTTGTTATGCAAAGCTGCTAATGTGAGTTTCCAGCCCACGTCTCTCTGGCAGGGTAAACACATTGTATATGTTTGTTAGTCATTGTAACTACAAACAAGCAGGATGGCCTGAGATGGTCCAAGGGGCTCTAGCCAACCTTCGGCCCGAGCATGAGCACACGTGGGGCACGAGCACGCAGGTAGAGGAAGCGTGAGGGCAATGCCACCGCAGTCCCACGACGACTCTGGGGAGGCAGGAGGCGAGAGTGAGGAGGAACCCATGACGCGTGTCTAACACCTGTGCCGGGGACTCACATCCATTGTCTTGTTGAATCTTCACATCTCGCCAGTGAGGCCACCTCCTCCAGCTTACAAAAGAGAAACACCAAGGTTCGGAGCCACCGAGTAACTTGCTCTGCGTCTTACAACTCACCGCTGTAAATGATGGAGGCAGGATTCAAAGCAGGTTCCCCTGACCCAGAGTTTCTCCTCTTCTCCGTTGAGCACTTTGGAGAAACACTGGCAGGTGCATACGGTGAAATGTTTGAAGTATTAGAAACACGGATTTCAAGAATTCCCATCGTAGCTCAGCGGAAACGAATCTGACCGGCACCTATGAGGACACAGGTCTCGCTCTGTGGGTTAAGGATCCGGTGTTGCCGTGAGTTGTGGTGTAGGTCCAAGATGTGACTCGGATCCCGCATTGCTGTGGCTGTGGTGTAGGCTGGTGGCTACAGCTCCGATTGGACCCCTAGCCTGGGAACCTCCATATGCTGCAGGTGTGGCCCTAAAAAGCCAAAAGAAAAAAAAAGAAAAGAAAAGGAAAGAAATACAGATTTCAGATCAACATATTTGTTTGAAGAATTGATATTTCTCGAATCCTGGTAAAGTGACGCTCTTCTCCCTGCCTCCCAGCAGCTCTGATGAGTTGACAACAGTTATAAGTAAATTTTCAAAAAGAGAAATGGTTTCCAAAGACATTGCTGATTGTCTGAAGAAAAACCAAGAGTGGTGAACAGCTGGCTGACCTGTAGTCAGACACATTATCTAGCGCATCTGCAGTCGTGGTACGTTATCCGTTTGTTCACTTTATTTGAGGGGGAGGTTGGCTTTGCTTGGAGGGACCTGCGGCTCCAAATCCACACGGATGTCTCCGGCTACCTTCTTTGCCTCGCAGCCCGCGGCTGGCGTGCGTTCATCTGTGCTGGAAACAGGCCTGGCAGCACATCCATCTCAAGTCTTCATTCTAGTGATTTGCTCGACTGGATGCCGTGGCCCCAGTGCTGGGGGACTCTCCAAATTAAAAGCCCAGGCTGACTTTACCTATCGTCGTTCTCAGCTCCTAGCAAAGCCTAGGAGACTTTGAGCCCAGGAGCCCAGCCCAACCCAGCCATCCCGAGAAGGCGGGATTTCTTGACCTGTCTCCAGGGATGTTGGTAAAGCAACGTCTGCCAAGGCGAGGAGAATCTCTTTTTACTGAAAAAGCCCAGTATTTTTCAGACTCTAAATGGAAGGCAGCCGAGTTTCTCAGTCCCCTTGGAGGCCTGCTGGCTTTGCTTTCCGCATTTCACAAAGTGCCTTTCAGGAAGCAGCAGCCCCAGAAATCGCTAGGGGGTCAGTACGTCACCCCCATTCCTAGTTGAAGGGGTTTCTTCCTTCTGAGGACTGCCTGGAAGTCCTCAAAGCAGCCCATCCTTATGCTGCATCTTCTTGTGACTGTGCTTATGGAGGGAGCTTAAATGCAGTCATTTGGGGAATTGTTTTTAAACAGAGTCATCAAGCCTTGCAGAGGGATCATTCTAATCTGAATCACCCTTGCAGTGCTTGGTGCAGAATGAAAAGGGAGGCCAGTCCTGTCTCGGGGTCTTTCCCCAGCCGGGGCTTCTGGAAACCCTCCTGGTTCTTCTCCAGTGACAGAATTTTTCAGCTTCCCGAGGCAGCCAGCAAAACTCTGATGTAAAAGGATTTGTCATTTTGATTCTAGTCGCAATGAAGCATTTTGTACAGTACATGAAAAAATATCGACGTCTTTAGGGTGGATGAACAGCCTATTATCCATAGCAAAACGACTGTGTTTTATGTCTGTCTGAGAGGTACTGATGGGGCCACAGCCCAGGCGGGAAGCAGCGAAGCTGCTGCTGACGTGTCGTGGCCTGGAAATGGATGGGAGCCGGATGTTTTTCAAGTTCTTTTCACTTGGTGCCATGTCTCCCTTTTCTGCCATACAGATGAGCTCCTTGCTTGGAAATCCGGAGGGGAAAAGGCAGCCCCGTCACCGGAGGAGACGTTCTCTGACTGCCCGGCTGCTGTCGGAGCTGGAGGACGTGGTGGATCCACCTCCTCATTCCATGAGTGGCAAAGCTGCCCCTTTGAAACCTGTTGGCTTTTGCAGGATGGTCCATCAGCGTTTCCCCATTGCATCCGGGATGCCCCCTTTGAGAGGGAGATCAGTGCCTTTTATGACTAATGTGTCTTTGTTTTGGCAAGAACACAAAACAGTCTTTTATGGAGACTCACTACAACCTCTGTATTCAGATGTCAGGACCGCGAAGGTTTCAGCTTTGCCTTTTCTGCTTCTTGGGTATAAAACCCCGACTCTGGGAATGAGAGACAGGAGGAGACATGTGATCAGTGAAGGAGTCGTTTGATGTGAGACATTGGTAATAACGCCAATGGCGTCGAGCCTTATATTCTTGTACCCGGGGTCCCCTTCGTGGGTGCGCAGCCCACAGAGTCACGTGGGGCTGGATTTCAGGAGGCTGCGCACTTGGTTTGGTGCCCTGTTGTCACCTTCTTGAAATTCTTAATTTTTGAGCAAGAAATCTTTCATGTTTATTTTTCACGAAGCTCCAGACATTACAGAGTCAGTCTTGCTTGTAGTTTATCTTAAGAGATGGTAAAGCAGGGGCTGTGACTCCATATTCCCATCTCTTATTTGTTACCACTTGACTTTCTTTTTAAGCTTCGTTCTGCGTTTCTCCTTCTGTTTCTTCCGTGCAGAGAGGAAATTTGTATAATGTAGAGATGACACAGACGGGGTTGAGGTCATCTCTCATTTGCTTGCTGTGTGACCTTAGACAAGTAACTTTATTTCTCCAAGCCTTGTTTGATTACTTGGAAAACAGGAATGTGATTGGCATCTAACATAAGATGTTTGTGAGGATTGAATTAGATAATGCTTATCAAACACCTAGCATGGCACCTGGCAATGGGAAGCATCCATTAAGGAAGAGCTATCCATTTTAGTGTTACTGATTTTCTCCAACATTTTATTTTGAAACTTTTTTTTAATTAAATTTTTTCTCCATTATAGCTGGTTTACAGTGTTCTGTCCATTTTCTACTGTACAGCAGGGTGACCCAGTTAGTTACACATGCATGGGTACATTCTTTTTTCTCCCATTATCATGCTCCGTCACAAGTGACCAGACATGGCTCCCAGTGCCACACAGCAGGATCCCACTGCCTATAGAAAAGGTAGAGAATGTTATAGTGGACACCCACACCCACACCCTAGATTCTTCCATTAACATTTTACCCATTTGCTTTATTGCCTGTCTATCCATCTATCCATCTCTTTCTCCCTCCACCAGTCCATCTTAGTTCCACCATCCACTTCAAAATTGCAGGCATGAATACACATCTAAACATTTCAGCAAGTAAATGGTTCACTGGAGTTCAATATTTCTTGACATTTGTTTCTTTTGAGGTAACACACATAGAGCAAAACAGCCAGGTCTTGTGTATGGTCCCTGAGTTTCGATGAACGCTGTGCTCGTTGAACCCAAATTCCTGTTCAGTTGCCAAACTTGATCATCGCCCCAGAAAGTGCCCTCGGGCTCCTTCCCAGGCGGACTCTGCCCCACTCTCCCCCTCCAGAGGCAACCGTTTTTTTTTTTACTTATTAATTTTGCCTGTCCTCTAACTCTGTATAAACATAATCATACTCTTGGGTCAGGGCTTCTTCCACTCCGTGTAGTGTTGTTGAGATTCGCCCACCACAGTGTTTATTGGCTTTTCTTGCTGGGACCGTTTAATGTATGACGACGCCAGTTTGTTCCTTTCTCCCACTAATGGACACCTGGCTCTCTTCAGGTTTTGACTGTTGTGAATACAGCTGCTGTGCATACGCCTGTAGAACATTTTTTTTTTTATGAAATTGCTAGGTCAGGGTGTAGGTATATATTTAGTTTTATAAGAAATGGACATAGGAGTTCCCATCATGGCTCAGTGGTTAGCGAATCTGACTAGGAACCATGAGGTTGTGGTTCGATCCCTGGCCTCGCTCAGTGGGTTAAGGATCCCGCGTTGCCGTGAGCTGCGGTGTAGGTCGCAGATGTGGCTACAGCTCCTCTTAGACCCCCTAGCCTGGGAACCTCCAGATGCGGCCCTAAAAAGACAAAAAAAAAGAAAAGAAAAGAAAAGAAATGGACATAAATTAACCAAAAGTTGCTGTACACAGTGGTGTGTTGCTAAATGTTTATTGATCAACTCTCCTAAAAGGAAAAAAAAAAATAAGGACAAGGAAAAGGAGGAAAAGGAGGAAGAGGCGGGGGAGGGGAATTAAAAAAGGAGAGAGGGAAAATGGGGGGGGGGAGCAGAAAAAGGAGGGGGCGGAGCTGGAGAAGACAGCGGCGGTGAGACACCAGCCGTGGTGACAAGGGCAGCACTGCACACGTCGTCACGGGAACGCTCGCAGCGCGGCCAGTTGCAGCCTGACCACCGGTGCGCAGCCCACGAGGGCCAAGAGCAGCCGGGACGCGCGGGCCCAGGTCTCGCGCACCCCTGCGGGCCCCTGCGCAGCCCGGCTCGTAGGCTTGTACCGTTTCACACTCCCGGCGACACTGCGGGAGAGTTCAGTGGTTCCACCTCCTCGTCAACATTTGGTGGTGTTGGTCTTTGTAGTTTTAGCCTCATGGTGGATATTACTTGTATCTCATTGGGGGTTTTTTATTTTTTAAAAATTGTCCTGGAGTACAGTTGATGCACAATGTCGTCTTAGCTTCAGGTGTGTAGCAAAGTGATTCTGTTGTACATGTACATGTATCCATGCCTTTTCAGATTCTTTTCCCAGATGGGTTATTACGGAATACTGAGTAGAGCTCCCTGTGCTGTGCAGGAGGTCCTTGTTGATAACCTGTTTTATGTATAGTAGTGTATATATGTTAATCCCGAACTCCTAATTTCTCTTACCCCCCCACCACCACGCAGTGTTTCTCCTTTGGTAACCACAAGTTTTTGAAATCTGTGAGTCTGTTTCTGTTTTGTAAATAAGTTCATTTGTGTCATTTCATTTTAAAAATTAGATTTCATGTATTTATCTTTCTCTGTCTCACTTCACTCAATATGATAATTTCTAGATTCATCCATATTGCTACAAGTGACATTATTTCATTCTTTATTATGCCCGAGTAATATTCCGCTGAATATATGTACCTCATCTTCTTTATCCATTCTGCTGTTGGACATTTAGGTGGCTTCCAGGTCTTGGCTGTTGTAAATAGCGTTGTAACGAACAGTGGGATGCACGTTTCTTTTTGAATTATGTTCTTCTCCAGATATATCCCTGGGAGTGGGACTGCTGGATCACATGGTAGTTCTGTTTTTTAGTTTTTTAAATGTAAGCTGGTGCAGTCACTCCATGCCATTCTCCAGAGTGGCTGCACCAGCTTCCGTTGCTACCAACAGTGTAGAGGGCTCTCTTTTCGCCACACTCTCTCCAGCATTTATTATTTGTAGACTTTTGGATGATGGCCATTCTGACTGGTGTGAGGTGATATCTCATTGTAGTTTTGATTTGCATTTCTCTAATAATTAGTGATGCTGAGCATCCTTTCATATGCTTTTTGTCCATTTGTCTGTCTTCTTTGGAGAAATGTCTGTTCAGATCTTTTCCCCATTTTTTAATTGGGTCATTTGTCTTTTTGATATAAAGCTCCATAAGATGTTTGTATATTTTGGAGATTAATTCCTGTTGTTTGCTTTGTTTGCAAATATTTATCCCATTCTGTGGATTGTCTTTTTTTTTTTTTTTTGTCTTTTTGTCTTTTTGTTGTTGTTGTTGCTATTTCTTGGGCCGCTCCCGCGGCATGTGGAGGTTCCCAGGCTAGGGGTTGAATCGGAGCTGTAGCCACCGGCCTACGCCAGAGCCACAGCAGCGCGGGATCTGAGCCGCGTCTGCAACCTACACCACAGCTCACGGCAACGCCGGATCGTTAACCCACTGAGCAAGGGCAGGGACCGAACCCTCGACTTCATGGTTCCTAGTCGGATTCGTTATCCACTGCGCCACGACGGGAACTCCGTCTTTTTTTTTTAATGGTTTCCTTTGCCGTGCAAAAGCTTCTAAGTTTAATTAGGTCCCACTTGTTTATTTTTGTTTTTATTTTTATTATTGTCAGTGAATCCAAAAAGATATTGCTGTGATTTACGTCAAAGAATGTTCTGCCTGTGTGTTCCTCTAAGGGTTTTATAGTATCTGGTCTTACATTTAGGTCTTTATCTATTTTGAATTTATTTTTGTGTATGGTGTTAGATTCTAATTTCATTCTCTGCCTGTTTTCCTCTAAGGGTTTTATAGTATCTGGTCTTACATTTAGGTCTTTATCTATTTTGAGTTTATTTTTGTGTATGGTGTTAGATTCTAATTTCATTCTTTTGCATGTTGCTGTCCAGTTTTCCCAGCACCACTTATTGAAGAGGCTGTCTTTATGCCATTGTATATTCTTGCCTCCTTTGTCATAGATTAATTGACCATAGGTGCGTGGGTTTTATTTCTGAGCTTTCTATCCTGTTCCACTGATCTTTATTTCTGTTTTTGTGCCAGTACCATAGTGTTTTGATGACTGTAGCTTTGCAATATAGTCTGAACTCAGGGAATCTGATTCCTCCAGCTCCATTTTTCTTTCTCAGAATTGCTTTGGCTATTTGGGGTCTTTCGTGTTTCCATACAAATTGAAACATTTTGCTCTAGCTCTTTGAAAAAAGCCATTGGTAATTTATAGTGATTGCATTGAATCTGTAGATTGCCTTGGGCGGTAGCGTCATTTTGACAGTATTGCGTCTTCCAGTCCAAGAGATGGTATATCTTTTCATTTGTTTGTGTCATCTTTGATTTCTTCCATCAATGTCTTATAGTTTTCAGAGTACAGGCCTTTTGCCTCCTTAGGTAGTTTTGTTCCAAGGTATTTTATGGGTAAATGGGATTCTTTCCCTAATTTCTTTTTCTGATCTTTCATTGTTAGTGTATGGGAATGCAAGAGATTTCTATGTATTATTTTTGTATCCTGCAACTTTATTGAATTCATTGAGGGGATTTTAAATTTGAATTTCTGTAAAGAGAATGCAAATGTGCTTATTGACCTTTCATATATTAGCTGCTTTAGTGAAGGATCTGCTGAAATCATACCTGTTTTTACTTTTCTGATGAATCTTCGTTGAAAGCAACCCTTATCTTCCTCCAGTGTTGAAGATATTCTCTGCCTTGTAAAAGCTTCATTATTTAACTTTTATGATGTTTCATATTAACGTGTATATGGTATGAAGGAAAGGTCAACTTGCATAGTTTTTGCACATAGATATCCACCTATAGCCACATTTGCAGTGACTTTCATTTAAAAATTAAAGGAGTGCTTCTATTTTTTGTCTCTCTATTCTGTTACATTGATTCATCTGTTGATGATTATGCCAGTAGCATATTATCTTGATCGCTGTGGCTTCATAGTTAATCTTGAAGTAGGCGGTGCAAGTCCTCCAGTTTCATTGTTCTTTTCAAAATTGCTTTGGATATCCTAAATCCAGTGCATGCATTTTTCCATATTTTCCATTAGTTTCAGTCTGAGAACATAGCAAATCATTTTTTGTTCAATAACCTGTCCACTTTTATAAGTTAAAATTTCCTTTTTAGCATTTAGCATATTATGAATATGTTATAAATACTATATACCCAATCCGCAGTTCTCCAATGCTGTAGTAAAATATTGTCATTATTGAGTTATTTCATGCACAGAATAACTGGGGCACAGGGGTTAATTGATAAATGCTATATGGCTATTCAACGAGGTTGGAATCAGATTTTCTGACTTTAGAGAGAGTGAATTCCATTCGATCATGCTGCCTGAGGCAAACAGTGTCATTCTCAGTAAAAGAAGGATACTAGATTTTTCCAGTGGTCTGCCATCAGGTGACTGTTTCAGAAACTCACTGTTTCTGAAGGATAAACATGTGCAAATAATTATTGGCTATTTTCAGTGTCTTTTTTTTTTTTTTTTTTTTTTTTGCCTTGCATAACTAGTAACACAGGTTGGAAGGAAGTCTAGTGGACAATTTCAAACAACATCCCCACTCCAAACACCATTTCTAGTCTGTGTTTGAATCCCTTCTGGAAAATGTTAGTGCTTAAGGGAGCCAATTAACTACACTGCCTTTCCTTTTAATTTTTTAGCCACTTAGAAAACAGGTGGACGTTTGACAGGAATCGGATGTTGACTCTGATGCCGCAAAGGTGGTTCAGAGTCATGCGGTCAAGATGGTGCTCTGGGAGTTCCCGTCGCATCGCAGGGGAAACAAACCCAACCAGCATCCATGAGGTTGCAGGTTCGATCCCTGGCCTCGCTCGGTGGGATAAGGATCTGGCGTTTCCGTGAGCTGTGGTGTAGGTGGCAGACATGGCTTGGATCTGGCATTGCTGTGGCTGTGGCGTAGGCCAGTGGCTACAGCTCCAATTAGACCCCAAGCCTGCGAATTTCCATATGCCATGGCTGCGGCCCTAAAAAGAAGAAAAACAAAAACAAAAACAAAGTCTTTCTGTATCTTGTCTTCTGGATGGAGCCCTCTGCCCAGGTGCAGACTGTACAGCTGGGTGCCTGGATGACTGGAATCCTCTCAGCCCCACTGGGCCGGGGTCTGCGCTGGGAGCGTTCACGCAAAGAGGAGGCAGGACCGGGGCGAATGGACGTCATGGATGTGCAGGCAGCTCTGAAGGGAGAGCGTCTGGAGCGAACCCTCGGCTGCCCGTGAGCATCGCGAGTCTCCTCCGGAGGGACGGAAGTGCAGGAAGGGGTGAGGAGAGAAGGCCGAGCAGGTGTTCTAAAGAGAGATGGGCCGAGAGAGGAAGGTGGGCGGAAGCATCTCTGCCTGTCCCTTTCGGTTGTGGGAAAGCCGGTCCTCCTCGGGGCCGCCTCCTTCTTTTTAAGCACCTCTTATGGCACAGCTCTTCCCTACTTTATTATTATTATTATTTTAAAACATTTATTGACGTATGGTTGACTTAGAAGATGTTAGTTTCCACTGTACAGCAAAGGGATTCAGTTACATATGTGTGTGCGTGTGTGTGTGTGTGTGCATATGCACACATACGTATTTTCATGTTCTTTTCCATGGTGGTTCATCACAGGATATTGAATCTAGTTCCCTGGGCTCTGCAGTAGGACTTTGTAGTTTATCCATTCTGTGTGTGAGAGTTCGCGTCTGCTAACCCCAACCCCCAGTTCCTCCCTCCCCCTTGGCAACCACAGTCTGTTCTCTTCCTGATTTTAAGTTAAAGCGGCCTCTTCGAAGTCCGCCGTTTGCTCCTCGTTCTGTTCTCCCGAAACTCATGGGCTCCATCTCCATATGGTTGCAGCAGACTTGGAGTATTTGAAGCGCTCGTTGCTATACCTTTATTCCTTGGTCTGCCTTTGGCCGTCCTGAACTTTCTTAGATTCTGGAATGAACACTGCATGTTTTCAGGGGCCCAGCACCCATTCCCTCCTTCTCTCTTCAGGGGACCCTCTCCCTCCGTCTTTCTTCAGGGAACCCTCTCTTTCCGGCCTGAGCTATTTAATTGGGAGGAAGTGAGCGCTGCCACCCTCTCCACCTCTTGTCCTGAGCTCCAGGAGTGGGTCATTGATCCTGTGCCCGTCAGTGGATTTGAAATCATCCAAGTCGAGAATTCACAAGAAGTTTCACTTCCAGGAAAAGAGCTGCATATTCCTAGCTGTGTATCTCCTGGTATTTGCAACATCCAAGCACTGTGAGTGCTCCAGATATTTCAGTGATGCCAAGTTCAGGAATCAGTCAATAGTCAGAAGAATTGACACTAGCTAAGTATTTTGTCCGTTCCGTCAACCTTGCCGTCACTGGGGTGACCTCCGCAATGGCTGGAGAGACAGTCCTTGCCGGCTAATGTCTGGATCTTCTGCCCCTTGATGGCACACCGATTGCTATGGACATGCAGGCGAGGCGAGATGGCCTCAGCGAAGCTAAACGGTTCTACTCTATGAAATAAAACAAAGGAATCTGTGCTTCCGTTTGGATTCCGTTAACGTACAGCGAATAATGGAGTTTTCATTTTGCCCTCCTTATTGTCCATAATTGAGAGTGAAATTTATTGACTGAACTACACTGGCTGCTTAGCGTTTCTGCATTACCCAAGGTGATTGTTACTCAGAGTCCATTCTTTATTGCTTGCATTTAAAGGTTTATTTTTCTTTTGTTGTGGGTTCTTGGCTTTGCTTCTGGCCAGGCAGACAAATTAATAGGCATCAGGACAAAAGTATTTGCAGTTAAAGCAAAGTGGTCATAGAGGCCACCTGTTCCAAGAAAGCTTTTCTTTAAAATAAGCAAAAATCCTGCTTAAATCAGTGCACGTTGTGTATGGGTTGCTCTTTCCGCGGCAGCCCCTTTTCCGCAGTCGGTTTTAAATGTTTGCATGCCACCCTAAAGTGGGTCGTCATTGCAGTGTTAACCTTTCGCTTTACCACAGTTCCTTGGTTGTTAATGGTGTTTTGAGCTGGAGGCCTCTGATACTAGACAGAAATAATGGCATCTGTCTTAGCCCTCATCCCATTCATTTGTTCAACAACTTTTAGTACTTCTTAGATGCTTGCAGCTGGGGACGTAAAGATGTAAAAGGCTACGGACCAATCCCTTGAGGTGACACAGTGCAAGAGAGAGAGGAAGAGAGAGGGACGGAGAGGAATGCTCGCTAAGCCGTGTGATTAGCTCAACAACCAAGGGAGGTTGGGAGGGTAGAGGAGCCTTGACTAATGCCGTCCCGACAGTAGCCTTTAGGGAAGAGATGTGTTTTAAGGGATGAGCAGGCGTTCTTCCTGAAAACAAGTGGGAGAGTAGCACGTCGGGTGGGGGAAGGAGCCTAGGAAAACCAAGGCAGGGCCCAGCAGTCTCTCTCATTTTGAGAACCACCAGGCTGTGGACTTTCGTTGTGAAAGAACCCGTGTTCTACCTGCGTTGAATTTTATCTTTAGGGTTAAAATGGTTTTTGCAGCAAGGGAATGGCATGATTAACACTGAATTTGCTAAGAGCCTCTGGAAGCAACGTAGGTGTTACTTGCTAATTTTAACGGAACATGTAGCCAGCAGCCGACTGTTTTTAGTAATGTGAGTCTAGGAAAGCATAAATAATCGAAGTCCTTGGATAAAAATTATTTGCGTAATCAGTGAAAGATAGCTATCAGACCAGGTCCTGTTCGTTCCACTGATACTAAGTAACTAACTCTGAGAAGGTGGTTTAACGTCTCTCGGCCTTGGTTTCCTCGCCCTCTGACCCCTGATGCCGCCCAACGCCTTCTCTGAATTCTCCTCCAGGGCTAGTGCTTCACCATGTCGTCCGGTAGCTGACACCCTTCCTCGCCAGCCCTTTTAAGAGAGCTTAAGTGCCAAGGAAGAGCAAACGTCTCCAGCCCTGTACTGCCAGTAAAGCCTGGGACATGTCGCATTTACCCGTGAGGATGGTTGATTTTGGTTAGCAGACAGGTGCTGAGCCTGCCTCACGACTGCTGTGCCTGGATACATCTGAAATTTCATATCCTGGGCTCCAGCTAAAAGTTTCAAAATTGGAGAAGATTAAAGGTAGAAGTCATGTTTTATTTACCTATGTGCACTATCCTGTAGTGAAGTGAATGTTCTTTCGAAAGAAGCAACTGGCAGAAATCTTTTGGGGCCCTTCTAATTGGCTTTCTCCATGCTCATCACGTTTTCTAGGCATCTCCTCTTCTGTGTCTTCTAAGTTTGAGATATTCTTTTTCATGTTTCTCAAGGGTTATCGATTCAACAGAAAAGGCAGTGAAGGAGCTGTTCTGCGTTACTGGAATGGGCTGAAGAGGAGGCTTTTTCATGTCGTGGCAAAAGCCACTTCATGCAAAGTCAAAATGATATGGCGTCAAGCTGGCTGGTCCTGTGTAAGGGTGTTAGCCAATGACCTTGGAGTTTGCTGTCATCTGGTTACATGGGTTAGGATATAGTCATGGCCGAGCTGAGTTTTTCACCTTTATGACATCTATTCTAATGTGTCAGACTTTTAGTGTAAGTGCTATTTCTGTCTCTCTGCACCCATGCAAAAGGGAGATGATGTATTGTATGAAGGCTGAGACCTGGAAATAGAGTCCTAGGAGATACTTAAAAACCATTTTTAAATGACCGTGGTGTGAACAGATTATTCTCTGTAACATTCTGTATAACATTAATTTACATTTTGTGAATATGCGACGAATTCGGTTTTCTGTGAGCTAGACGGAAAGTACCCCGACCGTCCCACTGTTGTGAGACTCACATTCAGCGCCCTCTCTGCTCCTTTCAGTAAAAGGCTTAGAGGAAGAAAAAGCAAGCTCCTCCTTTCCTGTCTTCATGCAGATTTGCGTAGTTTGCATATGACTTGCATAATTTAATGTCAAAATATACAGAATCTTCTTCAATCTTTGCAGCTTTCTCACCAGTGTCTTTTAGTCTTTTCTTTGTCCTCTAAATAACTTAAACTATGTTTCCTTTTTAAATGATTTTTATTTTTTCCATGATCGTTGGTTTACAGTGTTCCGTAAATTTCTCCTGTACAGCAAAGTGACCTGGTGTCTCTCTCTCTCTCTCTCTCTCTCTCTCTCTCTCTCACACACACACACACACACACACACACACACACATTCTTCTTCTCACAGTATCCTCTGAAATGTCCCATCGTAAGTGACCAGGTATAGTTGCCTGTGCTCTACAGCAGGATCTCGTTGCTTATCCACTCCAGATGCGATAGTTTGCATCTATTAACCCCAGACTCCCA
Source organism: Sus scrofa (assembly GCF_054392235.1). NCBI lineage: Eukaryota > Metazoa > Chordata > Mammalia > Artiodactyla > Suidae > Sus > Sus scrofa. The sequence continues at coordinate 142,653,202 of NC_139390.1, forward strand.
GTCCACCCCACTCCCTCCCCCTCCCCCTGGGCGACCACAGGTCTGTTCTCCAAGCCCATGAGTTTCTTTTCGGGGAGAGGGTCGTTTGTGCCGTATATTGGATTCCAGATGTGAGTGATGTCATGTGGTATTTGTCTTTCTCTTTCTGACTTACTCAGTATGAGCGTGTCTAGTTTCTTGATTATATTTACTTGCTCTTTAGTTTCTAGGATAAAATACCTGTAGTTGGAGGAAATCCAGTCTTCACTTTGTCTGACAGCAGTCTTCTTAGCTGTGCGAGTCTCAGTGGATCATTTGGCTCAGGAGGGGCTGGTTTCCTCATTACCCCAGGCTTTTGAGTGTATAGTTGCTGACTGACGTGCCGTGCATAGACATTGTGTGATTGGCTTCATTCCTGTGGAAGAGTGATAAATGGCTTCCATTTGGGGAAAACACGCATTGTGTATTAACAGCATGAGGCAGTGGGGCGTGGCGGTTAACAGCCTGGGCGCCAGATCCCAGCTGGCTGAATGGGAGCCCAGCTCTGTCCCGTAGAAGTTGTATAAACTCGGGCAATTATGTGAGTTCCGTGTGCCTCAGTAGAGATAACAAACTCTACTTAGAGAGATTGTTATGAAAACTAAATGAGTCCATTCATTTAAAAGCTCAGATCAGTGTTAAAAATATTGGCTGTTATCATCATTTCAGGATGATGGTAATAATTCATAGACTTAGTGCCACTCCAAGCCTGCACCGAATTCTCGGTGCCGCAGTGACCCACAAGGCTGCTTGTTCCTTTTCAACTTGGTACCCGAAGGGGAGGTGGGATGAGGGATCTGGAAACTCTGTCTGTGGATGTTAAGAAGAGTTCTGCACAGCTAAATGAAACTGTATAAAGCCGAGCTGCCTTTAAGTTAATCTCTGACCTCTGTCACTTAAAAACAAGCTGAAAAAAACTCCAAAGACGAAACGCAAAACACCTGTCCAATAATGCGTTAAAAAGTACTAAAAATACGCACACTCTTATCTATGGAGTGGGTGGTCAGTGGGGACCTGCTCTATAACACAGGAAACTCTATTCAGTATTCCGCGGTAGCCTGTACGGGAGAAGAATCTGAAAAAGCATGGATGCTTGTATATGTAAACCTGAACCGCTTTGCTGTGCAGCAGAAATTAACGCACTATTGTAAATCAACTATATGTCAATAAAAAATTTTTAAATGATAAAAAGTGCTGAAGTATTTTTAAAGGGGCTCAAGTAGCCCCTTTATACAATACAGAGACGGGAATAAAAGCTCTCTCCTGTCTCTTTTCTGTCAACTCTGTAGCTCATCAATTCATGCACTAACGATGTCCTTCTGCGCGGCAGCACCTGAGATTCAGTGAAATGGGGCGTCTCCCACGGCAGAGCAGTTGCTCCCCGGACTTCTCTCCTTGAAGGACTCTGCCGCAGAGAATCTGCACTGGTTTCTGTCTCTCTCGTTTTCTTCCTTGCGTTTCTGGACCTCTTCTCTCCTCTTTTCCCCTCTGCCCTCTTCTCTTTTTCTCTTTTGATCCAAACCACGTTCGCTGTTCCGACTCTGTTCTCTCATTCATCCTGTACCTCGCATCACTGCAGTGACAGACCCAAGTCTGGCAGCCGTCCCAGCCACAAAGACCCATTCCTCTGGCAAATGAGAGGAAGGGCGCAGGTTATGGACGGTGTTAACTTTGTTTTACACGTGTATCTGGAGAAGCATGGTTCCAGTCCAATGCTCACCTCCCCACCTCAGCCCGCTGCTGTCGCCTCTGCTCCCCTTTCTCAGACATCACCAAGTGAGAGAGCACATACCCACTTTCCTGCACCCTGCTCTCGATAGATGAGCACAGGGGCAGGTCTCGGGGTTCCTGAGATTTGCTTTGGAGTTCAAAGTGGCTTATGGCTTTCTACCGCCTTCTTTCCCATATGTTGTAGTGATGATCTCGGCTTTGTTGCTCAAGTGTTTGGAGCATGTGGGGACCAGTGCGAACGCACAGGAGGAGTGGGCTGCCTACCTGCGTGGGGAAGGGGCTTGAGAAGAGGTAATAATTCGAACGCATAGTGGGAGATGGGTGAGTGTTGAGTAGGCACGTGTCTGGGGAGGTTCAGGAAGGGATTGGGTGGAAACGAGGGATTTAAGCTCAGTTCAGGTGAGGATATGAGCAAATCCATAGAGTCAGGAGACGTTCAGAAGGGCCCGTTCAGTAGACAGTGAGGGGTTTGGTTTGTGCAGGGCTCAGGGGGAGGGCAGTTCTTGAGGACATTTGATAAATTTAGTTTAGATGTGTTGAGTTTGTATGTCTGTAAAGCACTCAGCTAAAGAGAGCTCGGAGAATTAGACACAGATTTGGAAGAGTAGTGAGTATATGAATGGAAACCTAGATTTGGGAGCTTTGAACAATTGAAAGAATCAGAGTTGTTTGAAGAAATGAAAAATTAAGGTGGAAGGGCGGACAATTGTGGCCACAGATGGTTACAGCGCCGTTTGGGAGTTTAGAGGTGGAGCCGTGCTAAGCGCTCACAAACTCTAGAATGAGAAAATTACCGCTGAGATGACGCAAAATAGTGCTGTATTGCTCTTATAGTCACATTTGCAAATGACTTTGCTGATTTCAGAATTCTTTCAAGTAAAGTAATGCAGGATTTCATAAGAACTGGATTAGGAGTCCGAATGTCTTGTCCAGCTGCTCTGCCTGATTTCTTGTAGCTCTTAGTCCCTGTAGGAGAAAGTAGCCACTCTTACTAGCCTCCCGTAAGCTTTGGCTTTTTTACAAGACTTCCTTAAAAGAGGGAGTGGCCTTAAATCATTTGGTGCCTGTGAACGTGTTCCACGTGCAAAGTAAATCGCCAGAAGTAACTAAGAAACTTATTTGCAGAACGGAAACATACGCACAGGCTTTGAAGAACGTACGGCTTCCAAAGGGGACAGCTGGGTGTTTGGGGTCGGCGGGTGCACACCGAGGTCTGTGGACCGACGGGCCAGTGGGCCCTGCTGCCCAGCACGGCGCGCGCTGCCCAGTGCGCTCTGGCCGCCTGTGCGGGAGCAGAAGCCGAAGGAGAAGGGACGGGCGTGCCCGGTGCGGAATCCCTTCGCTGCGGAGCAGAAATGATCACGACCTTGGGAACCAGCTCTACCCAGCGAAACGTTAAAGACGAAAAGGCCTGTAACGAAGCCACTGGAGGTCAGCTGTCAGTAGCGGATGCCGGCGAGCACCAGCGCGGAGAGGTGGTGGCCCAAACAGGTCTCAGGGCGACTCTCACCAGAGACGGGGCTTTCTGAGGACGGCTTCCAGGTTCTGCTTCGACGTACGGTGAAGGCATCTGGGCCGTAGGTGGCAAGGGTGCTGGACTGTTGTCTTCTTGAGGATGGGAGTGGCCTCTGTGCTCTGGTTCAGAGGTGGTGCAGCTTGTCTTATTCTCGGGCCTCAAGAGGGGCTGGCTGGGTCCTCCCCTCCCTGCTTCACTCCACAGGCTTCCCAGTGGTGCCCCGTAGAGGCTGCGTTGTGTTCACCGGCTAAAGTCCTTTGGAGCCGTCATGGTTTAATCCTATTTCTTCGAAACAGGCTTTGCTCATCTGTGGATTCCTGTGATATCAGTTTTGTCAAGATGATTTTGACCCTGAGCAAGCACTTTAAATCCTTAACCAGCCCTTTCCTCAAAACTAAGGAGCTGTAAACACACACACACAGACACAGAGTCAAGGCTAGACAAATGCATTCTCCTTGTCACTGAAGTTTGAGGTCACAGCCGTCCTGTAGTGTCCAGGTCTTCCGGACAGCGGTCAGTGTGGTCCGCTCCCCAGAGCAGGTCTGAGGCTCACCCTGAGTGCGTGCCCCTGTCCCTCGCTCTGCCTGCTCCCTTGAGTTTGCCCCTGTGCCATCAGGTGGATCCTGGTGGTCAGAGGGGACAGGAAGAGAGAAGGACAGGGAAAAGGGGGCTTGTCTCTGGTAGCCTGACACAGAAGGACCAAGGCAGCTTCTAAAGGGCTCATCTATCCCGGGTCTAACCCTGGTGTCTGCTTGCCTTTCCAAAGAGGGGAGTGGAGGTGGTGAAGGAAGAGGAGGAAAAGGAGGAGGGGAGAATGGCATCCTTGCCTGCGGGTGGGAGTTGGGGATCCGACAGGAAGAGGGCAGGAGAGAGAAGCCTGAAAGAAGTCAGGATTCTAAATCACCCAGTCACCCAGAGGGCTGACCTTTAACCCTTCTTATACCCCAGCCTCCACCCTCTGGGACCCAGCACGGTCCTTGCCTCCGTCGTCCCCATGACAAGCTCTCCTTAGAAGTGGAAGTAGGAAAATGGGGCAGGTGCTGTGGGCTCCTCTTACAGATCAGCATTTGTTTGCTTGTTTAGGACACACCGGTGTTTATTGCATGCTTATTTGTGCTGGTATTTTTCTGGACACTGTGTACAAATAGATGGCAAGTGAGGAAGAGAAATTGAGAAGAGAGACTGAAATTTTGATTGTTGTCTCTGAATTTAAACGGAAAGAAAAATGTTCTCAGTCTGATGTCGTTAGGCTTCCTTATGAACAGGTGTTATATAGAATGTGGGTGGGTGGTTTCACCAACCTGTGAGGTTTTATTTTATTTTAAAATTATTATTTTTTTGTCTTTTTAGGGCCATACCCACGGCACATGGAGGTTCCCAGGCTAGGGCTCGAATCGGAGCTGTGGCCGCCAGCCTCCACCTCAGCCACAGCAACATCAGATCTGAGCCTCACCTCTACCACAGCTCACGGCAACGCTGGGTCCTTAACCCACTGAGCAAGGCCAGGGATCGAACCCGTGTCCTCATGGATACTAGTCGGATTCCTTTCTGCTGAGCCACAATGGGAACTCCCTATTTTTAAGCTTTTTAATTAAAGAGGAGTTGATTTACAGTGTTGTACCAGTTTCTGCTGTACAGTAAAGTGACTCAGCTGTATATTCTTTTTTATTTTTTTTATGACCTGTGAGATTTTAGAGTCTTTTGTTTTTACTTATTTTAAAAGGGCTTATTAATATATTAAATTATAGATTGGGAAATTATACAAGTCTATTTTCATACTGAGTTAAGAAGTTTTTTGGGAGACGTACCAATTTATTTTCTTGGCAGTTTGCTTAAAATGGCTCTATGGTTTTTAGTCTTCTGATAGCCAGGCTGAAGAGTGCCAGGTTATTTGGCAAGGTTTCTGTCCCACTGTGCAGTCAGAGAGACACATGCTGAGCTGTGGAGTAAACCCAGACCTTTCCTTGGACTGCAGACCTGTAGACCCTCTGAGGTTATAGGTCACGGCGCACGAATAGATTGAACTTTACATTGAGGACCGGCCGGTTGGTAGCCGAGATGGTAAATTTGTGGCTTTCTGTTGGTTGTGAGCAAGTGTGAGCCATTCTGACTGAGTGTAGAGTTTCTGGGCTGCCGGTAAACTAGCTAGAGGTTACCAACAAAGGGATGTCCCCACGCTGATATTTGGCCAGAGAATCTTGGCACCAAGACAGCTTTCCTGGCCAGTCCCATGAACAAACTGGCCTAGAGTCTGACACTGAGAGTTGACAATAATCCAAGGCTGAGCTGCTGCTTTCAGAGAATGTGTGAAGTCCTGTTTTTACGCACTCATTTTTATTTCTTTCCATAATTAATTTCTCTATAAATAGTTATAACGGAATGGTGATTTTTTTCTGTTTGAATTTCTCTATTATAATTACATTTGAATTCCGGCCATCTGCCCTTCTGCCATACTTTCTAAGTGAAATTATCAGTTGTTTCTAAAGAGAGAGTTGGTATGGTGTTCCTGTTCATTTTAGTTAGTTGAAGAAGTTGGATTCTCTGTCTTTGGGCAGTTGAGGAGGTTCCCTGCACTCCTGCTGTTGGTGTTTGGAAACCTCCTCCTAAGTACTCTTAGGAGTAAGAGTCTGGTAGGAGTAACTGGATGTGAAAATGTAAAATTGATGACCTAATTTATCATCTTATAACAAGTTTCATGCCCCTTGTAGGGAACCTCTCTGTAAATATGGAGAGTTTGAACAGCAACAGGTTGCGTTTTACTTAAGTCATTGATTGAAGGTCCTTGATCTTTCCTTGGTGAAAATGGGGAGATTTCCAGCAGGAGAGAAAACTCTGCAATGCTGGCACAGAGGGCTGGAAGCTGGAAGGCTCCCATGTCCGACCAACCTGGTTCAGTCTTTTTGCTACTTGTCCCGTGTTTTGAATAGATGAGTGTCCTTCTTGAGTGCCTACGTATTTAATCACCCCTCACATTTGGCTTCCTCTCTCTAGCTCTTCGTTTTGCCCGCTTTCAGGTTTTCGTAACATTGCATTATATGGAGACACGACTCATGTGTCTTATTTAATTCTCTCTCCTGTTGTAGCAGAGATCAGTGAATTTTGCTCTACATTTCAAGTAGCAATCGCTTTTGTTTTTTAGTACCTAGCCACGAGCTTTATGACGTCGCTGCACTCCTGCGAATAATGTCCTCATTTGAATACCTGCCTGTACTGCTGAATGGAAATGAGATTAGCTCTGAATGAAAATGATTGCCAGTGTTCAGACATAGTGCCTTCTTAAAAATGCGCTTGAAGGCTGAACGCATCAAAGATGATTAATGGACTTCAGCATTTCAAGGTGCCACGGGGTGGGATGGAGAGTATATTCTAAAATCCTATTTACTCCTATCCGAGGCTTTTAGATGCTAACTTCATTGACAGATTCATCTTATTTCAGATACATTCTTTACGTTTTTTTCTTCCCTGCCGAACACACAATTGACAAGCTTAAGCCCCATCGTGTTCTGACTGAACATTGGCATTTGTCACTTTAAACAGAACTAAGATTTGCTTCTTTTATTTATTTATTTTTACGCTTGATCTTAGCCAGAAGGCCGAGAAGCGATATTTATTTATTTTTAAATCCAAGAACCTGGTATTTATTGCCACTGATTCTTCCTTTAAGAATTTGAAGTCCAGCAGTTTACTTCGTATGGGTTAGGCACATTTCTGGTTAGGTTTATTTCTAGGAATTTATCTAGTTCATGTAATTTCTGGGGTATAAGAAATTATTGATTTTTCTACATTGACTTTTAGTTATAGCTATTTTGCTAAATTCTCTTATAAGTTCTTAGAGCTCTTGAAGTTTTCTTTCTTTCTTTCTTTTCTTTTCTTTTTTTGCCTTTTGTCTTTTGTCTTTTTAGAGCCGCACCTGCAGCATATGGAGGTTCCCAGGCTAGGGGTCGAATCAGAGCTGTAGCTGCTGGCCTCCACCACAGCCACAGCAATGCCAGATCTGAGCCGCATCTGCGACCCACACCACAGCTCATGGCAACACCAGATCCTTAACGTACAGAGCAAGGCCAGGGATCGAATCTGCATCCTCATGGATGCTAGTCAGATTCGTTTCTGCTGAGCCATGACGGGAACTCCTGATTTTTCAAAATAAACTACCATGTGGTCTGCAAACAATGACACTTTGTTTGGTTTCAGTATTTATTCTGAAGTCTTTTCATATGGCATTCACTTCTAGGATAATTCTAAACGGTAATTATGGGGATATCCTATCTTTGTCTCTCTTTTGTATCATCATTTTAATGAGGTCATTACTTCTTATCATTATTTTAGCACATGAATGAATTTATTTTTGTTTCATTTTAGTTTTTAAAAGGGGGACGGAAAAATAAATGAAATATCCAAATAATTGCATGTAAGATGCTACGACACAGGCAAAGGTGGTGTCAGTGTTAGAACCCAACTAATAGGCACTGGCCTGAAATGTCCCAGCAATGTTTATATTCAGAAGTGGGAGTTCCCGTCGTGGCGCAGTGGTTAACGAATCCGACTAGGAACCATGAGGTTGCGGGTTCAGTCCCTGCCCTTGCTCAGTGGGTTAACGATCCGGCGTTGCCGTGAGCTGTGGTGTAGGCTGCAGACACGGCTCGGATCCCGCATTGCTGTGGCTCTGGTGTAGGCCGGCAGCTACAGCTCCGATTGGACCCCTAGCCTGGGAACCTCCATATGCCGCGGGAGCGGCCCAAGAAATGGCAAAAAGACAAAAAAAAAAAAAAGAAGTGTACTTTATGATAGAAAAGATTTGTTTCGGGAGGTACTTTTATTTTTTTTTTTTCTTTTTTAAAAAAATTTTATTAAAGTATAGTTGATCTACAATGTTCTGTCAATTTCTGCTGTACAGTATAGTGACCCAGTCATACCTATATATACATTCTTTTTCTCATATTATCTTCCATCATGTCCTATCACAAGTGATTGCATATAGTTTCCTGTGCTATTTTTTTTTGATGTGTTTCAGCTTATTTATTCAATTTCTATGAGCCTCAGTTTTCTTTTTTTTTTTTTAATATTTTTTTTTTAATTTTCCCACTGTACAGCAAGGGGGTCAGGTTATCCTTACATGTATACATCACAATTACATTTTTTCCCCCACCCTTTGTTCTCTTGCAACATGAGTATCTAGAGAAAGTTCTCAATGCTATTCAGCAGGATCTCCTTGTAAATCTATTCTAAGTTGTGTCTGATAAGCCCAAGCTTCAGGAGGTACTTTTAAAAGTGTGAATTGTATCAAAGTCTAAAGTTACAAACATGACAGTTTAATATAATAAATGTGGCTGTGACTGTTGAAAACCAGCAGAAACTGGAGTTCCTGCTGTGACTCAGTGGGTAATGAACCCGACTAGAACCCATGAGGATGCGGGTTTGATCCTTCCCTGGCCTTCTTCAGTGGGTTAAGTATCTGGCTGTGAGCTGTGGTGTGGGTCGCAGTGGTCGCTCAGATCTGGCGTGTCTATGGCTCTGGCGTAGGCCAGCAGCTGCAGCTCCAATTCGACCCCTAGCCTGGGAACTTTCATGTGCCACGATGCCTCCCTAAAAAGCAGTGATAATAATAATAATAAAATATCGGAAATTTAAAAAAATGGTTGTTGGGATTAGACCACTAATTATCAAGAATGGAAGAGGGTACAGCTCCCCTCCCCATTGCTTCATAAATAGAAATTGGAACGTGGTTTTCCAACAGGCTGTGATTTTAGTCCAAAGTAACTGTAAGTGCGGAATAAGAGAGGACACCAAATGAAAGGAATACGCATCTGCAGAAAATTGAATTGATTTCATGTGATTAAATTATGGGAATCTTTAAATAAGCCTTAATAACTTAGAAATATACAGTCAAGCATCAAAATACTCTCTATGAAAAAAAAAAATCACCTGATAGCAAAAAAAGTTTCTGGATACACTAAGAACCTAATTGTAGGCATTTAGCTGATGATCATTTCAAACCATTTTTTCCCTCTGGAGAGGCTATAGTTTTTTTATTTTTTAAATTTAATTAATTAATTAAAAAATTTTATTTATTTATTTAGTCTTTTTTTTTTTTTTTTTTTTTTTTTTTTTTTTTTTTTTTTAGGGCCGCACCCGTGGCATATGGAGGTTCTCAGGCTAGGGGTCGAATGGGAGCCATAGCCGCCAGCCTGCACCCACAGCCACAGCCACACAGGATCTGAGCCACCTCTTTGATCTACACTGCAGCTCACAGCAAGCCGGACTGTTAACACACTGAGTGAGGCCAGGGATCAAACCTGCGTCCCCGGGAAAGTAGTCAGATTCGTTTCCACTGAGCCACGACAGGAACTCCTTTATCTATTTTTTTTAATGACAATGCAATCATATATTCAAAATACCTCTGGAAGAGGAGTTTTTCTTTGTTTTGGTCTTGCCCTTGGGGTGCAGACCAGGGACTGAGCCCGAGGCCGTGGCCGTGACAATGCCAGGTCCTTCACCTGCTGTGCCGCCAGGGAACTCCAAAGAAGTTTGACCGGGACGCCTGTAGCGGGTCAGTGGAAAAGCAAATGCCTCTGTAGAGGGGAGGGCCTCGTGCGGCCCACCTGGTCTGGAGCCCAAGGGCGGCCACCAGCCTGGCTTCTGACTCATCCCGAGAGTGTGATGATCTTGGTCTTGGTCAAGGCTCCCCCGATGAGGCTGCCATTAGCTGTCGTTACGCGAGGGTGTCTGGTTTAGAGGATGCAACAGAACAAGAAGATGTTTCCAGACAAGTCCCCGCCTCCAGCCTGGAGGTCACTCCTGCTTTGGGCACATCCGGTGCTCTAGTCAAGCCCGGCTGGTCGCTTTCCCCGCAAACGCTGCCGCCACCCCTTCCCCCCTGCGCCTTTCCTCTTAGCCGGCACGTCTGTCTGAAAGGACTTCCCTTCCCTTTCCACCTGCCAAACGCCGTGTTGAGAGGCTGGCTGATGCGGAGTCGGGGGAGCAGGAGATGGTCGCGGCCGCGCTGGGCCGCCGCCCCTCCGTCTCCACTTCCCTCCCGCCGGCCGGGCTCGGGGCCAACCCGCCGCCTTCCCGCTCAGCTCCCGCAGCGCTTTTCACGGCTTCGTTAAATTCTCGTTTTTACAGCGATGACTGTCCGTTTGGATCCGCTAGGGAAGAAAAAACTGCCGTCTTAGTCACGCGCTTGTTCATTGCGCATGTCCTCTCCCTCCAGTTGCTCTTGTTCCACCTCGCTTTGTATGTAACATTCAGATACTGTCTTGAAGATAAATTTTATTATTAACATGAAAGTTCAAGGCCCATGGTGTGTCCGTTTTGAACTGTCTGCAAAGGGAGGTTAAAGCAAAGACAGTAACACCCAGAGCTCCCGTCGTGGCGCAGCGGTAACGAACCCCGCTAGGATCCGTGAGCATGTGGGTTCGATCCCTGGCCCCACGCCGTGGGTTAAGGACCCGGCGTTGCCATGAGCTGTGGTGGAGGTTGACAGCTGCAGATCCAATTTGCTCCTAGCCTGAGAACTTCCATATGCTGCAAAAAAAAAAAAAAAAAAAAAAAAAAAAAAGTAAAAGAATCAAGGGCCTTTGTTTTTAAAAATGTCTTCAGTCAAAATAGTGATAGTGACATATCTAGTAGAAAGGAAAAGGCCTCTTATTTGACCGTCTGGTGTCACGCTCCCCGGAAGGACGCTCCGCTCCGTGTCTCACTCTGTGGGGATCTGCGTGTGAGAAGGTTGCCGGGGAGAATCACCAGTGTGAGGCCGACGCCTGGGGAGGGGGGAGGCGGGACAGGGAGGCTGTGACGTGGTCCGGGGTCTGGAGCTGGGTGTCACGTCAGAGTGGTTCCATCTCGTGTCGAGACGGCCAAGTCTTTTTACCACCATGTTGACCACAATTGGAAAAGGGTTGGCGACCTTGGGCTAGGTGTTACCCAGTCCCTGGGGAATGACTTAGCCGAGAGCCGCCAGCTGCCAACACTCCCACCAGCTGCGACCAGGGGGTGGGCTGGGGCGCCTCAGTTCTGAAGAGGGGGTCTGGGTGGCTCAGCACAGCATCCACTAATGCTCCACCAATGTAGCTGGGATGCTGGCTGGTTAATGTAAAAGCTCGAAGAGGAGAATAGTAAGAAGCAATATGTACATCGGCCTAGTACTTTATTTCAACTTAAAGTGTATAAATGTGCATTTATTTGCCAGCCTTTTAAATAAAGACGCAAGGCCTTAACTGGAGCATGCACGCTCTGGTTGACCTCTTACGTCTTTGGCAAATGGCATAAGAAGGTCACTCTGGAAAGCATCCTCTTTCAGTGCTCGTGCGTCATTGTTGTCCTTTTACACACAAATTTGCAAGCATTCCTTTTCGTGAATTGCCTTTATACGTCTTCGTCTCAGGGTTTGCTTTTATATCTTGTCACAGTGTCAATGCCTGTGTCTTAGAGTCTCGGGTAGAAGCCTTACAGGGGAAAGCGGCAGAGTATCCAGTCCGCCTCCCTTGATCTGCCCTCCAACCTCTGCAGCTCCCTTTCCTTGTTTTCACCTGGATTTGCACCCCTGGTAACGTCTCTGTTTATACTGTCATTTTTGTCATAATTTTCCAGTTCTCTATGTCCATGGGTGTCTCCTGTAGAAAGCGGTGGTCTCGTTTTCTTACGGGCCCCATTCTCTACATATGCTTCCCCTGGTGTCTTCCAAGTCCGACCATGTCCGAAAGCTGTGGTTTATATTCTTGAGCCCGTGTTACTGTCGCATGTGGCTAAGCCGTGTGCTATGTTAGGAGTGCATTCTCTTTTCTATGTAACTTTTAAGGGGTTTGGAGGGAGATAGTGATTATCAGAGACTTTCTGTGCCTCCGTTTCTTCAACTGTGAAATGCGAGTGACGGTTCCTACCTCACAGGGTGTCAGAGCTATATAAGTGTTAGTAGTTTTCACTGACTGTTTTTTTATATGCCAATCCCCAATTCATCTCAAACTTTCTAACAGAGCTGTAAATATGCGTTCAATGCACTTCATCACGTATTAAGTGCTCAATAAATGCGGAAACATACACATAGCCAATACTCATGAACAGCAAAGTAATTCCGTTGAGAGAACAATGCACTTGGCGTTAGGAGGCCTGGTTCAAGGCCTGGATCTGCCCCTGTCTAGCCGTCTGACTTTGGCCTAGAATAGTTGAATCACACTTTTATAATCTACAAATAAGAGAACTGGATTAGATAATCCCTAGGGCCTTTTCCACATTTCTCGATTCTGTTAATGAAATAAAGGATATGCAGGAGATGCCACACGTATTAAGACGGCAGTGATGAGAGCTACCACCACTTCTAGCCCCACCTCCAGAGACCTCTTCAAAACCTCGGTCAGGCAAGAGCCTGGAGGAGGCATCACTCCCGCTGTGACCTAGGAGAATTTTGCTTAGTCATGCTGGCTGAGCCCTCGTCCTCCCCTCTGGGACGCCTGGTTGTAATTTCAGGGAGCCACCACTAAAGGTCGCTCTAGGTTACCTAACGCCGTGGTCAGGAATACTCCGCGTGTCTGCCGAGCCTCAGCACTACCCTGTAGTCTGCCTACAGGCTTAGAACGACACGCTTTAAATGTTGAAACTCAAACATCAAAACACTGAGACGGAAATGAACTATTTTTTTTTTTTTTTTAAAGAAGGTGGTAACACCTTCCAGATTCTTCCGCTGGCCTCTTCCCTCCGAGGCTGTTTCTACCTATCTCGTTACTGCTGTAAACTGGGTAAACTGGAACTTGAAGGAATTCTCAGTTGAGCAATTGTTTGTTTGGCCTGAACTTTACGATTTTTGTTCCCCTCAAGATAAAAGAGATTAAGCTGCAGAAGCGAAATATGGGATTCTTTGTTTCCTGGTTCTTGCTTCTGTTGGATCTCCAAGCTTTTCTGGAATCTTAGACACTTCGTGCATTTCATTGATTTTATGAAAATGGCAAATATTTTAAGATTTCTAAAATTGTGATGCTTGGTACAGTCAATGGCAGCAGATGAGTAGCAGCACTTTTTTAGTGATATTTTATCATCAGTGATGTCTTTTATGTGATAAACACTGTATCTGATATATGATATATCCACCTTAATTTATTCGCAGACAATGCTGTGTTAAAAGTTGTTTGACAGATACACTTCTTCTTCCAGCCTTAATTTTTCAAGGAGCTCCAACTGGAAGTGAGAGCAATATTTACTGAATGTCCACCCATGTCTGAGCTCTGGGATATGCATATGTGGTTGCATTTAATCCTTTTCAGGCTATGAAGTGGGCCTTTTGCTGCCCTTTTACAGTAGAGGAGACTGAGGCCCAGAAAAGTCAGTGACGTGTCTAGTGCCATGCAGCGAGTGTGGGTCCCTGCGGAAAACAGTTTTGTATTTTGACTACAGATCTCAGATTTTAAGCCATATTATGTGGCAACTTAGGGCACGTGTCTACTCTTTGGCACGAGGTTTTTCTGACTTAGCCTGCAGAACTTAGATCTCTTTGAACAACATACAAGTACTTTCTCTTTTTAAAATATATATATTTAATTGAAGTATAGTCAATTTATAAGGTTGTATTAGTTGTGTGTGTGTGTGTATTCTTTTATTTTGCATTCTTTTCCCTTATAGGTTATTACAAAATACTGAGTATAATTCCCTGTGCTATGCCGTTGGCCCTTGTTGGTTATCTGTTTTATATATAACATACAATTGCTGTCTGACAGGCTTTAAGAATGTTAAATTCAGCCTTTAAGAACGTTGATAAGCAGCATAGAAGAGGTGTTTCTGAATTCCAGCCTTACTCATCTCTCTGATTAAAAGGGTGGAGTAAAACTCGATGTATCTGAGATGAAAGTTGCTCCCCTGTGGGGCCGTGGGCTCCGAGAGAGAAAGCAGAGCTGGGTGAGAGCAGCAGAGCAGCAGGGGGCCTGCACGGCTCCTTTAGGGCCCCTGGATCCCCTTAGTCTTTTGGCAGACCTCTCTAGGAAACAGGTTTTCAAAATACCTTGAATTAAAAAAAAAAAAGAAAAAAAAAAAAGTATTTCCTCCAAGTCTCTAACTTACAGGAAACCAGCCATTTAGAACATGATTCCAATCAGAGTCCACCGTGTCCTGAGACGCAGGCTGTACGCAAGACGGAGGTGGTAGCCCCTCTCGCTTAATTTTCCAAGGAGCAAAGCTTAGAAACAAGAGCAATGCCTTTCGTGCATCTCTGCGTTGCCAGTCCCTCTGCACGCAGACGGCGCCCACTGGTATTCAGCAGGAAGGCAGTTGGTGGCATGATCATGACCGGGTTTGCGCAGGCCCGGGGGGGCTGAATTTTCCACTCTCAGCAACTCTTAGAAATGGCTGAAATACATGCCATTCTAGGTCCCTACCTCATGTCCTGAAGGGCATTTGTTGTCTACAGGCTGCACTCATGTCTTCCACTTCCAATCCTTTTGTATTTCAGGTGCTTATTTGTAAATCTAAAGACATTAGCAATGTCAGAGGTTCTGCTCCATTCATTTGTCTAGGGATTTATCATCAAAATATTCCTTTTATATCAGCAACTTGGGGTCTTACGATGATAAATAATCCGGGGTTCTATTTTGCAATGATCTTTCAAACAGAGGGCATATGATTATAATATGTACAGGATATAATAGCCAACAATTCAGGGTCACGAAGAGATGGGTTGATGACAATTATTTAACGTTCCTTTGGCTTAAAGAGAATACTATATTGCTGAAGCAATTTTGAAATGATGTGTTTAACTTTCCATCTCTTAGGGGAGGCAATGACTGTATTATATGTTATCTGGGTGAAAACCGTTGTACCAGAATTACAGTGAGTGGCCACATAACAGAGGCAGGGCTGAGATTTGAGCCCATGCCCCTTTCATTAAGCTACCCTCCTCCCAAGAGGAACGCCTTTGGCCCAGCCAGGCTTTTCTGTGAGCCTCTTTTACTTATTTATTTACTTGTCTTTTTAGGGCTGCACCCATGGCATATGGAGGTTCCCAGGCTAGGGGTCCACTTGGAGCTGTAGCCTCTGGCCTACTCCACAGCCACAGCAACTTGGGATTCAAGCCACGTCTGTGACCTGCACCCCAGCTCACGGCAACGCCGGATCCTTAACCCACTGAACGAGGCCAGGGATGGAACCTGCATCCTCATGGGTACTAGTCGGGTTTGAAACCGCCGAGCCACAGCAGGAACCCTGGTGAGCCTCTTTGAGAAGAAGGGCCTCCAGTGGCTAAGAGATGCTCAATCACCATGGTTCCCTCTCTGTTCTTTGCAAGGCAGGCGGCGATGATGTGCCGGGGGAGGTGGGGATGGAAGGCAACGAGGAGGCCGAGGCTCTCGATACTGGTGGCAGCCGGGAGCGGGCAGGAGATGTCACTCCTCTCCTGCTCACTGCAAACATGGGCACGAGGGGTCGGACCCTGAGATAGGTTTAGTGACAACACTTCTGTGTGTAGCAGGGAGATGCGGGGTCTCAGGGAAGAAGGAGAAGCTGAATATTTACTTGGAGGAAAAATCTCTACTTTTCTAAGGACTCCTGGCCATGGCAGTCGTACTGCTGATTGGGAAGGGTCTGCTCAGCTCAGCTCAGCTCCCCCGGCGAGGTCTGCAGCCCTGTGCCACGTGAGCAAAATGGTGTTTCCTCCTGGGAACGATTTGCTTTATTCTTTGGTGCTTTCTTGGGCTTCATCTTGTGCCAGACCTGAAAATCTGGAGCTGTCAACTCTAGGCTCGCCCCCAGAGAGCTTGGTGGCAGGGTTCCAGTTCCTTAACAGTGGCGAAGTGTGAAGACTCTTCTGCGTGCAGGGTAATATTTCTGGCTTTGTCCACTGTTGGCACCATAGACACGGGCTCAGGGTGGCCAGAGGAGCTTTAGTGGATGATGAATGTTTGTTTAGAATGATGATCCAGGGAACTGAGTTACAGTACAGCCTCTCGGCAGCAGGCCTGTCCTGGTCTAGAACATTCCCTCAAAGAAATTCTTGGTTTGGCAGTAGCCCCAGGTCAGATGAGGCCAAAGACAATGAACCTTTGGCTTGGAGTTGCTCTTTACTCCCCAGAACGTCCTTCGCCTGCCCATGGCTTTGTGTGCGGTAGGCATCTTCCTGTCCTCTTCCTGCTCCATCCGAGACCTGAGTGAGTGAGGGGCTTGTGGGCTTATGTCTTCGTTGCCCCTCTGCCCAGGCTCCATGACCCAGAGCCACGGATCAGCACCCTGGCCTTGGTGTTACTACTACTCCTGGAGCGTCAGACAGAGCTCGGTCATTCAAAGCAGCCGTTCTGTTCGCTGCATGCCACGCATTCTAAAGTATGTGACTTTCATCTCATCCTCACAGCCTTCCAGGTAGCTAAGGGAAAGGCTATTACGCTCTTCGAGGATGGAATTCAGTGACTTAATCAAGGTTACAAGAATGATAATCAGGGGCATCAGGACTCGAGCCAGGTGTTTCTGATTCCTGGATCTGTACCCTGAGGCAGACAGACTGTAGCTTGCAGGCCAGACCTGGCTGCTGTCTGTCTGGGTGTGACCTCCAAGCCAAGAGTAGTTTTTACATTTTTAAATAGCTGGAAAAAAACAAAAGAAGACTAGTTCAGGACACATAAAAATTAAATGTAATTCAAAGTTCAGTGTCTATGAAATTAACTTATACTGGAACACAGACAGATTGACTCATTTATACCCTGTCTGTTACCCCGTTTTGTCCTCATTTTCTAAAACTTCATTTATTTTTTCTTGAAATGTAGTTGATTTACAATGTTATATTTCTGGTATGTAGCAAAGCAATACAGATCTCTCTCTCTCTATGTGTATGTAGGTGTAGATGTGTGTGTGTTATGTATATACACACACACACACATTCTTTTTCATTTTCTTTTCCACTGTGGTTTTTTAAGTATAATATATTGAATATAGTTCCCTGTGTTATATACGCCAAGACCTCGCCATTTATCTTTTCTATACGTAATAATTTGCACCTGCTCATGCCAGACTCCCAGTCGCTCCCTCCCCTGCCCCCTTCCCCTTGGCAACCACAAGTCTGTTCTCTATGTCTGTGAGTTTGTTTTGCAGATCAGGTCATTCGTGTCGTAGTTTAGACTGCATAGACACGTTGGTATCATAGAGCATTGGTATGAGCCTTTTTATGCTACAGCGGCAGAGTCGGGTTGTTGGGACAGAGACGTTATGGCCCACAGAGCCTAGAATATTTCCTCATCTGTCCCTTTTTAGGAAAGTTTTGTCAGCCACTGTGATAGATGATCAGTAAATAGAGACGCGTGGTACAGTCCGTCTGTATTGTTTGCTAAGGCGACCGTAGGCTGCCACAACAGATGGTGCAAACTGGGCAGCGGCAAACAACAGAAATGTATTGTCTAACTGTTCTGGAGGCCAGAAGTCCAAAATCAAGGTGTCAGGAGGGAGGGTCAGACTCGGAGGAGGGTCCTTCCTTGGCTCTTCCTAGCTTCGGGGACCCCACAATCCTTGGTGTTCTTTTGTTCGTGTCTGCAGCCGGCCCGTCGCTCTCTGCCTCCATCATCTCTTGGCTGTCTTCACGCATCATCCCTCTGTGTGTGTCTGTGTCCAGATGTCCCCATTTTATCTTTATTATGTATGTATCTATTTATTTATTTTATGGCTATACCTTAGGCACATGGAAGTTCCCGGGCTAAGGGTTGAATCGGAGCTGCAGCTGCCAGCCTACACCACAGCTCACAGCAACACCGGATCCCTAACCCACTAAGTGAGGCCAGGGGTCGAACCCGCATCGTCATGGAGACGAGTCAGGTTCTTAACTCTGTAAGTGGCAAATGGGAACTGCAGATGTCCCCATTTTTATAAGGACGTCATATGTGCTGGCTCAGGACTCACCCTAATGACTTCATCCTAACTGTACCATCTGCAAAGACCATTTCCAAGCAAGGCCACATTTACAGGTACCAGGGGCAGGATGGCCAACCTCTCTTCTAGGGCGCTCAGCTCACAGCACTCTCCCGCTCTAGGGCGTCATCCCCACATTATCATCGTCCTTCCCTCTTTCCCCGGCACCTCCCCTTATACCTCCTTCCCTGCTTCTGTCTGTCTCCACCTTCTTGCCTCCTTTACGTCCTTCATGATGCATCAGCAGACATTTCTGCAGCCTCTACCCAGTCCTTATCCCCATGTCCATCACTGTGCCAAAGTGTAACATGCAAAAGTGATTAAGCCTTGGCTTCTGGCCTCAATGAGCTTATGGTGCAATGCGGAAGGTGAACCTGCTGTGATAAGTTCCATCAGAGGGGTTTGTGTAAGGGTCAGGAGAGATTTGGAGGGGTTTAAAGATCTAAATTCTCAAATATTGCAGCTATTGACTCAAAAATTATAGGTGCTAATGTACAGATAATCGTGGTATCGTGTTTCCTCCCTATTCTTTTCAAGTCGGAATGTAGAGAAATATCCTGCCTGTCTTGTTGCCTTAATTCCTTCCATCTCTCTTCCCTTCAGCACTTGCCATGTCCGATGAGCACCCTCTGCTCTGGGAGCATCGATGGGACAGCCCTGAGGAGGGACGGCTGGCCTTGTTATGTGAAAGTGTTCAAGCCATGGCTTTCAGGGAGGCTTGGTCTGCAGCTTTGGGGGATGAAGCCCGACAGCCCCCAGTGCCTTTTGTTCCAATAGGTGCATTTTGTTGTGTGTTCTTTGAGGCTCTTGGTGGCTCTGCTCTCTTTTCCTGGCACTAATTGGTTACATTCAAATCGAGTGGTCAGGTGCAAGAAATGTGTTCTGACAGCTTCTCCCCTGCTTGCGGCAGAGCTCAGCATCTAGCTGTTCTTGCAGGACCTTCGTGGGTCAGGGGTGTGCGAGGGCGCAGCAGAGGACAAGGGTCATCCTCTCTGCGGGGTTCTGGTGGGCGCTACTGGGGGAGGACATCCCCGGTCCTGTCATTTCATCTCTGTGCAGCTTGTCAGCCGTGGAGTTCCCTCTGCTCCCTGCAGACTCAGAGCTTCCTGCTGGTTATCAACCCCAAATATGCTAACCTGGTGGAAACATCAAAGATCCACTTCCTGCAGGAGCCAGGAATCCGCACAAGAAAGTAACCCCTCTTCTCCCTACAGTGTTCTCTTCCTGGCGAACACAGTTGCTACTGACCTTAACTTTGTATTTGGTCTTTATTTACGTATTTCTCAGACTCTGTTCTACTTCGCCCTTTTAAAGGAGCCTTTTAGATCTCTTTTATAAAATGCACCATGAAAGCAGAGAATCGTCAGCTTTTATAAATGGTGCTGAGTAAGAAGTTAGTATTTACTTAATGGTAAAGAACCTTTGGCATTGATATTATGAAACTAGAGCCATTTTGCTTTGTTCATTTTTAAGTTTAAGTTTCAGATTGTACCCTGATGCTCTCAGAGGACAATGCTCATGACACAGTTTACCCCAGAAACACTTCCGAAGGCCAGTGACCCGAGTCTTGGTTTGACTACTTACTAGCTAAGAAAACTTCGGCAAATCGCATCGCTTAGCCTCCCTAAGGTACTGGGGCCCTGCAGTGGGTGAAACATGACTGTATAGGGTTGCTTGGAAGTTCAGGTGCAACAGTGTATGTCAAGGGGCTTTAGCAACTGGAAGTTGTACATAAACACCAAAAGGCATTATCACTATTGTCATAATTGAAATTAAGCTATGGAGATTCCAGTCAGAGATACTTTCCTTCCGTTGTGAGGTCCTGAAAGGGTAGTTATCTTTGCCGTTAATTTGCTTTGGGTATTTCTTAGACCACTGGTTCTCAAAGTGTGGTTCCCAGACCAGGGAAGGAACGTGTTAAAAATGCAAACGCTTATCGTCTCCTCACGCCCACCCCCACTGGAAGCTCTGGGGTGGGGCCCCGTCATCTGCGTTTTAACAAGACCTCTGGGGGGTGCCTGCCACTAAAACCTGAGACGGCTTGGCTTAGAGTCCGATCCAGCTGGGCGTGTGTGGGCTCTGACTTTGCTGATGCCCTTTACCTTGCTTCTCTTTCAGACGTCAAAGGGATTCTGAAAGACGCAACATGTGCACCCAAGACCGAGTTGCCACTATCCATTGATTTCTTAGAACATGCCTGCCAGCTAGGTGTGCCATTTTCAGCACTGGCATAGATGCTAGGAGCACAGGTCCTAAAGCACCCCTGAGATATGCTGGGGTCCAGGAAGGTGGTCCCTGCTTAAGTGCCACAGTAGCGGTTGAATGGGATGACTGGTAAACTAGCCAGTGACATTCAGTGGAGCTGTGCTGAGCTTGCTTCCTGTCCCAGCTCCCCTTGAACAGCAGGCGTCTTCTTCCCCCTGACAGTCTTTAGTCTTCCTCACCCGAATCTCGCTTGTTAAGGAGTCTGGGGCCCACCCCTGAAGTGCTCTGACAGGTCTTAGAGTAGCCAGGTGCTCCACCCCACTCCCTGTACTTCCCTGTCACCCCAGGATTGCAGCTATGCTGTGGCTGTCTCGACAGGTGGATGGCAGTTGCTTGAGTAAAGGGACCACCAGAGTGCTACACGTATTTAAGATGGGCGAGGCCAAGGGGTGGGAAAAGCATTAAGGAAATGGTGATGCTGCCAGGTTGATCCCCAAGGGCAGAGGTGGGTGGTAGGTGTTCCGTAAGTCTTTATGGAATGAATGAATGAGGAAGGAATTTGGGGTTTGGGGAGCTAACCTGCCTGCTTAACTTATGAGCATCTATCTTACTCCAAATGAGCAGACATTATGCCTTGATTGAATGAACTATTAGATATGTTTAGTTTTAAATGCAGACATAAATAGATTGGATCCTTCCATGGTTCGAATTTCCTCCCATCCGCTTTCCCTTAATTATCCACAAGTGTTCCAAGCCTTCATTAGCTAAATAGGATGCAGATGATGGTCATTATTCTGGGATATAAATCCTGCTGGCATATTCAATGGCTTTTTACTTGGCTAATTGAAATTTTCAGTATTCATGGACGACAGGAAAACACTGTAATTTTATCATTTATTCAGGGGTATAATTTTTTCCCTTTAGCTGGTTGTGTTTTATAATTTGGCAGTTTAAAAAAATAAATATGAATGCCACACTTTGCCTGGAGGGGATCCTGCTGTTTTGAGTGCCCATGTATCAATACTAGTCTATTGAAGCATGAAGACAAATGGAAAACTATACTTTGTCTAGAAATCCTAAAATTGGCCAACTAAAACATCTAAGAACGCATGCAAGTAGTGTGCGCTTTGGGGACCCATTGATTCAAGTGTAAGAGACTTCCAAATTGTCCGTGATGTGAATGAGTGGGTCTGGTCCTGAGCCGTGCCAGTTGTCTGTGGATGCAAAGTGCAGGTATCAAATGGAGGTGCTTTATGCAGGCAACCTTCCTTTGGATGGTTCTTAGTTTTCAGCCGCATTTGACCGTTTATCAAAACTAGTTGGCTTCTGTTTGGTGATATTTGGTTGAGAGTGAAATACACACACACACACACACACACACACACACACGCACACGCAAGCAACTGACACTTGAAATAAAATTTCATAGCATTACCACCTGTCTCAGAGATTCAGCTTCTGAATTCCTTGATTTTTATAATCCAGTACTTAATGTAATTCTCTTCTCTCACCCCTGACTTTGTTGCACTTTAATCGAGTGTCATATGTTTGCCGCTTTAAAAACGTACATCTTAATTATAGACATTACGTGGCGGAGGTTGGCTCAGCAGAGGCAGAGTGCGTCTATTTCTGTTCTTTTTCTAAACCCAGTAGATGGGAAGAACCAGCGTTATAATCACCCTGAGAGGTAAACTCTCCCTTTAACAGGCGCGTGGAACACGTGGAGCCTCTTCCCCGTACTCAGTCCCTTTGTAAAACACCCCCACCAGGAGGGTCGGCGAGCGGCTGCCCTTCCGGAAGCCTCTGTCTGTAGGCTGGACTAGAGGAACCATTAGTCACTGGTCCTCCATCTGGGTTCTGTGACCGAGGCCTTATCAGTCTCAGTTGTTTGTCCCAAGCCACTCTTCCTTCTGGGTCGATGTGGCCATTTTGCCCACTTGGGAAATTCCTACAAATGGTTGGTAATGTTCACTTAAGAAAGACATATTTAAGCACCCCAGTCTTCTAAATGAACCATCGTTTAATATACGTGTCGGTAACTTAGTATAATATATATGTATATTTACTTATTTATTTTGTCTTTTTGCTGTTTCTTTTCTTTCTTTCTTTCTTTCTTTCTTTTTTTGTCTTTTTTTTGCCATTTCTTGGGCTGCTCCCGCGACATGTGGAGGCTCCCAGGCTAGGGGTCCAATCAGAGCTGTAGCCGCCGGCCTACACCAGAGCCACAGCAACTCGGGATCCGAGCCGTGTCTTCGACCCACACCACAGCTCATGGCAACGCCGGGTCATTAACCCACTGAGCAAGGGCAGGGACCGAACCCGCAACCTCATGGTTCCTAGTCGGATTTGTTAACCACTGCGCCACGACGGGAACTCCAATATATATATTTAATATATATCTGTCAACATTGAATGTATGTCCATCTCTAAGTCAGGTACAAAGACATTTTATAAGTCATGCTTTTGTGAGTCCCGGAAAAACTCTCTCTGCCTCTGGAGATAAGCTGGGCTGCCCGTGTTATCCAGCCAAAGGTTCTGTCCTCGGAGGACGGGGGGACGACGTGGGCAGTGTGCTCCCTGGTTGCCGAGCAGGGTGGCCGACCAAACCAGACCCGTTTTCTTCCAACCAGCCGGGGCTCTCATGACCTAAAAGGGAAAGAATAGCGACTTTCTCGTTTCATAAGGAAGAATTCAAGACCTCAAGGCCAGCAGTCTGTCTTAAACACACAAGGAGGTCTGTTAGGAAAAGCTGAGAATTAAACGCCCAGACTCTTGAGCAAGTGGTCCATTTTGTGTATCTGTCCAAGGACTCCATCCTAGAAGGCCAGCAGATGTGGAAGCTCTAATAAGGGGTCCTATTCGACCAGAGCACATCGGCCATAGCTAGTATCTGTCCTTGGCAAACCTTGGCACAGTAAAGTGTATTGTGGTGGGCAGCACAGTGTGCCTCGCAGATGGCCTGGCGCACGGCCCTCAGCTGTCAGCCCTCTCGGGGGATTGCCCTTGGCTGAAAAGAGGCATCGTGCTTAGGACCGTGCCCCCATCATGCCCAAGGCAGCTGTTTCCCTTGCCCCAGCTTAGGACAAGCCTAACCTAGCTTTGGAGCGCCCCATTTGGATGGCGGAGACCTTTGTGGAGTTTGCACCAGAGCCCAGCACCTCCCTTCACTCAGTCCTGCACCCTCCCATCTCTTCCCTTCTCTGGGTGGAGATCCCCGAGCGCCCCGCGCTAAACCTCCTGTGTGCTTATCTCCATCTCACAGCCTGCTTTGTAGGGAGCCCGACCTGTGACCTGTGCCCTCTTTTCCTGTCGCCATTGTCTGAGGTCTTTATGACATGTCTTCATTTCTCTCCTATCGAAATCTGCCTTCGAAATTAATAAAAGACAGGAGGAGTCTGCTGGGAGGAAAGAGAACGAAGAAATTCATTGCCTCCAAGGTGTCACAGACTGACAAATTATAATACGTGAAATTTCCAATTTCCCCCTTTTGGGTAACTCTTAAACCCTAGCCTCCCTCGAGGATTTATTTGTCTGTTAGAATCCAAAGCCTTATGCTAAACAGAACTCTAAGAAGTGAAATTTCAGGTATCGGTATATAAATGGACAACAGTGGGAACTCACCTTCCTCGATTCATTTTGGGAAATTGCTGCAACCGACCTTGTGTAATACTGCTCCCCCCATGCTGGTCACCCTGCCAACAGCGTTCGAAGTCACTGCTCTAAAAAAAAGTCACGGTGCTTCATTGTGACAACGCAGCATCAGGCAAACGCTGGTGGAGGGGACTCATTAGGAGTTTCCTCTTTAGTAGAAAAATATTGATGTAGCAATCAAGAAGGTCACAGCATGGTAAGTCACCATGTTTTGAGTCTTTCGTTTTCAGTAATTAAAGTGAACGTGCTATTGGAAGGCTTAGAAAGCCCACCCAAATGCGTTCACAATAGCTGCAGTTCGGAGACGGGAGTGCAGCTAAAGGCTTTCCGCCGAACGAAAGGAGACTGACCAAGCGAATAAGTAAAATCCCCTTAGAAAATGGCCAAATTAAGGATACAGACTCTCGTTGACCCGTGCCATACCTCTTTCACACTCAGTCCGCGTCCTGAGTTTCACTGTGTAGTTGTCTTTGGACCCAGATGATGCCTTGCTGCAAAGGTAGGGAGCTGCTTGTATTCACTGTTTCAGTGAAGCCATCTCTCCCACCTCTGACTCTCTCATTTCTTTTCCAAACCTGTGTCTCAGGTTACCTGAGACGGTTTTGAAGGTCGGATGGTGTTTAATTTCCAAGAGCATTTCCGCGGGCTGAGGACACTCATGTCTGAATTCTTCAGTGGATTCCTTAATTTCCTCTCCCCAGTGGTGTATCTTAAGCTTAGTTAAAAATGCAATTAGAGTCGCTCAAGTTCCCCCCACGTAGGCAGCCACATGGCGTCTTCAGTGGCTGGGACTTGTGTTCCCTCTAGATTTTTTAACTTCCATGTAGGACAGAGAGTGAGACTTGAAATCAGGAATAGGCAGAGAAATTCCCCCCACTGCTGATTGCTGGAAAGCATCTGGTTGCACTGGCCGGGGAACCAAGATCATTTTTACAACTAGTTCCTTTAGAGCTTAGACCTGTTGTTCTCAAGGGGCTTGATTTTTGCCCTCCCGCCCCCATGCAGGGGACATTTTTGGATTGTCATGACTGACCTGGGAGGGCAATGTGCTGTGGCATCTGGGGGTAGCGGCCAGGGATGCTGCAAAGCCTCCCTCAGGGCACAGTAGAGCACACGCTTCCCCGCAGCAAAGGCTCATCCAGTCCAGCATGTTCACGGGCCCGACACTGAAAAACTGATTTAGCCAAACCAGTGGATAATAGACAGTAGATATATGCTAAATAGAAAATGTATTTTATTACTATTCAGGAGTCTTGTGTGTCTCTCCCTTGGCTTCCCTTTGAAATGCTATGACGCATGAGGCTGCTTTTCCGCCACTGTGCTTTCAAAATGCTGTTTGGGGTAAGGACTGCAGTTCTTTTCCTTTTTTTGGGCACTTTAGCATCCAGTGCATATTTAGTGGGTACCTTTTTTTGTCCCAGGCGCTGGGCTAGGTAATAGGACTAATGACCAAGTCTTGTTGGGTCTTTCCCTTCCTGGAGAGGGAGCATTTTGGGCTCTCATGATGCGGTGCTCAATGTACAAATGCCTAAAGACGCTGATAGGTCACAGGGAAGGCATCTGGCGGGAAGACGGTAGGTGGGGCGTCACTGTAACATGCATGAGTTGTCTGCGTCTTTGGCTGTTCTCTCTCTCCTCACTGGCTAATCCTTTTTTTTTAAGGGTCTCACCCGCGGCATATGGAGGTTCCCAGGCTAGGGGTCGAATTGGAGCTGCAGCTGCCCCGCCAACACCACAGCAACTCCAGATCCGAGCTGAGTCTGCGAACGACACCACAAGCTCACGGCAATGCAAGATCCTTGACTGAGCCAGGCTGGGATCCTACCTGCCCCCTCGTGGATACTAGTTGAGTTTGTTACGACTGCGATTGCGCCACCACGGGAACTCCCTCACTGGCCAATCTTGACTTGGCTATTCCTCTTTTTTTTCCCCACCAAAATTCTTCCCTCCTTCTTCTTTTCCCCTTTTAATTCGAGCTTTCTGAATAATATATATCTTTTCCTTCTCAAGCAAAATAAAAACACAAATAAAAACTGCCACCTGGGAGTTCTCATCATGGCGCAGTGGTTAACGAATCTGACTAGGAACCATGAGGTTGCAGGTTCGATCCCTGGCTTTGCTCAGTGGGTTAAGGATCTGGCGTTGCCGTGAGCTGTGGTGTAGGTCGCAGGCACGGCTCAGATCCCATGTTGCTGTGGCTGTGGTGTAGGCTGGCGGCTACAGCTCCGATTTGACCCCTAGCCTGGAACCTCCATATGCCGCGGGAATGGCCCTAGGAAAGGCAAAAAAACAAAACAAAACAAAACAAAACCTGCCACCTATCTATATTTAAAGATCACACCCAACCTAAAACTTAAACTTAATTTTTCTTCATTAAAGATTTTTTTTTGTATATTTATCCATGTCTGTGTTTCGTATCCTTTAATACTATGTATTATTTTGGGCCAGAATATGTGCTGGCTCTTACTTTTTTTAGTGCTTACCCTCAAACAAATCAAAACCCTAGGCACATTGAAAAATATTTTTATGTTATGTGAGGAGAGGGTAGGAGAAAGTTTATATACGCTAGATCTTCAAGCCTTAACCAAAGTCTTTATTTGTTATATATTTCTTTTAGTTCTTTTGACTCTATTCAACAAAATTAAATTATCAGTATAAATATACATACAGAGCACACCTGCATGCATACATGTACACATATACGTAATACATATGTGTGTATATATTACATATCTATAAAATAATATTTATTGCAAGGCAACAAAAAGGCATAAAATCCTGGACACCATCAAATATCCATCAATAAAGAAGAAATACATAAAATATGGCTTATCTGTATTGTAGAATGTTATATATCTATAAGAGGAATGAACTGTAAGTCTTGGCTATTCCTCTTTTTTTTCCCCACCAAAATTCTTCTATCTATAAGTCTTTATGAACTGACTGGAAAGATGTCGTAGTAGAATGGTATGATCTCAAGAAAGAAAGAAACTTCTCTATGTGCATATATAATGTAATGCATATAATTAATATGTGGTAAATATTTGTATGTGATGCATGTATTTGCATAAAAATCAGAAAAATGTGAAAGGATAAACACAAATTTTTACCACTGATTATCTCAGAAGGGTAGGTTGCAAAGGAGATTGACTCATTAAGAATATAGATTAGTTTTTTAATTAAAGAATAAGTAGAAAATTTTACTGCAAAAATGATGTGGCTGACCATGGCTCCGTCGAATTCTTCCAAGGAGCAAGGAGCAAACTTGCATGTAAGTCCCAACTGGCCTTGAAGGCCGGAGCGAAGTGCCTTTTTTAGTGGTTCATGAGGCCAAGACAATGCCCACACGCACATTTGACAAGTCAACCCTGGGGAGAAGGAGTGAAGAGCCGCTGAGCGTGGGGACGAGGCAACAAGCCCTGGAAGCGCCGGCGAGGCCTGCCCAGCCCCTGGAAGGGGCCGCGCCTCTCCATCTCTCAGCCTCTTCGCAGGTGTTCTTTGACAGATTCTGGCATTCGCTGGTTCGCACACATCTCTCCAAGGTGGAGAGAGAGTGCCGTGTGTGGTGGAGAAGCCGGGCCCGGCGTTGACTTTCGTCCCTCGTCTGTCTCTGAGGTGTGACAGCGAACCTCGTCGGGCCGCGGTCCTTTATTTGAGAAATGAAGCTAAGGGCGTCTTTGCCTCCCCACTAGATCGTCGCTGGCCCCTGAGGAAGGTTCCAGCTTGGAGGGTGGCAGGGGGAGCAGCGAAGGACAGGCACTTTTCGAAATCCGGAGAAGTCAGTGGGGTCCCGGGAGGTGGTAACCGCCTTGGACTGGACACGCGCGGGGCAGGGGAGCCTCACTCCCCTTTGACGGCTCTCCTGAGGTTTCCCCGTCTTGTTTTGCAGACGGCCATTTTCAGCCCTTTGGCCAGTGAGAAGTCCTTATCTGACTGCAAAAAGGTAAGTCAGCCTCTGGGAATTCCAGCCTGCTGGCAGAGCCATAGAAGCCTTCAGAATTGATGACATTCCGTTGAAATGTTGTGGTATCAACGAGAATGTTCTGCTGACACATTGCAGTCGTCTCTCCTCAGAGATGGAAATTTGAATGGTTCTCTTTAAGGATGTGGAAACGCTGTTATCATCTGATAGCGTCTTCCTGCAAAGAAGTGTGTGTTTCTGTCTCCCTACTATCTGATGGTTTATTCTGCAAGATGAGCATCAAGGGAGTTTGGGGCAGGCTGCACTGGCAGGCGTCTATATCTTTGTTTGCAAATTTAAATCGAATGAAAGTAAACCCAATACAATACACAAATGATTTTGTATTTCGAAAGCTGATCATACAGCATAAAAATCTGGTTTGGATTCACCACAGTCAAGTTTGAGAAGCTGTCATGCTTTGCAAAAGGATTAGCCTCGCTGGCATCTGATGGGAGCCGTCCGGTTAATGGATCTTGTCTGCAGACTGCCTGCTGGAGCAGCGGCGGCGTGTCTAATTCCTGCCCTTCGCGGTCCAGGGGCACTTTTATCCGCCTCTTTAATCTCAGGTTTAACTAGATCTTCTCCTTCTTGAGGGGAAAGAAGTGATTTCACAGTCTGAAAACTCAAATAAATTCATTGACACTCTCTGTTGATATGGAAAACCAGGTGCCGAAAGAATTGACCTGGGCCTCCCGCATCAGTTCCTTGTCATTGCTAAGGATTTGACACCGTGACATTGTTTGCTGGGCTGTTTGCCGTTTCCGAATTTGCTTAATAGGGAAATAGGTAGCGGGGCTCTTCATCGTTAAAGGTGGTGTTCTCACGGCCATCCGTTCCGTCATCTCGAGTTTGTGTGTGTGTGCGTGCGTGTGTGTCTTTTTAGGGCCGCACCCGCGGCATGGAGGTTCCCAGGCTAGGGGTCCAATCGGAGCCGTAGCTGCCGGCCTACACCACAGCCACAGCAACACCAGATCCGAGCGGTGTCTGAGACCTGCACCACAGCTCACGGCAACACTGGACCCTTAACCCACTGAGCCAGGCCAGGGATCGAACCCTCAACCTCATGGATGCTAGTCAGATTCGTTTCCGCTGAGCCATGACGGGAACTCCTTGAGCATTTTTTAAAAAATAAATTTATTGGAGAGTAGTTGACCTACAGAGTTGAGTGTGTTTCAGGTGTATAGCAGAGGAAGTCAGTTATGCGTGTCCATATAGCCCTTCCTTTTCAGATTCTTTTCCCACGCAGGTTATTTAATTGCCTGTTACGTCTCCATCCTGATTGAGTTCTGCTGTTGTCTTGTTCTTGGCTCCCCGAGAGGGAGGTCCATGGAGAATTCTCAAAGTTACAGATCTGAGAGAATAAAAGGAATTTAGAGGTTCTCTAGAGCCCTCTTTCCCCAGCCTGGGACTTGCCGAAAATATTTAGAGACGGACCTCCAGCCTCCACCTGAATATTCTGCTGACAGGGAACTGAGTGGCCCCGGCTGCTCCCTGGCAAGACGGAGTGTAAGAGAGTTCATTCTTCACTTTCCTGAGCCAGTAAAGTCTCCTTTTGATTTCTGCCTAGTGATTTAAGTATGAAGTCAGGTAATAGGCTTTCTTCTGAGTCTTCTCCCCACCCCACTGCAGGGCTAATTATTTTCCTTCTTTATTTCTAATAGGACATTGATAAGGATTGATTTCCAAAGAGGCTACTGAGAGCTGACTGGCTGGATTCAAAACTTGGCTCTGCCACGTGTTACTTATGTGACTTTGGGCTGGTGACAAGACCTACTTGTGCCTCACTTTTATCATCTGTGTAAGGGGAGAATGATTATACACCTACCTGGGGCAGCAGGCGGATTAACACACATAAAGTACCTAGGACGGTGCCCAACGCGTAGTAAAGGCTAGATTAGCTCCTATTATTATGCCTTCTAGACCAGGTTATCCTTTTTTCTTTTTCTTTTTGGTATCATCTTGTTTAAAATTTATTTTCTGTCTTTGTAAGGCTGCACCCTTGGCATATGGAGGTTCCCAGGCGAGGGGTTGATTTGGAGCTGCAGCTGCCGGCCTACACCACAGCCACAGCAACGCCCGATCCTTAACCCACGGAGCGAGGCCAGGGATTGAACCTGCGTCCTCATGGATATTAGTCGGGTTCGTTACCACTGAGCCACAACAGGAGCTCCTTTGGTATAATCTTTATAACCAATGTCAGGCTTGTGCTTTCCACTCTTCATTCAGTGAGATCTATTTACAGACTTGGTGTGTGGCAGACACAGCAGAAGACACGGTCTGTGAGGAAAGGCTAAGCTGTAGGCGTTCTCGAGTGTAGCCTTAAGGTCCTACTAATTCAGCGTAAGATGGCACACGTTCCTATCCTATGTACTAGTCATATCCTTCTGTTGCCCACATGAAGTTTAATGTCCTTGCATGTGCCCTTAAGACAGTCTTGCATGAGCTGGTGTTGAAACATGAATCTCTTTCACATTTTCGTAAATGAATCTTTTCGTATGGATGTAGGCCATTGTGTTCATTTTTATTCATTTTTAAAATGTCCATCAATTGAGAGACTTTATAAACCCAGGCCTGTTATCCAACTGACTGCTACCTCCCCCAGTTCTGTGTTATGCCCAAATTAGAGTAACGTACTTGATCTCTATGCCTTCACTTTCATCCACCCATTCATCCATGTTGTCCATTCAGCCAGTGAACAAGGGCTCCCTGAGCATCTGCTCTGGGGCATGATGGGAATATCCTGGCAAACAAGTCACATCTGATCTTTGCCC
Organism: Sus scrofa; assembly: GCF_054392235.1. Lineage (NCBI taxonomy): Eukaryota > Metazoa > Chordata > Mammalia > Artiodactyla > Suidae > Sus > Sus scrofa. The sequence goes on from NC_139390.1 coordinate 142,683,917, forward strand.
TCATATAACTTGTGGTTATTAAACAAGTATGGTGCGTGATATATTGGGATAGCAAACTTGTGCTGGAAGAAATGATTTTTTAATTGGGAGGTTCTGAGATCCTATACCAGGGGGACCTCACCTAATCTAGGGAGGGGAACTTTCCTGAAGAAGTGATCTTCCTGCAGAGGGAACGAGTCTGATTTGGCTACCTGGGGACAAGGCGGAGGCAGAAAAACAGCAAGTGTGGAAGCCTGGAGGTGAGAGGTGGGGAACAATAAAATGTCTGGAATGTCTGGACATCACGACTTAAAATAGAGGATGGGGAGTGGCCGGATGACAAGGGCCTTGTAAAGCCGAAGTAAGAGTTTAGATTTAATGTAAGGGTACCAAGAAATTTTTAAAGGGCTTTGAACTTGGTAGCCTAGGTACATATGATGTGATGTGATTTTTCCTTTAAGATCAGTTGGCTACTGAACGAAAGAAGTAAGATTTTAGATAGAAAGTCTAAGTGGAAGGCTGTGATCTAGGCAAGAGATGGTAGTGGCCAGAGTCAGAATAATGGCAGTGGGGATCAAGAGATATTTGGGTGGTAAAGTCAACTGCACGTAATAATAGTTTGGATATCTGGGAGAGGAAGTGGCTAAAGATGATTCCCTGATTGCTGCCATGGGCGGCTGGCAGAATTGGGGTGCTGTTTTCTGAGATAGGAACAGGGTCAGGGAGGAAGCTAGTATAGCTCAGATGAGTTTTGGTTGGTAGGTGCCAAATGAGTATGTGTCCAATTTGTGGCGTCCATGAGATCTCCTGGTAATGATGAGCAGCCGGCATCTGGGCATGCAGATTTATACTTCAGGAAAGCTTTCTGGGCTGGAGCTACGGCTGTGGGAGGAATATGCATGTAGAGAATGATTGGAAGAGTGGGAATGGATGCGGTTGCCCAGGGAGGGTGTGGAGAGTAAGAAGGAGGAGCGTCGACAAGATCGAGGAGTCTTGTTACGTGAGGGCTGGGAGAAGACGATGCACCTGTGAAGGAACCTGAGAAGACAGAGCCCTGGAAGTGGCAAGAAACCAGAAGGAGGTGGTATCCCAGAAGTCAAGTCAGTAGAAAAAAAAGTTTTCATTGGTAATCCATAGCAAGACTGTTGCTGAAAAGAAAAAAGCCTCTTGCAGAAAGGCTAAGTAAAATAAGGACTGAAAAGCACCCACTGGCTTTATCCATGTCATAGGTTGCCTTTGGTTTTAGTGAGAGCACAGTGATGGGTGTGGCAGCTGGACTGCAGCAGATCTAGGGTTGAGTGGGGAAGGAAATAGGAGTGGTAGAAGAGAGTCTCCTTTAAAGGAATTTGTTGCAAGGGGGAGGAGAGGGATGAGGTGATAAGGTTGAAAAAGGGTCTCTTAGGATAGATGGGAGCAAGCATGTTTGTTTTATCATTTTAAACACTTTATTGAAGTGTGGTTGATTTACAGTGTTGGGTTAGGTTCGGTGTACAGCAAAGTGATTGGGTTATGCGTGTACACACATCCATTCTTTTTCAGATTCTTTTCCCATGGGGGTCATCAGAGAGTACTGAGTAGAGCTCCCTGTGCTGCAGAGCCGGTCCCCGTTGGCCATCCGTCCCGTATACCACGGTGTGCGTGTGCCAATCCCCAAGTCCCAGTCCACCCTCCCCGTAGGCAAGTGTTTCTAAATGCCGTCAGAAAGAAGACAAGGGAAGGAACGGGGGACGACCTAAGAAAAGAGGGGGGGAATCTGTTGAGTGAGTTTGGGGGGCGATGGAAGTTTCCGGATGCCAGAGCCCAAAATAAACCTTAGACGGATGGAGGGACATGAGTTACCCTAGAAAAAGAAGGAAGAAGGGAGAGCACTCATGTAGGTGGGAGTTACAGAAACAGCCAGAGGGGCCATGCCGCTAGACGACTCTAATTGGTTCATCCACTTCTCCCCCTTTTTTTGTGGGGGGAGGTGGCCTGATGACTCAGCCAGCTTCGAGTCTGCACAACTGTGCTATTTCAATACTATTGAATCTACAGCCACCCCGCCCAGATGTAGCTTCGATACTGCTGTTCACATGCTCAGCAATCTCTGGGTGATCTTGCCTGTTCAAACACAGTCCATTTTAAGAACAGCCCTCTCAAGTCTTTGTCCCAAGCAATGGAATCTCTTCCGAAGCCCGGATCTGTGCTGGTGACTAAGTAGAGGTCTCTTCTCCCCTGAGGTCCCACGGACCATGTTTATCTGTCAGTAGATCTTGTCCGCATGGTCTCTCTCGTCCTGGACTTGCCGTTTCTTCTCTGACACCCAGCACTTCAGTGACTGGCTTCCCTGGTCTAACCTAGAAACCTCGGTGTCATCTGGAACGCCGCTCTTTGACTTCCCACATCCAACTAGCTATCAGCTCCGATCAGGTCCATCCTGAAATGTTTCTAGACTCTCTGCATTATCTCCTTGCTTCCTCATCTGTGCTTTAAAAGGTTGAAATAGGCATTCCCACTGTGACTCAGCTGGTTAAGGATTCCACATAGTGTCCAGGAGGACGCGCATTCAATCCTTGGTCTCGCTCAGTGGGTTAAGGATCGGGCATTGCTGTGGCTGTGGTGTAGGCCGGCAGTGGCAGCTCCGTTCAACCCCAAGCCTGGGCACCTCCATATGCCGCGGGGCCCTCAAAAGAAAGAAAGAAAAGGTTGTGTAACTCCGTGCTTCCTGCTTTTGCTCTTTCCTTAGTCCAGGTTTTCCCGTCTCCACTCCATTTTCCAAAACATGATGGGTTACTTTCCAAAAAGCAAAGCACAAGCACATCTGTGTATGTCAAACCCTGTAACGGCGTTCAGTTTTTTCACAGCGGCCCCCAAACTCTGCGTGAGGTGCGCTGCCATCCCCGTTATCTCGCGCCGCCCCTCCCGGATCTCCTCCAGGAGTCCTGGGGCCGTGGTCTCTTCTTGTCTGCTAGGAGAGCTTCCTCTCCCATGGAAAGACCCCCTCACCTTGCTACTTTCTTTTCAAAGAGTCTTCAAAGACTTTCTTGGTTTTTCCAGGAAAGATGAGTGCTCTTACCTCCTGGATTCATGACATTTTGTAGTTACCCCAAGTGTAACCTCACCACTTGGCAAATGTTTCTGTTTGCAACCCTGGGAGAATTGCTTTACACAAATTATCTCTTTAGACTTTTGCACCAGTTCTTAGAGTTAGGTAATATTCTCACTGCCATTTAGAGGTGAAGAACTTTCTGGAGAACACTCCAGTAGCAGGTGTTGGAGTCGGGATGTGAATCCAGGCTTTCCGACACCAGTCATCGCTTTTAGTGTTTGTTACCTCCTCTGCCCTTGGATTCTAAATCCTCATTTATGGGTCCAGCTTTCCCCAGACTGTCAGCTCTTGGAGGAGAGCAACCACGACTGGTTCTGGAATAATAATAACCCCCCCCCCCACAGGTAGTAAGAACTCAACAAAAGTCTGTTTAATGAATGGACCTGCTATGGCCGCAGTCGTCCATCAGCATAAATATTATGGAACTATTTTGTTCTAAAAAGCGTTTTTGTTTCCTTTTCATAGGCCTTGTTCAGGGTTTGCCATAAAGGTAATTTCTGCACTAAAGTAAGGTGTTAATGGAGAGCTGATGGGGATTGAAGCATTTAGTTCATCCAAAGACAGCAAATATTCTAAGATTTACTTCCCAAACACCATCTTCTAGAGCTGTGAGAACGCTATTATTTTCAGCCAAAGACCAGTTCACTCCTTAATTTGGAAAACCTGAAAACATGTAGGTAATATGCATAAATTCGTTCAGTCATTCAGGAATATTTATTGAATACCTACTATTGCAAAGAAGCTGTTACTATGAGCATCTTGTAGATGAAAAAGGATTATTTCAGGACAAGAGAGGACTCACTCTAGGGCACATGCTAAGCTCCGGGCCGAGTCTTAGAGGATAGGCCTCATTCGGATCTTGTGATTCTTTTTCCCTCTGCACCCCTCCACTGTGTGCGGTGGGTGTGTTGTGTGGACAGCAGCGGAGAGCGATCCTCAGGCACGTGCTTCAGGATGTCTGCTGCCCCCACTTCTGTTCATGGCTATTTGTGTCTTTTGTGTCTTGATGCTTTTGCATCTCTCTGTGCAGAACCGTGGGCCCCAGATATGTTGAGTCAGCAGTTTCGTGTAGGTGCCGTCTCGCCCTGCACAACTGAACATCCAGCATTTTCATTAGAAGTAACATGCAAACAAGATAGCCTCACCCCTTCGTCGAGGCTCCCTGCTCTGCCCTGAACCCCACCTCTGGAGCGCAGGTCAGAGATAGGCGAGGGGTGAGCGGTAGGTAGGTGAGGGTGGTGGATGAGGTGACGGTGGGGGATAAGGTGGACCCTGGGGTGGGTGAAAGGTTAGAGATTCCTGTTTCGCTAATGACTTGGAAATGAAAACCTGGTTTTCCAGTCGGACCCTGAAATGCACTCCTTTATCCTGCCCTGACGTCCATCTGCATGTGGCCCCTAGACTCCCAGGCAGAATCCTTAGCTGTGGTCATATAAATGGGTTTTTCAGGTTGGAGAGTTTAAAATCAGCTGTCATTTTGATGGTTTCCGGTACCCTGTGCCCGTGTGTGGAGGGGGAAAAGCATTTGTTTCTCTGTTTGTCTCTCTCTGTTCGCTCTCCCGGACTCCTGATATCCACATAAATGACAGCCTTTGGTATATAGCACATTTAGGAAACGGATCCTCATCGTAGGAAAAGGTGTTGCTTTGGGGATGCGTGCGGGACGGAGGGTCCTTCCGTGGATGGTGGGAGTGGGTGGGAGTGTCGGTGGCTGAGTCGGATGCGATTTCTTTCGCCCGCGCCTTCGACTTGGGCTCCACCGTTGCCGGTGGCGTCTGAGTATCCACAGCACGTGCCTGTGTCGCTTAGCCTGCTGGATGACGTTTTTATTTCCGATAGGCGTAGGCGTGCTTCACTCACTCAGGCAAGGTCATTTTCCTTGAGGAAGAGGTGATTAAAATCCACAAAGTAACGAGCTTTTGGGAGTTTTTCGTCCATGTTGATGAATGGGTCTCTGTGTAAATACAGCCCAAGATAGTAGTATCAGTGGCTAAGATATTTACTTAGAGTTGGTTCCTCAGCCTTTGAGACTATATTCTATCTGGCTTCCTCTTTCAAAGAGCAACACTTAATGTCTAGACTGTTCACTGACCTCCAACAGAGCTGGCTGGGCACATTCCCATGGCGCTCAGCCTCTTGGCAGAGTTTCCAGGCTGGTGGGTCACGGTGGCTCCTTCCCATGCCCTGAGAAAGGGCACAAGGACCAGATCAGCGCTGTCAGCATCGAGGGAAAATGTCAGTTTCCCCTCCCCGAGAAAGACAGGACCCATGTTCTGGAGCAGTCACAGTGAAGGGTATCATTTCAAGTGAATTTAAGTGCTGTTTACTTCTTAAATAGATTTTTTTGGGAAGAAATGAAATTTCACATTTGGCAGAGGGCTATTTCTGCTGACTTGCCTTAGGGCTCTCTGCTGGATAAAGAGTGATAGATACATATTTGCCAAGTTCTATCTCTTTTAAATACGGGCCAACACAGGCCACTAACTTACAGGAAGGGAAGTGATAGCGCTTTGGGCAGAGGGGCAGCCTGGCGGTCAGCCCACCCTCCCCGCTCCCGCGCCTCCTCTCACTCCCCCAGCAAAGAATGAGCTCTTCGTGCTCGTTTGCAGTGTTTGGGATGAGGATCGGTGGTTCTGGACTCCATGCACTCTCCCTGCAGCCCGGTTTGGGTTTTTACGGTTGCATTTTTCCACTCCCAAGAGCACAGATGCTGGAGACCGCAGACTGGCGTCCCAGCTCCTCTATCCATGAGCTCTGCGACTTTCCCAAGGCACTCAGCTTCTCTGAGCCTCACTGGAGTCGTGTATAAAATGAGACAAGTAACGTATCAACCTAAGAATTGTCGTAAGGATTGACTAGGTGGGGATCCACCTAAAATTCTTCGAGGAGTATCTCAGTACGAGGTGTCCACTCCGATTTCACTCCTGTGGTTGCTGAGAATAAGTAGAGCTTTGACGCTCTGAGCCCCACCTTCTCTTTGCTTTAAAAGAGCAGCAGTAGCAGGTAAGCTCATCGCTAGACTCGCCATCGTCAGCACTGGGGGAAAATGTAAAGAGTAACTGCGCGAAAGGAATAGACCTCGTAGGGTCTCTGATCCTTAGCAGCTCTCATTGTTAATAGTTAGAATGCGCTCGGGCTCAATATTGTGGGTTCCGGCTCCTAAAAGCAAAGCATTTCTTGAAAAAATGAAACATGAACCTTCCTAATAGTGGAATGAATATACTTTTTTTGTATCTCCAGCACACGACACGATTTTAGACAAATAGTAGACATTTAATAATGCTCGCTAATTCCTAAGGCTTGGCATGATATTATTCCTCCAAAAGCCTCCAGGAGAAGGCTTGAAACGGAAAAGAAAGGAAGAGGAAGACTCTGCCCTTTGTAAATGGGCTTGTGGCTTTTCTCTTCATTAAAAGGAGGCATTTCAGTGGACGGAGGGTTTGGGTTGGTGCTGCACAGATGTTGGCCTCCTTGCTTTCAGCGCAGTAGCCATGGAGGTAATTGCACAGAGTGAATATTGGTGATGCCTTCATCATGTTATCATTGTATATCCTTAGCCTGGGAGTCTTTGGCTTTTGGCCTTGTGATCTTGAAATGTTCCCAGGGAACATATACCTGAGGTCAAACCAAGTAGCCGTAGTTTACAGTATTAAAACTGGCTGTGGAGAACAGTCCGGGACAAGAAGTAACTCATTGCCTCTTTTTGTGTATCTTCTACCTTAAGCAAGTATCAACGAACAAATTATAATCATTTTTGATGAGGCATAATTTATAGCAAATAAAACGTGGTGATCTTTAAGGCTATAGTTCAATGACATATTCTTTCTTTTTTTAATTTAGCAGCAGAATCGGTAGCATTACCTTGTGCCTTTTGAGGTGTGGGCATTTTCATGAATTGGGCCTTACTGCTTAGGACACACTGGCGATGCCAGAGCACAGCCTTTATTCTCTCCCAGCACCTGCTGTCATTAATTGTCACTCACTGCAGAATGAACAGCACGTTTAGATCCATAGTCTGTGTAGTGTCATCATTGTGCCTGACAGTCACATTGCTAATAGGAAGGAAGGGACTTAAGGGCCAAGGTCAAGAAATAAGTCGCTCTAATCCCTTTTGAAATGGGATGATCGCTCTGCATCTGCATTTGAACAGGTTTCAAGAATAGGACCTTTGAAGTCTGTGCTTCATGCATAACCTCCCCTAATGTATGTTTTTCGATGCATTTGAAACAATAATAATTAGCAGCACCCTCCCCATCAAACAATACACCTGAAAAACAAGCAAAAAACCAAAAAAAAAAAAAAAAAAAAAAAACTACCCTGAGTTACAAATAAAACACAGATTTTTGTCACAGCAGTTCCAGACTGCCAGAATCACTTAATGGGGTGGCAGAAATAAAGGGATGTTGACAAATATTGCAAATTATACGTGCAAAAGGGCATTTGAGAATTTGGTATATGTGCATTTTTTGTGTGCAGGGAGGAAGGGTTGCAAACAACTACTCCGTTCAGCTCTGCAATGACCAGCTTGATTTCACTAGTTTCTCTTTCAAGTACTAAAGATATGATGGTGAAATTTTGGCTGTCAATTGTGTTTCCCTTGTGATTCTACCAAGTTTCCTTTGGGCTCCTGTATGGCTGAGTCTCAAGGGCACGATCGATGGCAGCTCTCTCTCTCTTTTTTTTTACCCGTTCTCTCTTTGGATTTTGACATGATCAAGATTGGGCTCCAGTTATACAAACAGGATTGTGGGCTTGTGCACACACAGACACATTTAATTTTACAGAATTTGCTCTGAAAGATGAGCTTGCATAGAGATTTTTATCTTGTTTTCTGAGTCTACAGCACAGTGTGCTAGATGTGAAAAGAAGCAGGAAAAAAAATTTAAAGATGAATCAATAAGAAGAATGGAGCAGAGTTTGTGTAAATTGGATCTTTGAATGGCTTACAACTCTTTTTAGAAATACGTGGAGTAGTCCGAATACTTAATTTGCCTCAATTAAGAATGATCACTCTCGCTATTGTTGCTCAAAATGGGCCCAAGTCACTCTACAATCAAGCTAATTGCAACCTCTGATTTATCGGTTGAGCTGTGTGCTTCGCCTTTGTTTTCATAAATGATCCGTACCGACCAAATAATCCTTCCCCTCTCTCTCCTCCCATGTTGACTGTTTTTCTTTATTATTTTAATTCCACACTTTGATGACTGCTGCAGCCTTCTGAAGCCTTTGCCCAAGCCAACCACTAAAGAAGGCAGCGGGTAAGGACGCGGGCGAGGCGCCGGGTTAGGGAGTCGGTGCGGTTGCTGCGCTGTGAGTCCAGAGCCAGCCCCGCCCCGACGCGCTGAGAATTTTCGGTGGCTCCACCTATTCACCCCGGCCTCAGTCCCCTGCGTTGATATCATTATTTGTCTCATTTTCCAAGTGAGACAAGGGAGGCGCCAAGAGGCTGCGAGCTTAGGCAACTCGTCGAGCTCCAGGGTGTGGGGAAGCTGGGACTCCGGCCGCAGAAATCGGGTCTCCAGTCTGGCTCTTAACCCTGCTCCGCAGCGCCCCTCTCCGGAGAGTGGGGTGGGAAAAAGCAGCCGTAAGACCCGACACCGGGCAGGAGGAGCCGGAAGGAGGATGCCCGGAATCCAGAGCCAAACGTCGCCAGGGTGTGCCCAGGGCGCCTGCTCTGCTGGGGAGGGAGGGGGCTGCGCGCCTCCCCTGTGTTCGGCGGCGATTCAGCGGCGTCAGTGGATGGGCACCATCTCGCCAACCTGCGCCTGCCCCAAGAAGCCCCCGTCGCCTAGTTTTTCACTTCCTACTCGAACTTACTAGGTCATTCATTTTTCCTGTATTGTTTATTGCCTGTCTCCTGACAGTAGAATAAATTCCAAGGTGACAGAGGTGTTTGGATCTGTCTTATTCGTGGACGTGAACTGAGACTTGCGCACGGCAGCTCCTCCAACAGACCTGTTAGGTGAATTACGAGGACAACCGTTACCGCCGCTGCCCCCACCAGCGCCACCAACACCCAGTCTCCAGTCGTAGAGTAACGACCGGAGAGTTCTAGAGCTGGAAGTGATCAGGGGTCATCTCCAGTACAGCTCCGCCTTTGTAGAGGCAGAGGTGGTGACCTGGTCAGGGGCTGAAGAACAGTCTTCTCAAAGACTTGCCTGTCTCATGCAATGAGCGGGGTAACGCTCCACTTTAAAGTGGCTGGCACTTTATTTATTTACAGCATTTGTACTGAAATGTGGTTGACTTGCAATGCAGTGTGTTAAGTTTACAGCAAAGTCATTCAGTTACATGCACACACACACATACATGTAATGCATATAGACATCTATTCTTTTTTAGATTCTTTTCCGTTATAAGCTGTTGCAGATAGTATAGTTCCCTGTGCTATGTAGTAGGTCCTTTTTGTTTATCTGTTGTTTATATAGTAGTGTGTATATTTTAATCCCAAACTCCTAATTTATGCCTCTCCTCTTCCCCCCTGTCCCCTTTGGTAACCATAAGTTTGTTTTTTATGTCTGTGAGTTTGTTTCTGTTTTGTAAAAAAGTTCATTTGTATCCTTTTTTTTTTTAAGATTCCACATGTAAGTGATATTGTATGTGTGTCTTTCTCTCTCCGACTTAACTCTCTTAGAATGAACCTAATCTCTACTGCAAATAGCATTATTTCATTCTTTTTATGGCTGAGTAGTATTCCGTTGTATGTATGTGCCACATCTTCTTTATCTGTTTATCTGTTGCTGGACACAGGTTGCTTCCAGGTTTTGGCTGTTGTAAATAGCGCTGCCGTGAACGTTGGGGTGCATGGATCTTTTTGAATTATGTTTCTCTCTGGATATAGGCCCAGGAGTGGGGTTGCCAGATCATATGGTAGCTCTATTTTTAGCTTTTTATAAGGAATTTCCATACAATTCTCCATCGTGGCTGCACCAGTTTACATTCCTACGAACAGTGCCGTAGGGTCCCCTTTTCTGCACACCCTCTCCAGCATTTATTATTCGTAGACTTTTGGATGATGGCCATTCTGACTGGTGTGAGGTGACAGCCATTGTAGTTTGATTTGCATTTCTCTACTAATTAGCGAAGTGGAGGATCTTTTCATGCGTAAAGTGGCTAGCACTTTAAATATAAGTCTTGGGAGATCCTGCACCCTGTTCTGCTCTGGGGTTGAGCCTAAGTTTAATGATCTTCAAAACCACAGACCATAAAGTCTTGCAGAACAGCCTGGATATATCGGGAAAATAAGATGCTGCTGGTGTGGGATTGCAAGATAAGCAGAGAACCCACTAGATGACTCAGTGGGAGTTTCCCCCAAGAGAATGGTAAAGAAAAGAGTGTACTGCTTCTTGGCAATGGAAACTGACACTTAACATGATTATTGCAACTCTTGGGCACTTGGCTTTTCCCACTGGGGAGATCAAACGTGATAAAAGCAGAGTTGCTCTTCCAAAGCTGAACCTTCGTGAGCTCCGGTCTCCAACTGAAATGTCAAAATGGCCCATATCCTTGGCAAGAAGAGCGCTTTCATTAATTAGAGCCTTGAGCTGGCAGCTTGCCACAAAGCACCTGAACATGGTTGCCTGGGAAAAGAGGTGCCAGGGGCCACTGCCAGCACCTTGCTGATCCCCCAGAAGCTGCCACAAGTACCCACCTGTCTCCACGGGAATGACAGGTGTCTTCTCCTCCTGGTAACGGATCTGTTCCCACTCATTGTTTTTGGAGAGAGGTTCCTGGCAATGTCTTCTCTCTCCCACAGTCCTAGAGGTGGGAAAAAGATGAAAAGGAAGTTGCTGTTTTCCACTTCTGTTTGGAGAGCCACAGAGTCAGCACCTGGAGCAAGCAGAAGCTACCCAAGGAAAGGCTGCCCCTCTGGCTGACTCAGAGCTTGTCATCTCGCATTCGCCCTGGAAATCCCAAGGTTGTTTAAGTAGGATGACGTCTTGAGGCTCTCGAGTGTCAGCGAGGCGATCGGCATTTTGAGGCGGGTCCCCCTGTTGTCTCTTAAGGGGCTCTGGGACTCAGTTGTCAAAAGCTGCGTTGCCCCAGGTCTCCGTTGGAAGGTCCCTGCAGGTTTGCAAAGGCTTTGCCCGCCCCAGTTGTGCTTCCAAGCAGCACCTTCTGCTCGTGTTGCTACAAGGGATACCCTTTGGAAGACCCGTTTCCGTTTCCCTAGAGAGGACAGTGGGCGCTGGCGGACGGAGCTGGGCTCCCCTTGCAGACAGGTGCTCGGGTGGAAGTCACATGCCCGTGAGGAGGCTCCCTGAGCGTGCGGTTTCCCGTCTCGGTCCTCGAAGGGCATCTGCTCCCTTCCTCTCCTTTGACGCCTGTGCCACTTTGAATCTTGGTGAGGGAGCTGCTTTCTGCGACCGTGTCCTTGATGGTCCTCTCAGCCCTCTGAAGGGTTTCTCAAACTCGTCTAAGCCTCTGAAGAACATGGGGATGTGCTTTCTCGCGTCGAATGGAGTGATCATGGATTGACCCACCACACGGGCCATGCACCGTGGAGAACAGCTGCAGCGCTGGGTGATACGTTGTCCGGTTCCTGGGTAACCACTGATGGCTTGGGAGCCACACCGCCCTAGCCACGCTGCCGTAGCTCTCACTGGCCCTGCGATGCTCATCGTTACCCAATCCTCTCTGTGCCCCCATCTCTCGTCTTCCCCCTCTTCCTCCTCCCTTTTCTTCTTCTTTCTCCTCCTCCTTCATTTTTGGAGACATCATTTGTACTTTAGTGATTTAGAAAGGTCTTTCTCATTTATGTTGCGCAAACATCAATAGCAAATGTCCATGCTGTGCTCAAAAACAGCTCAAAAAGCATTTTTGCAAACCTGTCACTATGATAAGTCAGACTGAAATCCAGAGTTAACATGTGCTTTGTTTTCGAGTTTGAAAAAAGAAAAAACCATAGATGCAAAATTAAAATATGTTTTACCGAGTGTCTCCCTTAACACATTGTTTTGATCCAAAGGAGAAAATAAAACTTGAAAATATGTGGGTTTTGTGTTTTCCTTCTAATCTCGTCTTAAAAATCAACATTTTAAAGCTACATGAGTATTAATAACGATTTAGATTTGGGAGTGACCAACTTAAGGATACAGTTATTAAAGCTTTGAAAGTAAATGTAAACCCTTCGACAGACCCAAAAGATCAAGGTGAGAAATGAGGGGATCGGAGAAATTGGGGAGCACCACGATTTAGGGGTCAAACCAAAGAACAGACAGAAAGGGAGACCCAGCCCGTCACCCTGTCGAGAGGGCCAGAGTTTGAAGATGGAAAGAAAAAAGGCATCAGTTGATGTAGGACTGTCTCAGAGATGGGGAGGAGAGGATTTGGGCATGGTCGCCAAAGGGCAGGTGCAGCGAGTAACCTTGACCGGAAGGAGAACAGCCCACGTGCAAGAGCACCTTTCAGCATGAACGGATCGGGGCCTGACATCTCTTGGTTTTTAAGATGGAGATAACAGTGGTACCCAGCTCGTGGGGTTCCTCTCCAGTGACGCCGTCAAGCCCCAAGTCCAGGCTCTTGTGAGAGGCTCCACATCGTTTTTGGATCTGGCATCTTTGATCTAGAGACCTGTCTACCCACCGCCCCATGGTAAATTATCTATCCCCGGCATGGTGGCAGGCAGGGGTCAAACAGAGATGAGATAGCCACAGTCAGCAAAGGGAGGTCCAGATGCATGTAGCAGCTGCTGGGGGTGCCGTCTGACAGCGTGCAAGTGCCGACTCTTGGGGAAGCTCACGTCTGTTTTTCGGAGATGGTTTCCCAGGCCTCTGGCTCTCCCTCTGAGAGGGTTTGGTTTGCTGTGCTCCTCCTTGGCCGTGTGTGCAGGTGGTGTAGGGAAAGTGCCCTGCTTGGGAGAGGTGCTCCCTTCTCAGCCGTCTCCCTGCCTGATGAACAGCCACGGCTCCTTCTGGTCCCAGGCTCCTTAACTTGTAGAAAACGCAGTAGGCTTTCTCTCACTTGACCCCGTGAGACCCCTGTGCTCCTAGGCGTGCCCTTCGAGGTTCTCTTACATCTCCCACCTTCTTTCTTTTTAATGGAAGTAGAGCTGACGTGTAGAAAAGGCACGCTTTAAATACACCAGCACGGTCATTTTTGTATACTCCCGTGTGCCCACCGTCCATACTGAGTGATAGACGTTTCCAGCATCCCGAACGTTCATGCCCCCCCGGCAAAGTAACCAGTCTTCAGACCTCTGTCTAGGACTGAAGGGTAATTTCACCTGTTTTTGCGCTCTGTGTCCATGGAATCATTGCATATTTACTCTTTGGTTTCCGGCTGCTTCTGTCCAGTGTTATACCTGGGAAAGTCATCTATGGTCTTGCGTGTAGCAGTGGTTCTCTTTCCGTCCAGTACAGTTTTGCAGTCCGTTGCAAGAAACACCACAGTTGATTAACCGACGCAACGGCTGGTACACTTTCTAGTTGCTTCAAGTGTTAGGCTACTGTGAATGCCGCGGCTCTGATTATTCTTGTAGCTGTTTTTTAGTGGCCCCAAGTACTCTTTCACCGGGGCCTACACACAGGAGTGGGATTTCGGGGTCCGAAGGCACGCGTGTTCACGTTCAGCGTTGCAGGTGCTTTCTCGTCTTTTCTGCAGTGTGCATCGCTCCTTTGCACAGCCGGTGAGGGACCAGTTACGCTCACCCATAGCTCCGTGAGGCAGAGACTGCACACCACTCGTGGTAAGCCTTGGCCCACTCTCCAGTGCTGTCCACAGAACCTGGGTGAGGAATCTTTTTGACCGGAGCCCCTTGTTGGCGTGAGTTACGACAGACCCTCTTGTGCGCCTGTCTGCTCAGGGAGTGGGGAGGCGGGGGTCTGCTCGGGGCTCCAGGGCGTGTGTTGGCTCCCTGGTCCTCTGGTCAGGGGTCTCAGTTAAGCTGCGCCTCAAGGGCCATCTTCTCCCTCTTGGACTGGCGTCTTCCCTCCGCCCTGGAAGGACCGCCCGCTCTCCTCGCAGCCCTGGGCACTGTCATCGGGAGCCCGGGAGTCACCTTCTAGTTGAACAGTGACTCTAGCAACGTCCGTAAGAATAGGCCGCTTCCAGATCAGCTGCCCCTTGCGTAGCGACTCCTTGCGGGTGAGGGCGCTGCCTCTCCTCATCCTCGGGACTTGCCCTCTGATGGCTCCGGGGACTGGCCGCCCTGACTTCGTGTCCGGGTGGAGAATGGCCCTCGTCCCGGCCTTTCGCCCTTTGCAGTATGTCCTTCCCAAGGACACACGGGTGTAGTGACGGTCACGTGCTGCCAGACGCTGTTCCCGCTCCTACTGGATCGATTGGCTTTAGCGCCACGGTCAGAACCTGAGCATCCTGGCTTCTCACCTTCTGGCCTGGGCCCGGGGTGTGAGCGTCCTGGGGTTGGAGTCAGGGGAGGGGAAGGAGAAGGTGCTGGTCCACCCAGTGGTGTCACCTAGAGCTTGGCGAGCCTGCAAAGAAATATGTAGCTTCCCTCTTCTGTGACATGATTGGGTTGATCAGACTTCAGGGCAGAAGGGGTGGGCAGCCGTGTCTGAGGAGGTTCTGGGCAGTGACCGTTCGTCCCTGTGAGGCGGCCTGAGAGGAGGAGCAGAGCCCAGATCTTCGTGCTGTGAAGCTGGACTCCGTCTCTTCCTTTCTCACTGTCTTTTTATTTGAGTTGAATTCTCCCTGCGAGGTTTTAAAACAAGCACCTGTAGCGTTCTCTGCTCTGCCCAACCTCTCCTATTCGAATGTCCCAGCTTTCACCAGGCTGTGCATACAAACATCAGCACGGACTATGTGGCCAGCTCCTAGCACCCACTTGTTGACTTAAGAAACTCAATTCTTGGCCACGTTTCTCTCACCGTGTGTCTCTAAGGTTCCCAAGGGTCGTTCACCTGGATGTACCAGGTTTCTTCACTGAAGTCTGCTTACTGGCGTCACTGCGGGGAGCTTGTCACTGCCTCGGCCGACCGCTCTCCGCGGAAACTCTGCTCGCCTGACATATGGTGGGCAGGTGGGCGCCACCCTGTGGAGTTCTCTCTGCTCCATGACCTCCTGTGCTTCGGCGACACGGTGGGGGGACATCCCTTCTCCCAACTCTGCGGAGAATTTGGGCCCTTAGGCCTCAAAGCAGCGCAGTCCGTTCTCAGTGTTTCACAGTCTGTCCTTTAGCTGCTGGTCTCAACGACCCTCCCCACGGGGCTCCAGATGGGTTCCTGGATCCACGAGGAAAGGCGTGTGCCACAGCATCCCCAGTGTTAGCTCATCTCCCTCCCGGTCTGTAGCCGCCCTTTCTCCCAGCACTCTTGCTGCAGTTGTGCCCTCTCTTTCATCTAGACACAGCCCCCAGATGTCTCGGTCCACAGACACACGTGCTTAGACGGTCGCCAGCCCACTTCCACGAGCAGGGACCTTCGCGTTCCAACCTCAGCAGTTAGGATGTTCTAATCACTGGCTTCTCCAACCTGGTGAGTAACCCAAAGTCTGGGTTCATAAGATTTCTAGTTCTGGAAAAGTGTGAGAGTTAATTTAGCAAAATGCCGGGTCTTTTTGGCCCTCCAGACACCCGCTTAAGTTGCTAGAGGAAATCCATGTTTATGTTTCTAATGCGCTTTATCTCCGAAACGTGCCTTTCGACAATGTGTGGATTTGGGACTGCGGGGCCGGGGCACCTGCAGATTCTCATCTTGACCTCTGTTCACAAAGACAGGAAGCACCGTCACGTACTGAGCAACTCCCGCTCCACATCCTTAGGACCGAGCTCGCTGCCTCAGCAGTTTGAAAGTTGCCTTTGTCTGTGAGCTCTTTCTCATGGAATCAGCAGGCCCGGTGAAGTCCCGACCTGGTCAGGAAAACCCGTCAGTTTGCCTTCTCGCTGATGTTACTTCATTGCCATTGTGTGTGAAGGAATAGGCATAACTCCAGGAGTTAAAACAACAAAACTGAAATTAGGTCAATTCTGTGAAAATTGGCTGTGTAAGCAGTGGAAAGGCCTAGATCTTTGGAATGGTTTCATCAGATTTGCGTGTTTGGGGCACAACATCCTAATTTTAGCATCCATTTCCTCATTTGGTAAATAATTATAATAGCATTTACAGCCAATATACCACGAGACTGTAGGATTAACTGCGCCCCAGCTGGAACGGCATGACTAGGGTTCCCACCTCTGTTGGTGGAGAAGAGGTGACGAGGCTGCAGAAGGCAAACAGGTTTTGCTTTTTTCTCTGAAGTCCATGGGAACGCAGAAGGAGAAGATTTTTTAAAAAACTGTTCATTCTTTGTGAAGGAAAAAACAAAGCAGAAGGATGTGAGTAGGGAAGTGTGTTGGGGTGTTTCATGCCTCACTAATGAGAGAGGCTGGGCAGTGCCTTTCCTTAGGAAGCAGACCTTGGTGAACCCTGCTTGCTGCTGGCCCCTCAAAGCAGGAACCACAGGGCTGTCATTTCTGCCATCCCCGCACATCCAGAGCAGCAGCTGGAACAGAGCAGGCATGCCGTGGATGCGTAGGGAATGATGCAGAGATGAATGAATGCATCCAGGATATCGCGCGGCCACACGAGGGCCCAGCGCAATCTCCAGACGAATGCTCGTTGCATGAATGAATGAGTGAATGCACAGCTGATATCTGATGATTGTGCAGTGAGGTTAATTTGAACACTGCAAAGTGTACAAATGAGTTGGGTGCAAAACAGTAATGTACAAAACACCAGTGAAACAGCGGGGAGGAGTCTTGAACCCCTGATCGGGCTAGAGGACGTGGCTGTGTGAACACAGTTTGGGGATGTCCGGGTAATGAGGGGGTCTTTTTTGTACTTTCAGGCTGAAGATTTGTCTTCCAAAAACTAGGGCTGTTTGTAAAACCCCAGTAACCACAGTGATATGCAAAAGGGGTGCTGGAAAAGAGCGGCAGCCCCTGTAAAGGAGGGTGACCCTGTGGCGAGGCCCGGAGCTGTGTTCCAGAATTGAGACTCTGGCCTTGAGGCGTTTTTCAAAAATGTAGGCTTTAAAGACCTGGAGACTCACCAGGGCTTTTTCTGTCCATCGTTGGAGCTTTGTTTACATTTGTTGCACGAATAAGTTGAGGGAAGTTAGAGTAGAACTTCTAGCATCTTCTGGTCCTCTGCTTAGCCTACCCAAACATTAACTGCTAGCGAGACTGGACAGATAGTGCCTGAGTCCATGGAAGCGTGTGGTATTTACAGCTCCATTCACGGATCTGTTCAGGGCCTGACACGGGAGAACCACGCTTACCTGCAGGCCTGTACCTTTCCTTTCAGAGGAGAGGAGACTCTTAGCCAGTACAGGAAATAGGCAAAGGTGAGCAGGAGACAGGTATGACGCAGGGAATCATTTGAGTAAGAATGTGCAGTCATGAGATGTGTTCTGGGGCAAAGTTGAAACCCATGGGTCACCTCTGGGGGACAAGGGTGTGCCACCTTGGGGTAGAGACAAATACCAAAAGCCCAACTGGCTTTAGCGGCCTAGAGTGCTGCCGCTGGTGGTGCCGAGCCACTTGAAGTAGCTGAGCCCCTTACCCTCTGAGTTCGATGCCAGGCCGCTTCCTCTGTGTTCCCTCCCGCTCTGCCGGGGGGCCTCCATCGGGACCCTGGTCACCTGCACCTCTGCGCCCGAACCCCGGGATGCGCCAGGCTGTTCCTGTTCTTCTTCTTCTTTTTTTTTTTTAATTGTTATTTCCCAATACAAATTTTTTTTTCTACTGTGCAGCGTGGTGATCCAGTCACACACACATGTATACATTCTTTTTTCTCACATTATCAGGCTCCATCATAAGTGACCAGACATAGTTCCCAGTGCTACACAGCAGGACCTCATTGCTCATCCAGTCCAAAGAAAATAGGCTGCATCTATTAACCCCAAGCTCCCCAACCACCCCACTCCCTCCCCCTCCCCCTTGGCAACCACAAGTCTATTCTCCAAGTCCATGATTTTCTTTTCTGTGGAAAGGTTGATTTGTGCTGTTTATTTATTAGACTCCAGATATAAGTGATATCATATGCTGTTTGTCTTTCTCTTTCTGACTTACTTCACTCGGGATGAGAGTCTCTATTTCCATCCATGTTGCTGCAAATGGCATTATTTGTTCTTTTTTCTGGCCGAGTGGTATTCCATCGTGTGTATCTACCACATCTTCTACTCCAGTTGTCTGTCGATGGACACTTGGCTTGTTTCCATGTCTTGGCCATCTGCTCTTTGTCCCCTGGCGCGTTGCACGTTAGTCTTGTTTGGCAACGTTCATTCGCATACATTCATTGAGCACCTACATAGGGCCGGGCTTGGTGATGAACAAGAGAAAATTATTGCCTGTGAGGGATGCACATTCCAGTAAAGGAAATACTGTTTGCAGCAGATTAGTTAGAAATGGGGTACGGAAGATGTCTGCGGAAGGCAGCTTGTGGGGAGCAGGGCATGTCGAGCGTGTGGGATGGTGAGAACAGTTTAGGCAAAGGTTCGAGGCTAGAGGTGCCTGTGGGCGCACTCTTGGCATTGCTAGCAGTTCAGTTTGTAACTGGCAACCTCACCCCCCCACCCCCGTTCTTTCAGTGAAACTGATGTGCCTGTAATACAAATGCTCAGGCTCGGTGGCATCAAAGAAAACCACGCGAGACCCTAGCCAACCCCGACCTACTCCCGACCGCGTTGGGTCTTGCCCTGTTTGTTTTACTGCCCCCTCTTGTCTCCGGAGTCCAAATTCCTGACCCTGTATCTGCACCAACATAGAGACCAGCTCTGGGCCCTCAGGTGGTCCCCGCTTCCCGACCCTCCTTTCCTGCACGGCTGCTCGTTTCCCTTTCTCGTCTGGCCCTGGTCTCTTCCGGGTGAATTCACCACAGGCCCAGGCACCTCTGCTTAGCTCCTCAGCTCGGACCTTTGATTCCAGGTATCAGTTTATAGCATGAATTTAGAAGGCAGTTCTAAATCCTGCTTTTTGGCACCATCTGCCCTCTGCTGCTCGTCCTTATATGAAAGGTCTGGTAGAACCATACTGTGGCCCCTTCTACGTAGACCCAGACATGCCAGGCATCTCAACCCTGCCAGACCTGCTAATAATGATTTACAGCATCTCTCCATGCAGAAGACCCTGTAGTTTCTCTTATTTCTTTCTGCAGCCCCAAAACTACCATGACCCTAGCATCTGGCAGGTACCTGGAAAAGCTACGAGTTACTTAGGATCTATAAACACCATTTTTTATAAGACATTCTGTGCTAATTATTACAGGCTCTGGGCATCAGGACAACAGTCTGAATGGAAGATACCTTATTTTCTAGAGAACCGTCAGAGAGCTCTCCGGTGTCCCTCTTGAAAGGGCACTAACCCTATTCCTGAGAGCGCCATCCTCATGACCTAATTAGCTCCTCAAAGTCTTACCTCCTCACACCAATGTATTAGGGTTTCAACAAACAACTCTTCTGGGGAAACAAATACTTGACCCATTGCACCACCTGTATCTGAATATACACGCACAGGCCTGCACACATATGCACATACATTCACGTGCATGCCTACAGAGATAGTGGGTGATGGACGCGTGTGGCAAGAAGAGTCGTCAGGGTCAGACGATGAATGGCCATGCTGAGTAGTTTGGATTTCCTCCTGCAGACTTTGAGGACTCACTGAACAGTTTTAAGCAGCAGAATGATCTGATGTGCATTTAAGAAAGATCTCACTCTCTAATGCAAAGTGGAAGATGCTTTAGACCTCGTAAGCTCTAGACGCAAATGCTAGTGTGTTAGCCCAAGCCTCTCCTTATCACCCGACTCTTAGCCTTCAGTTCTCAGAGTGTTTTTTCTCTCCCTCCGCATTCTGCCTGCCACGTACTGGTTGCTCAATCAGTGTTTTTAAAATTAAGGCAAAAAAGCAAGATGGATCTGCACAATGGATGTACATAAAATGTCTGGAACCTTTAAAGAAGGAGACAGCAACTGGGGACCAAGAAAGTGGGAGGAAGAATAGGAGGGTGGGCTTTAACTTGAGACAAGGAGAGACAGAGTGGTGAAACATAAAATTCCTGGGGAAAAATAAAATGCAAGTTAGAATAAGCACATAGGACCCAAGAAGCATCAAGGGAAGGAGGCTAACAGTGCAGATTATGTGGCTGGAGAGAAGGGAAACTTTGTGTGATTTTAGTTCCAACAATCAAGCTGAACACAAAGGGGAAAGTCCTCGTTTCTGAAGGAAGACAGGCGAGCTCTGCCGAGGTGATACTTCTCTTGCGTGGAATCTGAGTTGGAAGACGTAGTTCACAAAACATGAGAGCTCTCTGAATACATGACTTCCTCAAAAGATGTGTAAAATAGAAAAAAGATTTAGAGACATAAACTTTTCTGCACTGCAAGAATGACAGTTTGGGGGAAGAATTTAATTTACGCCTTGAGAAAAAATGGTGGCGCGCAAAGCAGCCTATGTCTGGTGTATGAAGCTGGCTGCTTAGGACAACTTGGCCAGAACATGGCAGCGGAGCACAGCATTTAAATGGCATTATTAATTTGGACATAAAAGGAGGAAACTGATCAGTGGAGTTAATAGCAATTATGTAACGATAGATGCAAAATACAAAGTGAATAAAATACTTTTTGAAACAACAGCTATAGCAGCACTGTTGTTTTTCCCCCCAAAGCCAGAGAAAATCAATAGGTGAAAATCTGAAGATATTAGGATTCCTGTTGGAATAATGAGAAGGAGTAATCCGCTTAAATGAAAGTGGACGAAATCAGCTGTCACTGAGGGAAAAGCTGCGAGGCTAGAAAATTTCACTGTGGGAACCGTGTCATGGGCAAGATAAGTGACTAAAAAGGAGAGAAGGACAAAAAAATGAAGGCACCAGAAATGAAGAAAAAGCAAAGTATTTGATGGCAGGCACGGGAGCTTCGGAAATGACTGGTACAGTTGTGTTTTGAAGTCTGTAAGCATTCCAGTGCTTGTGGATCCATTGCTACCCTATACAGAGCTTTTTGAGGACTGTGTGGGAGAACCTTTGGCCAGTAGGATGAAGGAGAGAGAAATAAAGAAGGTCAAAGACTAAGCAAGATTTTAGAAACTGCAGCTACCACCATTACTGAAAATTTATTGTGGCAGACTTTACCTGCAGGACTACCTGCTGTGGTTGGCTAGATTAACAATTGGCATCTCACGGGGTTTTGTAATATAACATAGGTGGCAGTAAAAACATGAATTGAAGAAAAATCCTAGAATATTCCAGAGAAGAGCATCTATGTTATATTTGAGTTAATGATATGCTTTTGTTTCATCCAACAAATTATGACTATTTTTCTTTAAGACCATATACAAAATTATGCGCTATAAGATGTATTGAAAGACTTTTAAGTTATCCTCAGCCTATGTCCAGCCCATGTCACCATTTTTGAAGTCATTGAATAGAGAGAGGAGGAAGTGAAAGCAGGAGGGCAATGCCACACGGCAGCCAGCACAAGGCTTTATTCTATGTATGGCCTGTTGATAACCTCTCTATTCACCCACAGTTCACTGAGAGAAGCAGAACCGCGAGGAGACATATATCAATAAATTTGCTTTAAGGAATTGGTTGCACAGCTGTGGGGCTGGCTAGGCAAGTCTGCAATCCATAGGGTGAGCTATCAATCAGGACAGAAGGGCTTGTGCTCTTAGACACAGGCTGAAGCTGCTGCCCACAGGTAGAATTTCCTCTTCTTCCGGAAGCCTTAGATCTGCTCTTAAGGCCTTCAGTTGATTGAATTTCTTTTTTTTTTTTTTTTTTTTTTTTTTTTTTGTCTTTCGTCCTTTTAGGGCTGCACCTGCGGCTAGGGGGTCTAATTAGAGCTGTAGCTGCCAGTCTACACCACAGCCACAGCAACACCAGATCCTAGCCACCTCTGACCTTACACCACAGCTCACGGCAATGCCGGATCCTTAACCCACTGAGCGAGGCCAGGGATTGAACCCTCAACCCTCAGCCTCATGGTTCCCAGTCGGATTCCCTTCTGCTGTGCCACACAGGAACTCTGATCTCCCTTGCTTAAAGTCCACTGATTATGGACTTTAATCATATCTACAGAATGTCGTCACAACAGCTAGATTCGTGTTGGATTGAATGATGAGAATGTAGCTGGTCAGACTGACACATCAAAAGACCAGCAGACTCTCTTAAGGAGATCTGATAAGAAGGAAGTGTTAAATGAAAAGGGATATAATTATAGGAGCTCAGCCAAGGAGCACGCCGCTCATTTCTTCTGACGATAAAGGGAGAATGCACTGAAAATATATGACTAGAATTTGAGAAATCCTGGATGGAGCAAAAGTCGTTAATTCACTCATTCACTCACTCACGCATTCATCAACCATTTGTTTCTAGCTAATATGTGAGACACGGAAGTTGTAACAATAAGGCACAGCCTCTTCCAATAAATAGCTCCCAGCCTGGTGAGAGAGATACAGAAGTAAAAAGGCATTTACAAAATGTGTGTTTTAGAATACAATATTGTAGAAGTGTGTATCTGCTATGGGAACAGCAAGGAAGACTAATGAGGATAAATGGGAATGAAATTGTATTGAGGTGTAGAAATGGGTGATAGGCCAGTGAGAATTCTTGCTATGTATGATAAGAGGGTGCATAAAGAAAAGGGCAATAAAAATAGAGAAGGTAAAAAGTTAGCAAGCATGGAGGGTAACATTTCTTATGCTAATTTTCCTCTTACATATTCATGATGTGTGGCTCCCCCACCAAGAGAATGTGCGATTCCACAGGCAGTAATGAAGATCCTTTTATGGCCTGTGGAAAAGTAACACAATCTCAGAGGGCAGCTGTGCATCTGCTAGGCTGGAGGGAAGAGAACAGGCTGTAGAGAATGTTTTCACACTTCGGGGTTGCTGAATTTCAACTTCAGGAAGGCAGAAGATAAGGATGGTGGTTGAGCGCACGGGTAGCTGAAATACCAAGAGCCTAGGTTGGCTCAGAGGGCTCCACTGGAAAGAAGGAATGTTTATAGCGAATGTGTCTGTCCCCAAGGACGCCAGGTTGTTTCCGCCTTCCCCCCTACTTCCAGAATAAACCTCTGCTGTTTTAACTTGGACTCTGGGTTGCAAGTAACAGAATTCAATTCAAACAGACTGAACAAAAAATGATTATTTGTAAAAATGCTGGACTAGATCGTGGTGCCAAGAGGGGTACAATCGCTAGGTCTCAGACCAGGGCTGTGTCTGGGGTTTTCACACTCGCTCTGCTTCTTGCCTTTCTGCTCATTGGCTGCATCCTCCCTGGGAACCAATGGTCTTTGGTCTCCAGTCCCCGAGGTGGAATATCTGCCACATCATGGACTATTGCTACCGAGGTAACAATTGCAGCTGCCACCATGCACACAGAGACTCTCCCAGTTCCAAATCGGATTGTCCTGCCTTGTGTCCCGTAGCTGCCCCATCCAGTTGGGTGTGGACCAGGACAGGGAGCAGAGGGGCTCTGAGATCTCCAGTGGGAGACGGGGGTTATGGGCTAGTTGCATGTTTTCTGGGAAGCTCCCAGAAAGACAAAGACGCCTGAGATCCAGAGTGAAATCTTTAGGAAACAACAGCCCCTGTGCTGGATTTGGTTTTTTCTTGTTAGTCAAACCGTAATAACACAGGGAACTAAATAAACAGCTGCCCTTCTTGCTTCTCTTTCACTTTGGTCTTCCTGCCCCGGGAATTAAAAGCCACAACCCAATGGATCGCTTCATCTCTTCCTGTGTGCTTAGCGTTGTGGATAAATACCAGGGATAAAGAGGAAGCACAAGACATGGATCTTGCAAAAAATGAATTTTTAAAAAATACCTCTTGGAATAAATAGAATAAATAAAAGGAAAGATTGAGAATAAGCCTGTATTATTCTAGTACAACATAATAACATGAAATATATGAGAGTGCCAAAGGCGTAACGTATTGGGACGGCTCTCTCCCTGGGCCTGTGTGCCTGTGGGTCAGTCTTCTAGGCACAGGGCGGGGAAGGCTCACCCTGTGTGTCCCCCTCCTTCCTCAGAGAGCGCTCGGGACAGAAACTCCAAGAAACGTCTGGCTGGGGAGAAGGCCAGCGTGATTAGGACGTAGTTCTGAACCTGCCTGGTGGTTTTTGAAATCAAATTTATTAGACTTCTCTCCCCATTAAACCGTACTGCCTGTCCATAGATCTACAAGAGATGGTAATTGCTCTATTTTTCTGAGCTTTAGCCCTTGTAATAGTTTTATAATGATAATATATTTTACATGGTAATATCCTAATAAGAATACCACATATAGGATTAGGTAAATTGTATTTGACAAATTTAATTTTAAAAAGCTAACAGAAAAAAACCACATCCCAATGAGATTAAACGCTGACTTAAGTTCTCAAATGGGAAATTGCTAGAAGGTTAATTTTGTCTTTATCGTGGGCTCTGCTCTCCCCTGCCAGAGGGCTTTGCAGCTGTGCTCAGAGCCTGAGCTCCAAGACCCTGAAGCACTTGTGGGTTCCTGGGTGAATGGCAAGTGAATTTCAAAGTGAATTTTTCCTTAGTTATTTTTACTACTTATCTCTTAATGAACCCTATAAAGATCAGTAAACAGATAAAATTTAAGTGAATGAATTTAGAGGTTTCAGAGGAAGATATTCAATAGGTTTAAAAATAATTTAAAAAAATTTTTATGGCCACATCTGCAGCATATGAAAGTTCCCAGGCCGGAGACTAAATCCAAGCTGTAGCTGTGACCGACATCGCAGCTCAGACAATGCTGGATTCGTAAACCCACTGCAGTGGGGACTCCTAAAATATATATATAGGTGTTTTTAAAGTAGAGTTGATTTACAATGTTGTGCTAATTTCCGCTGTAGGTGAAGTGACTTAGTTACACACATACATGCATTCTTTTTAAATATTTCTTTCCGTGATGCTTTATCCTAGGGGATTGGGTAGAGTTCCCTGTGCTCTACCACAGGACCTCGTTGCTTATCCATTCTAAATGTAATAGTTTGCACCTGCCAACCTCAAACTCTCAGTCCAGCCCCCCCCCCCCTTCCTCGGCAACCACAGTCTATTCTCTGGGTGTGTGGGTTTATTGCTGTGGTGTAGCTAAGCTCACCTGCGCCGTATTTCAGACTCCGCATATGCATGATATCATGTGGTATCTGCCTGTCTCCTCTGACTTATTTCATTACTATGATCATCTCTCCTGGCACCTGTGCTGCTGCAAACGGCACCGCTTCGTTCTCTTTCTACGGCCGGGTAGCACGGCGTCGTCGTATGTGGGCTCCGCGCCTCTCAATCCAGTCGTCTGTTGAGGAACATTTCAGTGTTGTCCTGTCTTGGCTGTTGTGAGTAGTGCTGCTCGGAACATTGGGGTGCATGTGTCCCTTTGAATCACAGTTTTGTCCAGGTGTATGCCCAGGAGTGGGATTGTTGGATCAGATGGTGGTTCTGTTCTTCGTTTTCTGAGGAGCCTCCACGCTCGCTGTTCTCCGCAGTGGACGCGCTAACGTATATTCCCACCCACGGGGCAGGAGGCTCCCCTTTTCTCTGCACCCTCTCCAGCTTTTTTTATTTGTAGACTTTTTAATGATGGCCATTCTGACCGGTGTGAGGTGGTACCCCATTGTAGTTTTGATTTGCATTTCTTTAATAATTAGCAATGTTGGGCATCTTTTCATGTGCCTACTGGCCATCTGTATGTCTTCTTTGGAGAAATGTCTATTTAGGTCTTCCCCCCATTTTTCGATTTTTTTTTTTTTTTGAGTTGTATGAGTTGTTTGTGTAGTTTGGAGATGCATCCCTTGTTGGTTGCATCATTTGCAAGTATTTTCTCCCCGCCTGTAGGATAGGTTTAAAAATAATTTATTTCCTCTAGCCATGGATCATTTTCCCCTTCTTTTATAAATAAACCCTGTTTATTCAAAGTGTAAAATATCTGTGGTTTTTGACAGGAAGGGGTATGTCATTTTTCAGGGTATATCGGTAGTTTTAGAAACTTGGTTTTTTTTTAAAAAATAAAATCTCAACGCGCCATCGAACTTACAAAGCTAAATCTGAAGTTTGAAGGCAAACCTTTCCCGTCGTGCTCTTAGGGAGGCGGAGCGGAGCTCCTCAGAAGCAGGGCCGGAAAGGGAGACAGCGCCAACTGTGGTCACTTCCTAGGGGTGCGCAGGAAGCAACTTCTGTTGTAAGGACTCGCTAAAAGACAACTACAATTTTATTACAAAATAAATGTGCAATTAAATTTCAAGGTAACAGGAAATACGGTTTTCTCCCTCTTGTCTACAGTTAAACTCAGTGTAGCACCGAGGACACTCTCTGAGGTTATGACGGTCCGTTTTATGTGCCAGCTTCGTTGGGCCCCAGCACTCGGAGACGTGGGCCGGCGCTATTCTGTCTCGCGAGGATGTTTGGAGGTGGGACGAACGTTCGCACTGGTGGACGCTGAGTAAAGCAGACTGGCCTCCATAGTGCGGGTGGGCCTCGCCCAGTCCTCTGAAGGCCTGAAGACCGACTGTCATGAGCAAAGGGGAATTCTGCCAGCAGAAGGCCTCTGAACTTGAACTGCAACGCTGGCTCTTGCCTGAGTCTCTAGCTCGCAGGCAACCCCTGTGATTTTGGGCTTTTTGGCCTTGTTAATTGTATGATTTAATTTCCAAAAATAAATCTCTGTCCCTCTCCCTCTCTCTCTCTCACACACACACACACCCCTTCTATTGCTTCTGTTTCCCAGGCTACATGGTATTGAGTTCTGTTATTTAAAGGGGAAAAAAAAAAAAAAAGGAGTGGAAAAATGGGAAAAAATAAAGCAACTCCCTTTAAGAGTAGCTCCTGTTAAGAACGTCTTCAAGTGGTACAGATCCTGTTATTTCCTTTAAAACACCGCCTCTTGAATGTATAAGTTTATAAATCATTTAAAAGGTGCTTTATTTAAGCAAGTGCTTAATGAATTGGAACAAAAGCTGCAATAAGAAATAGGTTATGTGGGGACACATTTTAACAAGTATTAGATTGTGAACTCATGGACGACAAGGTCATTTGTGTCATATCAAGTTCACTCTCTGATTTATTGTATTGACCCATATGAAACTGCTGATATTTGAGTGTGTCTGACCTATTAAAAAAGCAATTACATGTGGTTCAATCTGATAGAGGTGTATCGTGTTCTTACATGATAAAGGACAGAAAAGAGCATTTCTGGATTTTTCCCATAGAGTTTCCTTGATTTAGAATCAGTTTTTTTTTTTTTTTTTTATGACCAGTAGGTGAGTGAATATAAGGCGACGATAAATACTTTATGTGAAGAATATACAAACGTGGACAGGATGATTGAATCTGTTAAGTATTTTTCATCAAGTTTTGAAATTTAAGCTCCTTTTTTTTGACTACACTGCAACATTCCTGAAATCGTAGATATAATCCCCCCTCCCATTAATGTCGCCACCACCTAAGGCACAGTCCATGCAGGTGGACTGCCTGTGTGCCAGGTGTTCACATGGATGCTACTGAAGTGCCAGCTGGTGGTGAGTGTGTCTCGCAGGTGTTACCAAAAAATCAGTGCAAGGGTGACTGGTGACCTGCCTGGTGACCCTTCGGCGGGCAGGATCCGGAACTGAGTAAAAAAGTCCCTACACTTGGGTGGCACCTGACAGTTTGGAAAGCTCATTCTCCTTTCATCTTCACGCAGACGGCCTAGGCTGCGCTGTCTTTCCCATGTGTACGTGGAGACAGCTGAACTCACTTGCTGAGCTTGCATGATTTAACGGAAGGACCTGGAACTTTCAGTCACTCCGGGCATCCTCACTTTCCGACCGAGAGATTGACCCCGGCTTGCCTGCCCTGCGCTCTTCTCCTTCCACTCTGCTTGTGACCCACTTTGTGGATTAGCTCCCTACAGGACCATGAGTTGCTCATGTCACAGGATTCTGCAAACGTTTTCAAGACTGTGTTTTCAAGGAAAATCTTAGCAGCTCCACGGTGCCCTCTGGGGTGTGGTCCCCTCTGTCTCTGAGCTTGTTCTTGTTCCAAAGTACTGTGCTGACTCTGCAGACTGCCCAGAAAGCACGTGGGCTTTGAAATCATAGCCATCTGCCTGCAGCAGAGCTGGCACCGTGGCCTCAAGCAGCCGGCTGTTTATAAGACCCCCTCACTTGCCTAGTGAAGAGACAACATCAGGATACCTGCGTTGCGTAGTCAGCTGAATTCAGAAACTGTGGAACATAAGGGAAGAAAAATTAGTGAAGGACTTCTTAAGGCCCTGCCCCAAGTGCTAGAGAGCAGCAGGGACTAAGTGGGAGACGCGTGGCCGTAGACCAGTCTGGCTCTTAGCACCTGAGGATGGAAGAATTCTTTACCCGCGAAGGGGCGGACCGACAGTCCATCTCAGAGAAGACACCCTGGGGGGCAAGAGCCGAGCCTGGGTCTGCCTCCTGTCTGCCCAGGACCCTGCCCACAGCGCAGGCACACAGAGGGGAAGAAAAAAATGGTCAAAATCAGCAGAACGTTCTTTGCAGTCTCAGCATAACACCGACTCTCTAGTTAAGGAAAAATTACCACCTCTGTTTCCATGTGCTTTAGCTCTCTCGATTGTGTCTTTTGTTCTTGGAAGGAAAAAAAGTTGCCATTCTCTTTTGCTATGGGTTATCTAAATCTGTGTTCCTGACTGTATAAATTCACAGAGTTTGTGAATACATCTTCAAATTTACTTCACAATTTCCCTAATGATAGATTTTCTTTCTTGTGAATTTAGTCTTCAGGCTTTTGCCTGGACATTTACAGTTGCTGCATTCTTTCTGGCTCAGTGCCGCAGGGACAGTTCTGGCACAAAACAAACATTAACAGACGGGGATATAAGCTCAATCTCTTATCTTACTAATTACCACCCATTCCCGCTGACAAAGTCTTCAGGTCTTAAAGAGAAAACAAACAATTTACCTGAAAAGCAGAGGCAAGCTATGCATGTCTTTGCACCTGGCTGGCTGGGTTCTGTCAGGGGAATTTTCAGGGCTGACTTTCAGGAGCACCTGGGGTAACGGAGTCACCTCTGACCGAGAGTCTTACAGCCAATAACAGCTAATAAATTGATCGTTGATTTCATCACTTGTAAAATTGGGATGATCATAGCTGCTTCACAGTGTTTGAAGATCAAATGCACTGACGAATGAGAAATGGCTTTGCAAGCTGTAAAGTGCCCTAAGAGCTTTAGCTGTGAGCAGGGTGATTGCTAAGGTTTAGGGAAGTTAGAGTCTCTTCTGCCAATATGAAGTTGCCCTTTCTGTTTTCTCTTCTCTTCTCTTTTTTTTTTTTTTTTTTTTTTTTGTCTTTTGTCTTTTTGTCTTTTGTTGTTGTTGTTGTTGCTATTTCTTGGGCCGCTCCCGCGGCATATGGAGGTTCCCAGGCTAGGGGTTGAATCGGAGCTGTAGCCACCGGCCTACGCCAGAGGCACAGCAACGCAGGATCTGAGCTGCGTCTGCAACCTACACCACAGCTCACGGCAACGCCGGATCGTTAACCCACTGAGCAAGGGCAGGGATCGAACCCGCGACCTCATGGTTCCTAGTCGGATTCGTTAACCACTGCGCCACGACGACGGGAACTCCTGTTTTCTCTTCTCTTAATGAATGAAATCGTCCATAGGTTTTATAATAAGAACACACACACACACCCCCACAATTCCTTATAGATTTCTTTCTAAGAATTCTCGGAAGATTGGTTTTAAAAATCCTAAGACTTTTGAGAGGGCTTGGCAAACTGTGGCCCGTGGACGAAATCTGGCCAGCTGCCGGTGTTTGTGAATAAAGTTTGATTAGAAGGCCGCCTGCCTATTTGTTTACAAATTAGCTGTAGCTTTTGCGCTGCAGCAGCAGAGTTGGTTACCTGCCGTAGACTGCCTGGCCCGAAAAGCCTGAAATACTCCCGATCTGGCCCCGTACGGAAATGTTTGGTGACCCTCCTGAGTTAGATCAAAGGATGTGGCAAAATAAATGGTAACGTCTCCGTCTGAACATACTCTTTAATATCCCCAGGGATCCAGTTAGATGGGCATTTTGATACACCGGTTATGAGCATGTAAATTGGTGTAGCCTTTTTAGAGGGCAATTTGGCAATATGTTTATAGAGTGTTTGAAACTTTTTCTCCCAGTTTTAGTCACTGAGTATAAATACAATGAATATTCACAATGTTTACTCCTGAGATTCGGTACTTCACATGTTTTTAAAAACAAGCCAACAAAAACTCTTAAAATTCCTTGCTGTCAGTTTTAGAATCTTTATAAGACCCTGATGAAAACACAGACATATCGACTTACCAATGATGTTGTGGGGAAAATATGCCCCCCCTTCGGAGCCACTTCAGCGGCGATGGTTTAAGGAGCCATAGAGGCGAGCCTTTCGGCATGTGGAGGGCACATCCTGTATTTTGTAAGTATAGAGCCTAGTTTTAGGTTTCCTTTAGGTTGACCAGATCGTGGGCTCTAAGTGCGTCTGTGTACCTTCTGATCAGTATTTCTTCTTCTCATATAATTAACACACACACACACAACAACAACAATTCAGTACTGGTAGCAAAAATATTATTATCTGTTTCAACGTCTCTGTTTCTGAAGCAGTTAACTTCATGTGGAAAGCCCTCATGGTTCACCAACAATGTCTTTGCTTTGGTAGAAAGGAATTACAGTGGCTGAGGACATGGCTTTAAAGACTCAGTAAGAAAAAGGAATCTTTCTGGTTAGAACAGCTAAAGTTGCAAGAGGAAAACTTTGCCCTCAAAAAGAAGAAGAAAAAAAAAAGGAAAAGAAATGGCATACAAGTTTAGAGCCTTTGCTGTGGCTTAAAATGACTTTATCCTGGAATTTATTTGCATTTATTATTCTTTTGTAGTCAGTGGTAGTTCCCTTCATTGCTGTCTTAACATCCTTCCTCGGGGATAAATGCATCAGAGGAAGTGGTAACCCATGGCAACCAGGCACTGTACGAGAGGGGCCGCTAACTTGGAGGTGTACTTAATATTTTCCTGGTGAGGAAACCTTGTAGAAATGATTTCCCTTTTCCTTATTTTCATAATTCACCAGGAACGCATGTGAGATGTGTTGCTGGTGGACGGAACCTCGTTATCAGCCTCTGAAATGCAGATTCAAGCTCCGGGAAGGCATTCGAAGGCCTGGGGGCTTTTAAGTACATATGCAAAAGCTAAATGAGAGCTTATCAAAAGCATGTGTTTTCTCACACTTAGAGGTGCAATTTTGGTGACTGCTAAGTGACTTTTGCATCACAAGAGAGTCATGAATCAGGCTTATTAAAAAATAAACTGTGTATCCTGTGTGTGTTGAGATCAGCTTACATGTGCAAACAGGATTTATAGAGGAACAGGCTCCAGAGGATAGAAACGGAGGGTGCTGCCTTCTTGGAAGGACTAGATACTCTGATGAAAAACAAAAAAACTCTCAGGAAGAGTTGTCCTTTCCCCCTTACATAAACACGCCACGAGGTGTTAGTTGTGTCGTCATGGAGAAGGAGTGAGCATTGTTTCTATTCTTACTGTGAATTTTTTTCTGCAAAATAAGAAAGCTGGACAAACCGATCATTAAATCCAAGATATGGATGAAAGCATATGACAGAGGCTCCAGAGGAAAGGCCTTACTGTATGCACTTCACTCTGTGGAACAAAACTCAGCTACAACTCTTCTCAAATGAAAAGAAACCATTAAACCTTGAAGGATAAGAGGTTAATGGCAGTTCTTGGCATTTGCAAGATGTACCACCTTCATTCCAAGGACCGTGAGCTCACGGTGGCCTTATTAATTGTGCATTTGCCCTGGGAGTTACGTAGCAGGGCAGATTTTACCACACGGAAGAATCATGGTTATGATATCTGTAAGCACGTATTTGCGATATATCTGTGTTGCGACATCTATGTCTTTGTGATATGTATGTGCGTGTGCATACGTCTGTACTTACATCTCATACACACATGCGTCAGCATTGTTTGCAATCGCAGAAAACCCTAGGATGAAACAGCTTACATGCACATCAATAGGATGGGCTAAATAAGTCGTGGTTTAAAAAGAATGAAATTTGGAGGGAAGTGGTCAAAAGATACACGCTTCCAGTTATAAGATGAATAAGTGTTAGGGATGTAAGGTACATCCCTGTGTCAACACTGCTGTACCACATCCAGGAATTCTCATCGCAAGGAGAATATTTTTTTCTTCTTTCTTTTTTATATCGTATCTGTATGAGTTAATGGATATTAACTGAACCTGTTAGGATAATCATTTCACAATACCTGTAAATCAAGCTGTCATGCTGCTTGTCAAACCTATATGGTGATATATGTTGGTTATTTCTCAATAAAACTGGGGGAAAGAAAGGGACGGAGTAAATCCATGGGCTGCTGTGAATGTTCTCCGAGACATAGAACCAAGTAAAAAGAAAAAATGCTAAACAATGTGAATCACTTCGTTTATATAGATAAAAAGGATATACACACAGATACCCATACGCTAGCCAATTCTAACTTTCTGTTTTGGAAGGATGCATAGAAAACGATTCATAGGTAGACTTGGAGAGAATGTGTGGGGTCTGGAGGAGACAGAATTTTACACCTCATCCTATATCTTCCTAAACGGCGTGGCATTTTTACTATGTGCGAATCATCATTTTATCATTTTAAAACATTAAGGTTTATCGAGGGGTTAGAACTTTTGTCCTATATGCTTGTCAGCATTTGAAAGTAACGATGTTGTTAAAAACAGTATTTGTTTAGCTCTAGTGTCAGTTGACAGCCTTTGTAGCCATAGGAAATAGCAGGAGAGTTTTAAATTTGTGTGGCTTTTTGTTCTACAGTTAATAATGAAGTCAAGTGGAACTTTGTGTCATTCTCAGCCCTCCAGTCATTTCCACCATCCACAGCGGATGCTCTCTGCCCTTCTACCTGACACATGGATTTAACCACCGCGGTCACAGTTACAGTTTCACATCTGACAATGCACAAAGCGGAATAGATCTAATAGCCAGTACTCTCATCACTGAAAACACCCAGGCTTGTAGCTCAGGGTTTAAATCTTGTAGAGGCTTCATATTTCATAATTAAGAGAGCCTAGATTTCTGAGCTCCGACTCCTCCTACACAGAAGGAACCAGAGAAGGAATGAAAAGATCCGGGTAACAGCCAGGGAGAACCACATATCTGTATAAGCACGTGTAGCCTCTGATCTCTGTATTCTATGTAGACTTACTCTGTGTCCCTAGTAAGTATAGAAGCAAAGCTTTTGTCAGTTTATAAACATGTATTTGAGCTCAAGCTGTGAGACAAATCCGTGGGACTATCACTAAAACTTCGGGGCAGATTCCTTTGGAGTTAGCCCTCTTTGGACTCATTCATGTATGTAATCCATATTGTATACGAGAATAACACCAGATCCACCCATCTTCATAAAAGCAGGGACTTACTGACTCTTACGTCCGGTGGTGACTGCGGCACAGGTAGACGGGTAAATCAAGGGCTCAAGCAATGCTGTGTTTATGTTCTTACTTCTGTCCCACTTTGCATGTTGGTGTCATTCTTTCCTCCTGCATACTTGCCTTTTCTTCTGTGTAACAAAAAAGTTGGCTCCTGGAAACCCTCAGCTCATTGGGTGATACTTCTCTGTCTAGTGGGTTAAGGCGTCTTTCTCCACATGTCCCTTACTAACCTAGTCCAAGGAGGACTCCTATTGGCCCTTGAGGATCACGTGCCAGCCTCACAGCTCGTCATTGGTCGGAGAGGATGCAGTGCTGTGACTGGCTGTGTTCATCCGCCCACTTCTGGGTAGGAGGCTGGTGGTCGCAGGGGTTTCAGGATTGGCAGCCCCAGCAACTTTCTGCCCAGGAAACCGGAATGAGCACGGGGAACAGCGTGTTGGAAGTGGAAAAACGGCAGCTTTCGTGGTCTGCTGTAGGTGGCATCCACAGCCGTGAGTTCCCTTCACGCTCACCTTGACCGTAACTCGGCCTCATCCTGCTTTTGCCCAGAAGGGCACTGAGAAGGGAGGAAGACAGAGCTCGGGCGCATCCTCCTTCAAGTATCTTTCATTTGTAAGGACCTTCTTAAATCTAATTGCCTTCCCTGAAACTTGTCTCTCATGTTTTATAATGAAGTGTTGTGAATTTTCAAAGCCAGAACTATTCTGTATTAATTAATCAAAAAGTCTTTGTCCTCCTAACTCTTCAATGAATAAAGATTGTTGAGAATCCAAACCAAAACCAAAAATAGGCTTATTCACTTACCCGGTCGGCACATGGAGTGAGAGTTAGACGTTTACATCAGCAGCCTGACCGAATAAAACGTCCCTTGTATGCTCCCCTCAACGCCGACAATCCGGCATCTGTCCGTGGACCTAAGTGACCTTGCGGGAGCTGCGGGACCCAGCACCAAACGTCAAGGCATCCTGGGAGGAGCCCACCCCTGGTCCGGGCTGCCCGACCCCGCTCTGTGCCGTGGACCTCGCACTAGCCCGTGAGCCCGCTCCAGCCCCTCTTGGCTGCGGCCTGGCGGCCTCCGGGACACACTGTCTTAGCCTGTGCCCCGCAGACGTGAGGGCCCTGGCGGAAGCCCGGGTTTCCAGCCCTGAAGTTCCAGCAGCTTTTATTGGAACAACAGCAAAAAGAGTTCGGCTGCACTGGAGGGGGTAAGCAACGCAATTTGACGTTATCAGCCTTCCCGCTCCTCCAGGACAGCACATTTCAACGCCAAGAGAGGGCTTCTCGGCCCTGATTTTATTCTCGGGTGGAAGCGGGGTGCTCGGCTTTTCCAGCTGCTCAGGTTTCTGCCAAAGGAACCCATTCCCCACCCCTCTACCTTCCTCCCCGCTGCCCCCAGAGTTCCGACTCGTTGAGCTGAATGACGGGCGTGGGCCGAGGCTGGGCGATCCTCCAAGGCATTAAAGGCTTGTGGATCTTACTAAGCATGTCCTCGATTCCCTCAAGAAGAGCAGTCACCATCTGCTGGCACATGCCTCGCCCACGGATCCTCCCAAATGACCATGGGCATCCCCAGTGCTTGGTGGACCTCACTCACACACCCTCTCACCCTGTGGCCTTCTCTCTGTGCACACTCCTGACGGTGGCAGCGATCGTGAACTTGGGCAGATGCCTGGTGAGCCGGCTTAGGTATACAGATGGCCCGCAGGCTCAGAAGAACAAGACTGACCTCAGGAAATGCAAAGCAAACTCTAATCACTCATCATCAGGGAAATGCAAGTCAAAGCCACAGTGAGAGCTCTATCACCTCACACGGTTAGAACAGCTATTATCAAAAAACAAGAAGGAAGTGTTGGTGAGGATGCGGAGAGCGGGAAGCCCTGTCCACTGTTGATGAGAAAGCAAATTGGTGCAGCCACTGTGGAAAAGAGTATGGAGATTCCTCAAAAAATTAAAACCAGAACTGCCGTGAGATCCAGCAATCCCACTTCTGGGTGTACGCCCAAAGGAAAGCAAATCGGGGTCTTGAAGAAATATCTGTGCTCCCCCAGCTCCCCATTCACCGAAGCATTATTCAAAATAGCCAGGACATGGAAACAAACTAAGCATTTTTTTTTGTATGAATGATAAAAACAGTTGTGGTTTACATAGCGAAGGGAATATTGCTCAGCCCTGAGAAAGAGGAAAACCCTGCCATTTGCAGCAACACGGATGGACCTCGAGGACGTGATAAGTGAGGTCGGACAAAACCAACTATCATATGATGGCGCTTATGAGTGACCTCAGAAAGACAAACTCTGAGGAACAGAGCGCAGAGTAGAGGTTGACAGAGTTGGAGGCTGGGGGGAAATGGGAGTTACTGGTCAGAGAGTTACGTACATGTGCATTCTGGTTTCTCTTAGGGCACTGAGTATAGTTCTCTGTCCTCGGCAGCAGGACCTCGATGTCCCCTTCACGATTATAGCTTTACGCCTGCTAAGCCCAGCCTCCCACTCCATCTCTCCCCAAACCCTCCCCGTGGCAACCGCAAGTCTGTTCGCTACGCCTGTGAGTCTGTTTCTGTTTCACAGATGGGTTCACATTTTAGATTGTACGTATAAGTGGTAATCACGTGGTATGTGTCTTTCTCTTTCTGACTGACTTCAGTTAGTAAGAGAATCAAAACTTGCATCCATGGTGCTGCAGTGGCAGCATTTCATTCTTTTTATGGTTGAGTAGTATTCCATCGTGTATATATACTGCATCTGCTTTATCCACTCCTCTGTCAATGGACATTTAGGTTGTTTCCATGTCCTGGCATTTGTGAATAGCACTACTCTGAACTTAGGAGTATTTTTTTGAATCATGGCTTTCTTTTGGGTATGTGCCCAGGAGTGGGATTTCTGGATGATATTGTAACTCTCTCCTTAGTTTTCTGAGGAACCTCCATCTGTTTCCATAGCGGCTGTACCAAGTCACATGGCCACTGACAGTACACCTGAAACTTACACAGTATTATATGTCAATTGTATCTCAGTGAAGCTGGAAAAAAGTCAGCAGTCGATCATGAATATAGAGTTTATGTCTTACTATGCATAGTTTCATTACTTTAGAGATACGGAAACATCCCCAGACTTGAGCATAGCAAATCCCAATGGGAGAGTTGGCTTTCAGGACCCGTGGCGATGGCAGTCAGGAGACGACCGTGGCTTTAGGACATGCCCTTGGTGAGAGGTGATGTGGAGGACACGGGGAAGGTCTGTTTCTTCCCGCAGAAAAGGTTAAATTCACATGGGCACTGGATCGTTTTCTGAATGGATTTGTCATCAGCCTTTTGCTTAGTGATTCATCTCATAAGCTGCGTGGCTCTCTAGGTGAAAATCTCTAATTTCCAAAATTGTGTCAAGGCTCATTCTAAACTGGAAAGCTCTGATCCACAACAAGTTGCTTCAAGTAATGTCTCAGGTGTGATGTCCTCTAAATGGCTATGAAGTCGAATTTGGACACTAAATTATAAAACATCACAGCTGTAGAATCATCACTTTTCTAGATACACTTTCAAAACTTTATTCCAGCTTTCTTCTGAAAAGAGTGTGTATTCGAGTCTGTTGGTCCATCCGTTTACATAAAGAAACGGGCGGGTTTCAGGCATAACTGCGTTAATAAGAGAGGCAGGAAGGCACAGAGTTTACAACTGTGATGGTTTGGAGTCAGGGAATCCTGAGGTTTCAGTCCGACTTTGCTGTGTGACAAGTTTCTTGGGCAAAGTGTCTTTGCCTTTTTAAGTCTCAATTGTCTTCTCACATGACGTGACATTATTCTTACGTTCTTTCTAAACATTTGAAGTACTCATTAGGTGGTGTTGCAAATGCTAATGAGATAATATTGGTAAAGGACTTATCCCCAAATTAGGTATACAGTATATGTGCACAAGTGTGTTTGTTTAAGTTGTGCTACTTTTTGCTATTGTTATACATTTTTAATATTATAGGGACAAATCTATCAAAGTCTGCACAAGATTGAGTGTCCCTTTTATGGAATTCTGGTTCTGTATACTTATTTATGGACCCAGCTATGTGAACCTCAGTTTTTTCTTGGCAAGTAAGGTGACTATTTTAACTGCTGAGTAAACCTCACCAGGTGTTATGTTCGTATGTTTCTGGTTCTCCCTGAGCTGGTTACGTCACTGAGTGATCTCTGCTCCCCCCTTCCATGGGAAATTTCTATCAGGTTGGTTCTAGGAAAAGCTTTATCTCCCTTGGGAAAGCAGGGAGTTTCCTCTTCTCAGATCAAAATGACATGTGATTTGTCACGTCTTCCTCGGTCTTGTTGCTCAGGAAGGTTGTAGCTGGTCTTTTCACTCGCTCTCCACCACTTGATTCATTGTTGTATTTTGGGTATTTACTTTTCTTCTCCTGTTTCTCCTTAAAAATCTTAGTGTATTAATTTATTTTTGTCTTCCTTTTACCAAGTTGCTCAGATCCTTTTGGGAAAGTGGTGAGACAGAAGTGTGTGTGTTTATGTATATGCTACCTATATCTTCATGCAGAAATACTTTCTTATTAATTTTCATTTGAAAGCTTGACGCTCAAGTTTCAGGCTTGATATTAGCAACTTCTTTAATCCAACTAGTGCTTTCTTTCCCCTTTTTTCATTTCCTTCATAGGTTTGTCCAACAAATATTTCTTGGTACCCAATCTGTTGGATTTTTAGGTGGGGAAGACCATGAAAATGCATCACATTACATCAGTGAGCACGTGTGTTCCTTGGGGGTATGAACTCTTGAGAGGAAGAAAGGCCTGATGCGATCAGAGTTGCTGTCCATAAATAGATTTGAAATTTGAATGCCATGCTAATTCTGATGTAAGATGACAGGTAGAAGAAAGGCCTGGGCTTTTTCCCTGACTTATTACTGAGTCTAATGGGATTCCACTCGTTTGCCCGCAGCCTCGGGTGAAATTGGTTTTGCTCTTCATTATCTTGGTGCCTTTTCTGCAGTAGCTACAAATAAGATGTCCTTCTGTATTTGTGAAGAAAGAGAATGAATTTTGTTTTGTCACATCCCTGAGTATATTCTTAAAGACAGAGAGAAAATATGGCATAAGAGCCCCTGCTTGTTGAATCCCATTTTCTTGTCATTGTGTGTATGACACTTTTAGGATCTTTCTCAGGATAACTACCCTTGCTCTTACTGTTGTCATGTTTTCATCCCTGTGGTTGTTTAAGGCAGCAAGAAGGAGACTTTTTATCCTGGTTTGTGAGGAAATGCAATGTATTACTAGTCATGATTATTTTATTCGTCCGTTGACCCTGCACCCCCCTCTCCACCCCAGAGCCTGGACCACCCTAGGATGACTCTTCCTATGGGGAAGGAGGCTTTCCGGTCATGGGTCTCTTTAGGGAAGTTTCTTTTAATCTCAGAGAATGTTTTTGACTTTAATATAACGGTGCATTTTATTTAGGAAGGCTGCTCCCCTGTATCAGCGATGATGGAGCTCATTTTGGACTTATTTTCTCAATGCCTTTTGAACCACCACTGTGAATTTTATGCCTCACGGGGACCTGGATTGAGCCTAGCTTCAATATCTTGTATCTTAAACTGCAGTAACATCCAAAAGTAAGACTGTAAAGTCATTTGTAGGTATATAGTTTTGTTGGTCTTCTCTCACACTCTAAGAAGAAATACTGGCTATGAGAGGGGCTTTATGAATTTGGTATAGACCCTGTTATTGAAGTTGGGGTACCAGATTTTAGCACTGACAGTCCAGGGTCCCAGGAAACCCCTCACTCTCGGGCACACCAGCAGGTTGGTCACACTGACTCTGAAGTTCAAGCAGAAGCTATGCCGTCATGTGACCACAAGGTGTTTGGACTCTAGGATTTCACTTTCCAGTCAGGCCTCTTAAACCCAGCACTTTATTTGCAGGGAATTATACCTATTTATTAGCTTAAGTAAAGAGGGTTTATTATAAGGAGTCTAACGGAAATCAAAGAAAAACTGAGCAACCAGTTTCCGAAAGAGGTGAAATCTGGCTCTGAGGACCTCAGCAGCTTGCGTTCAAAGAGGATGAGTGTAGCATTCTGACAGCAGCGCGAGCTAGCTCCCAACTCCCTTAGGCCATATGTGCCTTAGTTCAGATTTTTGAGAACGAGCATCTCAGTGGCTCGGCCTGCCTACGGATTGGTTATTCTCAGGTCTCATGTCCAAACCTGGTCCACTGAGCAATTCCCAGGGCACAGGCAGTGATCATTTGCAGTGACCGCCCGGCCCCCATTCCACCCCAGCCGGTCATGGTAATTCCGTTCCCCTTACCTGGGGTCTGTTTAGGAACAGATGTGTTACCCAGTTCTGGTCAGTGAGCCCTGGGGGGAATCCTCTGGAGATTCTTAGAAGGAGACACAGTGCCCTCTGCACACCGTTGTGTCTACCTGTGTTGTCTGGAGTCAAGGCAGCCATATTGCTAGTGGCCTGAGGATGAGGGCCACGCAGAGGGGCAGAGCAAGAGGACAAAACAGTTTGAGTCTTCAATGCAGTCTTCGAGTTGGTGAATCACCCAGAGTGTGCCCTGCCTCTGGGTTTCCTATACTTAGACAGTTAAAAAAAAAATTTCTTCGTTTAAGAAACATGTAATGTGCCTTGTATTCTAAGATGTATACATGCTTCCTGGGGTAATAATAATGCATCACCATCATCGTCATCACACAGCCTTTTAACAAACGTCAGGTGGCTGGTAGAGCAGGTAGGCTGGTCCTCGGGAGGGGAAGAGTCTCCACTTACAAAGTTCTGCTGTATCAGACAGAGGACCTTTTAAGGGAGTAATTAGAGTAAAATGGGTCACAGGGTGGGTCTGATTCCAACACGACTCATGTCCTCATACGGAGAGGACATCAGAACACAGGTTCACCCAGAGGGACGATGGCCATCGAGCTGGCCGAGCAGAGAGACCTCCGCCGAAGAAAGCAACCCGCCAACAGCTTGAACTTGGACACGGAGCCTGCAGAATGGCGACAACATTTAAACGGCTTGTTTAAGCCACCCAGTCTCTGGTACTTGGTTATGGCAGCTCTAGCAAATTAACACGAGGTCCAAACATTTAAAAGCCTTTAACTAGAAACACCAGCAGCTCCCTCTTCTGTGTAATATATTTCCGTATATTCGGGTAGGAGGCTGTGATGTCTGAAAGGTCTTCTGATAATACTCCAGCCAGAGGAGAAAGAACGGCAGGATGACTCTCGCTGTGGAAGCTGTTTTGAGAACATGAAAATTCATCAGCTGTTTTATCTATTTTAGGGTGTGATTGAAAATTGACATCATAGTTTCCAAATGTAAAAATCGTTTTACTGAAGTATGGTTGAGTTACAAGGTTGTGATAATTTCTCTTGTACAGCAAGTAAGTCAGTCACTCATCCACACACATCCCTCCTCTTGGGGTGGGATTTATCCCTTTTTAAAGAAGGCTTGAGAGGAGAGAGAGTGAGGGTGCGATTTCTACATGGGTAAAAGCCGAAGCCTCGCCGTGGTTCTTCCTTTGAACCTCTGCCTCAGTGACTTGGCTCCCGTTTCGAGTGTGCTGGCGGCACCCCCTCTCTTTAAAGGGAGTAAGAGATGGAGATCCTGCCCCTTTTCCTTAGCCGCGCAGTGGCTCTAACCTTAACCTGAGACGGCCTCCGAGGAGCAGTGAGCCTGGCCCTCTGCTCGTTGCCAGAAGGAAGCACCTCACGAACAGAGTCGTCATGAAAGGTTGGGCTCTTCTGATATGAACTGGATTATGATGAACTCTGGTCAGGAAAGCATTTTTCTGGCTACCGGGGTACGTGTGTAAGCAGTTCATCTTGGAATGTGTGCAAGGCGGGTTCATCCTTCAAGGGCAAACATTTTACAGGGGCTTTACATGCGTGTGTGTGTATATATTTAATGGTCAAGCGCGTTATTGTGTAACATCTAATTCTATAAGTGTCCAGGCTTCTGACCTTGAACTCTGGCTGTCATGATTGTTGACTCATCTGTGAGTTAGACTGGGAGAACCTTAGTAGAAGGGAAGCTGACTCTTTCCAAGCCATCCAGGCACACGCGGTAGAGTAACCTGACTGGTTGGTGAAGCTTGTGGGCAGCGCTGGCTTCCCAGGGGTGGGACCTTGTGCAATCACAGGGCCTCCACCTCAGCAAGGGCCCCGTGCTTGTCTTAATATTCTGCTTCAAATTCCTAATACCTGTTTTATTTTGTACGGCTTCCTGCCTATGACCCTTTATTCATCAGGATCTGGCAGCACCAAATGCTGATCAGAGAATAGAATCTTGAACACGCATCGCTTAGTTCGCACCAGATCTCCTAAAACAGCTCTGGTGGGAATGTCTGAAGGGTTTGTGGCCTTTCACGCCTCTGAACACGCTGTATCAGTTTCTGGAGTAAAGCACTGATCTTAGTGACTGGACCTCATCATTTGCTGCTCTCATCACCCCCACCCCCGTTGCTTCACGGAATTTCTCTCTGGTGGCAAAAGCCCTCGTGTTGCGAGACGTCTGAAGAAGCCACTGTCACATTGGTCATTGCGTTTCCCGGAAAGACGCTGCTGAGAATGTGACAGGCTGTGCTGTCCTTAGCGTGGGGCTCAGTGGCAGGGATTCTTTTCTCTCCGTTCCAAGAATGCTTTTCCTGACGAGTTTAACTGCTTTGTCTCTTGGCTGCAAAATGAAATTGTTGGGTTTTCCTATTTGTCTTGGTCACGAGAAGAAGGCTCAGGAAGAAGGAGACTAAGGACCAAGCACACAAACCTCAGCGTTCGCGTCTGTGTCCTAACTTCATCCTCGCTTCCTCCTCCTCCCCTCGTTCTCCCTCTGCCTCCACTTCCTCACCCATCTTTATTTATTTATTTTTAAATAGTAATCTGTTTTTTATCATAGCATTGCAGGATTGTAAACTGCCTTCAATTATTCTGGAATATGGAGAGGACTAACTATATAACAAAAGTTATTTCCTTTTTTTTTTGTTTGTTTTTTTGCTATTTCTTGGGCCGCTCCCGCGGCACATGGAGGTTCCCAGGCTAGGGGTCTAATCGGAGATGTAGCCACCGGCCTACGCCAGAGCCACAGCAACGCGGGATCCGAGCCGCGTCTGCAACCTACACCACAGCTCACGGCAACGCCGGATCCTTAACCCACTGAGCAAGGGCAGGGCTCGAAACTGCAACCTCATGGTTCCTAGTCGGATACGTTAACCACTGCGCCACGACGGGAACTCCTTTTTTTTTTTTTGGTCTTTTTGCCATTTCTAGGGCCACACCTGCAGCATATGGAGGTTGCCAGGCTAAGGGTCTAATCGGAGCTGTACTACACCACAGCCTCAGCCACGAGGGATCTGAGCCACATCTGCGACCTACACACAGCTCCTGGCAATGCCGGATCCTTAACCTGCTGAGTGAGGCCAGGGATCGAACCTGCAACCTTATGGTTCCTAGTAGGGTTTGTTAACCACTGCGCCACGATGGGAGCTCCACAAAAGTCATTTCTTATATATACTATGTTTCTATCTGGGAACATGTAAGGGAAACATTACATGGCTAATTATTAAAGAAATGCAAGTCAAAACTATTACCTTTTTTTTATTTCAAAACTTACATTGTCATGTTTTGCTCATGCCGTTTTTCATCCAGCAATTAATTCAATATTCATTCACCATTGTATACTGAGGGGGGTTCTAAGTATCTAACAGAACAGATACTGTTCTAAGTGGTAGGGACACATCCAGGAGCTCAGCACCTGCCTTCATAGCTCTCACATTCTAGCAATTCTGCACATCCTCTCCCTCGGTTTCTTGAGTTCATGCCCCTTTTCCAAGGCTATTTTTATTTTGTTATTGACATTTTAAAACCAGTGTTGCCTGAGATGTAACCTCTGCCAATGTTCTGGGTTTTCTTCCTCTTTCTTTTTTTTCGCTGATCAAAGAGCTGGAAGCCTCACTTGATTTGCTAGTGAACTACGTATTTTACTGATTATGGGGGTTATGTGATGTGTTTGATTTGGGCTAATTTACATAATTTCCTGATTAAGCTACATATTAGCCTTTTGACCTTTGCACTTCTTCAAAGGTAGAGAATAATTAGCCTGAACAATTTGATAGAAAGAATTCACATCTGCTAAATTTTTTTCTCCTGCCTCAGTGAACAGCCCCTTCAGGTATTATGTAGGTTTTCTTCCAGGCTCCATGTGAATAGGCTGTTTTCATTCTGTTGGGAACAGCACCATGGAGCATCATCCAAATTTTTTTTTTTTAACTATGCCACTTTTGTTCAAAGCAAATAGAAAAAAAAAAATCAAGGCATTTGCTAATGGAAGACAGCAGTTTCTTAGCCCCCGTAACTTATCGCTGCATGACTTAGAAGGAAACAAAACGGGTGATGCTATTTGCACAAACAAATGAATGTGCATTTAGCACTCAGGTGGACATGTAGTGCAGTGTGTAGTTAGATGATGGTTCAAAATTTCTTTTCCGGAAAAAATCCCTTTTCATTACTCATTTCTCTGACTTGGTGGAGAAAAGCTACCCCAGAGAGCTTTGTCCTGAGGACGAGTGTCCTGGAGGAAAGAAATGGCGTGACTCTTTTTGGTAAGGCCATCAAGACTTTGCACGCTGATGCTCTGCTGTGAAAGGCTCGCTGTCGTTAGCAGCTCTGGTGGGTTACTGCGCCTCTAGGATGTCACGCCCCTTCCTAGCCAGAGGGAAACCCTGCAGGAAGGAAAAAGGTCTCGGCTTCTCAAGGCAGCTTCCAGCAGGTCCAGGTGAAGGGCTGATGTTGACGGAAAGGTTTGCTCTGCCGCCCTTGGCGTCGCTTTAGAAACGCAGGCTGGCGGAACAAAGGCCCTGGACGTCAAGCAGTTACATCACCTTGAGGGAACAGAAGCTCCTGCTCTGGGTGAACCAGCCTGGCGTCCGCAAGGCTCTGAGCCAGCAGAGGAGCCATGAGACAGCGGGCAGGCGCCTTCAGGCCTGGGTGACCTTTTCGTAGCGGTTTTGTGCGGAGGCCACGAGAACAGCATCCCCTGAGAGATGAACGTCACTAGTAGGCTGAACAGAGGTCCTAGCTTTTTCAGGGCAAAGCTGTGGCATAAGCCTCTTTAGGAAGTGTCCCAGGCTCCTGAGCATCTCAGCGGGGAGGGCGAAACCTCTGCGGGGGACACTTTCTGCCTCTCTGTGCTGCCAGTGGTGGGTGGTCGAGAGGGTGGTTTTAAATTGAAAAGAAAAGAAGTGGGACCATCTCATCGCGATCATCACCCGGCTCCAGGCCAAGGGGTTGCAAGTGGGGGGCCTGGGACCA
Source organism: Sus scrofa (assembly GCF_054392235.1). NCBI lineage: Eukaryota > Metazoa > Chordata > Mammalia > Artiodactyla > Suidae > Sus > Sus scrofa. The sequence goes on from NC_139390.1 coordinate 142,728,665, forward strand.
CCTTTCTAAAGCGGCCGCGGGAGCTGCGGGCCCGCGATGGGCAGCGTTTCCGTCAAGCAGCACGTGCAGAGCCCCCGGCCAGAGAACTGCCCAGGCCTTTCCGGTGGTTCCTGTGCATGATGTCATTTCAAATTAGTGTTCCGACCCAGGTCCGTCGGTGGGCCTTTGAGGAGAGGCCTCTTCCTAGTGGAGAAAGTCTATGCATAGTTTCAACTCCAAGACATTTCTAAGATCTTACAGGGCGCCTGTTGTGGCTCAGGGGAAACGAATCGGACTGGCATCCATGAGGATGCAGGTTCGGTCCCTGGCCTTGCTCAGTGGGTTAAGGATCCGGCGTTGCTGTGGCTGTGGGGCAGGCCGACAGCGGCAGCTCTGATTTGACCCCTGGCCTGGGAACCTCCATATGCTGCGGGTATGGCCCTAAAAAATAAAAATTAAAAAAAATAAGATTTTATAACTTCTCAAGAGCCAGGGAAAAGGAGTAAATTGTGTCTCTTTTCAAAAACTCCCTCAAACCACCTCAGTCTGTGATGCTTTTCTATCCTCCACACATGGAAATAGTTTTTCCTTAGATTTGGGTCTCATCATAGGACTTTGGTATGGAGTCTAGTTTTTCCTCCTCTCAGCGCAAAAGCAGACACAGGCATCTTTTTCTCTTGTCTTGATGGTGGCTGTAATGCCCACGGGCCCCAGCGACACTCCCCAAAGGCATATGGCATGATAGTAGTTCAACAGCGGGGAGAGGATTGAGTTCTCATAGATCTCAGGCATATCCTAGAGGGCGTTTCTCTTTTTCATTTCAGGAACTAGGCATAGTTTTATAAACACTCAACTTGGAATGACCATGAAAAGCTGGCAGGAGTAATAGGGCTGACCTTGCCTAGCACGGTATCTATCACATAGCAGACACACAGTAAATGCCTGGTGAAAAAAAATGAAAAGCTGCATGTTAAGAAAATATGTTCTCTCCCAAGAGATTGGATGGAGTTCCCTGTGCTGTGCAGTCGAACCTCATTGCCTGTCCATTCTAAATGGAATAGTTGGCATCTCCTGAGAAAACATGAGAAGAAGAGTGTGTGTGTGTGTGTGTGGCTGGGTCACTTTGCTGTACAGCTGAAATTGGTGCAATGTTATAAATCAATTATACTTTAATAAAAAAAAAAGGAAAAGAAAATATGATCTATTTGGAAGGGAAAAAGGACTAATTCGTCATTTTGACAAGTCACTGTCACATTTGTCAACTTAGAAAGAATCTGTATAGACTCTCAAGAAGTTGCTATTTAAAAGAATCGTAATTAGTGACACTTAGAAAAAGTTCTTGGCCTTTTTACATCCCTGCCACCTGATTGGAGAACCTTAGCGAGGTAAGCCAAGCCCACCAGAGCTGCTGCTCAAGGATAAGAATTTTACTCCTTCAAATTTTTAATAAACTTTCCCAGCTCTTGAACAAGTCGGGAAGGAGCAGAAATCTCCATGTGCAGAATTGATTTAAATTGTGGCAGTAAGCCCTACCCACCCCCGAATCACCCCGTACGTGTTCCTCACAGCTTTATGCCTGTGGAAAGAGGATTTCTCAGGGTACTAATTAAGTGTGAGCGCCTTAACTCTACTTTAAAAGTAGCGATGTTGAGCCAGAGATAGCAGAAATACACAAGACGGTTGTGGCAGTTTCAGATGCGATGTCCATATTCAAGGCAAAAAGAGGATAAACATCGGAAAGGTGATGCCAACAGATTTCTATTTCCGTCGTTTTGTCCAGAGCTGTGATGTGTAAATATCTCTCATTAAAAGAGATGCTAGGAGATTATTTTGTTTGTTTTGTTTTCCAGTCTCCATCATAGAGGCAGGCAAAGGAGAAAGGGGTTAAGACTGAATTGTTTTCTGCATAAGCCAAAGCCTGCAGTGCTTGTCTCAAGAAATTGAAGGCGTAGCTTGGATGTTGATGTTGAAAGGTTTGATTAATCAATATTTGCACAGCCATTTCATTTTTAAGCTCAAGAGATTCTTTACAAACCCTTCTTTATGGGTCGTTCCACAGTGGACCATAAGTAATTACTGAGATTCTGTCCATCAGTTAAAAAAGGGGATTACTGGGAAAGTTAGCACAACCATTAGCGTGTTTCTCCATGGTCATGTGACTTCCTCGTCAGTCTCTTTGCAGGCAGAGCAGCTGGCCTCGCCTTGGGAAGTTACAGCTTTGCCCTTCGCTTTACATAGCATCAGCCAACTGGAGATTCAAGAGAGCAAACTAGGGTCCAGATGTTAAAGACTATTTGCTTTTTTTTAATTCAGTGAAACATGACTATAAAGAGTCATCCTTCTCTCTAAGCACAGTGTGGCTGTGTTCCCATAACACCTAATTTCTAAGCAGGTGGAGGGCTGAATTGGGCTGCCTGCTCCTTTGCCCCTTTTCTAGAGAGGTGCTCTGAAATAATTATAATAACGCCAGATGATAGTCAAACTTACATGGTGCTGATACGGGCCAGACCTTGCTCTAAGCCCTTTTCTCGTATTATTCCAGTTCATTCTCACAGTAATCCTTTGAAGCAGACGCTAGTATTAACTCATTTCACATACAAGAGAACAGGTACAAGGAGTTTATGTGTCTTGCTCAACATCCCCGGCGAATGCAGGCACGGGGGTTCTTCACGTTCAGAGAGCCTGGCTTCCCTGTGTGTGCTCTCCTGCAATGGCCGTTGTGACTGTCTTTTGAGGAAAATTAGGTGGTTAATAACACCAGCGTGTATTTCACCCCTAGATCCACCCATCCATGCACTCAACCACGTTAATAAATATTTCTCTACTGACTCCCGTGCAGCCGGCACGTTTCTAGGCTGTGGAGACACAGCAGTGGGTAAGACTGACGGGGTGTCTGTCCTCAGGAGGCTTGTGGTCAGCTAAGCAGAGCTGCGCAGATGAGCCAGTGCGTGAGAGAGTGAGGCCCGAAAGCTGGGTGGGGACTGGGTTGGCCAGTGCAGGGCTCCCTGAGGGGGGTTATTTGATTGGAGACGTAAATCATGAGAGAGACGCCACGTGAAGATTCGTGAGAATGCGAGTTCCTGGCTGAGAGAAAAGCAACCGCACCACCCTGAGGTGGGGGCGAGCTGGGCTCCGGGCTGGTGCAGGAGGCGCAGCAAGGCCTTGCACGCAGGCGGTGCGGGGGTTGGAGAGCTAGTCAGCGGGCAGCATACCGAGGGCCTTTCAGGCAAAAGTGAAGAATTAAGTCTGATTGTCCGTTTGGTCAGCAGTCATTGAGGACTTGGAGCAGGAAAGCAAATGATCTCATTTTCCCGTTGACGTGATTCCTCTGGCTTCTCTGAGGCGATTATAGGAGGGACTAGAGAGGCAGTAGGAAGCCAATGCAGGAGTCCAGGTGAGAGAAGGTGGTTGTTTGGCTTCGGGGTTGGGAGTGAAGAGGAGAAAATTAAAGGGCTTAAGGAAAGTTTGTGGGTTTTATTTTCGTAGGCAGGAGGGAAGCATAACTGGTGGATAGATTAGATGTGGGGTCTGGGGAAAAGGCAATTCAAAACAACTCCTTCCGGTTTGGCCCAAGCACAGGTGACATTTACATTTCCGGTTTGGGAAAGCCCAGGTGAGAGCAGATTTGGGAGGGAAAGGGACAGTCAGGAGCTCTATTTTGGATAAGGTTTTGAATGATACTACATGTCCAGGTAGCGATATCAAGTAGGCCATTCTGTATGAATCTGGGTTATCAGGAGCAGGTAAGAGCTGAGCTAAATGTTGCCGAGTTACCTGTACGTAGGTGATTGTATCAATTACAGTAGTTCCTGCTGCAAGTGACAGGAAGCCCAAATCCAACTAGGTTAAATGGTGATGACACCTAAGAGTGCTCCCAAACCCAGATCTGGCTGCTTGCCCCTCGAAAGCCAATACTTGAGAGGCTGGTATTGGTAGGAGAGGAGAGTTTGCTTTATTCCAGAGGCCAGCAACTGGAGGAGAAGGTGGACTCATGTCCAAAATCCAACTCCTCCTGCCAATCAGGGGGCCAGAGCTTTTAAAGGGGAGTTTTTCGGGGCACACAGGCAGAGGGAGGGGCTCCATGCAGAGCACACGTCAGCTTAGACAGCCATGAGGTTGGTCACGTGGTGTCTCATCAGCATCATCACCTCGATTGTCTTGTTTTAAGGGCAGTTGGTCTTCAGTTCCAGGGTTAGTTTGTTCCCACTTCTTTGGGGCCAGTTCTTGGAGTTGTGGAAGCTTATGTCATGGCTGCAGACTGGTCCTCCTGTGGTTAACATCTTCCACTTGGTGGGGTTTCGGTATCTACAGAACAGCTCACGGGGTGTGGCCCAGAATATTTATCCGTAGCCCTCGAGGAGGAACGAAACATCCTTGACTTTGCTTAGTGGTTATGTTATTATCACTTGGTGTTTTTGACTACTTTCCTTTGCTTTTGCAGTTTCTCACTTGTCTGATTAAATTTACTCATTGACCAAAGTTTTTCTCCAGACCAGAGGCAGGTGGAGGCTATGTGGGGGGGTTCTGTTCTGGGAAGGCCCCATAGAGTCCTGCTGTGTTTCAAGAGGAAGCTCAGATGTACATCAGGCTTCTGGTTTGGTTTATCCAGCAATTCAATGATGTCTTCAAAGACTCAACTATTTCCTTCTCTAGTGTTCTGCACAATGTCTTCTGTATCCCAAAGTTGGTTTTGTATCAGAGCTATGGGTTTCCTCATTCATATGTGAAAGGGAAGAGAGCTACAGACAGACACAGATAGACACCGATCGGCTAACTATGGCTCTCTCTTATGAACAGAAAAGGCTTTTTGCCCAGGAGACCCCAGCAACTCTTTGCTTGTACCTTATTGGTCCACACTGGCTTAGGCCTGCCCATCCCTGAACCAGTCACTAGCAATGGTCCTGGAATTTCTACCTAGACAGAGTATCAATCTGGGAAGTCAAGCTCAATGTCCATTATTTAAACTCGCGAAATCACCTAGGGAAAAGGTGGAGATAGTGGACGGAAGAGATCCAGGCGTGCCCACAGAGTTCTGATATTCAGAACCGACCTGAGGATTAGGAGGAGATGGCCAAGCAGACTAAAGCGTAGAGGCCAGGAAGGGAATAAGCAAGCCAGGAGAGTGTTCACACCGCAAAAGTTCACAGAAGAGAGTGTGCAGAGCTACGCGAAAGGCAGCGGAGGGAAAATACAGTGAGACAGCAGTGACCTTTGGATTTTATTACAGCATCTGGAGACACTGAGGCCACTGTCCTGTGGAACATTCTCTTTCTACGGGGCTGGGGCTGGAAGCAGGGTACTAAACTCCAAATTCATAAAATCCAATATCGATAAGTTACTCTTTCTGGAAATTAGGGAGGGGTTAGAGTTTATGGGTCTTTTTTCCACTTGCTAATTGTGAGGTCGTAGTCATTAGGAATAGTAGTTCTTTGTAATTGGCAGTGTTATTAAGATTAAAAGGGTTTTTTTTTTTTTTTTGCCAGATCTTTATATATAGACTATAGAGCAGGTTTCACCATCAATAGCCAAGTTTATGATCCTTTATCACATCCATAGATGAAATAAAAAGGCAAAATGAATATGAAAATGTTAAAATCTGATCTCTTTCTCCTCCTTCATGGATTTCTGCACGTTGCTTTTCATTTGCATGTGCCTGAGGAGACCACAGCTGTGCAAAAGGCAGGTGCATCAAAATTCCAGGTGACTACACATGTGAAGTTTGCATGGATATCCGTGACTGTTCCCTTCCCTTATGCTGACAGATAAAATCATAGATGGATGCATGGACGATGGGCCTGAGCCGCTGCAGTCAGATTCTTAACCCACTGCACCACAGTGGGAACTCCCTGTTCAAAATTTCTTACTCAAGCCCAGGGTGAGACAGAGTCATAAGTCATCTAATATAAATGAGGTGAGGGACCAAAGTGAACGAAAATGGAAGAATGATAATATAGCCAGTTTTGCAGGACATTTGGACTTCTTTGTGTCTGTTTATTTAAAAGTCTGCTTCTCTCTCCAAATTCCTAACTCCTTTAGAGAAAGGGCTGTATTTTGTACTTACTTCTGTGTTTTCAGGGCTTCGGCGCAGTTCTGTGTCTGTAAAAACTACAAGTGAAGTGAGGAGCAAGGTTGGATGGGATGGGATGGGTCAGCTGAGGACTAAAGTGACAGAAAGGAAACCACTAATGCTGCACTTCTGTGCAAATCCGTTAGCTATGCTGTGAGCCCGGGCAAAAGAACTCCCATGTCAAGAAGTAGAAAAAATTCTAAAAAGTTCCATCCGCCCCACTGAGTCAGTGGTTCAGCCCAGGGCGATCGTGCTCCCAAGGGACGCGGGGAGCATCTGGAGACACTCGGTACCATTTTCTGCCCGGTCAGCTGTGGTGGACTTCCTGTCTCCTTGGAGAAGAGAGCCTTTAGTAATGACGCCTGCAGAAGAGCAGACCCAACCCCAGATTCCATGGCCAATGTGGAACTTTGAAAAACATTACCTGTGGTGTGTTTGTCTGGAATTTACGGACACGTCGGCTGCAAAGCAGTTGAGCTTCACCTGCTTATTGGAGAGTGACTTCGTCTTTCTTTCCAGGAGGATCTAATGGAGACACCTCGAGTGCATAACTGATTAAACACGATGAAATGAATGGCAGGTTGTGTACTGCAGTGTGCCCCCCGCGCCCCACGCTGCACTCAAATGGCCCAGCACTCAAACAGGCCACAGTGCTGCTGTGTCCACCCGCGTTTGCCCATTGGAAATGAACAGCAGGTGGTGTGCGATAAGCTGAAGGATGCTGACTAAAGACTCCACACAGCTGTAAGTGGCAGGGAGCTCCCCCCGCCAAGGCAGGGAATGTTTGGATTCCTCCAGATCCGGCAGGCGTCTGTGCAGTCACATCTGCGTGCGTAGTTGCGATGTCGCTCATTACAATTTTGAATGATGAGCTTATATTTTAATGCACATAAATTGCCTTCAATAGACTCAGTGATTGAGCACAGTAAATATTTTTCTCTGCCACTAAAAATAGCAAGTGTTTCTCTTTCCCTTTCTGCAGAGGCTTGTCTCCCTGCAGAGGAGAGCTCCTGAACGTGCTATTTCCACACACCCTTCTCCCTGCAGTTTTTGGCATCTCGTCTGCTCGGGGAGCTCTGGCAGGGCTCAGTCAAACCCCACTGCCCTCCCTAAGGCTGAGCTGGCCCCGGGCGTCTGTTGTCCTTGGTGTACATGAGTGTGTGGTGGGAGTAGGGCAATGCCTTTGGGAAAAGATGCTGAACTCGGTACAGAAAGGACCCTTCTCCAGCCGGCCGCCTTGTCACATGTCTGAGCTGTGGCACCTCTGTTCCTTATTGGGGAGGGAAAAAAAGAAATCTTGCTCTTTCTGCATACGTTTCAGGGCCTGCCGTCCCCGGAGGAGGTGTTCATGCACATTCTATCTGGCCGAGGTCATCCTTTTCTGTCTTCTGTGCACACTCGCCTGTACCTTGCTGTTGGCAGTGTTGGTGTCACAGTCTAAAGGAGGCCCCAGGGTCCAGGTTCCAGCCATGCAGTCCTATAAAATGCCCTAGGTGCGGGGGGCAGGGATCTTGTAGGAAAGAATCCAGGCTTAGAGGGTTCCAAGTGCGGTTGTTTAAGATAGCACGGAATAAAATCGCTTTTCTTCACATTCATGTAAAGGACAAGTGGATTGAAAATGAGAAATAGAAGCTTACAGCCTAGGACGAATGCACAGTTATTCAGAAGGACAGCCTTCATTTGTTTGACTTTAATGGCACTCCATATCTCCAGAAACTAGTGCATTTCTTTTCTTTCTTTTCTTTCTTTCTTTTTTTTTTTTTTTTTTTTTTTGTCTTTTTAGGGCCGAACCCTCAGCATATGGAGGTACCCGGGCTAGGGGTCGAATTGGAGCTGTAGCTGCTGGCCTACGCCACAGCCACAGCCACACCAGACTGAAGTCGTGTCTGTGACCTACACCACAGCTCACAGCCAGATCCTTAACCCACTGAGTGAGGCCAGGGATCGAACCTGCATCCTCGTGGATACTAGTCAGATTCATTTCCACTGAGCCACGACGGGAACTCCAAAACTAGTGTGGGTCTGTCTTGCCTAATGGGTTTCATTAAATTCGAGTAAGTTACTGTACAAGAAGACTGGGTTTCTGTTGATTCTGCTGCTTTGTTTTCTCACGCTCACCCCCTAAAGTCAATGCTTTTATATTTTGGTAATCTTAGAAAATGCAGTAAATACTGCTAACATCTTCTCCTAACATTTGAGAAAGTTCTCATTGCATCAGTGTCTCCTTTTGCGGGGCTGGAGGGCAGCTGCTTGGACGAGCTGTCCCAAGTCCACGGCAGGAATTCAGCGCAGGGCAGTGGGCACCAACTCTGCTCGAGACTCTCGTCAGTCTCTTCGAACTCCTAACACTCTGCATCCACTGCAGAAGTAACGGAGGCCCGTGTGGCTGGAGAGCTGAAAGCGAGGGAGAGTGACCTGCCGCGAGGTTGGAGAGGTGGGCACGAAATAGATGCGTGTGGACGATGACCAGAATTTTTATCTCGATCCTGAGAGCAACAACAAAAAACCTTTGAAGGATCTAATTCGGCAGGTGACATAGTCGCATTTGTATTTGAAAGGATTGCTCTCTCTGGAGTGTAGGCAGTGGACTGAAGGATGCCTAGAGTGGATCCAGAAGTATGACTTTGCATGGGATTGCTTCACCCAGGCTTGTGGCAGGGGAGATGGAAAAAATGGATTTAGGAATGAAGAGATTCACCTGATGCCTATCGAAGAACCAAAGACTCTTCAGTGTCGTAAGGATGTGAAGATATTGGAACCCTGTGTACTGCTAGTGGGATCGTTAAATGGTGCAGCCACTGTGGGAAACAGCATAGCAGTTTCTCAAAAAAATTAAAGCTAGAACTACTGAATGATCCAATAATTCCACTTCTAGGTATATACCCCAAAGAACTAAAACCAGGACTCACAGATGTTTGTGCACCCATGTTCATGGCAGCATTATTCTCAGTAGCCCAAAGCTGGAAGCAACCCAAGCATCCATCAGTGGCTGAATGGATCGTTCAAAATATAGTGTACATACAGCGGAATATTATTCAGTCTTAAAAGAAGTTCTGACACATGCAGCAGTGTGGATGCGTCTTGAAGATAAAGTGCTGAGTGAAATGAGGCAGCCCCCAAAGGACAGATGTTATGTGATTCCCTTTATACGAGGTACCTGGGGTTGTCAAAGTCCTAGAGATGGAAAGAGGACAGGCTGTTCCGGTGCCGGTGGAATGCGGAATGGGGAGTTACTGCTTCATGGGTACCAGGCTTCAGTTTTGCAAGATGAAAACGTCTGGAGATGGATTGCACGGCAATGTGAAGGGACTCGCCACGGAGCCTCCGAATGGCGAAGATGGTAGCTTTTATGCGACACATCCTTTACCGCAATAAAAAATAAAAAAAGAGAAAGAATTGGGAGGTAGTACGGAAATCACCTGGTCGTGGGTTGGCTATGGGTGATGCAGAAGGAGGGTCAAGGCCAATGGCTAGAAAGTGATGGAGCCCGCGAGCGTACTGGCCTCCTAAGTTCCACCCGGATTCTTGGCTCCGGGACGCCTTTGAGACATTCACATGGTGACATGGGGTAGGCATCTGGCTATGTGAGTATGGAGCCTCGAGGAGCAGCGTAAGGTCGAGCTAGTAAGGTCATTGTGTCGCATGTGAGGGAGAGAGCTGAGCCTCGAATTCAGGGACTGGAGGCCAGTGAGAACCAGTTCATGAGGATGCGTAGTATCTGATGAACTAAGTAATGGTTGAGAGAAAAGGGTTTCAGATACCCGTGATGTAGAATTGTAAGAACATTGACACCCAGTGGAGTGGGGAATACATTCAGGCATCGTGGGTCAAGGTTCTAATTTGGGGGATTGGGTAGATGGGGAGGGCATTAACGAAACCAGAAATTTAGGAGGCGGAAAGGAGGTAGAAAGGCATCCTAAGTTTCAAACCTGTTGAACGAAAAAAAGTCCGAGTTGAGACAGGTACTAGGCGGCCAGGATCTGGGTCCCTGCCAGGAGCTCTGACCTGGGGACTCAGATCTGGAAATGAACCATGTGGCGGTGAGAGTAGGGGTGGATTCTGCCAGTGAGCAGCACAGGCCAGGAGAAGAGGCAGAGTAGGGAATGAGAGGCTAATACCAAACCCTGGGGACACTGACAGGGCAGGCGGCGGCAGAGGAAACCCACAAGGACCATCAGCTTGGAGGAGGACGAGGAGAGAGTATTGTTACAGAATCTGGGGGCGAGGTTGGGAAGGGGGGCTGCTACCGGCCGTGACAATGAGTGCAGCAAGGCCCGTGAGATTAGCACTGAGAAACGTCCCTGGGCGGGTCAGTAACGAGGCCCTTGGCGGATGTGAAGAAGAGTCTCAGGAAAGCGGCTGAAGGACGGGGATGGCTCTAGGCGGAAGGAGAAGTGGACGTGCGGTAGAGAAATAGAGATTGTGTCTATGGATGATTCTTTCTAGAATTTGGCCAGAAGATGATGCGAGAATGCGGGGATTGTTTAGAGGAAGACGTCGACTTTTGAAGGATGGTTTTTATTCGTTAGAAAGGGACGAGTGCATTTTGCAGGTTGAGAGGCAGGGGCTGTCGAAAACAGGGTTAAAACATGGAAGGACAGGCATGGGGAGGCCCAATGTATCTGACTGGGAAAAGAGACAGCCGATACCCCGAAAGGGGGCGTCTCGTCCTCAGCCACCTCGGGGAACGCGGTCGGGAGCAGCGGGACCGGGTAGGTTCATGACGGCAAGGAAGAGGAGATTGCTGAGGCGATGCCGGCTGGTGGCCTCTGCTTTCCTGTGACGTAAGAGGACAGCTCATATCCTGAGAGCAGCCAGTGAAGGATGGGAGAAGGGGTTCTGATACAGGGATGGAATAGCGAAGTGGCCCTTGTGTAGAACGAAGGAGAAGATTCACCAGCTCAGGCCAAGGAGTTGCTGGGTGGCCCCACAGTCCTCAAGCTTTGGGACCATGGTGCCACACCTACCGATGTGACGGTGTGCTCTTTTTCAAAAGCGACCCGTGGTCTGGGGAGAGGAACACAGGAAGCAGATGGCCCAAGAGGTAAGGAATTGGAAGGGCAGGTGCAAGGAGGAAGGGTAGGTGGGTGAAGGAACTGAAGACGGTGGTCAGGGAGGAATTGTCGTCGCGGCTGGTCGAGTCCATCCCGGGAGCAGCCCATGAAGGCCGGAGGAGCGGACTGAGAAGTCAGGTCACACGGAGTGTGCAGGAAATCTGTGCAGAGGTCTTCGGAGTTAGGGTTTGACGATGACGGGATAGTATTTTGTGGTCAAGAATTAGATGTTTTGGGGTCCAGGCTTTTGGACAGGGAGCAGTACCAGAGGAAGAGAAAGAAGATCATGAGGCAGAAGAGGTTGTCAAGTGAAGTTGCTTGAAAGTCATTGAAGGTCGAAAAGAAAAAAGGCAGAGATTTGTTTTTTAATCACAATGTACCATGAAAAATAAAACAAGGTGGAATATTCATGCGGAGTGACCACTCGGGGCCGAGGGTGCAGGAGATACGCTTAATGATGATTAATTATGAGAGCTATTCCCCTCTAGGAAAGGGCATTCGCTTGCGTATTTATTTTTGTGCATGCTTATTTAAATAAAGGGAGTCGACAGTCTGGTTTTTCCATTTCTAATGTCAGATAAATCCCTAGGAACTGGAGAAAAAGCGGCACAGATGTGATTGCCGCTCTAAATAATGAATGCCCCCCCAATGCCACCAAATTGCAAACCGTGATATACTCATGATTATTTCCTTAATGAAAATGTGACATTAAGACATTCCCAGCAATGCGGTAAACTTCTGCTTGCTAATACAGCTGGCCTTTCATTAATCTTTCCACATATGCCATAGGATCCATTTTCTGTTCATCAAAGCTTTATATTCAAATCCCTCGTAAATATTATATAAATATAAATGGACCTGGAGAGTTTTCCTTCCAGCACATGACAGGAGAGTAGGGGGCTCTCTCTCTCCGGAATACAAGCACCGAGGCCACTAAAAGCAGCATTGACGGCTGGAACCAGTTGAAATCGTGAATGGCAGTTGTCCTGGAGAATTTTACAGCCCCATAAAATTCTCTCTGTGAGCTGCTGGTACCTAACGCGCTCACAGCTGGCCTTTTCCTGGCACACTACGCTATGTTTGCCTGTCTTGAGAACGAAGGTGGTAGAGACAGAGGAAACAGGCAAGACAGCTGGGGGAAGAAGAGTCCATGGGGCGGATCAGTTTGGTTTCTGAGACTGTTAAGTGGTTCGTTGCGCACGTCAGGTCCCAGGCGGTGGCCTGTAAACTGTCCGTCAGGAGCATCTGGCTTTCGCTGGTGCGGTTTTCACCCTCAGAACTGCCACAGAGACAAAGCAAAAGCAGATGTACCCGAGCGTGGCCACCCTCAGCTGGGGAAGCACTGAGATGGCCAGGCTGCTACGAAACATGTATTTCTCAGGCTTCACTTTTTAAAATTTGATTTTACTGGAGTATTGTGACTTACCATGGTGCATTAGTTTCAGGTGTACAGCAGAGTGAATCAGTCCTGCATATACACGTATCTATTCTTTTCCCCATGTAAGTTGGCACAAACTATGGAATAGATTTTCCTGAGCTGTCTATTTTGTACAGTAATGTGTCTATGGTCTTCCCACCCTCACAGTTCTTCCCTCTCCACAATGGTTTCACCTATGGTTACCATGACATTGGTTTTGAAATCTGTGAGTCTGTTTCTCTTGTATCAACAAGTTCTTCTGTCTCTTTTTTATAGATTCCACATATAAGTGATATCACATATTTGTCTTTCTCTGACCTACTCCCGTTAGTGCCATCATCTCTAGGTCCATTCATGTTGCCGCAAATGGTATTTTTTCTTTCTTTTTAAAAAACCTCATTCTTTTTCGTGACTGAATAATATTCCACCGTACATGGGTACTGCGTCTTTATCGATTCCTTTGTCTAAGGCTTAACTTGAAAGGGCCAGACAGTCCTCTGCTCTTGTTTCCTCTCGCAGGGTTTCATGGCATACATATGCTGTTGTCAGAAAGTTAATCGTGCTGCTCTGGATCAGAGGCTTTAGTCACACCGTGTGGACAGAAGGAACACTAGAGAGCTGCTGAAATGTTAAGGGACAGAGCCAGAAGTGAGTGGGGTACAGCAAGCAGGATTGCTTGGCTGACTCACAGGCTGCCAAGGGGGCAGGGTGGCTCAGCACAGATTCTGCAGCAGCCAAGTGAAGCTTTCCTCCCTCCACTTCCCCCAGGTATCTGGGGTCTTGACTCTTTTCCAGTGGGCTCCTATTCCTTATGCCAGTACCAATATTTCCTGAAACTGGCTGTTATTCCCCTCCCACTCCTGTTCAGTGTCGATGCTTATGGAGCTGCTTTGAAGCAACAGCACAGATATGTTTAACCTTGAGTACTTGATCTTTTCTGGTCCAGTCCCTGTCAAAAGCTTCAATGCAAGAAATTGGAGTTATGCAGGGGCGTTTGCAGATGTTACCGTCCACCCACTCCTCTGGATAGAAAAGGCTTTTGCCTCGTGTGAGGGAGGCCAGAGGACTGTGCACCTGCATCCTTCTGCTCAGTCCTTGTGATGTGCTTTAGCTGGATTGCACTTTGTTATTTGAACTGCCCTTGGCTTGCAGTGCAGGCTTCCATCTGTACCAGTTGATGGTCTTACTCTGAAGTGGGGAGAGCCTTCCCCACCACACCCCACGAGGTCCCCTTGATGAGATCCCGCAGGTGACATCGCTCTTGGGTCTCACGACCAGGAGAAACCAGGTGACTCCTGCATAGCTGGCTTGCTTTCCTCTTGAAGACATGATTATGATTCATCTTGTGCCGTATCTTCCCCTCTTTGCTTTAGCCATTAGAAAGGTAGAGCTAAATTTGGGGCGTAGCTCTGAAAAGGATGATGCTAATTTTACCCTTAGCTTTATTATACTGCCTTCCATTTTACCTCAGGTATCATTTCCTTCAAGAATTTTATATCCTTTTGTGATTGGCATGATAACAAAATTGGCATAAAAGATGAAAGTGTGATTTCATGTGGTGACATAAAGTTCGCTCTGATTTGAAGGACGGATATACCATCACAAAGATTTCCAAGCAGAGTCGTGAAAATACAGCTCTGATGCTCAAGGGAAGACGTGAAAGTAACGCACCCACACGAAGGCGCTCACGAGTGGGCTCACTCGGCTCGAAGCACAAATATGCTGCAAAGAATGTCTCCTGAGTGGCTTCCTGTCCTTTATTTTAAGTCAAAAAGTCATGGCTAGAATCCGCGTGCTCTGCGGCGTGTTCCACAGGACATTAGCTCTTAAAGGATTCTGTGCTCAAATATATGTGAGACACTCAGGAAATGTAGTTGACTTTTTTCAACCTAAACGGCAGGGTTTCTAGAAGTTCTTCACATATTTTCACTGTGAATCTTCAGGAGGCAGACGGTGGTGCAGAGTTTCTAAATTTATTTGACCATTTATTTTTCCTGGAGGCTGTCCAAGAGCTAATCTTCTTTGAGAAATGCCAGGGTAAAGTAATGCATTATAATAATTATTATTATTGGTGAGGACTTTATGTTTTCTCTTTAAAAGTATAGGGCAAAGGCTTAGATATTTATTGCCGGGCGTCTTAATTTCTAATTTGAAAGTTTAAAGTGAAAGGACACTGAAAACAAAAGCAATGAAAACCCGGATAAGCCCTGGGCGGTGTTTCGTGGGTTGATGTAGTAGAGTCTTTTATATCTAAGTTATTCCTCCTTCACTTAGTGGTTAAGGTGCTTAGCTGTAGGACACTGGGATGTCGAGATGGAGTCCTTGGCAACAAGCTGATTTGAGGACATGATTAACTCTGGGAAGGCACGGTGGTGAAGTGATTGGCGGCTGGATTAAGACCTGGTTCCAGTTTGCGGCTCTGTCATTTATGGGATACAGAACTTACTGGATCTCCGACCTCGGAACAGCTGTTTAAATTACACAACCTTGGTTCCCTGCCTCTTAGGTGAGGATTCTTATTTAGCTGACGTGTAGGCGTGTGGGGATGAAGTTGGTGTGTGTGTGAGAGCCCGTAGTGCTTTTTAGCACAGAGATTTCCATACAGCGAGTGCCTATAGTAGAGAGCAATTGTTACAATTTTCGTTTATCCAGCAGACGTTCGTTGAGCAACGTGAGACAGTGGGTCCCCGTGTTGTGTATGTGGGTGTGAATGGGAGTGTGTCACATTCCCGCCCTCGAAGAGCATGGTGGGGTCGACCACAGATGCTCACGTAGAGGTGTCACGTCAAGTGTTTATGGGTCACCGATAAGTGTACGTGCAGAAAGCGTGGATTCGTGGCAGAAGGGGTTGCCGTGCTTGGGGACGGAGGGCAGGTGGCTTACAGAGATCCAGAGTGGATGCTGCATGAGAGGTGAGAGTCGAAGGTGGGTGGGTGTGTGCCAGGGAGAGGACGGGGAGGCCAGGGTGCGGCCGAGCGGGATTCCAGGCTGGCTTGTGAGAACGGACAGCGGCAGAGGACTTCAGGAAGCGGCCCACTGCCCAGAATGGCACGTGCAGGGCGCCGTGGGATGAGCAACAAGGTGGCTGAGGATGGCAGTGACTAGACCATGAGGGTCTTCGGTCCCCGCCTGGAGTCTGCATGTTGTCCTATGAGCGGGGGGGGGGGGGGGGGGAGGGGGAAACTGAGGCGTGTCAGCCGGGCGTCGCCGTGTCAGGTTGGCTTTGGGTCAGGACAACCCCATGTGCGGCCTGGGTCCTGGCCGTGTTATGGTCACCTGGGCGCTTTGTGAGGAATGTCGGTCCACGGGCCCGAGCCAGAGCTCTGGAATCGGGGCAGCAGTTGGTGCTTTGGCGAGCTCGCCAGACGGCGTCTGGGGAAGGCGCTGCCAGGTGGGCCGCTCTCTGCGCTTTCCCGGGATGGGCTGCTGGGCACGCCGGTCAGAAGCAGGGAGAAGAATGAGTGGAGCCGCTGCTCAGGCGAGGAGCGATGGCAAGTCGGAACTGGGCCAGAAGTGGAAAGAAGGAGAGGAGGAGACAAGTCATAGAAATATTCGTAAAGTGTACTTCGTGGCGCCTCAGGCACCCCCTGGATGCTGTGTTAGGAAAAGGGACCATTTAGGGGTGCCCCACCAGGTTTCTTGCTTAGTAATAGGCTGATGCCGCACACTGAGACGGGGAGTACAGCTTGCCTATAAGGCTTTTGCCGCCGGGGTCGGAGGTGGGGGCGGGACGTGGGCTGTGACAGTGGACGTCGGATTGTCAGGCGTGAAGAGCAGCGGGTCGATGAACCGCAGAGCCTAACGCTGCGAGGACCTGGCCCAGGGCAGAGAGGGTGCAGGAGGACTGGGGTCGGAGGGCAGGCTTTTTCAAATCAGGGGTGATTTGACGTGTGTGGTTGAGGAGGGCCTGGCGTGACGAGGCATCTGAAGTCAAGAGGGAGAATGACGACTGAAGGTGAGTCCAGCTCTCAGGAAGGGATCAGGCGTCACCAGGGAGGATGAATCTTGAACTGGAAGAGGCCCAGAAGGGAGTGGGGACGGGTGTGGATGCCGACACGTTGGTAGAGGTGGGGAAGGAAATTTTAGGAAGCTGAAGATTGATGGTTTAATTTTCTCAATGAAATGGGGAACAAGCTAGAAGTTCCTGTTTCTAAGTGTGTGTGTGTGTGTGTGTGTATCTGTGTGTGTTGGAGGAGGTTTGGACAGGCCTATGGCTGTGCTCATGGAGAGAGGGTCAAAGTGGTTTCCAGTGTCATTGGGACCATGGGCATCTCAGCCCAGTGTTTCTGTTGAGGCCAACCTGCGCTGTCCGTCCATGAGGAATACGGGAAATTCAGGGGATGATGAGCCAGTTGCTGGCCGTGGAGACGGTCACAAACCCACGCGTGGTGACGGCAACTCCAGATGCCCTGATTCCATCTCTCTTCCCGACCGCCTCGTAGACAATGAGACGCAGCCCACGTAGACCTGAGAGCAGGAGCTGACCAGAAACACTGTTCTTTTCGTAGCAGAGGAAGCCCCGTCAGTTAAGGTGAGCACCCCTTATGAATTCTAAGGGTTCACTGGTTTAGCTGAGACCTTTTTATTGAGCATAGAGGGAGGGCCGTAGGGTCATCGTTGGTTTGTGATGAAATGCTTGAGAGACATCACTGAGGAGAAACTATTTTTAAAGGGTGGTCCTTCCATGATTCAAAGCATGTGATTTGTCTCACCACCTGGGTATTTCTGCTCGATGTAGACGGCCTGAGCATCTAATGAGTGTGGCCCATGTCCGCCTCCCCTGTTGCAAAAGGAAGGGGAAGAATCCAACCACGTTAGTACTTTTGGTTGAGTTTGTCGTGTCCCTTCGTTAAACACACGAGCAAGCTGTGCGGTGCCGCCTTGAATAAACTATTCATCAGTGTGAAAGTGTAACGACATGCACTTTAAAAGGATGGTTTTTTGTCCCGAGTGGCACGTTTATTGAATGCTTACATCAAGTCATGTTATGCTCTAAAATTTCCTAGTATAATCTCATTTAAACTTCATAGTAATCACAGGAGGCAGGAAGTATCTAAGTCATGGTTTATAAATGAAGAAACGGAGGCTTAAAAATAGGCGCCCTGCTTCTCTCTTAGCTTGCCTTTCGGAGGGCCTGATATTTAGTCAGAGCTTTGCGTTTTACCGCAATTTTACAGCTTTTTCGATTTTCCAATTTTAAAGCATCAGATAACCCAGTTCGGGCAGTTTAGACATCTAAGCTTCCCGGGACCAGCCTCTCTGCTTATGACGGACACATTCGTGGCGTATGTGCCGCCCCACCCCGCCCTGTGCTCAGTGCAGACGCCGATAATCAGTCATGGCACACTTTCCAGAACTGGTCTCAGAAACCCTCAGGAGGCAGTGATCCAGGCTGCCACTACTGATCAATCTGTCATCCAGAAGCTAACATACCCCTTTTGGCAAATCACACCTGTGGTATGTTTCAGATCATGTGAGAAACAGCCAAGGTGGGGGAAGAGCTCCAGGGGCTTTACTGGGGAGAGGAGAGAGGGAGCCACTGTAGAAAGGGAAGACCTTCAGACCGCAGCGCAGATTTGACGCCTGCGAAAGGACACAGGGCAGGAAGGACTGGGAAGGGAGGGCTTCCGCCTGTACTGCAGTCCGAAGAAAGCCTCAGTCAGGGTTAGGGGTTTCCTGAGCAGAGGTGTCTCTTAGAATCCTACCTTGGGCAGGAATGGGCTGGCTCATTCCTGTTCCCCTGCCCGTGCCCAGGAATTGGCTGGGGGAGGCACGGCCTGCCAGCTGGAAGCCCCAAGCCAACGACATCCTTGGTGGGGACTGGAGCGCACCCTCCCGTGGCAGCCGCGACAAGTTTCCCTGGAAATGTCTCCGCGATTCTCTGAGAATGAACGAGGAAAAGCTAGTTCTAGCAAAGCTGGCAATTCACAAAGCCAACGAAGGTTTCTTCGCAGATAGAAGGTTACGGCTCCACTTCTCTTTGCTGGAGTTGTGGCTCATCTTCCAGGAGCTGTGGCTCATTTTAAGGAGTTGTATGTGGGAGAAGTTCCTGTGTGTTTATGGAGCCCGTAGCTCCTCCTGTCACCATCAAACCCTGAGGAGGAGGAGGGAGTGGCCATTTTTCTCACCTGCGAACTGACCCCCTTTCTTATCTCTTCCTTTGGTTGGAAGTGATGTTTGGTTGCACTTGGCAAAGGCTATCTTCTTTGTTACAAGGATGGTAAGGTGATAACTTATGGTTTATAACGTATCACAAAACATGGGTACCTGCGGGGACTATACTTAAAATCTTCAAATATTCCTCAAAATTGCACATACAGAAATGTTTAAGCTCACTGGCTTTCTCTCAAATTATGTTTTCACTGAAAGACCCATGTATTTATCTTTTTTATGTGGTGGACATTTTTTTTCTTAACAAAGAGATGAAGATTTTGCCACTTCAAGAAGCGCTAAGGAAAAGTAGCAACTCAGCCGAGCTGATGGGCTGGTCCGTTCATTCCTTAGTTAAGTGAAGTGGTCTGTGCAAGACTCAGGGCATGTGGGATTTGGTGTCCTGTTCATTAAGGTTGTCCATTGCCATCCACTGTAATGAAGACAACAATTGCAGTTATTACCTACCGTCTATTTATTGCTCATTGCCAAGGCGCTGCATCTGAAATGCACTAATATAAGGTGTTTATACCAATCCTGTGAGGGGGACAGCAAAATGCCTTTTCGAGAGAAAGGAATTTTTTTTTAAGGATTAGAGAGGTCAAGCTATCGACATCAAACAGCAGCTCCCGTTTACAGTCACGTATCCTTGGACATAAAAATAGAAACAATTTCTCTGTGTTTCTCTTCTCAAAGACACCTGGAGGCCAGGGGTAGCCTTAGAAGCCCTTTGCGAGCCAAGGCCACGTCTGGTTTATTCCCAGCTCCTAGCACCACGCCTGGGCCGGAAAGGAAGCTCACATCGCATGACACGAAGGATCACCGGTGCATTTGGCTGCTGAGAAAGTGTGACATTCATTTCACAGAAGATCATAGGCAGAGAAAGACTATCATAAGGTCCCTAAAATTCAGGTGGAAGAAAATCCCGAAAGTGGGATGCCCAGAGTCTGATCAGTAGTCTCTTATTCTTGAGTTGGAGGCGGTTCTTTGTGGATTTGATCTTCCTAAAGGACACAGAGGGGCGCTTGGCTTAGTCCCTGAGAAGAGAGAATGGAAAGGAACGTCTGACCGCTATTTTTTAAATGCCCGATTACAAGCCCTGGAAAAATGTGTGCAGATCAGAACAGCCAGGTGTTTGGATAACAGCCCTGTGGGCAGCTGGCAGAGGCAGCTGGTCATCAGAGAAGACAGAAAAAACAGCTTCTAAAAAATGAGGAGTCAGCCCAAGAGAGGGGCCAGGAAAGCACCCAGTGTGGGGCCACAACGGACAGACCATAAATTCTGGGGATGACAGAGGATGAAAGGAGCGCCGGATGGAAGGTGTGGGGTCCAGCAGAAGGCCTCTTTCATCAGCAGAGACCGACGTCCGGCTGGAGAGGCAGTTGACCTTTCCGATGCTGGTGGGTCGGAAGACGCGCTCGCATAGTGTTCAGGGGGGGGGACCTTCCTTCAGGGCCGGCTCCGATGGCACTGATGACCTCCAGCAAATGAACCGCCAAGCTCAGTGGTCTGAATTACAAGGCGGGTTGTTGCCAGAGGCTGAAAAATGACTACAATTTGGACAAGTGCCACGTGATGAATGGCCTTCTGGAGACGTCGTCTCAAATGCGTGTCTTGGATCTTGACCTTCTCATCCGATAACATTATGGACCGTACAGCTGGCCCTCATCTCTGTGGTTCTGCATCTGCAGATTCAACCAACCACCAACGGAACATTTTTTTTTAAACTCCCAGAAAGTTCCAGGCAAGCCTAATTGAATTCGCGGCACGCCGGCAACCGTATATATGACATTTACCTTGTGTTCACAGCTGCTTACACAGCATTTACATCGCATTAGGTCTTATAAGTGACCCGGAAATGGTGCAAAGAATTCAAGAGGAGGGCGTTCCCACTGTAGCTTAGCAGGTTAAGAACCTGACATAGACTTGGTGAGGATGCAGGTTCGATCCCTGGCCTCACTCAGTGGGTTAAGGATCCTGCATTGCCACAGCCCTTATCCAAGGAGCTTCCACAGGCCACAGGTGCATAAAAAGAAAAAAAGAAAAGCAAAGAAAAGTAAGAAATAGGCCTAAAGTCTACAAAATTAGACCAATATTTACTTATTAAAGGGACTTCAGAACGAGAGGCCAATCTCCAAATCTTGAAAATAAAACACATTTGGTTTGTTTCCTCAAGTCAGCCTCAGACTGACACAAACCTTGCAAAGCACTAAGGATACAAGGAAGTGAAAAGGAAGGGGGGCGGGGCGGGGGCGCGGGGTGGGGGCGGGGTGATGCTGTTGTCTGGGTGGTGATGGCCGTCTGTCTGCTGCGGCCCATGAACCCTCAGGGCACTGGCTCCCACCCCCCAAAACACTCACATCCTCTGTGCCGTCCTCAGAGAGAAATTAAGCAGGCTTCCACTCCGCAGGAACAGCAGGCTGTTGTGACACATACATTCAAACTGCGACCCTGTCTTCCATGAGTCACTGCTTTTTGCTTGTGGATATGTGAGCTGAAGCAGCCCACCAGCCACTCCAGGTCCCAGGCTGTTCCTCGCTGGTGTCTGCCACAGTCCGTGCACTTGCCCGGCCTCCTCCCTGGCTTCCACTGCTGCCTTTGAAGCAGGTGCCCAGACCCCGAGTCCTATAAACTCAAATGGTCCATGGTCAAGGGCTTTCTCTGCCTCATGATTTTCAATCCCATTCTCAGCAAGAGATGCCGTTGCCAAGAACTCAGCTTGTGGAAAATACAAAGACGTTTTTCAACCAGACAAAACTATGCAAACAAACTGGTGTGAAGGCAGATGCAGAGTCTTAGCTTCTGAGCCAGAGCAGAGGGAGGAAACTGGGGAGTCCATGTGGTCTGTGGCTCAGAAGTAGAAATGTGGGAAAGTCCATGACTTTCAGTATCCTCGTTGAGCCTGAAAGATGAAAAATAAAACCAGGATGTGGCAAAGTCACCACATTGGAGTTCTCACGAGCACTAGTTTAGATTAAAATCTCTCTGCTCTCATTTTGTCAGATGCTGATACTGCGCGTTTGCAGGCTTTAGGGAGCGGATACGGGAAGGGTCTCTCTCCTGATTGCCTCTGTCCTGGTGTGACTCGAGGAGCCGCCCCTCGTCTGCTGTATAAGGAGTAATTCCCTCCCTGCCTATTCTTCTGCGCCTCATGCAGTTGGGAGTCCCAGCAAAGGGTGGCAGGCGTAAGGGGGTGTGTGTGTATCACCTGCATTGCTGGCAACAGCATGTCGATTGGTCAAGTGTATCTCCAGGGCTGACTGACTTCAGGCCTCCATTTAGACCTGCCTCTTTCTTCTCTAGGGGTTAGACGCGGGTATTTACGTTGTTGAGTCCAGCAGCGTGGTCCGCGTGCGCTGTACTTTGCCCTTATCTGGCGAGCTTTAAAACCCGGAAGCGGGAGAGTCAAATTCAGTTGACCTGACCTGGGTGTGGCCTGTGTATCAGGACTTTTATTTTTTATATTTTTTATTACTCAATGAATTTGTTACATTTATAGTTGTACAATGATCATCACAACCCAGTTTTACAGGATTTCCATCCCACACCCCCAGCGCATCCCCCCAGCCCCCCACCTGTCTCCTTTGGAAACCATAAGTTTTTCAAAGTCTGAGAGTCAGTATCTGTTCTGCAGAGAAGTTCATTGTGTCCTTCTTTCAGATTCCACATGTCAGTGAAAGCCTTTGATGTTGGTGTCTCATTGTCTGACCAACTTCACTTAGCATGATCATTTCTAGGTCCATCCAGGTTGCTAAAAATGGCATTATTTCATTCATTTTAATGGCTGAGTAATATTCCATTGTGTATATGTACCACATCTTCTTGATCCATCCTCAGTCCTCCAGATGCTTCTAATTCACAGACGAGGCCGAGAACCAAAGACGTAGAGTGACTTCCTAAGGAGAAACTCAGGAATATTCCTCAGGCTACTGGGCCAGGTGAAAGGACACGTTAGAGTGACACCATTAGTCGGGGGGGCGGGGGGGAGAGATTGGACGTAAATATCTAAACGCAGACCTTTCTGTTTACAAAACAGCAGCACCAGCAGCTCTGAGTCAGTGGCGGCGTGGGAGGGGGGTTCGCGGCTGCAGAAAACACTTGATCTCTTCCACGTTCCGTCCTGGTCATCAGTCCATTGGCGTCGAGGCGCGTTACCGTCGCCCTCCCTTAAACACCAAGAGATGCTCAGGAAGCCTGGAGGCCAAAGGTACAGCTTTATCAGCCAGGTGTCCCACTGGTTCTGCCAGGAGTTCGGCAACAGAATAATCTCTACACACAGAGCCCGCTGCTTTCAGTGCCCATCAAGATAACCTCCAAAGCCAAGGTGTTTCGGTCTGTCACCGGATCTCCGGGTGAGTAAACTCGGACACTAGAAAATTATGCCACGGGGGGTTTGGACAAGAGAATGTCGGTCAGATTCACATTTGTCTTTCTGCATCCGGGACACCCTGCAACGTTTAAGATACAACTGGATTTAGTCAAGGAATTCCCTTCCTTGCAGTTCTGTCCAAGACCGTCACTGCCGTGTGTGTAGCAGGCGCTCTGCTGAGGGCTTCTCGTGGATGGTGGATGGTGGATGCGTGGATGGTCTCGTAGCATCCGCACGTCCTCTGCAGGGAGGAGACGCTATTGTCCTCATGTTACAGGTGAAGACATTGAAACTTAATGGGGCTTTGTGCCATGGTCACTGTCTTATGGGTAGCAGATGACAGAGCAATGGTTTAAACTTAGATCTGTGGCTTCAAAACCCAGCTTTTATCACTGAGTTCCTGCCCCTGCTGTTTAAACTTCCAGGATAAAGCAGTTCACAGTGGCTTGTTTTCCAGTCTCTTGGCTGAATCCCTTCCGAGTCGTGGTATTGAGGAGTTTTGTGGCCATTGATTTCTTTAATAATGACTCTTTTCCAAAGACTTTGCCAGTGCGGACATGACCTTCAAACCACAACTGAGTTTAGACCTGGAGATTGAGATGTTTCTTTATGCAAATAGGATTCATTACAAGAGGGAGGCAGCAGCAATAAAAACGAGAAGCCTTGTCGAGTGTCCTCCTGTGGTGACTCCTCCCCCCGGGACTGCTGTTTTGTCCACACTGGGACCTGGATCTGGTCCTTTATATGGTTCCTCTTCTGTTTGAGCTAATGGCTGTCAGAACAGTTTGCTCAATCTGCCAGAGATGCGTGAACGTCTTCCCAAAGCTGTATCATTAGCGAGTAAAGCGAGACAGGGCCGGCCAGCGTTTCTCTGCCTGTGGTGAGTGTGTGTATTGGACGGAGAGGCAAAGCATGATGACACCGGAGCTTTTCTAACAGTGGCTGTGTCACCGCAAAGGAATAAACAAACACAGAGGCCAGGGGACCACAAACGAAGGTTTTGTTTATCTGCACGTGAACACGTGTATCCGTGTGCGCGCGGGGTCCCAGTACCCACATCTGCTAACTTTGGTCCTGCCCACCTAGTGCGACTCTGGGAAGCCCTCTCATTTTAGTGCTTGCTGAGGGAGTGGCTTGGGCTTACCTGTTGTCTGAGCTTTGCCCTGTTCTTAGAAGAGCCTCGATGAGGTGGCTCTATTCTGAGAGCGATGTGTCTCTGGCTGTTACGGAACGGATGAGGCGGGGAGGTCTGGCCTGGGCTCTGCCCTTGAACTCACAGCGTCAGCAGGTTGAAGGCCACGCATGCGGATTGATGGCACCTCTGCACCTCCAAAATCTGTGGCACCTTGTCAGGGTCTTCTGAGGCCAGAAAGCCTCGAATAAATAAATCTCAGACATCAGTCTATTCCCCATGAAAGCCTTTCCTTCTCTGAGAACATGACCAAGTTTTTTACCTCCTCAAATAAAGCAAGTCATGACATGCCTTTTGATGCAGCGGGCTCCTCTACCTTCTGAGCTGAAGGTCAGGATGTATGAAAAGGAACTTTCTCATGGGCCCACTATGGACACAGAGAGAACAAGAAGTACTTTCTTTGTTACTTGAAACTATTGAGTTTGGGGATTATTTGGATCGACGACACTGAGTGACAAGAAAACTATCATGTTAAAGCTGCCAAATTAAGGGGCAGTAGAAATATGACAAAGGAAATTGCTCAAGAGGAAAGGATTTGGAAATTTCTTGTTTATTTGTTTGTTTTAAGCTTAGGAATGCTGGCCAGAAAAATGTAAGAAAGGATTGAAAAGATATTAAAATGCTCAAGCCCAGCCCGGTAAAGCTTCTGTTTGTTTGTTTGTTTTTTTCTAAGTTGTGGTAAAATGTATCATTTGCCATTTTGGCCATTTTAATGTGAACTGTTCCATGACAGGAAGTGCACTCATTCTGTTTAGCCAAAGCGTCACCACCATTCATCCGCAGAACTTTTCATTGTCCCAGACAAACCCTTCCCCCCCCCCCCCCCCCCCCCCGTCTCCTCTTCCCTAATCCCTGGCAACCTCCACTCTGCTTTCTGTTCTGCAAGTCTGACTTCTCTAGATATGTCATAGGAGAGGCATCGCTCAGTATTTGTCCTTTTGTATGTGGCTTATTTAAAGCCTCCCCCCTTTGAAAGAGAGTGCATCCTAGTGTTTGCCAGCCATCCCTGTGTCCTCTAGCCATTTCTAAGAGTCTTTGCTCACAGGAGAGAGAGCACGAGAATCTGCCTCATCATGGACTCTGCCAGTGGGTCGAGGTAGCTGCATGCTTTCCAGGCCAGGGGTCAGCAGCCCTTCTACCCTGGAATGCCAGGCTTCCCCGCCCCGCACTTCCCTCAGGTCAGAGGTCAGGGATGGTTTCAAACCCCGAGTGACCAGGCTCTGCCTCCTGCTGCTGTGGGGAAGGCTGGCAGCTCTCCTGTGGGGGCGGGGGCGGGGGGTGCTTTGATTTTTTTTTTTTTTCGGTTGGAGAGGAAAGGTTGAGCCCAGTGACAGCAGGTGGTTATAGCTTTCAGGAGAAGGACAATGGTGACAGGTCCCAAAGGCCTAGAAAGCCATCCCGTGGGCCATCACAGAAGGAGGGGCTTCTTTACCATTCTTCCCACTGGAGGAAAAGCAAGTTGGCAGAAGTTGCCTGGGGAAGTGACTACCTTTTTGATCGCTGCTTTTCTTCTTTCCAGAATTATACTTGCAGCAGGGAATGGATAGTTTCCGGTGGACATTGGAGGGGTGAGGGGGGCCCTGGGATTGGGGTTCGAGGACTTCAAGTCAGAGGATGCAAACTCAGCCACACCGAAGTGGCCCTGAGCTCCTGTTCGGGGAGGCGGGCCACCCTTGCAGGGGACAGGTGTGAGCCCCAGAGGCTGCCTCAGAGATGGAGCTTCTGCACCCTCCGTAAGGGCTGAGGGCCACGCGGGCAGGGTGGCAGAGTCCCTGTCCTCTGGTCATCCTGAAGTTTTTGTTCGGAAATGAGCAGGATCAGAGATTTCCTTTTCAAAGGGCATCATAGGCAATTTCCCGAATTGCCAGAGAGATGCTAAAACTCGCTCTGCTTTACGCGTTTGCTCAGTAGGCATCCGCTGTGTGCCAGGCATTTAACTAGGTGCTGAGGACGCAACAGAAGCATCCACACACGTGGTTTCCTCCTTCATGGAGTGTCCAGTCCAGGGAGCCAACAAAGACTAATCAGCCAGTAAGGCAGTCCGGAAGTATTTCTTGAATCCGCGTTATGTTCCAGACACGGGATAATCTAGGAAGCCAAGCAGACTCACATCGTAAATAACAAGTCCAGTCGTAACTCTGATGAAGGCTCTGCCACAGGAGGGTCTGCAATCTCAGCTTCATAGCCAGGGAGAGCTCGTCTGGAGATTCGAGGGATGGAAGAGCTTCGCCAGGTCAAGTGGACGAGAGTGCCCACCGGGTGGAACAGCACGGGCAGCCGCCCTGCGGGAGGGAGCTCGGTGACAATGAGGATGAAGGGAAGGCGTGTGCGGCTGGGGCTGCAGAGAGGGATTGGCCAGCAAATTAAGGTTGGAGGGGTGGGTGGGAGCCAGTCGGGAAAGACATCCTCATTAAAGCAGAGGAGTCTGACCCGTCGTCTTCCTGGTTGGAATGTCTTTCTTTTTCTCCTCAGCACAGTAAGTTTAAGAGCATGGATCCTGGGGCTGGACCCCCAGGGTCAGAGCCCCGCCCTCCCACTTACTTGGTCACCGCACGCATGTTACTTAACCTCTCGGAGCCTCCGTTTTTAAATCCGTAAAACAGCGAACATAATAGTTCCTACCTCATAAATTTGTTAGGAAAATTAAATGAGCTTATATATGCCAGGTGTTTAGAACAAGGCCAGACACGAATTAGAAGCACCACATAAATAAGACCTATCATTATTTCTCTATATGATGGAGAGCATCTTTATTCACCAGATGTTCCCTAATCAGTGTTCAAATAAGAAATTCGCACTGAATTATATTCAGAACACAAACAGGTCTGCATCACAAACAGAAAAAACCTGGAACGAACTATAGGTCTCTTCAGCGTCCACTTACGGTGTGGAAATGCGTGTCTCCAGCAAACCATCTTGGAAGAGGGCTCTTTGAGGACCGAGAGAAGGAAGTGCCTGCCGCTTGGCTCCGTGTGCACATGTGAGATTTTAGAAGAAAGTGTTCTCGTTAGTGATTCAGGCGATACTCAGAACGGATCTCAAATCCCTTCATCATTTCATCAGCTGATGCTCTTGAGCCGTCAGAAGGGCAGAGCCGGAAGCACCCTGGTGATCAGCGCTCGTCTGCTCTGATTTAATTGGCTACTGGTTTCTGCATGAAGTGATCACATTAGCAGAAAGTGCTGGAAGCTGAAGTAGTTAATAGACAAGTAATTAATTTAACTGAGGTGTTTCTGTGAAAATCATAAATACCGTCGGCAGCTTTTCTTTTAGAAGGAGGTGATGCGTTTTTGGTGAAGTTTTTTCTTTGGTACCTATTTCTGAAAAATGCAGATAATAAGCAGTGTTACTCTGTACCTACAGATTTGGAAACATCGGGAGTCATCGAGTCCTCCATGGACAGTGGTCTTATTACTGAATAAACGTATGTGGAAGGCTCGCTCTGTCGGAGGCCTCGTGATGGGTGCTTTTATACGATGCCTCCTTTAATCCTCGCAGTAATTACATGGAATCTTGGGCAGCTCGTGGGCCTGTGTCACCCTTCCTCTGCTCTGCTCTGTATTACAGGGGCCTGAGTCCGATAGCTGCATTTCCAGGCTCTTCTGTCCACTAGTCTGTGGCTGGGTTTGAGCGCTGGGAGGCACTGGTGGAGGTGGAGGGTGGGCTGGAGAGAGAAGCTGGGGTATTTCTCCCATCTCTCTCTGCCCGGGGCTGCATCTTCACTATGGCTCCCACTGTCACGGGTCTGGCAGGCCGGTAGTTCTTGCCACCACCTGGTGGCTGCATCCCAACACCATTCTCTCCTCCCTTGGCCTCTCCAGCCAGGGGTGGGTAGAGCTTCCTGCTCCTGCTCGTCTCTGGATTACCCCGGTGTCTGCTGTTTGGCTTAGAGATTTCATCAGCTGTATAACCAGTTCCCTGTATTAAACTCCCTCTATGAAAAATAATTGAAGTAATTGTTTTTCTCTTGTTTCATCCCTGTTGGAGTGCAGTATAATTATACCTGCTTTTTTTTTCTATTCTTTTTTTCAATATATGAGGAAACTGAGGACCATCGGGCGACTTGTCACAATGTTAAGCCCCTTAGCACAGATGTACTAATTGAATCAAAGTCGTTGCACTCCTAGGTTCATGTGTACTTCACTACTATTATACTATGGTGCCTTCATGATTTTCTAAAGAGGGGAAACCTTTTTTATAGGGCTCTTCCTCTCAGATCATCGTAGGTATCGTAGGTTTCACCACAATCCCATTTTAGTCCAGTTGGATGGATGACTTGCTGCAGAATGAGCTTGAGGGTCAACCTCTTGCCCCCTCCAGGGGCGAAGTTACTAGACCTTCATGCAGCAGATCCGAAAGATGCCCTTTTGTCTGTACGCTACAGCTGGGCCCCTTGGCAGTTCTCCACACACCCATGGAGCCACCAAGGTCTGGCCACCTTCTAGTCCAAGTGATGGTTTCCCTTTGTCTCAATTCGAATAGAAAACTGAGGTCTTTATTCTCTACCTTGAATTTACTCAGAATCAGGATAGGAATACTCTTAAATTATCATCAGGTCCCACATAAGATCAACGACTTTGGGTTTCACCATAATTTTAGGCTGAATTTTTAGACGCTTTTCATAGGAATAAGTCATAGACTAAAATGCTGTGGTCTGAAAACACCAAAGGACTCTTAGGAGACGGAGTCTTAGGACACCATTGATTTACATATAGAGGCTCTTCTTATGAAGAAGTTGGCATTTTAAAACAAAGAAAATGCCAACCGAGCAGTGGAAGAACAGCCTTTGCATTATCTCCTCCGTAGAGTAGTAAGAGTAGATGGATGGGGCCCAGTACTGGAGAGTGATGAAGTCTAGGTTAACGTGTGTGTGTGTGTGTGTGTGTGTGTGTGTGTGTAGAAGGACTACAGTGTAAAGCCATCAAAGCAGTGACTGATTTGACTCTGTGTTTAGGAAAAGAGGTAAAATTGTGTTGGTTGAACTTAGAGACAGAGGACAGAGTCTGGATGGAGGGTATGATTAAAATACCACTACAGACTGTATACATAGCACATACTGTATATTATAATACCATGTGGTAGTTAGAAGCAAGATGAAGACTAGAGCTGAGTGCCTTTGGACCGGAAGCTGCAGGTGGCTGCATGAGACAATGTGGAGGTAGAATTGATAAGATTTGACCATTGAATAGGGTAGGAGGTGAGGAGGAGAGAAAATTTGAAGGTTATTCTGAGGTTTGGAGTCTTTAGACCTCTAGCTTTCCTTTTTTCATATAATATCCACCTCAAGTCCCTTTGCCTCCTGCTGTGAAGCTTTCCCAGTACAACTGGAAACTAGTTGATAGTCATTCTTTGATGAGGACAGAGGAACCTGCCCAGCGACTTGAGCAAGGCTGTATTTCCATCTCAGGCAGAAACAGAGCAACCTGGAGATGCTGACCAAGTACCAAGACCATGGATGGAAAGTGAATGGGGCACCTTGGATCTGCTTATCACACAGGGAGCGACTCAGAATCACGGAGCTTGATAGCATTTTTATTTTTTTTTAAGTCCTCATTGGTTATTTCTGTACTTATTTATTTTGATAGTAGCTTTAGATCTCTAGGTAAGATATGAAGATCTCCCTGTAAAAATTTTGTATAGGACTAGGGGGAGTGCCCATTGTGGCTCAGCAGTAACGACTAGCATCTGTGAGGATGCAGGTTCGATCCCTGGCCTTACTCAGTGAGTTAAGAATCAGGCATTGCCTCGAGCTGTGGTGTAGGTCACAGACACAGCTCGGATCTTTAGTTGCTGAGGCTGTGGCATAGGCTGGCAGCTATAGCACCGATTCGACCCCTAGCCTGGGAACTTCCATATGCTGCAGGTACGGCCCTAAAAAGCAAAAAAAAAAAAAAAAAAAAAAAATTGGGGGGGTATAGGATCAGGCAAGGGATGAGGTAATTACCCACCTGAGACTCAGCTGAAATCTGAAGCAAGCCTTGCAGGGTGGTCCCCCTGCCTAGCAAACCCCTGCCAACCGGCCAGGCTGGTCTCCGCACTGCCTGTGGGCAGGTCACGCCGCCTCACCTGTCCTTGCTCCTGCCGGTCTCTCACCTGAGGACGTGCTCCTTGCACCTCTCAGATCCTCCCCGTCCTCAGACCTGGGTGCCTCCTGGTGCCCCAGCATCCTCCTCAGTGGCGGGCTCTCCTTTAAACTATGGCACGGTGCCTATTTCGCGGGATTCTGGACGTCATCATATCTCGCGTGCTGTGACCCTGTCACTTTTCCAACTGTGTTAGTCTTGTCTTTCCAAGTATCTCACAAGCTCCTTGAGATACCCTTTATCATCCTTCACTACACCTCGTATCGGGTGAGTACCTGTGGAATGATGGGTTTAGCGCGGAAATGTCGCCCAGCTCCTAGCCAGCCCACCCGCTTAGCTACCCACCTTGGCTTTTCCTTCTTGAGCTCCTGGGCTGCCTCCGCTCAGTACACTTTCTGAACCCTCAACTGTTTCTTCCAGGGCGTAGAGAGCTCCCGACGGGGTGGTGCTGAGGAGGGAGGGAGAGAGAAAGAAAAATGTGTGTAGACACACAGCTTGTTCTCTGACCTGGGAAAACCTGTTTGCCAGAAGTTACCCAAAGGCAGAGCTGCTCAGGACAGTTATCAGTTCATCTCCAGACTCTGAGAGGCCGTAAAACCACAACACAAGAGGAAATGACAGGAGCCAAGAAGTTCTTGGTGAGACATTTGGGTAAAAAGGGTTTTCTGCTTTTCCCTTCATTAGCTTCAATATCAATGAGAGACCAGCCGCTATTATTTCTTGAGCCAGAAATGTGATGGCAGCTTCTCGCACATGCTGAAATTTTCACCACGTGTAGGTTATTATTTCATATTCCACTAAAAATGAGAAACCTTCAATCAAGAGAGTTTAAGCAACTTAAACATCAATAAATTGCCTCCTCCAAGAAGCCTTCCCTGGACCTTCGGGATGGGTTTATACGCATTATATCTCCCATGGCAACCCGTGGCTCTCTTTATCGCAGCTCCTGCATGTTGTTTTATGTAGTAAGTGTAGTAAAAATAATGTACGAATCTGCTTTACGTATCTCTCTCCTCCATTAGATTGCAGCTTCCTTGAGGATCAAGTTCCGTTTCCACGTCTAGTGCTTTTTTCTCTGTGTTACGTTTCCACTGGCACTTCCATGCGTGCCATAGACCTGGGGGCTTTAAACCACAGAGTGCCCCTCCGTCATCCAGAAGGATTACTGGTTTTGGAATGGAGTCAAGGTTACTCAGCCTGTCCTCCTTCTGTATGGAAGTACTGAGGGTACTGAGGGCATCTTTCTTATGCGACACCTGCCGCACGGCGTTTTAGTGGATGGGAGGCTGTTTCCAGGGCTTAGCATCAGAGAGGATCACTTATGGTTATAATTGCTCCCTGGCAGAAAGGTTGCCACGGACACTGGAGAACATTCACGGTTAATTTCCTTGAACCGTGGCTAATGGACAAATTGCTCGGCCATGGAGACGCCTCGAGCTGAAAGCACGTAAAGAGATGTAAGGGGCGAAGCAGGCCACGGGCTTTGCCCCAGGATTCCGAGGAGGTTCGTGGCCAGGAGAAGGCAGGCAGCTGTGACTCACTGGGTTGGCCGTGGGTGGCGTTGGACTCAGCTGTCACAACTGGGCTGACATCCGTAGCACATGCAATTGACATGGGTGCAGAGATGCCGCCAGCCCGTGGAGGGTGTGTGCCAGGGACAACCAGGGTTTGAACCTGTGGGAGGAAAGCCTAATGGGGGCGCCAAACAGTAGCAGCAAGCCCGCTCCTGCGGCCCAGCGTCTAAAGAGGCTCAGCTGACTTGGAGCAGGTCGCAGGGGTGCTGCGACTTGTCCTACATCACAGAGAATGTTAGAGGCCAGGCTGGGACGCCCAGCTGGACGGTCAGACGCTCAAGCTGGCGCCCTCTCCGTAGACTCGAGAGAAGGGGAGACACAAGCAGATCTTTAGGACGTTGTGAAATCAGATTCGGAACACCCCGACACTGGGACAGCTTGCTTCTTCCAGGCGCAGGTCTTTGGGGTGTTCCGTGGCTGCAGGGCCTCGAAACAGCAGCTCGGCCTCGTTTCCTGGAGGCGATTCTTACAGAGGCAGTCAGAGAGCTGTTGCGGTAACGCCGCCACCACGCATGCGCTGGTGTCTGTTGCTGCATCAGAAACAACCACGTGATGCACCCACGCAAGGAGAGATCTCAGTGGGATCTCTTCCTGTGCAGCTAACACTCCCTTCAAACAGGAAGCAGCGGTGTGTGATTAAACTCTGATACTCTGTACACTGATTTTTTAAAGATAATAAACAGCTCGAATATGCCGAACACTTCATTTATTCAGCATATGCTTGGGCGAATCCTGTCTCATGTGGCCTTTGCGGCTGCTTCTGCATAACTTAGGAAGCGCTCCCAGTCCCCCATTTTGCAGACGAAGAATCTGAAAACCAGAAACGTTTGCTGACTTGCCCAAGATCACACAGCACTTACTGTCAGAACCAGGACTGGAATTTCATTTCTTTATGTAGTGTTTTTGTGTAGTAAAATTCACAACCTCTTATCTGAGATCCAACAAAAACAATAGAAGTCTATTTTTTTTCTTTTTTTTTTTTTTTTTTTTTTTTTTTAACCTTTTAGGGCCGTACCCTCTCAGCATATGGAAGTTCCTAGGCTATGGGTCGAATCAGAGCTGCAGCCACTGGCGTACACCACAGCCACAGCAACTCAGGATCTGAGCTGCTGTAACCTACACCATAGCTCGTGGCAATGCCGGATCCATAACCCACTGAGCAAAGCCAGGGATCGAACTTACGTCCTCATGGATACTAGTTGGGTTACTGCAGGGCCACGACAGAACCCCCCCCCCCTTTTTTTCAGAATTATTTGGTGGCAAACCTTTACCTGTCCTGAACTATGTTGGCAACGAAAGCGGTTTGAGATGTTGTCAAGCTCTTTAATGTCCTCTGTGAGGGCGGCTATTCATATATTGTTTTACTAAAATTATAATGTGTTCAGTTACAGGAGGCCTCAAACCAGTGTGTTGTATGGTTATATAAGCCATCTTACCTTTCCAAAAAACCTGTGATTTCCAAAGCTCATCCAAACAGCAGAGTTTTGGGTGATAACTGTAACCCTGAGCCGTCTGGCTCTGCCGTCTAAGAGTCGGGAAATGAACTCTTCGTCTTAGCTAGACATAGTTGATTGTCGACCAGAAGTGCCGGGCACGTGGTACTCCTGCTGACTACGTTAGGCTGCCGTGAAGTAGCCTTAATATGGAGGCAGCTCTGTTGCGAGGGTTAAATGGGATCATTCAGGCGCGTCGTCTGTCGCAGTGTCTGGCTTGTAGGACACGTTCTGTGCCTGGAGTGTTAGAGGGTCCCTTTCGTAATAAACTTCGTACCCCTGTGAGGAAGCGATGAGGCAGAGAGGTTAAGTAACTTGCCCAAGGTCACAGGGCTAGTAAGTGGCACCGCCAGGCCTGGACACCCAGACTGTCTCTTCCACCCAAAGCATATGCAAAACCAGTAGGGAAGAGAGAATTCTGGGATCTTCCAGGGGCTCTAGAAATCCTTCCAGAGCATCATTATGAAAATTAATTACCGAAGCATTGGGCTGTAGCATGTGGAAGTGCTGTTTAATAGCCTGCTGGTTAAGCCAGCTTTTGCTGGCTACAGACAGAGAGGGAGAGGGAGAGGGAGAAGTCTCGATTAGAGAATGCCTTATAAATTAAAATGTTGGAATGACTAAATGGAGTGATTGGCAAACCTCTATTCCAGAGAATTCTTCCAAAAACAGTAACTTTCTTGGATGGACTCATGAGGTCTTCCTGGGAATCAGAGCAAAGAAAAGACTTTTCTTTCCTTTCCCAGGACTTTCCCCTGAAATTTTGTGGGTTAGGCCGATGAAACCTATGGTTTTTTTCCGGGGGGTGGGGGGCAGTAATCACGACTTACCTGTGTTGAGAATTTGCCCTACGCCCATCCTGCCAGCCCCCCTCCCCCCTCCAGAGGCTTTTTTTTTTTTTTTTTTTTTGCCTTCTCGATGGCCTTACTTTGAACCTAAGACTTGTCATTTTCCAACCACACGTTGAAGGTGGATGCCCTTCTGAGCGTGGGGAGGTGGGAGGGCGGAGAGGGCAGAGGGCGAGGATGGAAGCGGGCAAGATGCAGGGATGGGGGATGAGAGGAGGGCGGCGCTGGCCTCGCCAGCGGCTTCTAATCCCGCAGCTCCTTCCTGTCCCGGCTCCCATCCCAGATGGTGGGAGGAGAGCTGTGGTCTGTCAGGACGGGCTGGCGAGAAAGCGAGCCCGTCAGCAGCTAAGCCTCGGATGAAGGGGACCTGGGTGCCATTGTGCTGGCAGCTGCTCGGCCTGCCCGTGTGCTGGGCGGCATCGGCTCACGCCTGGCCTTATTGGCTGTTTGGGATGCGGCCCTTCCAAGGGGCCCCTCCCCCAGACTCCTTGACATTTGTCCAGAGATTAATTGGGCTAATCCCCTTCTTGGAAGAATAGGTGGGCGAGTGTGTGTTCGGGGAGGGCGAGGAGGCGGGCTGGGGCTGGAGAGGCGAGCATTAATGAAGGCGCTGGGGCTTGCCGCAGCCTTTGAAGGAAGAAAAGAGCAAATTTCTCTGCTGTTCCCGGACAAGGCTGACAGGTGGGCAGGGAGACTGCAGTTCTTCTGTTCTGCCCGGCTTTGCCAGAAGGTCTGTGCACACCAGCGGTAACGACTTCTGACAGCACCAGCTGTCACTCAGGGAGGAGGCACTCCCAGCGCACCTTGGCCTGCCAGTCTTGTCTCTTGTAGCGCAGGCAGGAGGTGGGAGCCCCAGGATGGCCGTCCTGGCTGCCCCCCACCCCCCCAATAAAGCCACATTGCTCAGATGACTTATCTGGGATATTGATAAACGTAAAGTATTTACATTTCCATTTCATTTTGAATCAAGATTCAAAACAAGCACCGTTGCATCATTTGAATTGTTGGTCCAGGGAAGGCAGGGGACCACGGGCGCTGATTTCTTGTGCTGTATGCGGCTGTCCGTTTTGGGGGGGCAAGCAAAGCTTCTCACCTTATTCTAATAATAACCGGCATTTATTGGGAGCTTATTAGGTGCCAAGACATTGTTCTTAACATTTTTATGTGTATTCATTAATGTTTTTATTCGTAACAACCTGTATGAAGTAGATGCTAATATTGTCTTCGTTTTACGGAGCTAGTAACCTGCCCAGGGCCATTTGTAAATGGCGACACCAAGACTCAAACTCCTACAGTCCCGTTCGTGGCCTCACCCTCTTAACCGCTGCAGGGGCACTGCTGGCAGAGAAAAGGAAATCAGCCTTTTGCTTGGCTGGTCTCGGGTTAGAACATGACTTCAGTGAGATCGAACAGTTAATTGAGGCTAATACATCCCAGGAGAACCGAGAATAAAGAGCCATGGAAATACACTGAGGCCCCTGGGAACCTCTGAAAGATACGTACCTAATTGTGCCGTAGGTGGAGA
This sequence comes from Sus scrofa, assembly GCF_054392235.1. NCBI lineage: Eukaryota > Metazoa > Chordata > Mammalia > Artiodactyla > Suidae > Sus > Sus scrofa. Next base: position 142,764,416 of record NC_139390.1, read on the forward strand.
GTCTCTTCCAGCTGTAGCAGGATTCCAGTCAGGTGCTGTGTTCTTTGTAAATTGCGGCAGACACTGGCATAATGAATGTGAAAAGAGTGGTTAATCAAGTGAATTTATAAGAAGAGAGTTCTTAAAGTGGGGCTTCTATTGATGCCCATTAAAAAAAACCAGTGAGGAATTTGAAAACGGTCACGGCGAGTTGAAAGGAAATCTGAAAGGTAGGAATGTCTGTTCATCCTTCTGTGAGGTTAAAATCACTAGGTCACAGAAGCGGTTTTGGGGGGAACTGAGATGACAGATGCTGAGGTCTGTGGTCTGGAGCACATGAGCAATTTTCAGCTTAGGAGCTTCTGACTTAACTCAGTCTCTCCCGTCAGTGTGCGCAGCCGCTGTCCACCCAGCGCGGCACACAGGCGGCCTCTCCTTTTCCAGCGTCGTCATCTTTTTTTGTTTTCTCCTGTTGTGAGGACCAGTTTCTGGGCACTAGAGGCCGGACCAGATGCTCAAGTGCGGTGAGGATGACAAGGGAGAGTGGATGTAGGGTCTCTGCAAGCGTCCTGAGAAGGAAAGCTGTCCTCACTCGAGGATGGGAACGGAAAAGGTGCTGTGCCAGGAGGATCCAGTGAGTAGGTAGCCACACTGCGCTAGTGCCCAGGCTGCGATGCCGAGAATGGGGCTTCCGCTGTGTGGCCACGGCTACTGGTCACCGCGTGTCCAGCACCGGGCGGTAGGGATGGGGAAGGAAGGGACGGCACCATCCCGCCACCTTGGTGCCAGCCCCTCCCTCTCTGCTTTGCTGCCAGGTCCTTTTGCCACGTCCAGGGTCAGCCTCCTTGCTGTAGGAGGGAAGGGAGAAAGGAAAGGAGCTTGGTGTCCTCACTTCCTCGTTTCTCCTTTGCATCCTTTTCCCAGTTCAACCGTGTAGCCCCCTCTCACTTCCCAGCTCTGCCCTCGCCCCATGCGTTCTCACTTCTCACTTGGACCTGGGAGAGGCTACCATGCTGTTGACTCCTTAAGACAGAAAACGACTTTAGACTCTTTAAAAAATCAGTTTTATTGGCATCGAGGTGACTTACAATGTCGTAGTTGCAGGTGTACAACAAAGTGCAGCAGCCGTATATGTACAGATATATATCTCCCTTCTTTTTCAGATGCTTTCTCCACATAGGCTATCACCGAGAATTGAATAGCAAAAAAAAAAAAAAAAAAAAAAAAAAAGAAAAGAAAAGAAAGAAAGGAAAACAGACTTTAGCTCTTTGCCTCTGTAGTGGGGACCCAGGAGGAAGGCCTCTAGGTCACTGCCATTCCACTGCGCCTCCAGACACTGAAGTGCCTGTTGGCGCCAGCGCTGTGCCACCTGCCTGGTGTCTTGTCTTAAACAACAACAAAAACCAGTTTAAAAAAAACCCAGCTTTATTTTTTTAACTATTTTATTACAGTTGACTTATAATGTTCCATCAATTTCTGCTGTACAGCAAAATGACCCAGTTATACCTATATACACATTCTTTTTTTCATAAAAAACCCAACAAAATAGCAAACTCTAGCACAAAAAGAGAGAGACAAAATGACGTAGAAACTCCCGGGTCTGCCGGTGTGAGGCTCAGTCCTCTGCACTCGGGCAGCTGGCTTTGGGTGTTTATTCCCAGACAGGGGTCCGGCTGAAAGTTTTCTATGCCCAGAAGAAAATCGATGCTACAGCTGGTCAGTTGGAACCTGTTCCAAGCCAAAGGCTTCCAAATAAACTGTTCTTTGTCTGAGTTGAGGATGACTAGCCACATCTCGACACACTGAGTCTTTAGTTTCCGACAAAACGCTCCATGGTTTTCAAGGTGCATCACTTTTTGCAGGAAGGTCGATGTCTTACTCCTACAGGGAAGGTCATTCCCCATCCGTCTGCCTTTGTGTTAACAGGGCTTAATTTGATGGGGGACAGGCTCGAACCCCGTCTCTCCAAGGCGCCCGTACCCTGCAGCTCACCTGCCTTTGACTCACGTCAGACGCGAACTCCTGGTTGGCACAGGCTACGTTTTAACGTATTTTGAAGCTTAGCGCAACGTGACGTCCTTCCACCCTAACCCTGTCCGATCCATTTTCCGCACGGCAGCCAGAGAGAGCTGAAGACGGCGATCAGATTCTGTGACTTTCTCGCTTAAAACTCTTCCGGCTCCCACGGCCTTGACGTCCGGTGTGCGTGCAGCTCCTGGCTCGGGCTCTTCTCCAGCCTTGCTCCAGCCTTTGCTCGGTTCTCTGCTGCCTCGGGTCCTGGAGCTCGCTCATCTGCCCGTCTAGAATGCTCTTCTCCCGGCTTTTGCAGAGCTGGCTCCTTCTCTTGCCTCAAGTCTCAAATGCTTAAATGTCACCTTAAATGTCAGCGAGACCTTTCCCTGAACACTCCGTGTGAACTAAGCCTTCCCTGTTCCTCTCTGTCTCTGCGGCCTAATTTCCTTCTACTCTGCATCACAGTTGGCAATGACTTCATGGACTCATTCTGCGGGCTCTGTTTCTCCCGTTAGAATGCAGGTGTCATGAGAACAGGCGTCTCGTCTGTTCACAGGTGCATCTTTAGCACAAAGAGTAGTGCTTGGCGTGGAGCAGTGGTCCACACCCGTGTGTGTGAAAGAACAGATGAACAATCGGAGAGATTTTCTCACAGCCATTGCCAAAGAGGAAGGACGGGTACAGATTTCTACTAAGGGTTTGAAACTCTGATGTGTCCCCAGGTGGGGAGAGCATGAGCCCTCACCCTTGCGAACAGCCCAACCACAAGGCAGCTCTTACTGGAAGGACACTGCTTGAGGGCAGAGACAGTGTCCAAGGGTCCCAGGGCCTCTCTGCTGCCCACTTTCTTCTGCTGAGTACTCTGTCTTTCCAAGCTGGGCATGGCCAGCCTGCCTTTGGATGCTCTAAGCATGAAAAAAAAAATGGATTGGAGAGTCTCACTCCTGAATTGGGGAAATTCCTACTTATAGCTCTTTAAACAAAGTATCTGCTTTTATTTTTTTTTTAATCGAGATGTAACTGACATAGGACATCATGTTAGTTTTAGGTGTACAGCATAAGCATTCAATATATGTGTATGTTGCAAAATGATCCATACAGTAAACCTAGTTATCATTCATCATCGTACATAGTTACATTGTTTTGCTTGTGATGAGAACTTCTAAGACCTCTTCTCTTAGCAACTTTCAGATACTCAATAGAGTAGAATTAACTATAGTCGCTACATTGACCATAGAGAATAACCCCCACCCCAACACCCATGTTATATAGAACATTTGAAATGTATTTTCTTGGACAAAGATGCTCTTTCATGTTAAGCTTGCTCTTTGTTTCTATTTACAGTGCTTCCTAGAATTTTCGATGTGGCATTTGGGTTATGTTCCTATAGCACTATTCATGATATAACAAACGTGGACTCTGAATAGGAAAGGACACAGATTGTTCTAAGGAAAAATGTATTTCATCCCTGCATTAGCAGCTCTTTTGAGATGGAGAAAATCATTTCCTAAATTGTGGCCTCAGGTGATAATCTCCAAAATAGACTCTCCTCTCTCAGGGAAAGGCGTGCAGTCCTTGTTTTGTTTATTGCCTTTAAGTCATTTATGGATTTACAGCCACCCCACTGAGCACCAGCTCATCTCTGCCAGGTGCATTGGGCCTCAGTGGGTTGGGAGTGAAATGTGGGTCCCGGGCAGGGAAGGAGATGGAAACCGCAGTCACAGTTTGTTTGCTCACAGATGTTCACATGATAGAAGTTGAAATCTGAGAAGTGGCCTCTTTCTCTTTGTATCTGACAGAGACAAAGGAAAACAGTGGTGTGGGGGTTGGGAAGGCACGGGGCCGGACGCCGTGAGAAGAACTGGGACTCTCCATGTTCACCAGCCCCGGCAAGAGAATAAACTCATCGCCAAGAGTATTGATTGTCATTCTCAGAAACACAGACCTGGGTCTTTGGCTCTTGATGATTCACCAGCAAGTGACTTTCCCACAGGAAGGAACGAGGGCTGGTCCTGGATGAGGACCTGACCATTGCTTTCTCTCCAATCCCAGTTCCCCGCATTGCTGAGGGACTCGGCACACGACATCAGGGCCAGGACAGCGCCTCGGGCTTTGTGCCACTGCTAAGGTGCCGGCTACAGATCCCCCGGCCACTGCTGGCTGTGCCGTCAGCTCTGGTCTGTGTTTCCCGCAGCGACCTGTCACCTTGTGGTATTGCGATCTCTGTTGCCTCATGCAAGAAAGGTGGGACGGTGCGAGTGAAAGAGTGATCTCTGTGACTTTCTAGGCTTGGGCTTTCTGGGCTGGAGATTTAGAAACTGCCCTGTTTCCCCTGATGTGTGGCGCTCCTGTAATCATGGTCAATGATCAAGTGAATAATTGCTTCTGGAGTTCCCGTCGTGGCGCAGTGGTTAACGAATCCGACTAGGAACCATGAGGTTGCGGGTTCGATCCCTGCCCTTGCTCAGTTGGGTTAAGGATCCGGCGTTGCCGTGAGCTGTGGTGAAGGTCGCAGACGCGGCTCGGATCCCGCGTTGCTGTGGCTCTGGCGTAGGCCGGTGGCTACAGCTCCGATTCGACCCCTGGGCCTGGGAACCTCCATATGCCGCGGGAGCGGCCCAAGAAATGGCAAAAAGACAAAAAAAAAATCATAATTGCTTCTGCTTTATGATTTTTATGGCCTGCACAGCTAGGTTTCTTTTAGGTTTGGTTGAGTCAGTGTTTAAGATGCTTTTCCAATCTATTATGATTCTTCTAAAGATTGTACTCGCCGCATCATACATTAATGTTACCCTGGGATCTCAGATTGGGCATTTCTGTCCTCTCCCTTGTCCCGGTAGCTAGAGCTTGCTTCTCTGGAAGCTGCAGTGCGGACAGGACCATGCTCGATTTTCTAGGCCAGCAGACGTTGTTCTGTTGATGTCGCCAAATGTTCTATTTTTGATCAGTGTGAAACTGAAAATAACCATATATATGTAATTTAGCTCAGATCCCTTACTTTCTCTCAAACTTTCACTTTATGAATAATAATTGTAATATGTGCTCGTCAGGGCAGGCTTACTGCTGTATAAACCCCCCCCCCACCCCATTTCAGTAGCTTAACACAATACAAATGTGTTTCTTATTCAGATGAGACGGATGGAGGTGTTCCATTCGGTCAATCAGAGACTCAGGGCTTTCCATCTTATGGGTCCACCTTCTTCTAGAGCCCAAGTGACTTGTCTCTTCAGCTGGCGGTAGGAAGAGGGTTAATATTATTAAGCATTGGAGCTGGTTACAGCTCAGACCTGGAGGAGCCCCCATTACGTCCACTTCATTTTATGGACTAGAATTTGATGACACAACCAAACCCTTGTATGAGGGGCTTCCAAATATAGTCTAGGTGTGACAGCCAGGTAAAAAAAAGGAGGACATAGATATTGGCAAATGCCAGCAGTGTTTACCATATCAAAACTAAAAAGAAAAAAAAAAAAAGGGAAACCCCTGTTTATTGTTTAATATAAGACACTACATAATTTTTCTTTAAAGGTGACATTCAACTGCTATAAACGCTGTAAATTTCGTAATAGCCACACGTGCCACCAGAGCAACATTAAATGCAGGGTCAGATTGTGCAGAGTCAGTGTTTGTCCAGTGACAGCGCTTGTGAGCTCACTCGGTGGCCTTATCTCCAGCAGCATCTCTGTCCAGAGGTGACTCAGGAGCTCCTGGAGTGGAAGCTGCAGCCAGTGCAGATGTTTCAGGACAGTTACGGTGCAACAACACCCTTGATGATGGCCTGATGTCTGCTTCTGATGGCGATGAGTTTAGCACATAGATTCTTTATTGACTGGCTCACAACACTGAATGAACTTCACGAACAGCAGTTAAAGACAGGCTCATTTACTTAGGATTTTTCTTCTTTTAGCTTTCTTCAGAGATTTCTGGGGTAGTGACAGATTCCCTTAGCTAGTTAAGGAAATTCATCCTAACAGTCACCTTGGGACTGCCAAGGTCGCAGACATTAGGATGTTCTGCATTACTCTACCTTTGACCGACACTGAACCACTGGAGTATCTGGGCTACTGAATACTGGGTTATCCCACATCGACTGTTTAGTAAAGGGATCTACGTCTTTTCGGTCCTTGAGCCCTGGGACTTGTTTTATTCGCATTGAGCCCGTAGCTCCTGGCTTGTCTCAGATGCTATAGGCCTTCAACAAATGCTCTGCAGTGGTTTTGGAAGTGTGGCCTCTGGACGGGGGACATCAGCATGACATGGGAACCTGTTAAAAATGCAATTCTCAAGCCAGTTGTACACCTACTGGGGGAGAGCCCAGCAATTTATGTTCTGACCAGCCCTCCATGCTGATGCATGCTGAAGCCTGAGAACGACTCCATGCTGAAACTGAAATGGATGCATCCTAGTAATTGGGTGTGTGTGTGTGTGTGTGTGTGTGTGTGTATTGGGTACGTCATTATTGTTCAGTGTTCTCAATCACATTTAATTTGTCCTTGGTTTTAGTTCAAGTTTAAATAAAATGCATTGAGAACCTTTTTTAGAATTGGATGTTCCTTTGATTTATCCATAAAAATGGCATTTCTTCATTTTCCCCAGATGTCCCATAAAATCCCAATTGAAACCTTGATTTTGGCCTGATTATGCTGGTTTTAGACTTTTGGCTTGCAGAACTATGAGAGAATAAATTTCTGTTGTTTATGTCATTAAATGTGTAGTAATTTGTTAGAAAGACAGAACGTGAATACAAGCAGAATTCTCTAATTTTTTTTGTTTTTGTACTTATTAGCAAAACATTTTGAGCATACCGTCTAAAATGTTTACTCATAAATATTTGTATGTAATACTATGCTGATATAAGATATAACTAATGATACACAAAAAGGAACTTAAAATGAAGTAATAAGGGAAATAAATAACATCTTGTGAGTAATTTCCTATTACTGATATAAGAATCTTATATTTCTGAGTGTTGCTATATTTTAGTAAAAGCCATGTGATTGAATATGATTCGTTAGTTTAAAAAGTTTAACACTTGACGCTTTGTTAAAGATCTCGCTCAAAGTTTGGTTACTTAGATATTTTATTCTAACGGCTGTTATAGCTGGAAAAAATACGCAAATCCAAAAGAAAGGAGTACATCCTTCCCTAGGCTAACTAAGTCAGGACTTTCTTTTATTGTTTCTTTCTATATTGCTTTGGTTTTTAGGGCCGCACCTGGAAGTTCCCAGACTAAGGGTCCAGGTGGAGCTGCACCTGCCGGCCTACACCACGGCCACAGCATCATGGGATCTGAGCCTTGTCTGCGACCTACACCACACCTCCCAGCAACACCAGATCCTTAACCCACTGATCAAGGCCAGGGATTGAACCTGCATCCTCATGGACACTACGTTAGATTCTTTTCTTTTTTTTTTTTTTTTTTTGTCTTTTTCTTTTTGAGGGCCGCACTTGTGGCATATGGAGGTTCCCAGGCTAGGGGTCCAATCAGAGCTACAGCCACTGGCCGACACCACAGCCACAGCAATGCCAAATCCTCAACCCACTGAACGAGGCTAGGGATCAAACACGCAACCTCATGGTTCCTGGTCGGATTCCTTTTTGCTGCGTCACGACGGGAATGCCTATGTTGGGTTCTTAATCCACTGAACCATAATGCAAACTATTGCAAATGATTTTTTAATCTCATTCAAGTAACGCATTTCCACCTTAACCTTGTTAGTTGCTGTTATAAACTAACCAGTTGTTTTAAAGTCCCTAAACTGTTAACAAATAGGTTCAGCTCATATTCACCTAGCAAGTAGGTTCAAACCCTACTGAATGTCTTTATTTGGAAGATTTGAAAATAGATGCAAGTCTTTAAAGAAAGAAGGTAAGAGAGTATTTTAAATGAAACATAGTGTTTTCAGACAACAAGACCATGTGATCATGGAAATATTTCTAGAATCTCTTTTGAAAATATTCTCTTTTTTTAAGAGTGCCCATTGTGGCTCAGCGGTAATGAACCTGACCAATAACCATGAGGATGTGGGTTAGATCCCTGGCCTCGATCCGTGGGTTAAGAATCTGGTGTTGCCATGAGCTGTGGTGTAGGTCACAGACCCAGCTTGGATCCCACGTTGCTGTGGCTGTGGCGTAGGCTGGCAGCTACAGCTCCAATTCAGCCCCTAGCCTGGGAACCTCTATATGCCATGGGTGTGGCCCTAAAAAGACAAAAAAAAGAAAAAGAAGGAAAATGTTCTCTTTTGTAAAAGGCAATTTCCAAATTCATTGCTAAAGTGCTCCCCTGTCACGGAGGGGCAAGTTGAAAAGGATAAAGAGAACGAAATCTTTAGAAAGTTAGTTAGTAGACTCATAGTTTTGAAAACACATCTTCGATGCCGGGGTTAGCAGTCTTTTATATTACAGAAAACAGAAGATTTGCACCCTCGTCTTCTTGTAAAAGAGGGCTGTGAAACGCTCCGTGTGTGACAGCCCTTCGGGACTGCCCTGAAATAGCCAAGGAGCCTCTGTGGAGCACAGGACTTCCTGGATGCCGCTAGCCTGCTGCCAAATACCCAAGGCAGTTAGTGAGCAGGAATCGAATGTGTGTGGGTGTGGGGAAGGGCGTTTGCTCTGAGCGCTGTTTTTAAAATGCTTAGAATTCGGGCCAAGAAAGACGCCTGCGAGAGGAGAAGAGGAAGCTCCTTCCTTCCCCGCAGAAAACCAAGAAATCTTTACAAAGCTGGTTTCTTTCCCATAATCCTGAGGTCCTTTCAGACTCCCAGGCATTTTCTAAAGCAGGACTTGCATCTTCTCCCCACTGCTGGTGTCAGTCTTAAAAGGGCAGGTGGCCCTGGGGGGGGGATTATCGATGGCTGTTGAGTAGGGACTCGAGGCCCAGAGGAGACACTCAGCCCGCCAAAGGTCACAGGAGTCAATCACAGCTTAGGACCTAGGACATGAGCTGGAGCTTCAGTCACTTGAGCACCCAATTTTCCAGGACAGCAAGAGCTGACTTCTCCTCAAAGATGGATCCTTTTTCTGTGGCCTCTGACACCCCATTTTTCTTCATTACCTAGTCGCCGCGCTCAGGAAGAGCCAAGGGTAGTCTTCAGGGGCCGAAAAGAGAAAAGTCAGGGGGTTCAACTATGACACATTGTGTGAACGGAAAGGGACGTGTTCTCATCCACAGACTGTCAGAAGAAATAACAATGAAACATTTCACTCAAAGGAAACAGATTGCTTTAGGGAGAGAAATGAGAGTTTCCAAATACTGTGTGCTACTGTCTATGCCCTAGACTGGGCCTTAACCCATGCCTTCCCCAGGGGCGTAAACAGCACCCCGTGGATGGTATCGTGCAGACTCCTGTGCCCCGCATGGGCAGTGCCAGGCACATCATAGCTACTCCGCAAATATTTGCTGGGTGGATAAATGTATTGGCTGCTCTCCTCAACTTCCAGAATCATTCCCCTGATAGCCTGAAGCTCTGATCTTCCTGGTAGGGATGCCAAAACCTGGGGGGGATGGGGTGACCTACTGTTTCCAAGGCAGGTACCATGATTATCTTCCTTCCACAGGTACCTGTGTGAATGGCTAGTGTACTGAGGCTTCAGGAACCAGAGTGCCTCTGGGGCCACCTTTGTCATAAAGCCCTGACCTGCTCTGTTGCCAAATAATGGTGCTTTGGCTTGGACCTGCTGAATAGCGGCCATCCCGCTAGCCATTCACCAGCACTTTTTGAAGACCTACTATGGCCAGGCATTAAGCTCTGCTGCCGGGAAGAAAGAAAAACGATATAGACTCTGATCTCAATCCGTTCATTATTTAGGACCTGGCAGCCTCTAGAAGACTGGGGCTTGTGGTAAGTAAGTCTGTCTACCAGGATAGGGGCTGCCCAAGGTATGTGTACTTGAAAGAAGCTGTGCTGTTGGCATATTTTGTGGGCCCCTTGGGGTATAGTTTAAGACAGAGATATCAAAAATGAATTTTAAATGTATTCAGAGAAAAGGAGAAAGATGAAGCTTCCATAGTTCAGTCTTAGCCTTACTGGCCACTCTCCAACCTAAAAAGACAAAAAGACCCAAATAAGGCTGCATGTGAGACGTGGGTAAAGACATCAACAGGAGTCTATAAACAGCAGCATTTACTGAGCGCTCACCTTGCTAGGCACGGTTCTGGGTGTCTGCATCCCCCGCTCCTTGAAGCTGTGTGACAATCCCGTGGGGTTGATTGTAGGATGGTGGTGGTGTTTTCAGAGGAAGAGACGGGGGCACAGAGTCGCTAGCTTCCCTGCTCAGGGAGACACAGCGAGGACGCATAGAGGCAGGTTTTGAACTCTTCACCACCGCTCCGTGCTGCCCGGGACTTGACAGATGGGATATGCGCAGTGCCTCGAAGGGAGGGCCCCAGGCTGACCCCAGGCTTCTGCTTTGGAAACCACTCCTGTGAGGTCCCCTCTGCAGTGGGAACACCAGGGGAAGAGCAGGTTCGGGAGGCCGGGGGAGAATGTGGTCTGGGACAGTGGGAGACGGAGGCATCTTTGGGACTTGGGGACAGTGGGAGACGGAGGCATCTTTGGGACTTGGGGACAGTGGGAGACGGAGGCATCTTTGGGACTTGGGGACAGTGGGAGACGGAGGCATCTTTGGGACTTGGGGACAGTGGGAGACGGAGGCATCTTTGGGACTTGGGGACAGTGGGAGACGGAGGCATCTTTGGGACTCGCAGGCAGAGATGTTCAGTTAGCTGATGGCGCACGATCCCGGAATTCAGGAGGGAAATTGGAGCCCAAAAGAAATTGAGCTGGATCTGAACGAACAAAAATGAAGAAAGAAACACACGCAAAAACCCACATAGCAGGAAACCAAGCCTTTTTAATACTACTTCAAAATTTGACCTTATATTTTGAGCTCCTGCTCCTCAGACTTACTAGACATCGCAATCCCAAGCGTTTATATGAAACTGACTTCATGTGTAAAGCTGACCTCTCGGGCTTTTCTCAGTAGGGGGTCAAGCTCTGACACGCACACGTATATTATGTATTTATATATACACACACAGACATATTTTTTTATTTATATTTTTATTTTTGTATCAGTGATAGGTGTACAGCCACGCATGCGTGGTCTTTCACTCCGCATTTGTGACACCACCGTCGGGCATCCCTGATAGGTTTGTGTCCACAGAACTAATTGGCGTACAGACATCAGAGGCGCAGCATCGGTCCCTTGGTGCCACGTACCCACCAAGGGGGTTTGACCGATGGCAGCACCAGGAAAGGGGAGATGCTGTTGACATGTTTATGAGCCTGAAAAAAATCACGTTCCGGGACTTCTCTTGTCTGGTAAATCTACTTCCCAAACAGATGGAACGTTCCATGTTTTGGGGAAGATAGATTTGCCTCCTGCCCCGCAGGTGTTTGTTCCCTGTTCACCAGAAGGGGCTGCCACTGGCAGCTGTTACCCACAGGAAACCGCCCTTGAGTCGTTAATCAGGGTGTCCTTTGGGGGCTCCAAGAGCGGCCTCTGCACCCCCACATTGGAATGTGCCCCCACTTTCTGACCTTTGTCGAAGGCCCGTCGGGGAGCCCGGTTCATGGAGATGGTCGGCGATGCGTACTTTAACCCCAAAGGTCTTGGCACGAGGGTAGTGATGCCCCCATGGCAGGCAGTCCTTCCCCGTCGGTGCACAACGCTCCCCTCTGTCCGTCCGTCCGTCGGTCGGTCCGCGGGGCAGGGCGGTGGCAGTGCTGCTCCACGCCCCACCTCGGAGCCCGCCGGGACCTCCCTGGTCAGAAGGTGGAAAGAAAACTACAGAAAGAAAGGAGCCCCCCCCCCCCCAGTTAAGCGGGGTCATTCACTCTGCAGGAAAGCTGGGCCTGCGGGTGTCTGAATAAGCGGGGTGGCAGGTGCCCTGGGACGTGCCTCTATTTCTCTCCCATAGGAATTTCCCGAAGGGTTATTCCTTCCTCCGCTGGAGCCAGGACCGTGGTCGCTAAGTGGGTCGCCTCTGAGAGAAACCCATGTTTTCCTGAAAGGGATTTAGCCTTATTCTCCCTTCTCTCTTTGAGCTACGAGTCCTGAAACTTTTTAAGTTATCTTCCCCCATCTACAGAAAAAAAGGTGTGCGTGCGTGTGTGCGTGTGCCCACGTGCGACCGGCTCTCACGTTATGAACACTATACTCCAGCGAACCGTGCTGCAGCGCCCGTGAGTGAGGCTGGCACAGTCATTTCAGTTAGATTATTAGGAATTGTTAGGGCACAGGAGCGCCTCGTTGTGCCCCGGTGCGTGCATGCGGGAGAGGCGGCAGCGACCCGCGGGCCAGGTCTGCTGAGAAGGGGGCAGGAATCAGCCGCTCGCGTCCGCTCCACGGGGAGCGCTGCTCCCCCGCTCCGCCCGCAGAGCCGGCGGGTCCCACAGGCATGGGCCTCTGTTGGGCAGGGGGCCCGGCTGCCCTGATATTCGACTCGAGGGGGGGCTGCACGTACCGAGGCCGAGGCTGCGTGGAGGCCCCGAGGGGGGTGTGGGGGGGAAGCCGTGAGCGCCGTCAGGAGGGGGCTGGTGCGGAGGGAGAACGGGGGCGGGGGGGGGGGGGAGCTGCGCTTTCTCTCTTTTCTTTCTTTGTCTGTTTTTAGGGCCACACCGGTGGCATGTGGAGGGTCCCAGGCCAAGGGTCGAATCGGAGCTCCTGCTGCCGGCCTGCGCCACAGCCACACAGGATGGGAGCTACGTCTGCGACCTCCACCACAGCTCACGACAGCGCCAGGTCCTCAACCAACTGAGCGAGGCCAGGGATCGAACCCGCAACCTCATGGATCCTAGTCGGGGTCATTTCCCATGAGCCACAGTGGGAACTCCTAGGGGCTGCTGTCTCTGCGGCAGGAAGTCGGAGAGGGTGGAACGGAGGCCTGACCTGACTGCACGGAGGCAGCTAGTCCTGAGGCTGTTGGAGGAAGACCATTCTGGGTGTTTGTTTGGGGTCCCATCTTGGCGTCCCTGGTGGCAGGGGACCACAGTCCAGCAGGCCTGAGTCTGACCCCCCCAAGGGGCCCATCCGCGCCCGGGGAACAGGAGGCCCATCCTCAGCAGCTGTGAGCCACCCCATAAATAAGGCGCCCGAGCTTTGTTCCCGTCAGTCTGCTTCCTGTCAGCCGGACAAGGCAGCCCCCTTTGTGCTCGCTCATAATGGATCTGCTTTCTGAGGGCCATCAGGCCGGAAACATGAACTGTGAGCGGCTAAGCCCAGCTCCTCTTTCCCCACGTCTCCCTCCACAAGGCCGAGTCTCAGAAGCTTTTCAAGACCTTTAAGAGCGTGGATTGCCGTTGCCTTATAGAAAATGAATGTCCAAGACATACAAGCAGTCTGATCACCAGCTGGCCAGACCCGGCCTGCAGTGACCAAGTGTTTTAAGCAAAGGGGCTGATAGGACACCGCTTGGAACAAGAGGCCGAGGTAGCAAATATGAACTTTTGCTGTAAAGGCAATTGGGAGCCTTCAGAGTTTCTGTGAACTTTTTCTAAATTATAGAAATAACGCATTTCTCAAGAAGTCCAACAATTCAATGGTATTTTATTTTTATTTTTGTCTTTTTGCTTTTTTCTAGGGCTGCACCCGCAGCATATGGAGGTTCCCAGGCTGGGGTCTAATCGGAGCTGTAGCCACCAGCCTACACCACAGTCACAGCAATGCGGGGTCTGAGCCGCATCTGCACCCTACACCACAGCTCACGGCAACACCGGATCCTTAACCCACTGAGCAAGGCCAGGGATCGAACCCGCAACCTCGTGTCTCCTAGTCAGATTCATTAACCACTGAGCCACGATGGGAACTCCTTCAATGGTATTTTAAAAATGAATCATCTCCAACCCTATCCTTCTCTAATAACTTGTATCTTAGAATAGTGCAGAGATTAAGAGTGAAGGCTCTCAGCCAGCCCGCCTGGGATAAAGTCTGCCTGTCACTTCCTGCCTGTGGGAGCTGCAGGCGTTAATCTGTCTTGGCCTCAGTTTCCTTATCTGTAAAATGGGAGTGATAACAATCTTTTAGCTGCTTTATGAGATTGTTGTGAGCATGAAATGAGTAGCATGTAAAGCACTTAAACTCTGGTAAACAGTAAGCGCTGTATTCATAGTAGCTATTATAAGATGTCACTTTGCTTTTTTTCTTGGCTTTTTCTTAAATCGAATCATCATATAGAACTTGGCAGCTCTTCTTTTTCACTTATTCTCTCACAAGCATCTTCCTAGGTCCAAATACAAACATGCGCAGCTATTATTATTAATTTGTAACAGCTGCATTCTCCTCCTTAATATGGATTTCCATGTATTTAATTTGTTTAAACCTTACATTCTTAGTGGGCATTCGGCTGTTTCTAAGTTTTTACTCTTATAAACAAGGTAGTAATAAAGACTTTGACACCTATCCTTTCGTATTATTTCTTCTGCTTCTAAAAGATTCTTAAAAGCGGAGATTCTGAATCAAACGTCGTGAGATTTTGAAATGGTAAAAGATGTCCCAAAATATCATAGCAGTTTGCACTCCTGCCAGAAATGTATGAGTGCTCATTTCCCCATCTGCTTACCAGCAGTGGATAGTATGAAACTTTAATATTTTTCAGTCCAGCAGGCAAAGAATAGACTCTCATTGTCCTTTCCGTTGGCATTCCTTTGACTGCCCTTGAGATTGGGTGCACTGAGAAGTCCTCAGCTGGGGCATCAAACAGTGAGATTTCTGCTGGGGAAGTTCACTGGGGCTGCCCCGTGGACCGCTGATTCGCACGGGACTGGGGAGGCTGCTCTGGGAAGGGGGATGGTCAGGAGGCTGCTGCTGTTCTCCACTTAGGCGTTATTTTACCAATGACCTCTGCTCTCCAACGTCAACCTCCCACCTTGATCTTGGCCCTTCTCCAGCATCGCATGTCTTTTCCTGCGCCAGCCATCCCTTCACTGATGTCAGTTGTAGGGCAGCTCACACTTCACGTGTCTGGAATAAGTCCCCGTCTTCTATGTCCCCCCTCCCAAACCAATCCTTTCTCCTGTTTTCTTGACTTAGTTAATGGCCTCCCCATCTCCCCAGCTCACTCTCGGATTGGGTTTAGTTAGGTTTTTGTTTTTTTTTTGTCTTTTTGCCATTTCTTGGGCCGCTCCTGCGGCATATGCAGGTTCCCAGGCTAGGGGTCAAATCGGAGCTGTAGCCGCCGGCCTACGCCAGAGCCACAGCAACGCGGGATCCGAGCCGCGTCTGCGACCTACACTACAGCTCACGGCAACGCCGGATCGTTAACCCACTGAGCAAGGGCAGGGACCGAACCCGCAACCTCATGGTTCCTCGTCGGATTCGTTAACCACTGCGCCACGGACGGGAACTCCCCGGGTTTAGTTAGTTTTGCTTGCACTGCAGAACATGGAGTCACTTTCCGGTCCTTATCCTTTACCTGCCAGCACCCGTCCATCCCTACGTCCTGTGACTGTACCTCTGGCTGCTCATTCAGGTCCTCCCTGCCTGCCATGCTCTGTGTAGCTGTCGCTTGCTTTCAGCCTCGTCATCTTTTTCTTGATGATTGTACACTTTCAAGAGTTCCCAGCCTGATCCTGCTTCTTCATTCTGTTCTCTCGGCTTGGAGTTTTCATCCGTCACGTACCCCCAATAGGGAAGTGACGCTTTGTCCGATGCTCAGTCAAGTGTTGCTTTTCTCACGAAGCCCCCTGTTATCCACGCTGTACTCCAGGCAGAACCCTAACGCCTCTCCTGTTGTGCTCACCACATTCTGAGGGTGCAAGACTTACCCCCTGTGACCTCCATTTAAACCCATAGCACTGTCTTTGTCCTTCAGATGCCTGGGACTTCTTTGAGAACATTGGCCATGACTTCTTCAGCTTTTTATCCAGCACACGACCTGGCAAAAGGAGCAGTGAACAGTTTGTGGAAACAAGGAAGGCATCCTGGTTTAAACTTTTGCTGCTAAGAATAAAATTATTATTTTTTTGGCTGTGCCCATGGCATGTGAAAGTTCCAGGGCCAAGAATTGAACCGGCACCATAGCAGTGACCTGAGCCACAGCAATGATGATGCCAGATCCTTAATCTGCTGAGCCACCAGGGAACTCCAGGAAGGAAATTATTAGCAAACTGTCGTACCTTTAAAATTCTTTTACATGTTAAATTGCAAAACACCACTTATTCCTTGTAGAAAATTAAGGGATCTTAATGAGAAGTAGAAAAAAAATGATAGCAAACCATCCATGTTCCTGTGTATAATTTTATCTTGCCTTTCTCCCCTTAGTTTAGTGTTTACATAATACTCTGCAGTGAAGGAGTTCCCTTCCACTTCCGTGTCCCCAGTCCTAGAGTCTGGGAATCTTAGACTACACTGAAAAGGAGGGAGCCTGCTGTGATGTCAGCGAATACTGGGACGAGAAGGGCAATCCTTTGGTATAATAAAAGGTTTAAAAAGGTCAGTGGAAGGTTGTCCTTCGTGGTGTTTTGATAAGAGGTAGTCACGCTCAGTGCAGTGCCGCAAGGTTTAGCATTGAGCTCCTGTAGGAACCGAGCTTGAGATGAGAGGGTAGATTAAGAGCGTTGTCTGGACTTCCTACGGCTCAGTCTAGGCTTATCCCTCATCACGTTCTGTTCTTTCCTTAGCGGTAGAGTTGCTCTGGTGAGACTCTACTTATCTGGCTTTTCCGTTTTCAATACGAGCAAACTTGTGTTTGTTGTGTCTACTTGATAACAGAAAGACAAGGGAAACGGAATACGTCTTATCTCACCAGATCTTTGTCTCATTAGACCCAGAAACAAAGGAACAAAGTAGTTGAATTTCCTTTGGGATTTCTAGTGGGTGTTTTATCAGCTGTGACAATTGATTTGTTTCTTAAGGACTGTCCCTCAGCTCTCCTCCGTGATGAAGGGTGCGACTGCAGTTTCCATTTGCTGTAATTCGATATAATATCCTAATTTATATCCTCAATCCCATGACAGTGGACATTTAAGTTTTTCCTCTTTTGTTTTATACTATTACAAGAATTATACTTAATAAATATTTGAGGCATGAAATTTTTTTCAGTATTTCAGCTTTACATCCTTAAGCACGTTCTAGAACTGAATCAGGAGAATTCCCATTGTGGCTCAGCAGTAGCAAACCTGACCAGTCTCCATGAGGATTCAGGTTTGATCCCTGGTCTTGCTCAGTGGGTTAAGGATCCAGTGTTTCCGTGAACTGTGGTGTAAGTCACAGAGGTGGCTTGGATCCTGCATTGCTGTCACCATGGCATAGGCCAGCAGCTGTGGCTCTGAGTCAGTCCCTAGCCTGGGAACTTCCATATGCTGTGGGTGTGGCCCTGCAAAGAAAATGGATACATAAATGAGTAAAAATGGAATGACTGAATGAAAGGCTGAGAACAGTTTGAGGTTCTTGATATATTTTGCTCATTTTTTTTTCAAAAGAATTTTTCAAATTTAGACCCCTCCTATAACATATGAAAGTGGCCATTTTTGTCACCTCATTTCCAAGAGTGTTGACAATTAGCAACTAAACCACTGCTAATTTGCTAGGTGATAGGCTGTCGCAGAATTTCTGCACGTGGTGTCCTCGCCTCCTCAGCAAATCTTTAGACCAACCAAGAGTGTTCATGGTCTGTGACGGTTTCCCTGGGCTAAACGTCTCTTAGGGACGACTTTGCGTGTTCTGACGGCCCTGGAATTCCTGGCTACCCTGAGCATTACTCCCATTTGTAAGGTGCGCAGTTGCGCTTCAAAAGCGAATAGCTCTAAATAACGTGGGCTGTGTCATCTTTGTGGAGGAGGGATGACTGTGCAGGAGACACGGCAGCTGGAGGCTCCGAGAGGAAAAGAAGATGTTTGATTGGGGGTAAGACCTGGGGAAGGATGAGCTCACTGGAATTTGCTGACCATAAATCATAGTCTTATGACCAAAGGACTGCTAGGGAATGTAGCTAAGGGCTTGCTTTCTTTTGCGGCTTAAAAAAAAAAATTACACATGGGGTTCTCACTGTGGCTCGGTGATAATGAACCTGACTAGTATCCATGAGGATGCGGGTTCGATCCCTGGCCTCATTCAGTGGGTTTAGGATCTGTCTTTGCGGTGAGCTGTGGTGTAGGTTGCAGACACGGCTCGGATCTGGCCTTGTGGCTGTGGCTGTGGCCAGCAGCTGCAGCTCTGATTCAACCCCTAGCCTCAGAACCTCCATATGATGCAAGTGCAGCCCTAAAAAGCAAAACAAACAAACAAACAAACAAACAAATGTGTAATCCCTAGGTAAAGGCAGGGAATTGGAAAAGACACAGTAAAAACCTTGGGAACCTGGACTACCTTTAACCCAGGACACTCTGAACACTCGCTGGGACCCCCTGCGTGTCCCTGCTTCCCTAGCTGTCTGCCTTTCCTGAGTGGATACAGTGCAAAATGCAAAGTTTGGATTTCAAATCATCATTTGGAAAATCATCATAATTTCAAAGCCTCCAGAGTAGGAAGTTGCTATTTGTGGCAAATGCTCCTCAAACACTT
This sequence comes from Sus scrofa, assembly GCF_054392235.1. Taxonomy (NCBI): domain Eukaryota; kingdom Metazoa; phylum Chordata; class Mammalia; order Artiodactyla; family Suidae; genus Sus; species Sus scrofa. Next base: position 142,782,911 of record NC_139390.1, read on the forward strand.
TCTAGCACGTCAAGGGTATTTTCTCACCAATCACCATGTATTGTTGTGGTTGTTCTTTAGTAGGAGAGTCGGTCTGATGAGCTGAGATTCCGCTGCTCTTCTTACTCCTTTTCATTCTCAGTGCCAACTAAAGCAATCGACAAGTGCGTTTTGTGACCTTCTCTGTGATGGGCCTTGACAAGAACCCAGAAGACTGGGTGGCAATCTCATCTCGCCACAACATATTCTGTTTACGAAAAAAAACGTGCTCTAGGGGAGGAGCAGCTCAGAGAAGTTCTGCCTTCAGGTGGGCGGTGGTCAGCTTTGGTACACAAACATGTGGTACCAATAATGGAACTGTTTCAGCATTTATGTGATGATTAGACACCAAAGCTGGGGTGCCAGTGTGAATGCAGACAGGTTAAAGAAAACCTGGACTTTTCTAGGGCCTGACAATTTAGCAAGAACTTTTTTTTTTTTTTTTTTTTTGTCTTTTTGCTATTTCTTGGGCCGCTCCCGCGGCATATGGAGGTTCCCAGGCTAGGGGTTGAATCGGAGCCGTGGCCACCGGCCTACGCCAGAGCCACAGCAATGCAGGATCCGAGCCAAGTCTGCAACCTACACCACAGCTCACGGCAACGCTGGATCGTTAACCCACTGAGCAAGGGCAGGGACCGAACCCGAAACCTCATGGTTCCTAGTCGGATTCGTTAACCACTGCGCCACGACGGGAACTCCAGCAAGAACTTTTAAATGAATTTTCTCATTGGAGCTTCAGCCAAACCCTGTCTCGTATTATTGCCCCCACCTTACAGCTAAAGAAACTGAGGCGCAGAGATTGTGTATAAGGACCTTGTCAAGCAGAACCCCACGACTAAGGACATAGGATAGGAGTTCCCATCGTGGCTCAGCAGTTAACGAACCTGACTGGCATCCACGAGGACACGGGTTCGATCCCTGGCCTCACTCAGTGGGTTAAAGATCTGGCACTGCCCTGAGCTGCGGTGTAGGTCGAAGGCGTGACTCAGATCCTGCGTTGCTGTGGCTCTGGTGTAGGCTGGCGGCTACAGCTCTGATTGGACCCCTAGCCTGGGAACCTCCATATGTCGCGGGTACGGCCCTAAGAAGACAGAAAGAAAAAAGAAAGACATAGGACTAAACATCACAAGTTCATGATTCAGGGAGGCGATCCACCTGCCTGGATTCTACAAAGTGATTCAGAGAGAATTTGATTCGGAGGTCGGGTGGAGCCTTGGGACTTAAATTAGATGTCTTGGATTTTCTTTAAGAAGTTTTGAGCAGGAATAGGATAGATGACCATGATGCCTGGCACAGCACACAGGCTGAACTGGGATGGGGAGAAGTTGATCTATGGAGGCCGGCTGGCCCACGCTGTCATCGCCAGTGATGATACCCTGGGCTCAGGTTTGGATGGAAGGATGGTGGGGAGGAGAAGATACGAATGAAAGCGATATCGAAGGAGAAGCGTGGCGTCTTCGTATGAAATGGATGCAGGTTGCTGACGAAGAAGGGAGAATGAAGGCAGTTCGGTGGTGAGGCTGGGAACAAGAAGAATGGCAGCTCGCTGGACACAGAACGGGCTCCTCGAATTCTCCCGCCACAAGCAACTTCTGAAAGCATTGCTGGTGCTAAAGGAACACCGCACTGGAGGGTAGTTACGTCGTAAGACTTTTCGGGTTTGTTTGTAGTCACTAATTCAACAGGGGAAGCTATCAAATAAGGGATGGGAAGGCAGAACTTCTATTAAATGGCAACAAGAATGACACCACGAAGCCACTTTATCCAGTTTGCTGCCTTGTTTGGAGATGGCATTTCTTCCAGCTGCAGCACGGGCCAGATGGAGTCTAGAGGTCTTTAATAACAAGATTTTCATTTGTGAAAATGAGATTTCTCTTCAGTCTCCTTGAAGAGGAGCAGATATAGCTGTTAAGACAATTTGTATTTTTCTGGCTTCTGCTGACCAGCACAGCTTTTGAATGCACCTTTAAAACACATTAGTGCTATTTTAGTAATGTGGGCATTGAACAAGTCAGTGATAACAGAAGCCTTTGAATACAGATTTCAGTGGAAGTATTAGCTCCGGGAATAATTATATGCTCATGTTTCAGGGGGTACTTCATTTTAATAATAAGTATTATATAAGGGGCATATTCTATGACTCGATGTCACAGCTTTGGCCGACTAATGGTGAAGAGGCTACGCTAGGCTGCGTTAGGCACCTTTCGTGGACATGGAAGAAGCAGAATTTTTAAATGGCCTCTTAGTTTACCTGAGTCTCTTGAGTGAGGCAGCAAAACAAAATGGAAATAGGAGTTTTTAAGTCCTTTTGTTCTAAATCTCTTTTGAGCACCTGAGAGCTTGAGCCAACACAGACAGTTCCTGACATAAGATTTTTCAACTCTATGAAGTACATTCAGCAGCAACCATACCCCAGACTTTGAACTTGGATCTTTTCCCAGGCTGAGGACAGCTGATGCAACATGCTGTCCTGATGCTCAGTGAGCAGCTCCCAGTCAGCCACATGAGCCAAGGGCGAATGGCCAGTGTGCTTACGGCGATTCCGTAGCCGCAGAGTCACCGTGTTTTGCACTTTCAGTAGAGTACTCCATCAGTTACACGCAACGTTGGACCCTTTATTGTAAAATAGGCTCGGTGTGGGATGATTTGGCTCAACTGTAGGCTGATGGACATATTCGGAGCACGTTTACAGTTGGCTCAGCTAAGCGGTGATATTCGGTAGGTCAGGTGTATTCAATGCACTTTCGGCTCAGTGAACACTTTAACTTAGGAAGCGTTTATGGAGATGGAAACCGCGCTGTAACTTGGGGAAGATCTGTAGCTGTGATCAGTGGCTTCCAGATGCAGACTCCTTGATCTGAAATGAAAAAGAGACAAGAGAAAAGAAGAGAAATAAAGACCTTTAAGTGTCTGGGGCAGAAGAGAAGCTGAGAGCTCTTGCCTTCTCCTCCTCCTCCATCCAGTGACTCGCTCCTGCCTTCCCCTAACTTTGCTAGGCTGTCTACACTGACTTTCTGCTCTGGAAATTACTATGCGTTGTGTTCTAAAGTGTATGTCAGGTTCTTTGCAGCAGGTTGGCAAGCCTTTCCTGAAAACCTACTATATGCCCTGTGCTAGTCCCTGTGCAAAAAGCCCCTCCGTGTTGGCTGAATCTGGCTCTTTGTCTCCATGGAAACCTTGCTAGAAAGCTAAGTACCCGTCCCAGTAGGATACCATTTAGTTCGGGATTAGAGCAATGGTGGGGCAAGAGTTCCTTAGTGAATTAGTATCAAGTGTTGCTGAGACTTCTCAACACTAGATTCCTTTCAGCAAATATGAGCTTTCTCTGATTTTATATATAAATGTGATATCTGTGTATATATATCTATGTATATGTATATCATGTATGTTATGTGTCTATACATACATATCATACGCATATGCTGTATAGATCTCATATATATCGTGCAAATAAGTGTATATGCCATGGGCTACTATTAGAGAAGAGACAAGATGTAGTGAAGTGGTGAAAAGAAATCTGAACCGAGGATCTCTAGACTGGAATTTCCCTGACCTTCAGGAGGCTTTGTCCTGATTGTCTAACTTTGGGCACATTCTTTGGTTTCTCTGTTTGGGTAAAATCTTGTCCTGATTTCTCTAACTTTGGGCAAAACTTCAGTTTCTCCATCTGTAAAATAAGTGCTTGGACTAGAGCCTGCTTATAATTTCTGCCCTGTCCCCTAGCTCTAACATTCCGTTACCGTACCTTGTTTGACTTTGTTGGGAAAAAGAGATATCCTCAGAGTTCAGGGAAGTGATATGAACTGTATTAAAGCGTGTTGGTAAAGAGGATTTGCTTGCTGTTCCAAAACTCACTGTTTTCATCACTGGCAAGTACATCTACTTGAATGGATTATTGCTGTAATATTATTCTCAAGCATCTTTTTTACGAAGTTGATTTTGCTGGAGGATTGTGACTTGCAATGTTGTATTAGTTTCGGGTGTACAGCAGCGTGAATCAGTCCTGCATATACGCATATCCATTCTTTTTCCCCTTAGAGCCTGTTACAAACTATTGAGTAGGTTTCCCTGTGCTCTGCAGTAGGTTCTCATTAATCCTCTCTTTTATACAGTCGAGTGTGTGTGTGGTATTCCCACCCCCCAACTCTTCCCTCCCCCCAGCAGTTTCACCTATGGTAACCGTAAGTCTGGTTTTGAAATCTGTGAGTTCGTTTCTGTTTTATAAATAAGTTATTTTATGTCATTTTTTATTAGATTCCGTGTACGAATGATAGCATATCACATCTGTCTTTTTCTGTCTGACTGACTTCACTTATCATGATAATCTCTTGGTCCGTCCATGTTGCTGCAAATGGCATTATTTCATTCTTTTTTATGGCTGAATACTATTCCATTGCATATATGTACCACATCTTCTTTACCCACTCCTCTGTCGCTGGACCTTTAGGTTGCTTCCATGTCTTGGCTATTGGTAAGAGCGCTGCAGTGAACATTGGTGTGCATATATCTTTTGGAATTATGGTTTTCTCTGGATCGATGCCTGCCCACTCATGCATTTTTTAACTTGGATGTTTTGTGTGTGGGAAATAAGTTTAACTTTTTTCAAAAAAAGTTGCAATGGTGTTTAATAAGACCATTTTCCTGCATCTGCTGTCTGGGGGCAATATCTTTTCATTTTATGGAAAGTGTGGTTTTTTTTTTTTTTTTCACTAGACTGATATGGGCCCATTATATTTCTGTTGTGGGAAAGAGGAATGAGATTGGTGTGTAGGGTTGAAATAATACAGAGGAGAGAGAACTAGGTAGGAACAAAATGGACCCTATGAAGTCTAAGTTTCCTGTAGAACGGAGAAAAGGCACAGCTGCTCCTATGAATCTAAACTAAATAAATAAAGATCTGTTGTTTAATTATTCAGTTACATGCTCCCTGTTAGGCATGCGAGTGAAGGGAACTGAACAGTCTGTTCAAATTAAACTGTCGCAGCGCATTCTTTGGGCCCGAGCTCCTTCTCTGACCCGCCCTGGGAAGGTCGCTTTCTGGTTTGGCCTCAGCCCAGCGACGACCTTGGTGTCCTTGACAGGGGGGAGGGGGCGCGGGTAGGAGACGGGACACCGGTGCGTATCCTCCCCGGTTCAGTCAGGGAAGCACAGCCCAGGGAGAAGGCAACCCCTGCCTGGCCCTGTGATACAGTAAACCCTGGAATTTTAGGGCAACGTCACCGTCCCTGTGGTTACTTTCGAGACCGATTCTTTAGAGCCAGAGTTGGACTTTTCCGCAAGATTGCCTACCCAGAGTTGCAAGCTCCCTCTGATTCCCCCGCATTCACTGCAGGCTTTATTCTATCGCCAAAGTTGTGTAGCCACCCGTGACGGGACCCAGGTGTGATTTTGCCAGCAGCTAAATCTGGTCCCTTGAAAACGACCAAAGGCAGTGGCTTCCAGCAGAGGCTGCCCTGGCCTTGGGCTTGCTGTGTGGTCAGACTTCTACTTGGTGCCTCTGATGCTTGTCACGGATGTTTAGGAATGGAGATATTTTAGTCTTAAGATTCTTTTTTTCTATCCTCGGTGAAGTTGCACCGAGACGGTTCTGAAGGGGAGCAAATAGTTACCTGAGGTCCCAGTTCCTCTCTGGGTTTCACCTTCCTCACCCGGCAAGGCAGAGGGTTGGCTGAGGCCTCTGCAGCGCGAACCCACCAAGATGGCACCATACCCATGTCTTTATCCCCGTTTTCCTACCAAGTTCCTGCTCAGACCCCACCCGCTCACTGAGGCTCTTTGTCCCCTGCCTTCATCAAAATCACTGTCCCTCTTTGCAGTATCGTCTCACCGTGTTCTGTGATAGCCCTGGTCACAGCCCGCCTTGTGTTTTAGTCCTTGGAGCCGTGTCTGTCTCCCTGACCAGGCTGTTAACTCCTGGGTATCAGGGCAGCTCAGCTCATGTCTTATTCGTCTTTCCATTTCTCCCAGTGTTCTCTGCATGGCAGGCTGGCACTGGGGAAATAGCTGAGCTGAACAGAACTTCTCAGCTGCAGTCACACGGAAGCAGTCTGTAAGCAGGTCCTTAGGAATACAACAGGCAAAATCTCAGTTCCCCTTAACCTCTGCAGAAGCTTAGCTGTTGAGGAGGTCGTGAGCTCCTTGCTCCCTGACCAAAGTTGTTTAAAAGGAACGTTGGTTCCTAGAATTCTAGTTCCCTGATGCATTTTTAAAGCTCTCTGGCAAATAAGGTCATTTTAATTCCTGCCAGATTAATGACCCCACAGAGAAGTAACCTGGACAGATGTTCCAGAGACAGCAAGTCTTGGAATCCATTGAAAACAGAGACAAATCAAAGCTCTTTGTTAACTGTGTTGCAGCAGAAGATTCAAAATGGTATCACTTTAGTGTATTTGTCAAAGGTGTATTGAGTCTTTGGTATGTTCAAGGTTTGGCAGGACATACAAAGATGAGGAGAACAGAGCTCCTGCTCTTAGGCGCCAGCAGCTTTATAGAAGCTTCTAAGAAATCGCTTACCTGACTCTCATGTGAGGCCGAGTTTCATAATTGCATTAAGCAGGTGAGAAAATGCCAGTTGTAGGACTCAGAGGAGAGAATGCTCACATGTGACTGGACTAATTCAAAAAGGCTTTTATTTGATTTTTATTTTCTTATCGATTCTTTTTTCTTTTTTCTTTTTATACAGCATTAAAAGGTTACTTTCCATTTATCATTAGCACAAAGCATTCGCTCCAGTCCTCGAGTCGCACAATCCATCCTTGAGCCTTCCTTACACAGTAGTTCGTGCCTCTTGCTCTCCCTCCGCCTCCCCACTCGTAACCAGTAGTTTGTTCTCTCTGTCTGTGAGTCTGCTTCTTTTGGGTTCAATTCACCACTTCGTTGTATTTTTAAGATTCCACATATAAGCGAGCTCATGCAGGATTTGTCTTCCTCTGTCTGAGGTACTTCTAAGCAGGGTGCTTCCAGATCCATCCATGTTGCTGCAAATGGCATTATTTTGTTCTCTTTTACGGCTCCTGTTCCGTGTGTGCATCTATCACATCTTCTTTATCCACTGGTCCGCTGATGGCCACGCCCGTGACACGTCGCTTCCATGTCTTGGCGGATGTAAAGAGTGCCCTCATCAACACTGACTGCGTGAATGTTTGGGAATTAGTGTCTTGTTTCAAAAAAGCTTTTAGGGTGTAGAACTGGAGAGTGGCATCGAAGGTTAAACACTGTTTTGGCAGATGAGGGAGTTGTAGACATGAGGTGAAGAGATGGGAGAACCTGGAGAAATATTAGTCCCGCTGTCCCGGGGGGAGATGACGAATGTCAGCGTCCTGGGAGGTGAGGCGGGTGGGGCGGGGGCTCCTGCGCGGTAGGCGGCTGAAGCCCAGATGAGCGGCTTGTCCTGGAAGTGGGAGGACAGGGTGTGAAGAAAGGGGTGTGCCGGGGAGGGAACATTTTAAACTGGAGACCCGCACACGTCTGCCAGCGGGCGGACCCAGCCTGCTGTGGTACTTTATGCCAGCAGAGCTGTGCCCATTTATGTCCTGTCTGCAGCTGCCTTTGGGCTCCCTGGGAGGGACGAGTAGTCGGGACGGAGACACGGGACTATGTGGCCACAGAGCCTTCCCTGTTTACTCTCTGACCCTCAGGTAGCCAGCACTCATTCCTTCAGCCATCTGCCCGTTTCCGCCTTTATTGACTGACTCGACAAACATTCAGGACTTAATGATGCGAGGGATAGGCTCTGGTATCCCGCCCCCCACCCATGATTTTATTTAAAGTTGGATCTTGGGAGTTCTTGTCGTGGTGCAGCAGAAACAAATCCAACTAGGAACCATGAGGTTGCGGGTTCGATCCCTGGCCTTGCTCAGTGGGTTAAGGATCCGGCGTTGCCGTGAGCTGTGGTGTGGGTCACAGATGCGGCTCGGATCTGGCACTGCTGTGGCTGTGGTGTAGGCTGCAGACCAAAAAAAAAAAAAGACAAAAGAAAAAAATTAAAGTTGGATCCTTATTCCAGTCGCCCTTTAGGAGTGTTGAGAGAGATTTAAATTCCTGTGTAATCCATTATTAGATCTGTCTCTTCAAATGTCATGAAAATATTCCTTTTGCACACATACTTGGCTGATCTTATCAGGGCTAAAGTTCACGCAGTGTTTATATCATGATTCAGGTGGAGAGTGGGTTTTCTTTCTTTCTTTTCAGGGCTGCACCTGCAGCACATGGAAGTTCCCAGGCTAGGGGTCAAATTGGAGCTACATGCCAGCCTATACCACAGCCACAGCAACACAGAATCCAAGCTGCGTCTGCGACCGACACCACAGCTCACGGAAAGGGAGGCCAGAGATCGAACCTGCAGCCTCATGGTTCCTAATCAGATTTGTTTCTGCTGCACTACAACACCACAGCGGGAACTCCTTTAATCACCTCTTTAAAGTTCCAAATACAGTCACATTCCGAATTACTGGGGGTTGGAACTTCAGTATATGAATTTGGAGGGAGGGGCGCTCAATACAGCCTGTAACAAAGACTACTTTGTAGACCACGTACTTTGTTTTTATTTTGAATTTAATTCAAATGATAGCTACTTAGGAGAATCTATTACATTTTAAGGAGTACGCTAATCTCAGTCCCACTTCTGAACAAAACTGACACCCTGGCCATGGAACAGAGAGGAATCAGCCTACGCATATACTAAGCCACGGCTCCATCTCTTGGGTACCACCCTTTGCCCAGGTGACCTCCAGCAGAGAGACACCTCCAGAGGCTGGGGAAGAATACTGAATGACTAATCTAATATCAGCAATAAAGGCTACGAGTTCCCATTGCAGCTCAGCGGTAACAAACCCAGTTAGTTAGGCTCCTTGAGGATGCGGGTTTGGTCCCTGGCCTCGCTCAGTGGGTTGAGGCTCCATCTGGCACTGCCGTGAGCTGTGGTGTAGGTGGCAGACACAGCTCGGATCCCGTGTTGCTGTGGCTGTGGTGTAGAACAGCAGCTGAAGCTCCAATTCGACCGCCAGCCTGGGAACTTCCACATGCCATGAGTGTGGCACCAAAAGCCAAAAAACAAACAAACAAAAAACCAAGAAACTCTCCTTGGTCTTATCCACCTATCAATAAGCTAATTATTTGCAGAGATATGTGATGACATGGAAATGGTAGCTGCAGTGCTGGTTAAGCTAGATTGGAGGAAGCAGCTCGCCGTGCAGCCACAATCAAGCTTCCTAGTATTTCCCTTCCTGAATTTAACTCACCCAGAATTATAAGCCATGTTGCCTCGGGAAAAGGGGAGCCCAGCTGTGTGCCTGTGCAGTCATGCAGATCCTGGAGGAAGGCAACTTGTGTGTTGAGGTAAATGTCACCCATGAACTCCACCCCAATGGAGTTTTCTGTGAACCTGTGGCAGGACAAATGTCAGATCCCCCAGCTCGGCCATCAGAGGCCAGCCCCCTGCGCGTGGAGAGTGAGGCGGTACCTGCTGCTCCTCGTACTCCCGTCAGGGAGCACGTCCCCTTCGCGTGAAGTGTGGCTGGTGCCACTGTGCTCCCCGGCTGACGCTGATGGGATGAGCGAAAGAGCACTCGGCAGCAGTCTGTGATTCTCACTGTGCATCTAACACGCTATACACAGCACCCTCTGTGTATATGGTTAAATATAGTTACATCATCAAATGTGATGTGCATCGCTGTATAAAACACACATGCACGTAGGCACACATACACGTATTTAAACCCCGTGGATAAAGAAAATATACCCAAACAATAATGCTGAAAGAGAACACGCCGAAACAAAATGCTAGTTATCTTTGGGTTGTAGGACTGTGGATATTTTTTCTTTTCGCCTTATTTTAGTATTTATCAAATTGTCTGGAATTAATATGAATTACTCTTTAATGAAAAGGTACACTTAGCTGAGATTTTAAAAGTGTATTATTGAACTACTCATGCCTCAACAAGTTATTCATAACAAAACAGTTGACACTTCCCACTCTCTTTTGGAAAAAGCTCTGCTGTAGAATTACTTCAGGAATTAATGAAGCCCTTTGAGAAGGAATATTCTAAGAACATACTTCTCCTTCTAGACCCTGAAAAAAGACAGAGAGTCTAAAACCTGACTAGTCTATGAAGAAGTGAAAAACTATCTATTAAAAGAAAAAATTAGTATATAGGACAGATAGAAATACAACATTCTAAACAAAAATGTATTTTAAACTTTTTTTTCCAGAAGGATTATGCTAATATGGCAGCACTGATTATCTTTGGGTCTTAGACTGGAATGCCTAATTTCAGTCTAATTGACATTTTGTTGTGTTTCCATCTTGTATTACTTTAATAGTCAGGGGGGAGAAAAAAAGAGAGAGAGTTCAAGAGCTAGCCTACCAGCAAGACCAGCAGAGAGGTCAGATCCAGGTACTGACCTGGCCTTGGCTTTGTTAGCATGATTCCTGCTAGCAAGATAAGGAAATTTCTTCCAAGAAAGGTAGCAGCATTGAACATATTTCCCCCCAATTGAGCTTGGTCCGGGCCTGAGTTTGGACTCAGCAGTCTGCGGCTTTCTGAAAGTGGAGGACAGCCACTGTGCCCACCAAGGCATAAAATAAGGTTCCCCTGCAGGTGCCTGCGGCACTTGACCGTGGGCCTGAGCGAGGAAGGCAGCTCCCTTGTGTTTTCTTTGGCCTGGGTCGTGTCTTAGAAAATTGGGAGATGTAGAAAAATACTTAGAATTCTGGATACTAAAAAAAATGTGAAACTATTGGATATGCATTCCGGTCTGCACGAGCTCCTGGTGTAAGGCAAGGGAGCTGTTGCTGCCACGGGCTCCTGTCACCTCAGCATCTCAGCCGACAACGCAGACACCACCAGCGACAGTGCCAACAGCTCTGGCAGAGTGAAAGACAACGGTGGCAAGGTGCTCACTGGCCTTGCGAACCTACCCTTGGACATATTCCTGTTAACATTTCATTGGCCAGATGTCACATGGCCATTCCCAACTACTACAGAGATTGTGCTTTGTGGGATCCTACAATGCCCAGAAGTCAGAGAGTTGGAAACATTTGGTGGGTGGAACTAGGACATAGCCCTCCCGAGAATTTCTCTGAATTTATTGGAACCGCAGAAGCAGATTGAATCCGTGTGTCTTTCATTGAACTTAGGAAGGAATGACTGGTAAAAATTCCCATGTTCATATTGAGAGACAAGGAGTCAAGAGCGTGCGCCTGGGCAGGAACTTTGAGGAAGTGGCCCCTGGAGCCTCATGAGTTTTAAAGGATTTTCGACCCCAAGCATGAAAAAAATCATTCCCCTTGTGACAGCGCAGCAGAAGGCCTGAAGCTTTGTTTTCTTCTAGGAAGGAGGAAAGAAATGACGTTGGCCCTTCCTGGCTCTTTCTCATCTCACCTCAAAGTGACCGTCAGCCCAGGTGCTTTTTGAACATGGCAGGATTTGCATGGATTGACAATTTAGTGTATTCTTTTGAAACTCCCTAAAACCTACACAGACATTCCCCACTTGTTTGTGTAGTGGTGGTGAATGGCTTGCTCAGCATTTAAAACTGGACCATGAAATAGCCAAGTATGATTTCAGAAAACTCTCAGGACTTCTCCCTAATCCCTACGTCAGGGCACTTGGCTGGTTTGTGTTGTCCTAGGGACTCTGCATCCGTGCTGTACTCTGAAGGACAGTGGCCGTGCTGAGGTATTCAAAGAGACAGCTGAATCTTTCAGGGGAATGTTAGCTGCTGAAAAGTCACATCCCACTATCATCAAGATGTACACTGCTTTTTACTTTTAAAGAACCTCTGTGTGATTCGTCTTCGTGGAGAGAAGAAGGTTAACGACTGACTGTCCATACAGAAACAGAAGTATATCGCCCCTAAAATGTGACCAGCAGCTGGGAGTAGTGCAGCCTGATTTATGTTCTTCAGTCAAGGAGGAAGGGGGGAAGAAGGGTATTTCTGTGTATTAGTTTAACTAGAAGGGACGGAAGACATAGATGGCTGAAGTTTCACATGTTGTGGGAAATGTAGGTCAGAAAACACTGTATTGTTTGTGTATAACTTGAAGTTTTTGAATTTTCATCAGGGAGTCAAAAAACTTTTGGTGAGTCTCTGTTTTTCTTAGCCTGTTAAAAGGGAGAAATGGAAAATATAGTTAGAATTTCTTTTTCTGTAGATCTTTTTCCCTAAAAACACGTAATCCACAGGGACATAATTATTTGATCTCCCCATGTCACGGTCCATGAAAGACCCAGAAAGCAAGACCACACAGCCCACTTTGATTGGTCATTTCATACTGCACGAAAGGTCCAAGTCTGAGTCGTAGGTATGGATGGATTTCCAGTGACTACCGCTGTATGAGTGTAGACCCTTGATGAAGAGCGGGGATGAAGATGTCCCCAACAGGAGACAGCAGAGCCAGCTGTCCCTTTGAGAGAATGGAATGTGACCACACTGAACGCCAGCGCAAACTCCCAGAGCGCTCATCCAGCACCCTGGCTTCCTGCAGGCGGGCTGTTCTCAGGCTCTCCTTCTGAGGGGACCTTCCCTAGGTAGCGTTTATGAAAGATATCTGGTACCCTCGTTTCCCCCAGAGAAAAGCAAGTCCTTTCATCCCAGTGGCGGGAGGTTGCATTTCTTCTTTCCATAGCCATATGTACCTTCTTTTCATCTAGGGATCACTGAAGGATTTTGCAAAGAAAGAAAGACTTGTGGATCGTGGAAACATGTTATCCCATTTTTCAGACAGAGAAACTGAGCCAGGAAGACTTAAAGAATAAAAGAGGCCATTTTTCCCCAGTATAGCAGAAACCAGAAGGCATAAATCATAGCTGTGATTCTAATGGAGTGATCTGATTAAATCACAATTCATCGCACTATTTTTTTTTCTTTCTGGCGTCTTCAAAATCAGGCTTGCAATTAAAACATAATTATGCTTTGCTCTTTTGTGGTACCTTTCACCCAGGGAACAGAAAGTGCTTTACAAACATTAATTAAGCAGCACACCACCCTGTGAGGAAGGTAGGAATTATCGTGCTCTTAGATGTTGGTGACATGGAAATTGAAGAATGTCGTAGCTTACGGAGATTACAATGGGGATTGTCACTCACGGTCCCTGTAGTTGAAGTCCCTCTGTGGTCTTACCCTTCAGCTGGTCTTTGAAATGCATTAATAATCTTTTGTGGAAAGTATTGTCAACTGCTTATGGTTATTAGCATTTGATTTTTAAAAAATCTGTGCTTTTGTGAATCCTGTTCATTACAGATGTTTTAAATTTTAAGTCTGAGCTTAACGATAGGGTATTTGTTTGATATTCTTATTGATTAGAGTATTCCAAATATCTAAGATCTCACCTGAACCTGAAAGTCCTAAAAATATCTTTCAGTGAACTTTTTATAGAACTAAAGTAATACATAGACACAGAAAGTAATTAAAGTAATACGCAGATACAGAAACAGTGCAAAAATCATAAATATAAGACTTGATGCGTTTTCACAAAGTGAACACACCTGTGTCCCGGCACAGAGCGTTAACGGAACTCAGACCCCTTCGCCCTGTGTGCCCCCTCCCAGTCCCTGCCCTCCCGAAGGTGACCGGTAGCCGGTGTGCGAAGCGCATAGGTTAGTTGTGCCAGTTTCTGCACTTTAGATGCGTGCAGTCACACTGCAGGTACTGATTGGTATCTGCCTTTCACTAAGCATCATGTCTGAGATTCCCCCTGTTGTTGCCAGCAGTTACATTAAGTTCATTCTCATTGCTACAGAGGAGTCGACTGTTTAAAACAACACAGTTTCGTCATCTGTTCCACTGTGGATGAACAATTGAGTGGTTTCCAGTTTGGGGTGATGTGCAGATTACTTTAAAGGGGTGCTTCTCTGCAGACTCTTCCTCAGTTACAGGTGGAGTAGATCAGAGATGTCTTTTGCACATGCGTTACCATGAAGGCATGAGATAAATGCACCATGTGGACTAAAGAATGGCTGGATGTTATTCAGAGAGGAATGAGAGTTTTAAGAACCTGCTTTCCAGTTATGGAGTGGGGATGATTAAATCCTTTCTCTAAACCTGAACATGTCGCCTTCCTTTAATGGTTGGTTGAATTCACAAGAGGCATCTTAGAGAAGTTCACGAGCTCGGATACCAGGTAGACCTGGCTATGAACGCGAGCTCTGCTGCTTCCTTGCATGACCTTGGCCAGCTCAGCTCCATCTTCCTTTACCATAGGGTTGTTGACAGATCCGAAGTTAATTACATAGCACAAAGTAGGAACTCAATGAATCACATATATGATTAGGTATCTTCCCACCCAGGATAACTCTGAGTCCAATCAAATGGTAGTATGGTTGACCCGGATTATAGTTTTAGAGTATTAAGCATACTTATTTAAGAAATTCAATAAATGATGGTACCATGAGGAGTCCCCATGGTGGCTCAGCAGTAAGGAACCTAACTAGTATCCACGAGGATGCAGATCCATCCCTGACTTGCTCAGTGGGGTAAGGATCCCGAGTTACTGTGAGCTGTGGTGTAGGTCACAGATGCAGCTTGGATCTGGAGTTGCTGGGCTTTGGTGTAGGCTGGCGGCTGCAACTCTGATTCAACCCCTAGTCTGGGAACTTCCATATGCTGCAAGTGTGGCCCTAAAAAGACAAAAAGACCAAAAAATAAAAATAAAAAAAAGGTACAGTGAGTGTAGAAACATCTGTATTTAAAGACCTCCAACATTAAAGAGACCCCTAGCATTAAGGATTTCTGTACTTCTTTTCGAGATACGTTAATAATGCGTATACAGTAGTCCATCAATTGAATCTGAGCTTCCCTGAGAGGGTTTATCACAGATGTAATAACAGAGCAGACCAAGCATCATTACAGACGTACTCTGTAAACAGCTTGATTTAATGTTTGGTTTAGGGTGGAAAAGTGTTGGCCCTCAGCTCAGAATTCTGTGGAAGTAGAGGTTGGCCATAAAATTGCTATGGGACTCTGCACTGGTGGGATCTAAATCAAGGAGCTTCGTGTTAAATATTTTGGAAGTGGTGATAGTTGGAGTGACCTGAATGGTCGAGGTGAATATTGGTTTGCTTGCTTCTTACGTGACTGGCTGCCGATTAAGTACATTCCACATATCCTTGAATTTCCGCTGGAGACTCGTCTCGTGGAATCACTGCCTCGTCCCATTCTACCTTTTCCCATCTGAGGAAATGGTGCCCAAGGGATCAAGCTAGCGCCTCGATCCGTGCCTCAGTCCACCCAGACCCATCCAATCCAACGATTCCTGCCGATTCTACCTCATAAATACCTTGGGACTCCACCCACTTCTCCTGTCCGTTGCCATGACCACAGTTTGGTCTGCTAGTGTGGATGTGGGTGTCTCCCACCTGGGTCACTTCCGGAGCCTTCCACCTGCTCTCCTAGCATTCACTGTTGCCGTCATAATTCTGTCCCTGGGTTTCTGCTAGAAGTAATCTTTTATTAAAGCAATGAAGCAGATCGGTCCTGTCCTTTGCTTCAAACCCTTTAATAATTTCTAAGGTAAAGTCCATCATCCTCAATTTAGCCTAAAGAATGGCCCATTTTTCCTTTGCGGCCCTGCCCCAGAGATTTCATGTTACAGCCACATGTAACGTTTCTGGTCCTTGAGTGCTAGATACCCCTCCTTCATATGCTTTTCTGTGTACCTTCTCTTCTCCTAGCAAACTCCTAATTCATCGCATCTCAGATTTAATACATTCCTTCAGGAAAACGCCCCTTGATTCCATGCATTAAATTATTGGGTCCGGCCTTTGTATATTTTCATAATACCTTATGCTTATGATAATGTGCGTACTTGGAATTTTGCATGTCATGCTCACTTTCCCTATTAGACTGTAAATTTTATGAGAGTAGGGATTCTTTCTACTTTGTTTACCTGCTAACTGCTCAATAAAGATTGATTGATTGAGTCATGTTGTTATATAGGGTACGATGAGGTGGTTAACATCTCCGGACGTTTTTGTCTCTTCGTAAATACTGAAACGTTTCATCTATTTCACAAAATAGATGAAACATAGTTTAAAACAGGGAAGGAAATTGTCTTAGAGAAGTCAGTGTTGTTTATGAAACTAAACATAGAAAACCCTTCCAGAGGGGGGTTGGATCAGATTTTATGCTGATACTTATTTTGACCATTTTCGTGATTTATTTTGTTAGCAATCAGTTAGGACTTCATGATATAAATTAAACAACAACAACAACAAAATACAGCATATATGGCCTTTGTTATCTCAGGGATTCCATGCAACAACAATATATTCCTCGAAGGAACTCCTTTCCCAGCCTGCCTTTTCTGTCTTCTTAACTCCGTCTCTTCTCCGTCCAAGAGCATCTGCAACAAGGCCACATCTTCAAGCTCAGAGACGATGCCTCTTTCTCTCCTTTGCTGCTTCAGCGAGTGCAGTGTTAATTTCTCAGCGTGGAGCACACAAAACATTTCATTTAGAGTCGCCTAGGGTTTAAACAACAAGTGCAGATTCTTGCTCCCATCAGAAACTCTGAAATTAACCTCTGGGGGATGAGGCCTCGGAAACTGTCTGTAACAAGAGCCCAGTGTTTGAAAACCATCAGCCTAGTGCCTCGTCATTGCGGGTTTAGGAACTGATTGCAGGTGTGTACGAGGCTAACTTTGTGGAGCACAGACTGCGAATCCTGCACGCCTTCATCAGTGAGGCCACTCTGTTGTCTTGAACCTTGAAATAACGAGTCACACAGATACGAAGGTAAAAGGACCTCTAAAGACCATTTAGTTAAGCTTTGTGCTTCGGGCAAATTTATACCCAAACTGCGCAGGATCGCTAATGGTCTATTTTCCTATCAGAGGCATTTAAGGACAGAAAATCCATTAATGTATCTTGGGTTTATCACTGAGATAATCAGATAATCTTAGGTGATCTTCCAACTCTGACATATTTTAGCATTTCCTGGGATCAGTTTTCTTCTCGTTTGGTGTTTTGTAAGAACAAGCTAAACTTGGGAGAAACAAACTAACATTGCCACCGTCTTCAAATGCTTTACATCCAGACGTCTCATCACCTATCAGGACTAGTGCCCAAAGGACCCCGACACAGACTCTTTGAGGCAGAAGCAATCTTAGGAGTTCCCGTCGTGGCTCAGACAGTTAACGAATCTGACTGTCATCCCTGAGGACGCAGGTTCCATCCCTGGCCTCGCTCAGTTGGGTTAAGGATCTGGCATTGCTGTGAGCTGTGGTGTAGGTCACAGATGCGGCTCGGATCCTGCGTTGCTATGGCTGTGGTGTAGGCTGGCAGCTACAGCTCCGATTTGACCCGTAGCCTGGGAACCTCCATATGCTATGGTTGTGGCCCTAAAAAGCAAAAAAAAAAAAAAAAAAAAAAAAAAGAAGCATCTTAGACACTACTGAGGTTGAACCTCTTCGTTTTACAGACATGAGCAAACGCAGAGATTAGATGCCATTCAGTTGTAAATCTGACAGCTTTATGAGTGTATTTCAGCACCTCAAATTAACTTTTATCTTGGCTTATATTTTCTCATGGTGCAATGAAAAGCATGTGCTCTGACTAAATTCAGATCTAGTTCAAATCCTTCTCTACCACTAACTGCTTGTGTGATTTCCGCACACTATTTGACAAACCTGAGCTTCGTTTTCATGATATGGTGTATAAAAATACAACTCTACGTTGTATAATTGTATTGAGAATTTAAAAACATACAGCACAGTGCTTAGGACATAGCAGGTGCTCAGTCAGAAAATGAATGTATTTGGGAGTTCCCTGGTGACTCAGCAGGTTAGGGATCTGGCGTTGTCACTGCTGTGGCTCAGGTCGTTGCTGTGGCATGGGTTTGATCCCTAGCCCAGAGACTTCCACATGCCACAGGTGTGGCAAAAAAAAAAAAAAAAGAACATGGATGTATTTATTGTTGGTATAATGTTTTGGAAGGTCGTTTGGTAACATGGATCAAAATATAAGATATGCTTACCTGTGACTTGGCAATTCCCGTCTTCAGGGTGAAATCAGGCAACATATGCAATATTCCGAAGCTGTAAAGTAGCCCTCTGTTACAGGCTCACTATTACAGGGGTCAGAGCTGATTTTCTTAAGCAAGAGCCCAGAGCGCATTTTGATACAACCCAGAGATCCACGAACAGTGGTGCTGTCTTCTGCCCACCTTCTAGAAGAGTTAAACCGCTTCTACTTTAGTCATAAGATGAAAAATAATGGTGAGAAATGCATTAATAGTTTATTTAATGGGTCTTATGTGCCAACCCTAAGCTCATTCACTTAATCTTTGCCGTAACCTGTTGACACAGATACAACAGTATCCATTTTTTAAAGAGATGAAGTCACTTGTGCATCTTTGGGTGAGTGGTGGCGTGGCAGGGGTTGTTACCTAGTCTGTTAGTGATTGAATCAGGATGCCAACAGAAGGTGCTTTGATTCCAGAGCCAAGGGCTCAATTCCATAACTCATATGTGGAGATGAAAACAGAACAGACAAACATGAATGAGAGGGCTCGTCCCAGACTTTCTGGGCCACAGAGGTATGAGAAGAACTGTCGTAATAACCATTATGGTTTTCTGTCTCTCTGTGCCTTGTATGTGGTCTGCTTACTAAAAAGAAAATATGCTTCTGTACATGAGATTTTACCTGAATTACTTAGTGTGGCCCTGTTTTCACCCATCAGCCTCTCCAGACAGCGTCTTTGAATTGCCTCGGGGTACGGACTCCCCATTTGAAAGACCTTGCCGAAAAAGCCTAACGAGGTACAGATGCCCTGGAATATTTGTTTTACTTACTAATGGTAGGGTGTAGGTTTCCTTCTTGTCCCTTGTCAAGGAAGCTGAGGTTCGGAGGCAGCCACAGACTACAACGTAAATATGGGGAGGAAGGGAGGGGGAATCTTGGGGGAAAAAAAGCCTGCTGTTTCCCAGACAAGCCCCAATCTGCTTTTGACCTCGCTCCAGAAAGAGTGGTTTCCATAGCAGAGCGTGTGTCACATACCGTAACATGAGCCGACTGGAGCGGTTCTGCCCTGGCCGCTGTAGCTGTTAGCTTTTTCTTCCTCGCAGCCGGGACCCGGTCCTTGGGTTCGACCTGCCCTGCCAAGGGAAGGGCGGGCGCTTGGGTTCTGCAGTTCCACGCCTGTCTTCGTGGCGGCTGTGCCATCAATGTTGCTTCCTTCTCCACCGACAGCACCAGGTCGGGGTAGGGGGGTGGGGGGGGATTTGTGCCCGGATCCACGTGCGATTTACAAGGTTTCATTCATTACATCCTTCCTCTGACTCCAGCTTGCCCTGCCTGGGAAGCCGGCTGAGAGCTAAGGGGGCTTCTCTGTACTTTTGGCAGCAGACGAGACCGAGAGAGGTTTGTGGGTGAAGGAGTCTGCCCGAGGCAGCCCGGGGATGGAGCAGAGCCAGCCGGAGCTGACGCTCACGTCTGCACACCTATTAGGCGCCATCCCCAGTACTCCCCGTTTGCCATGCGGGCGGTGCCTCATTCGCCTTCTATCTTCTGACCCCAGTTTTTCTTCGGAGACTGACAGCCAGGTTGCCAGGTCAGCCGTCTGGGTGACTTGGCGAGAGCTTCCGTGAGGCCTGCTTCTTGCTCTAGAATCATGAAACTCAATCTCACAGTTTAAAGGCTTGTCCCAAAATATTTCAACATGTGAAATGCGTGCGAGCCAAATGACAAAAATGTTTTTTTAAAAAACAAAAACATGGGCTTGTCATCCACCACATTGGCTGTTTCCATGTCTGTTCAGTCAGTAAATTATTCTTTCTGATCTTCATTTCTGATGATATCCAGATGGCCTAAAAGTCAGTCTTTTTCTGCGAGAGAGAAATTCTCTGTGAAGTTAAAAGTGCGTAGCCCTCATGGTCAGAGAGTGTGGCCGGGCATGAGGTGGAATGGCATCGGATTGTCTGTATGTACCCAGTTACCGCAGTTCTGAAATAGCTGCAGTGCCCGTATAGGCAGCTTAAGGTTGGGCTTAATTATTAATGTTCTTAACTCTTAAAGGGAGACTGTATCTTTCTCCCTGAGTCATAGGACACTTTGTAACAGCCAGAACGGCTAATGCCAACTTTTCTTCCTTTTCATTTCCTCCCCACCCTCTAGAATTAACATACTCCTGTTGGGTTCTAAGGTGTCCTCCAGTCCACCTACCACGAGTCGGTTCTGAGAACTTGAAGTGGGTCGTGGCGTGGATGACGGTGTTGAGGATGTGTTCTGTTCCTTTTAAAATACAGTCTGAAAGTGACTACTTCATAATAACAAAATGTCAATACAATTTTGGGTCACCGTCAAGTATTGGACTTTGAAAAAAAGATAATACCCTTTTTCGGCGGGAGCGGAGCAGTGTTATAGCTTCTGTGTGTTGGGTCGCTGCCTGGGACTAAGCATAGTAGTGGGTCCTTTCATCTGTTCCCTCATTGAGTTCTTTTTAGAACCCAAAAGATGGACATACCATATGTTATAGATGCAGAAACAGATGCTGGAATAACATCAGTAGCTTTCACAAATGGCAAAGGTTGCAAGGATGGAATTCAGGAATGTTAGGCTCAAAATCCACGCACTTTCTGCTTTTTGAGACAGTCTTTCAATTTCAGAACATCCACAGACTGTGTTTGTATCCAGGGACTGCAGGGTAAGCTTTGTTACCACGTCCTGCTCCTGTTAGTAGCCGGATGAAACAGGCGACACTGCCGTTCCCTTCCCACACGCAGGTGTGTCGGTACTGGGTTCCACAGTGCAGGTTGGGAGCTATCGATTTTCTCATTGGCTGGGGTTCGAGGGAGAGCGCCCTACCGAATTGCACCTCACGGCAGATACTTAGATACAGAACTTCCGAAACGCATTTATTGGTGAACATCAAACAATGAAATACAAGGATTTGAAAACTCCTCTGGGGGAAGAACGCTACAGGGTGGATGCTGCTAAGCAAGGCTGGACCAGTGAGGGGATGTCAGGGGCCAAAATCTCCCGCTCTTCTCCCCGCTTTGCTTCCTCCTTCCTTCTCTCTCTCCCTCTCTCTTCATCTCGCTCTTGCTTTTGTTTTTATTCTCACTCTCATGCTTACCGATTATAAACAGCTTTCTTCTGTAACTTAGGAGCGTAGAGCACGCTCCAGCGGGGGAGACCTCGCTGTCGCCGTGCACGGAGGTGGCCTTGGGCGTCGCCGTGGAGTTGGAAGGGGCGCCGTAGGTCCTTGCTACTCAGAGTGTAGTCTGTGGACCAGCAGCATTTGGCATTCCCTGGAAGCCTGTTAGGAATGCAGAATCCCAGGCCCTATCAGGCCTAAAGAACCGGCATCTACCTTTTAACAGGATCCTTAGGGAATTTATATGCATAGTAAGTTTGAGACTCACCGGCCCGGAAGATTTCTGTAGCTCTTTCCCTCCAGACCAGAACCACGGCTCTAAGGGGAACTGAGACGGCTGGTTCCAGGCCCCTTCTGGCGGCAGCTCCAGTCAGAACCAGGGCTGTTCTGTGGGTGAGGAGACCTGTTACTACAGGTGCAGCAGGAGGAGAGCCCTGCACGGTAACAGTGTCTAGTGGGACCCTCTGCTTACCCGTCTCTCCGCATGGTTGAGAGGGTTGCCTTTAGGGGCTGGGTTCTTGCGGCAGCCACTTCCTCAAGTCCCTGTCAACAGTACGTGCACCCATACCCTCGTGCATGCACGTGTGGGCCGCCCACATCACAAACAGCCACGTGTGTGCCCAAAGCGGGGGTGGGGGGGTGGGGGGGTGGGAAGGGGGGACCCCAAATGTATTACGTTTCTGTGTGCCAGACATCATAGCGGGTGCTTTCGTTTTAAAGGCTAGACAGCATACAGAAAATGAGATTATTGTGGGCACACAGTCAGCTGCTGGCCAAACGTCATTCGTCACAACCTCTGCACATGAGGTAGATCTCTAGCTGGTGTGTTCAGTGATGACCTCATTACATGATTAGGTTAAATGATGAAAACCTAAAATCGAAATCATCAAAGAATAATTATATTCGAATTCTCATGTTTATAATATCCTAAAAGATAGTTCCCAAGTGACTTCAAGTGCAAAAAATATATTCTGGTCTGAATATTATACACTTAACCCTAGATGTTTAGTGGCTTCAAAGGGACCCTCTTTCCCAAGGGTTTTTTCTTTCTTTTTTTTTTTTTTTATTATAGCTGGTGTACAACGTCCTGTCCATTTCTGCTGTCCAGCGAAGTGACCCAGTCACACACACACACACTCTTCTCACATTATCCTCCATCACGCTCCGTCACAAGAGCTTGGATATGGTTCCCTGGGCTGTACAGCAGGACCTCACTGCGTATCCATAGTCTAAATGTCATAGTTGGCATCTGCCAACCCCAAACTCCCAGCCCAGCCCAGCCCCCGCCCCCGGAGCCCCCGAGCCTGGTGCCCATCACTGGCCACCGCCTTGCCCGTTGTTTCCCTCTCCCTGGAAGCACCCTCTCGTGGGGAGGACCGCCCGCCCGCCCGCACGGAGGAAAGAGGCAGCAACATCCAGACCCTCCTGCCGAGCATAAATAGGACCCTTCTCAGAAGACCCAGGGGCGCTCCCGCAGGGGAACTGCCCTCAAGACTGCAGGGGTTGGTTTCCCTAAACTCACAGAAGCGCATGCTCCTCAGCCAGGCACAGTTTTCTGGAGTTGGAGACTTTGCTGTAATTTCAGGAGCAGTTGGCTTCCTTAGAGTCTCTGGGAAGCCTGTCTTCTTTAATATTCCTTTGTTTTACAGGATTTAAGAGTTCCTCAGTACTCACCCTCTACAAGGACCAGCGTTCCCGGCATGGGCTCGTGCCCAGAATCCTTGATGGGATTCTGGTCCTGTTACTGCTCTGACTGGCCGGGAGGGAGACTTGGGGCTGTCACTGAATCTCTGTGGGTCTCAAGTTTGCAAAAAGTAGTGGACTTGACTGGACTCTAAGATCCCTTCCGACCCACGTGAATATTCCAGAATCTGCAAGCAGACTGTTTTATACTAGACCGTGTCGACAGGGCTTCAGATGGATTCAGTTGGGTCTCATCACGCACTTCTGGTGTCTTCAGGCACCCTAGGGTCAGCCTCTCCCACACCACCCCCTCTTCCCAGAGGCCTGGCTTGTGTGGGAGGGCAGCTCAGCTGCGGGGCAAGAGGCAAGGCAGCAGGGGAGGTGCTGACTGGTGATGACGAAACGGAAAATAGGGGTCGTCTGACTACAGCACGGCTTCGGAAAAGGACTTGGGTTTCTGCAGTCAGTTCACAGGTTGTGTGTGTAACATTTTCTTTCGCTTTTGAAATTTTCCCCACATTTCAGAACAGTGCAGCATGTGTTTGCTGTAGTTATTTGAAACTGATAAAGCCAGTGGTGGTGTAGGGCGACTCTCTGCAGAAGCCTGGTTTGGATGGGCCACCTATGAGGACCGTCAGCGTGGAGGGAGGAGGTCCTGGGTGTGCGCGGTACCCTTCTCAGCTGGGTGACCCTGGGCGGGACGGTTACCTCCTCTGAAACGCGGACTCCTAATCTCTTAAGTGGGGGCAATGGTATTTACTTTGTAGAGTTACTGTCTGCAAAGCTGGCATGTTGTAGATGCCCCACAGACGTCAGCTTTGATTTGCAGCTGGAAGGAGGGATCCCAAAGGCCAGCTGGTGAAACAGCGTGACCTTTGACGCCATTTGCACTATTCCTTGGTGACCAGTGGGAAATAGTTGCAGTGGAGGCAGTTTTGCACCAGTTTAAATGTCTGTGGTGTTTTATGTGCAATGGTGTTAATAGCAGGTGGTGATCATTGTTTTCAGATTATTTGGCAACATTTAAAAAACAACTGGCAATTCCGAGACATGGGCCTGTGCTTTCCTTGTGGAATTTGTCTGACCTACAAATCCAAAATAATAGGCCTCGTTGAATTAAGACATTCTAGTCAGGCCGAATATTACCGTCAATTGAATCCAATGATTTTCACTTTCAAATCATTTTAATGGGAGACCTGGGATTCTGAGGGTTCCTTAGCCAGCGGTTTCTACCGTTATCTCCTGAACTCCTGCAATACCGATCATCAGGATATAACCCGGTTCACACTGTGTGTGTGTGTGTGTGTGTGTGTGTGTGTGTGTGTGTGTGTGCGTGTGCGTTCTTAGCACTGGTGCTCAGTGTGGTCTCCGTGTGGCTTGTGTCTGTGTGTCTGACTTTGGAGTCAGACGCATCAAGGCAGTGAGACCATGTGTTGTTGTTTGTAACAGTCTGGCTCTGCAGTTAAGCCGCCTGAGTTCCAGTCCTAGGTTCTCCTCTGAGTGGCTGGATAACCTCAAGCAGGTAACTTACCAGAGTTTCACCATCTATCAAATATCACAATTAACGTTACCTACCCAACAGGGTTGTTCTGACGATTTACTCAGATAATCCATATCAACACTTACTGTAATGCCTGATGCATATTAAGACTTCAATACATCGTAGCAAAAACAACAATCAAGCAAAAAACAAATCAAGACAAAACTCTAAGGACTCAGCCCTGCTCGAGGTCTGGCACACCCACCTCCATCACCAACCCCTCCTCCTGGATTGCCTTGCACGGCTCCAGGCGAGTCACGCAGCATCTCTGCATCTTATTCTCCTCATCTGTATAATGCCTACCTCATACATGTGCGGTCAGCATCAATAAGTTATTGTATGTAAAGTCTTTAATATTGTGCTTGATTCATTGTAGTTGCACAATAAATGTTTTATCAATTCCTCCCACTTTTACAAATCTGTATTCCACCCAGCCCTTCCTCTGTCCTTTGCATGTGATGATATGCATAAGTGTTTGTCGCAGCCCTTATTGCCTGTCACCTGCCTTGTCAGTTACTCTACAGGGAAGAGCAGAGGCTAAAACACCGAACAGGAATTTTATGGGTTGGGACTCAGGTTACTTTCCACTGCCTTGGCCAAGTTTGATCCTGATAGACTTCTCTGATGACAAGACAGCTCACCACGAAGGACCCTGGATTGGGACACTGTGTGATACCTTGTCACAGATGGGAGCGTTGTGGGCCCTACACGTTGTGTTCAAGACATGCCGTTTGTGGTTTGGCATCTCTCTCTTTCCTGGGACTTCCAGCCTCAGCCTCTTCCATCTGGTGATTCTCGCATTGTCAGCTCATGAGGGAAAGACAGACTCTGCCTTGTCGGACCTGACCACTAAGCCTGGAAGCACAGGGAAGACGTGTGGGGTACACTTGCAGGCTTAGAACGATATGTCCCTCAAGTTAAATAAATTCCATGGCTCTTTTTTAAAACAGGCAGTGCCCTTTTAAAAGCCATGTTGGAGCAAGACAATGTTTATTTTCACTGCTGGAATGAGGGAATAAAGGAATGAGTGATTATAAAATAAATCCCTAAAATGGTTTTTAAGTAATGACGACGACAACGACGACAACCCCTTCCCTTGAAGTGTCATGGTCTGAGGAACGAGGATGCCATGCCTCTGGCGCTTAAACCCTGGTCCTGTGTCTTCTTCTTTTCTCAACCTCTTCTAACTGGGAAGATGCTTCTTTCCGTTTTTCTAACTTTTTCTTTTTCAATAAATGCAGCATTTTAGGAGACTCCTTCTAAAAGTGGTTAAAATGCGGACTCTGTGGGATTCCAAGATGCACCCTGATGACGGCAGGGTCGTGAAGTGGAGGGACGGGGAGTGGGATGGGGGCCTCTGCTTGGGCGGGCAACCCGCGGCATCGTGCCAGGAGCAGGAGCCGCAAATGTTCCCTTTGGGCATGCTTTTCACACCGCGTTGCTCCTCAGGCGTTTTCCATGGCTCAGGAGAGAACCTTTCCGTTTCTGCAGTTCAGGCACCTACACCGCCTCCAAAAACAGCGCTGTTTGCAACTGTTGCAGAAGAGGCTCTGCAACATCTCGGTAAATATTGCCCCTCTTGCTCCGCTCCATCAGAAGAATGAATTTAGATGAATTTAGACGAGCTTTGGAGCCGGTTCCCTGGCACGCTTCCTAACGCTTCCTTTTGTGACACAGTGTCTTGAGTCAAATAAGGTTAGCATCTCAAAAGGAACATCACCCCTTTCAGGGAGACAAGGAGGAGCAAAAAAAAAAACCCAAACCTTTGTTAACACGAATCAGACTAGATCAGCTTTTACCAACATAAGTTATCAAAGACTGTTCCTGATTTCTGATTTTTTCCCCTTGTCTGTATATCACTTCTCTTATTACTTCATGGTACTTTTTTTTTTTTTTTTTAGGTCTGTTTAGGGCTGCACCCACGGCATATGGAAGTTCCCAGGCTAGGGGTGGACCCAGAGCTGCAGCTGCCAGCCTGCACCACAGCCACAGCAACGCCAGGTCTGAGCCATGTCTGTGACCTACACTCATGGCAACGCCGGATCCTTAACCTGCTGAGCAAGGCCAGACATCAAACCCGCATTCTCATGCTTCTTAACCTGCTGAGCCACAACAGGAGCTCCCTTCATAATTTTTTTTTTTAACTTTAAATTGATGCAGTTTTTAAAATGTAGCGTTGTCTTAAGCAATAATATCTAAGAAATGATTGATTGTTTTAAGTTCTAATTTCCTAAGCACACATTAAAAAAAAATGACAGTTTAAGTTAAATTTAAAAGGTTTGTACTCTTTAGAATCATCCTGTGTAGCTCCAGGGGTAAGCCTGCCAAACTTTGGGAAACATTGGATGGGGTTGTCCCACTGGGTTGAAGTTGAAATCAGGAATCAAAGGCATACTCCGTATACGGGATTGGGACTGAGGGAGCTGGTTTGCAGAGCCGGGTTTGCTCGAAATACCTGTAGGTGCACCCCAGTACTTAAGGCCACCATCCCTCTCTGTCTGCTTTCAACACACTCTATTTTAATCCTGGGGCGGGAACCTTAGGACCGTCCTTCCTCTACCTTTGCCGTCTTGGCCTCCATTCTTTATGTTCGTTTTTTTGGTTTTCGTGTTGGCTGCCCTGCAGCATATGGAGTTCCTGGGCCAGGGATCAGAACCAAGCCTGGCTGCAACCTCAGCCACAGCTGTGGCCCCTCTGGATCCTTAACCCACCGTGCCGGGCCGGGGATCGAACCTGCGTCTTAGCAAAATCCCCAGAGGCCACTGATCCTGTTGCGCCGCTGTGGGAACGCCGCCTGGGCCTGCATTCTGAACCGCTGCCTTTGCTTCCTGGCTGACTTGCGCTGTGGGTTGTCACCCTCAGGCTGAAGACTCGATGCTCACGTACAGACGTGCCTCTCCAGTGGTTTCCTCTGGGCCTTTTTGACTATGGGCTTTCCTCACATTTCTATTATTGTGGAACGAGTGACAGCAAATTAGTCCAAAACTAGAGCAGAAACTGCCCTGGGAAGCATCTGATCTGGTGGCCTTGGGGTGACTAGCGAGGAGTGGGGGCATTGTTAATTAAAACTTCAAATCTTGGGAGAAGAACATTTATGGGATGCTTGAAAATGGGATGTCTGCCTGTATCTCTCCTAAGCAGTTTACATCTGAACTGTGAAAAGCGTGGACACCCTCACTGGCCCTCACTCTCTCTCGAGCCAAAGCGAAGTTCCGGGTGCTGTCAGAGTCATTTCCAAAGATTCTTGCACATGAGCGCCCCAGTCGTCACGGGCGTCTCCAGGGATCACAGAGAGTTTTCGGGCTGGAGGAATCGAACTTCGAAGACCCTGGGCAAGCGTGTGAGTCTAAACCTCAATCTTCCAGCTCCTGCTGTAGGAGCCTCTTCACCGACCTTTGCTTCTTTATTTTCCTTAGCTCAAATAATGTGTATAATTTGGCCTCAAATAAAAAATACCCAAGACTTTTAACCAGAGAGTCTCCGAGCAACAAGTGGATTCTTAAGGCACAAAGTCTGTAAATAGCCCTGCCAAGTAGCAGTACACCTCGAACTGGTTTATTACGTTGACGAGAATGCCTTTGAGCGAAATGCCGACTGGACGCTGTACTTCTGCTAAACGGGATCAAGTTCTGGGGCTATGAGTTTCCACGGTCTGCACTGACGATCTGTGCGAATTATTCTACATGGAGATGGGGTTTTTGGCCGTGTTTGTGGGAGAAGGTGAGCTCCACCTCCTGCTCCTCCGCCGTCTTGGTCCCGTCCCTCCTCTATCAGCACGGACAGATTGCACCCAGAGTCACACACACGGAGCCAGTCTTGCAGCTCACCTTTTAGGCGGGGAAGAATCATGTTATCAACAGGAAAATGAAGGAACTTGCAGAGACCCCAGCACTTTTGGCTTCTTCTTCCTCTTAAATGTCTGAATTTTAACTAGGCTTTGGAAATGTGAAATTCCGGAGTCGTATGAACCAGCCTAAGCACATTTCAAACCAAAGTGGCACATCCGAGAAAGGCCTGTTGCCGAGGGTGGAGGTAGAACAGTGGCCGTGTCTTTGAGGCCAGGGCAGGATATTGTTCATGTGTGTGGGCAGCTGGTACGTTCGGAGTCCTCTGAGAGATGGCAGAGTGTGCTGCCCCTGCAGTACTGACTCCTTCCCTCTGTCCCAGCCACGTAGTGGCACGTGTCTGAGATCGCAAGCCTTTTACGATGGTATCTGCAAATCCCTGCTCTTGGTGGTGCTGGACCCAGTTATCAACAACCTAAAATGGCTAAACAGCGTGGCTAAGGGGAAGCAGAAATGGACCACTCTCGCCAGGTGCTTCTGATGCTAGGTTGGGAAATGCTGAAAATGCTCACGCACACGGCAGGAGCAAACCCGGCTTCGTCGATGGGGGGTCAGAGTAGCAGAGACGTGGTCCTGACCGATGACAACCACCCAGAAAGGAACAGAGAGTCCTTCCAAGGAACTCTAGCTCAGACTCCCCCTCTCTTAGCCTGTGTTTCCACCTCCCTCCAAATCCCCACACATCTGCCGTGTGCCTCCACAATTTGTAAGGCAAGGCGGAGCCCTTTAAGATGAAGATGATTTGTTTCGTCGCAACTCAGTTCATAACTCTTGCTTAAGTAAATAAAGGAATAAATAATTGCAGCGTTCCTTAATCTTAGAGCTCTATCTTTGGCCAATTTGAATTTTTTTTTTTTCGCATGACTTTACTCTCATAAACATGGGTAATTCATGTATGGAAAGAAAAGGACTAATGCTTTCTGCAACTCAGGAGCAGTTCCATCTGCCAAAGGTCTGCCGATGCCTTTTGGAAAGAGCCTGCCCTTTTGGGATCCAGCCACGGGATTCTTACACTTATGGGGGATGGGGGGAATTCAGGTTGCATCCCCTCACAGACCAAACCCTCTGTGGTTTAAGGAAGGCGGTACATTACAGGAGAAGACACACTGGAAACTTAATTTCAAATTCTGGTTTTGCCACCAACTGGTTTTGTGACTTTAGGCAAGTTATATAGGCCCTCACTTTTAATGAAACACAAATGTTGGATTGCATCTGGGCTTGTCTCAAATGCTAATTCAGATCCACAGGTACTGGTATGCTGGAGAATGTTGAGAACAATTGTGAGACTGTATCCAGGCGCAGGGGAATGCCTATCCTCAGCAAATGATTCGGAATCAAGCCTATCCTTATACATTAGCTATGTCTGTCCAATACAGGTAATGGTAGGAGTGCCTTACATGCGCTAACCCCAGCTAGAAATGCACTGTGAGGTGCAGTCCTCTCTCTTTGAGGGAGAACACGTTTCAGAAGCAGCAGGGTTATTCTATAATTTTCAGAATCAGAAGTAGAAAGTTCTCTTGAACAAGACAGGTTTTCCAGAGAGCAGTTCTTTCCAATTCCTTGGCCCAGCATCTCTTTTTTTCCCTCTGACCATTAATAACCAGTTGGAACAAATGGCCAGATGATGCACCTACTTGGGGAACAAATGGCAGCGCCCAGAAATTCCTTCCTCACGCATGCTCATCAGGCAGGACCTTGCCTACCAGTCAATGAACTCATAATACGTTCGTATGAAGTGCTTAGAGCGAGTTGTAAACGGGAGACTCTATATAATTTTCATGTGATGAGATCAACTTTAAGAGGCCTTTCAATCAGCAGAATTCATAAAATTATTCAGGCCTATGCAATCTTAAGGAGGAAGTTGCCATGTGTCTGTACTATTGACTTCTGCACTTTGGAATTCATCGTAAGGCCCTGAGCAGCTCAAGTCAGTCTTTTGTGAGTTTGTTTCTAAAGATTTTCCTCCTTCCTAAAAATCTCAGAAATTTGAAGGAGATTTGGACCACCGTTTGTTTATCCATTAGAGGAATTCATTTGTGTTAAAGCCGAGGCTTTGGAATCACCACTCATTACCATCTAGGAGTCTACTTTAGATCTGACCAAGAGTCGGAGATTGGGGTTTCTGGCCCTGTTTGTTTTTCTTAATTTAGGAAAATTGTTGAGGCCCAGTATGTCTGGTTCCCTCCCCTAAACAACTTGATATTTGCTTTTGCCCCTTGACTGCACCTCAGGGATAGTCGAGGAATCAGAGAAGCTCCAGGAGCTCCACGGAGCCCCTCTGGTGAGAGTCCCTTGCATCATCATCATTGCTGCCGGCGAGGTTGCTGCTACCCCGCGTCTTCGTCTCAAATAGCCCGACGTGTTCCCTTGAGCACAGGTGCCATTCCCTGCCGCCTACAGCGCCCAGAAACTGCAGAGGCTCCGAAGGAAGCATTCGGACTGTGAAGTACTAGCACCGTTTTTACCTTAGTCCACAGAACAAGTTCATCTGCTCTCTGATTTCTCAAGTGTCTGGGAGAACTTATGTAACAAAGGCGGCTCCCAGGGCGGAAGGGTGTGCTGGCAGATGTCCTAAGGAGGTTTTATACCCTTCAGACGCCTGTGGTCCCTTTCCTGACGTTCCCTCCCTCTGTTAAAGGCAAAAAGGAACAGGAATGATGTATCATGGCTTCAGTGTCCTTCAAAATCTATTAACTTTGAGAGGACATAGATCTGCAGAGAATGTGATTTTGCGTCACGAGTCCTCTCTAGACTGTAATTTTAGTGGACTTTCTGCCTATGATTAGAACTTACTGACTGTGTTCTGCCAACATCCACTTTTTTTTCTCCTTCCCAAACCACCTCCCCATTCTTCATACCATGTGATCAGGGGTGCATGAACCAAGGCTTAAAACCTCGATGTCTGCAGAAAGAAGATGATGCATCCTGATTGGTGGCACTTGCCAGATTTGTGGTGTGAATGCTCCCACATGGCCATTTTTGAGTTACCTCTATGACACCACTGAACACAGAGTTGGGGAGAGAGAGAGATGGTAGGTACCACTACATAGTATCGCCACCGCCCCAAACAATGGGTGTAAATGAACTTGAGAGCATCGATAATAGCAAAATGTAGTAAAATAATTAGGAAGTGATGTTTTTAGTATATATTACCCTTGTTTTATCTACTTATTTTTTTATTGATTAATTTCTTGTTTTTTAGGGCTGCACCCATGACCTATGGAAGTTCCCAGGCTAGGGCTCAAATCGGAGCTGTAGCTACTGGCCTCCACCACAGCCACAGCAACGCCAGATCTGAGCCACGTCGGCAACCTACACCACAGCTCACGGCAATGCCGGATCCTTAACCCACTGAGCGAGGCCAGGGATCGAACCCTCGACCTCATGGTTCCTAGTCGGATTCGTTTCTGTGAGCTGCAATGGGAACTCTCACTCTTGTTTTAAAGATGATTTATTTGTCAGTGCATACAATTTAATTTTTAATAACAGCTGTGTTTAACAACTGGCTCACAAAATTCCTGAAAATTTGGTAGTCAGTTCTTGTGAGCTGGTGTGGACTGGTTCCAGCACAGCATTACAAAGGAGTTACTTAGAGATGAATGTTTGTGAATTCCCTGGGTGTGCTTGAAAAACTGGGCAGGGAAGTGTCCATCCTAAGCAAAGTAAATTAAAGAGCAGGGATGTATCCACTTAACGTGCTTTATCTGGTGCCAGTACAAAGCCCTGGCATTTGTGCTCTTAATGCACAGATCGTATCAACTGCAAAGAGTGGAGAGACCAGGCTTGCCGGATGGGCCACTCCTAAAAACATCAAAAAGACGCTTTAAAATTTTGAAAGGAGTATAAACACCACCGAACATGAAACCAGAAGAACTTGGAGAGAGGGATTTTTTTTTTTTTAAAGTTAGTTTAATCTAGACAATATAAACACACAGAGATAATATTGTCTGTCTGGGAAGGCAGCCCTGTGGACATCTTTGTTCATTGTGTACGAGACGAAGGAAGTCAAGAAGACAGGCCTAAAGGAACCAGCCTGAGCGTTTGATGTATGTAGGTAGATTAAGAAAATATAATTTTCTTTACTTTGGCTCCAAGTGAATGGGTCTGAGACCACCATAGGTCAGTCTTCGAAGCCTGGCTGCTTGGTCCGAATAGCTCAAGGTGCCGGCAGGAATATGAGTCCCAGCCTGTCGAGCGCACGTGGGAGGAGAAACTGAGAAGGGCCGTCTGTCCACAGATCTTCAGACACTGCCTCCGAGCCGCACACTGCTCACCCCCAGGTCCTCCTGATTCTTGGGGACTCTTGATACTCTTGCCAAACATTTACTGAGAAGTCTCTTTATTTCTTGCCTTGTCTCCCTCACTGTCTCCTCCCAACCTCTCCTCCTCCTGGAACTGCAGCTTTTGAGTATCAGCTCCAGGAAGCTGTCCTTGCCCCTAAGTCCCAGCTGGAGGACACAAGGAGTGACAGTCCTGGCTTATGGGTATGTCTCTCCCAAAAGACGTAACACTGCTTACGGATGGAAACGTATCCTTTCTATTATGTCCTACTTGCCGAGAGCAAATCCTGCCTATGTAGTGGGTGCTCAACAAAGGTTTTCTCTGAACGAGTGAAATTAATGGATTGATGCCCACAAAGGAGGCAGAACCCAAAGGAACTCGGGAGGCTGTCCATGGCTGGGTACACAGAGTCCCATCGGTACTGCCGGGTGATGATATTGCTGGTACCACCCTTGCTGAATAACGGAGGAGAACAAAGTCAACTGTGAATTTCCCTTCAGTGGACATCCCTCCTGCTGCCCTTCCTCCTGCCGGTCCCGCTCACTCTCCTATCGGCTGTGTTGACATCCTTTTCCCACTTTCCCCTACTTGCCTTCTGGAACGTCTTTATATATGTGTGTATATATATATAATGATTTTTATTTTTTTCCATTATAGCTGGTTTACAGTGTTCCGTCAATTTCCTCCTGTACCGCATGGTGACCCAGTTACACATACACATATACTTTCTTTTTTCTCACATTATCATGCGCCATCATAAGTGACCAGACATAGTTCCCAGTGCTACACAGCAGGATCTCATTGCTCATCCAGTCCAAAGGCATCTATTAACCCCAAGCACCCCATCCATCCCACTCCCTCCCCCTCCCCCTTGGCAACCACAAGTCTATTCTCCAAGTCCATGATTTTCTTTTCTGTGGAAAGGTTCATTTGTGCCATATGTTAGATTCCAGATACAAGTGATATCATGTAGTATTTGTCTTTCTGTTTCTGACTTACCTCACTCAGTATGAGAGTCTCTAGTTCCATCCATGTTGCTGCAAATGGCATTATTTCATTCTTTTTTCTGGCTGAGTAGTATTCCATTGTGTGTATCTATCACATCTTCCTAATCTCATCATCTGTCGATGGACATTTGGGTTGTTTCCATGTCTTGGGTATTGTGAATAGTGCTGCAATGAACATGAAGGTGCGTGTTCAAGGAAAAAGTTCAAGGAAAGTATTGTCCAGATATATGCCCAAGAGTGGGATTGCTGAGTCATATGGTAGTTCTATGTGTAGTTTTCTAGCCTTCTGGAACGTCTTGCTTACTGTACCAATTATAATAGATGGTCTGAGATTACCTGGGATAAAAGGAAGACAGTGGGTTCCAGTGCAAGGGACCTACCACCTTTGATCACCTATGCCACTTCTGTCCTGTCTTTACCTTGACCTGAATAATTAAGTGCCTGCACTCTTGTCAGCACACCGGCAAACAGTGCTCTCTGCATATTCATGGAGATGAAATAAAATGGAGTAAAGAAAAATTACAGGTTAGACAAGTGTCTGGTGATAGCCTAAATTATCATCTTTGCAGAAAGCTAAAGGTTGACGTCGGCCTTTCCCACACCTCCAAAGACGTGAAATTCAGGTTCTCAATTAGAGATGGAATGACATTATGTCGCTTGATATTTTCTTCTCAGGTGTGTGGGAGATGTCTGGAAGTACGGTAGATTCAGCCCCTGCAGACCGGAGCTGTTGACGTTGGGAGATAAATTACGTGCATGGTTTTTAACAGACGGAGATGCCTAGCACTTTTCCGAGGCTCGCTCCCTTCAGCCTAGCAGAGCAGACGTGGCTTGTATCCACTGCCCCAAAGCCGTTCAGGCCCAGCTGATGACCATCTGTCCACAATGAGGAGAACTTTTCCTTCCTTTATGACCACAGCCTAAGGAATGTCCGTCCCCATGGGTGAAATTATCGGTCCTACCTGCACTTTCCGCTTGATCTTTTTACCTCTAGCAGGTATGAGAGTTTCAGGCACCCTCATTCCTCCATCAGAGGCTCCCAGGGCCAAGGGAGCAAGCCTTCGGCATCGTGGTCACCGCCTTGGGCACTGGAAATGGCCATTTCAAGCTCTGGGTATTTGTTAATGGTCTCCTCTCTTTTTGTTGAATTCAAGAGCAACTTTCGTAACTGGCAGTCATTTAAAATCTTCAGGTTCCAAAAGAGATTTATATTCCGCTTTTCTAAAAGGATCAGAGAAGAGACGCTCTGCATCCGAGTGTCCCTGACGTGGAACTTCCTCCCCGTCAGCCTGAGAGGAAACCAGCAGAGAGCTCGGAAGACCTTACAGCCAGTGACATCTTGGGAGTATCGGTTCAAAGTGGTTTATCTACATGATGTCATTAAGAAAACATCAGAGGAGTTCCCAGGAGGCTTTGCGGGTTCAGGATGCAGCATTGTCACTGCTGTGGCTCCCGTGGCTGCTGTGCTGCGGATTTGATCCTGGCCCAGGAACCTCTGCATACTGCAGGCATGTGCCCCCCCCCCAAAAAAAAAGAGGAAAGAAAAGGTACGCAGTTATTTTCAATGCAGTCTTTAAAGCACTGTTTCTCGAAATGTGGACCCGTCTTCCTGCACCTGACTTGGAGAGCTTTTTTCAAATGCAGATCTCTAGGCCACACCTTAGAGATCATGAATCAGAATGTCCAGGAACCTGCATATTTAGAAAGTTCCCAGATGATATTGATGTATTTTGCAGACTAATGACCATCAGCTTAGAACATTAAAAAACAAAATGCAAGAAACGCCCTGTCATTTTTCTTTAAACACAATGGAAACAGAGCCTTCTTTGTTACTGCTGTGAGTTGATAAAGGTTTATTGTTGGGCACCCAGGTAGGTGGGTGTGTGTGGCAGAATCTGAGCCATGGTGGTTGGGAGTTAGTGTAAGTTCTAAAAATCGGTAGCTGTGTGGACCAGTAGCCTACAACTGAACATTGTACATTGTGCCTGAAATGACCTATAGAGAACCCTCAGATTCGAGAGTCCAGATGGGACTGAACAAGAATTTTCTTCATGTCTGTAGATTAGGTGAGGTAGAGACAAAGATTCCATGGGCTTCTTCACCCATTCCCTTACTCATTCGTCTATTCGGAAGGTAATTATTGGGCACTTACTCTGTCTCAGGCACTGTGCAGATTCTGGGAATAAAGATGTGAGTTAAATGATGTGGTCCCTGCCCTCATGGGGCTTAGACCAGTGTGAGAAGGAGGACATTAAATATATAATCCTAGAATCACAATAATAAATACATCACTATAATTTGTGGTAAATGCTCTGGAGAAAAATTACATGGTGCCCAGAGGATATGACAAGGTCTATTACAAAGGAGGATGTAACATTTAAATGTATAATGAAACTGATAACTTGGCAGAGCAATCTGAGTCCTTCTCTTCCATTTCTTTGTTATCTATGTAACAAATTTCATAAAATATTAGCTAACATGACCGAGTGCCAACTGTCTCTCTTGGCACCACGGTAGAGTTTTACAAATATTTTCTCATTTAACTTTCTCAATGACCCAAAGAGTTATGTCTCATTTCACACATAGAAAAGTAGAGGCTTCCACAGCTATTCAATGCCTTCCAGTGGGACTCAGATCTGATCTGTCTGACGCCAATGTCTGTATTCTGTTCACTATTCATTAGACGGTACGTAGATTCACCGAGTGTTCAAGGAGGGTATATCAGAAGTCACCGAGCCCACTGCCAGACATTCCATCGTGTAGGTGCAAGCACAGAGCTTAAGCACCTATCAGAACTTGTCAAAATTCGTTGAAAGCAGAGCTGAATCTAGAACCCAGATCTTGAGCCCCCGTCCCAAGCTCTTCTCACTCTATCTTGTTGCCTTGGTATCTCACAATTACCTGTCCTGCTGGGAATTTAGCACTTCATTGATTCTCTGTCCTAGATTAAAACAAACAAACAAACAAACAAAAAAAAAAACCCAAAAAACTGGTTGTTTTAGGCTGCAGAATAATTCCTGGTTATCACAGACTACACTGCATTGTTCTTATGTATCAACATCCTTGTACTCTGAAGTGTTCAAAATTCACCTTTTGATCCTTAGTAGTAACCTGCTG
Source organism: Sus scrofa (assembly GCF_054392235.1). Taxonomy (NCBI): domain Eukaryota; kingdom Metazoa; phylum Chordata; class Mammalia; order Artiodactyla; family Suidae; genus Sus; species Sus scrofa. The sequence goes on from NC_139390.1 coordinate 142,819,495, forward strand.
CTCTTTAGATGCAAATAGCATGCTCGTGGTGCACTCCCTGAAAGAAGTGGGCTCCTCAGTTGTAGTTTCAGTAATAGCAATGGATTTCTTTTTTCTGCTTTTTACCCTGGGTCACAGTAATCCCAAGAGCAATGGCAGGGCACAGGGTAAATACGGTACATCCAGACACCTGCAAGGTAAGGGCGGTACATCTTCTCAGAGCATTGACTTAGCCAAGAGCCAGTGGTTTTCACCCTTCGCCTTAACACTAATCCAGCGTGAGTCTGCTCTGGACTAGCATGCAAAATTGGCATGAAGTTTTAGATAAATAAAAGCTTTCAAAGAAATTATATGTATGCAGCCAAATGCTTCAGACTAACATCTTCAAAAGCATGCTAGCATCTTCCCCTCCCAACATGCGCTCACACCCGCTATCCTCGACCTGGACTCTCCTCTGCTATTAGGGGTGACTGGTTGAAAAAAATTGTAGAGAAAATGGGCTTTGATTGATTACATTCTCATGCCTTTGCCTCTTCCTGAAGGTAAACAGTAGAGGGGAAAAAAAATGTGAATTGGAATCAGTAAGACTTGAGTTTGGATCTTGAAACACAATGCTCCAGCTGTGTGACTTCTATACTCCGAGCCCCAAGTTGTTTAGCTGTGTGGTGGAGGTGTCTGGTTGCACCACAGGCCTGTTTTCATGATTAAATTAGGTAAAGGTAAAGTGCCAGTATCAGGAACATAGGCGGCTCTGAAGAAATGGCAGGTGATCATATCACGATCACATGTATCCTGAAGGGGTGCGAAATGCCGCCAGGGAGATGAGAAAGCTACTGGTCCAAGAAGGGTTTCCTCCACGTCTTGGCTTCTAGAGGATTAAAACATGAAAGAGCAGAGTACACACGCACACACACACATTTGTGGAAGGAGAGGAGAAGCCAATAGGTGGGAAGACTGGACAGCGAGAGAGGCTGGAAAAGTTTGGATCTCTTGAGATGTAAGGGATGTGAATCAAATGTTCTCTTTTTTTATAAGACTATAGTTGAGAGTGTTTTGTCAATTTCCATTGTATAGCATAGTGACCCAGCTATACAAACACACATATATATATGTATAAATACACACACATTCTTGTGTATATATATATATATATATATACACACACATTCTTTTTCTCATATTATCTTCCATCATGTTCTATCCCAAGAGACTAGATAGAGTTCCCTGTGCTGTACAGCAGGACCTCATTGCTTATCCACTGTATTTTATTTTATTTATTTTTTTATTTAATGGTTTTTATTTTTATTTTTTTCCATTATAGCTGGTTTACAGTGTTCTGTCAATTTTCTACTGTACAGCAAGGTGACCCAGGCACATGTACTCATAAACATTCCTTTTTCTCACATAGCATATGCTGCATCATAAGTGACTAGATATAGTTTCCAGTGCTGAACAGCAGAATCTCACTGCTTATCCTGCTCATCCATTCTAAATGTAACAGTTTGTATCTACCAACCCCAGATTTCCCATCCATCCCACTTCCTCCTCTCCCCAGCTTGGACTTTCCTAAGACCAATTGTTACTCTTCCATCTTGCTGCTGCTTCTCAAACACTGATTTACAAAAGTTTAAGCAAACAGTTGGGAAAGATTTTTTTCTTCTCCCACAGACATTTCGGTTTCATTCTAGTCTTTATTTTCTTCCCAGCCATCGTGGGACTGATATTATTTGTGATGTCAGGATCAGAAAATACATTGAGCCAGAACTAGCACGACTCAGATTTTGCCTTAAATTAGAATGTTTTGATTTTCTGGTTTATTTTCCCACTTCCTGTTTCCAAAGCCAAGAGCTGTAAAAAGATCAGAAAATAATTATCACACACTATTAGGCCCATAGGAAAAAAAAAGGCTTTTCTGAGTCAAGTGCTAATTCATCAGAATTATGCAGCTTAAAATATCTTCAGAGGCTATATAGAAATTTATAGGCAAAACCCTCTTGGATTCGATTCATCCAGGCTATGAAAACTCTACTGTCAGTTGACAGAACCAACTGACAGATTCCCAGGGTCCTGATGCAGGTGTTTGCGAGTGCCCCTGCCACACAGCTGGGGGCGCGAAGACCCAGAGAAGCGGTCTGTAGGGATCTTTCCGTCTGGTTCTTCCAGGGAAGAAGTGAAGAGAAGGCAGTTGCTCTGAAGGTCTGAAGAGCCTTGAGCTTGGCTGTTGGCCTGGGTGAGGCAGAGAGATGGAGTCCCAGACCCTCCTCCAGAGAAGATACGCCTCCCACCTCTGTCTTCTGTCCTCTGCCACCTGCAGCTCTCTGCGCTGGTTCTCCCCACACTCTTCGGGATGAGAGTATCCTCTTTTTCAGCTCTAGAAAAGACACCTCTGTGGTCTCCGTCTTCAAACAGTAGCATCTCCATGGGTTTCTGGATTAAATGTAAAAGGAGCTTTAACATCTGTGTGTGTGTGTGTGCGTTTTAAGTTTTGATGTTACTTCTAAAAATAGAAATATCTAAGAGGAGTTCGCGTCGTGGTTCAGCGGAAACGAATCCGACTCGTATCCATGAGGATGTGGGTTCAATCCCTGGCCTCGCTCAGTGGGTTAAGGATCCAGCATGGCTGTGAGCTGTGGTGTAGGTCGAAGACGAGGCTCGGATCCCCCATTGCTGTGGCTGTGGTGTAGGCTGGTGGCTACAGCTCCGATTCGACCCCTAGCCTGGGAACCTCCAAATGCCACGGGTGTGGCCCTAAAAAGCAAAAAAAAAAAAAAAAAAAAAAAAAAAAAGAAAAAAAGCAAAGAAAAGAAACATCTAAGAGAATCTCCGTGAACCACATTCTCCAGGGGCTCTGTCGTACCTCTCGCTCAAATATACTTCATTGTATCTCTTGAGGCCAGTCAGAGATACCTGTCCCTCGGAAGAATCAGAGATACGTGGCGATGACCAAGCTCGCAGAAATGCTTACCTTTTTCCCTTCCCTGCCAAACATCTCTGGGCATTGCGTCACATCCAGATGTAACAGGGCACATTTTTGTCTCGCTGGCAGGTGTCACTGGCCGGCCTGCTCTGGAGCGCAGATCTGCTGATCCTCTCCGCAGAGTGTAACTAAGGCACAGAGGAAGGAGACGGCTGACAGGTGCGATCAAAGACAGAGACGGTCTAAATTGGAGGCAGGCAGTTGCCAGGACTAAAAGCTTAGGCGCGGTGACTCATGCCTGCTTCACAAAGATGGCATGAGGCAAAGGAACCTTAGGCACTTGCTGTGCCTGGCGGCACTGGAACAAGGTGGAAAGAGAAGGTATTGAAGAAATCCTAACAAATACTTGTTGAGCATCTGCTTCCAAAAAAGCCTGGGTGTTTGATTTTCACACAGTAAAGAGTTTAGATACATTTCCTTCTCTACTGAATTGACTGTCCTTTTATAGACACAGACGTAGTTAGGAAAGTTTATTTTCAGAATATATACTTTCAGATGACAACTCTCAGGGCGGAAGGTCAATATTGTGAATTAACTGAGGTTAAGAACACTCGGCCTGGGGAATGAGTTATTGTGACTGCCCCTTTCAGCAGGAGAGGAAAATTTAGAATTTGAGGCTAAATGCAGGCTTTCCTAAAACTCTTCTTAGCCATGCGGGCACTTACCTACTGAGTACGATACATGGAGCCGAGCTTTTCTTTTCTTTTCTTTTTTTTCTTTTCAGGCCCGCACAGCGACACATGGAACTTTCCAGGCTAGGGGTTGAATCAGAGCTGCAGCTGTTGGCCTTCACCACAGAAACAGAAACACCAGATCGGAGCCGAGTCTGCGAGCTACACCACAGCTCACAGCAATGCCGAATCCTGAACCCACTTGGTGAGGCCAGGGATCGAACCCGTGATGGATACTAGTCGGGGTGTTTCCGCTGAGTCACAGTTCTTTATTGAGTCAGGCACGATGCTAGAGACGAGAGGAAACAGAAGAGCAAAGTCCTTGTCCTTGCAGAGCCTGTGGGCTAACGGGGAAGAAGCATGTCAGATCTTCCCAAGGTGGCTGGAACCCCAGAAGGCCCATGCCTGCCCCCCAGCTGCAGTAAGTGCTTTGGTTTCTCAGCTCTGTCACGAATGTCCTCAAAGTCCAGCTACTGACCTGCTGCATCTTGGTCTCCTGGAGCTTGTTTGTAGCGCAGATTTGGGGGACTCACCCCAGTCCTACGAAAATCTCTAGACTTTAACAAGTGTCCCCAAATACTTCTGACACTATAAGTTCTCTCATTGCATGTTTTAACTGTGATAAGGCTTTGTGATATTTCTGCAAGAGAGCAAGCATTTGGTTTGTGGTAGAGCGAGCACTGAATTTGTGGCTCTTAGTCATGACTTGAATGTTGATTCCTCCAGTTAAAGCTTTGCTTTTCTTATGTATGTAATGATTTTTATTTTTCCATTATAGCTGGTTTACAGTGTTCTGTCAATTTCCTACTGTACCGCATGGTGACCCAGTTACACATACATATATACTTTCTTTTTTCTCACATTATCATGCGCCATCATAAGTGACCAGACATAGTTCCCAGTGCTACACAGCAGGATCTCATTGCCCATCCAGTCCAAAGGCATCTATTAACCCCAAGCACCCCATCCATCCCACTCCCTCCCCCTCCCCCTTGGCAACCACAAGTCTATTCTCCAAGTCCATGATTTTCTTTTCTGTGGAAAGGTTCATTTGTGCCACATGTTAGATTCCAGATACAAGTGATATCAAGTGGTATTTGTCTTTCTGTTTCTGACTTACTTCACTCAGTATGAGAGTCTCTAGTTCCATCCATGTTGCTGCAAATGGCATTATTTCATTCTTTTTTCTGGCTGAGTAGTATTCCATTGTGTATATCTACCACATCTTCCTAATCTAATCATCTGTCGATGGACATTTGGGTTATTTCCATATCTTGGCTATTGTGAATAGTGCTGCAATGAACATGAAGGTGCATGGGTCTTTTTTAAGGAAAGTATTGTCCAGATATATGCCCAAGAGTGGGATTGCTGGGTCATACGGTAGTTCTATGTATAGATTTCTAAGGTACCTCCATACTGTTTTCCATAATGGCTGTACCAGCTTACATTCCCACCAGCAGTGCAGCAGGGTTCCCTTTTCTCCACACCCCCTCCAGCATTTGTTATTTGTGGACTTATTAGTGATGGCCATTCTGACTGGCGTGAGGTGGTATCTCGTGGTAGTTTTGATTTGCATTTCTCTAATAATCAGGGATGTTGAGCATTTTTTCATGTGCTTGTTGGCCATCTGTACATCTTCCTTGGAGAAATGTCTATTCAGGAAAACTTTGCTTCTGAGTCTCAGTTTCTTTATCCCTCTTCCCCATGAAGGATGTGGCATTGCCAGGTCCACAATCTGTGATAGCTTCTTTTGGCTTCTTTATCTAATAATTTACACGCAAACAATCTTAAAACACAAGCCAAGGACAGGGAGAAGATATTTACAGTATTTATATATAACACATAAATTTCTCTTGTTCAGAATATATTAAAAATAATTCCTACAGATCAATAGATGAAAGACAAAGAACTGCATAGAAACATGGGCAAAGGATGTGAACAGACAATTCCTAGAGAAGAAAACTGGATCAGAATGAGCCTCAGTCCGTTACAAGGAAAAATGTGAATTAAAACAACCCTGAGGCAGACTCCTTTTCCTGGAGTCTTACATTAGCGAAAACAACGTCATCTGACAATTTCAAGAGTTGTCACGATGTGGCTGAAGTGTTATCCTCCTGCAATGGTCTTGGTGATATAATGTGATAAATCCATTTTCAAGCTATAGTGATAGCCTCTAGTAAAATTCAAGATGTAATATTGGAGTCTCAATAATTCCGCTTCTGTGTGTATATTCAACAGAAGCTCAGCGTTGCTCATGAGAGCAGACGAAGCTGGAAACTGTCCACGTGTCCACTCTAGAGCAGTGAATGGGCAAATAAAACAAGCCGTTAAAAGTAGTCTTTTAAATCAACTGGTTAGAGCTCAAGAACTTTATACTGAATGAAAACAAGGAGAAAATGCACTCAAGATGAATCACATATATAAACAAAAAAGCAAAAATAATATTATGTGTTGTTTAATAATGCATGTACATATTTAATGAAATAAAAGGAATCAAAACTCATGATAATTTGTCACCTGGGGAGGATAATGGAAATCGGTAGGTGTCTACAGACCTTTGACTGTATCTGTCATTTAATTCCATAAAAACAAAATATTGGAGTTTGTATTGTGGCTCAGCAGAAATGAATCTGACTTGTATCCATGAGGACGCAGGTTTGATCCCTGGTCTTGCTCAGTAGGTTAAGGATCCAGTGTTGCCTTGAACCATGGTGTAGGTTGCAGATGTGTCTCGGATCCGGCGTTGCTGTGGCTGTGGCGTAGGCCAGCGGCTTCAGTGCTGATTCGACCCCTAGCCTGGGAACCTCCATATGCTGCGGGTGCGGCCCTAAAAAGACCGAAAAAAAAAAAAAAATTAAAACCTGGAAGAGATACAACCAAATGTAGCAGTTGCTAAGTCTGGATCAGAGGACTCTGAGTGTCTGTTGTTCTGTTATTCTTTGTAGCCTTCAGGTAACATTGATTTTTTGAAAATCAAGAAGCAACCTTGATTACTCTTCATTGTCTCACAGCTGAAGAAACTATGTGGACAGACCAGAGGTAGTTGCTGACCTGGAAGGCGGTGTGGGGTCCTGGGTCAGCTGAGACTCCGGGGGGTAAATAGCTCGCTTTCTTTTCAGCACCCCCGCCACTGGCCTGTGGTCCGGCAGCCCCACTCAGCTGCCGCGCCGGTGGCCGCTCCGTTTCTGGTCCATCTTCCTGTCTGGTGGGTGTCTGCCTGGGGGGATGAAGGAGACAGGAGGGGAGGAAGCAGAGGGGATGTAACGGCTGCGGAGAGAGGAAGGGCCTCTGCCGGCTTATCAGACAAAGGGTCAGTTTTCATGCCCTGACCCACACGTGACACCAGGGCTTCTCACTTCCAGGCCCCTGAGCAGGGGTGTGGTGACCCTCCCGCTTCTTGCAGCCTGTCCCCCAGAAATGCACAGAGACACATACACTCGAGTCTCACTCCCACCTCCCACGCTCGAGTAAGACCTCCAGCTGGTTTGGGCAGCATCTTCTCCCCTGAAGACGTGTTCAGAGGAGGGCGATGCAAGGCCTCACGGTCATTTTCCTGTGCTTCCCTGCACCTGCTTTTGACGTGCGTGCCTCAGGTCAACAAGGAAAAGAGGGCCTTCGCATTCCTGTGTAAGCATTCGGCTTTGCTACACCATCTAGGCTTTTCTCTTCTTGGAGACAGGCCACATGTGTATCGATTCTGTCCTGCAGGAAAATAATTGCCTTGGTATAGCATAAAGCAGTGGTTTCCAAAAAGTGTGGTCCCAGGACCAGCAGCACCAGCATCACCTGGAAACTTGTTGGAAATGCAAATTGTTGGGCCCTATCGCAACTGGGTAAGGATCCAACCGTCTGTGTTTTAACACATGCTTGAGATGATTGTTTATTTTTTATGTTTTATTACAGTTGATTTACAGTGTTCTGTCCATTTCTGCTGTACAACAGAGTGACCCAGTCGTACACATGTATGGCTTCTTTTTCTCACATCATCCTCCATTGTGGTGCATACGACAAGTGACTGGGTATAGTTCCCTGTGCTGTGACACAGCAGGGTCGCATTGCTTGCCCACTCCACATGCAATAGTTTGCATCTACGAACCCCATGTGATTGTGATGCATGTCAAAGGTTGAGGGTGTCAATTATAAAGACACAGCACGGAACCAGAAATCTGGAGATAGGAGTTCTGATTTCGCCCCTTCTTAACTTACTAACTATGCCACTTTGGGCAAATACCCCATTAGCATCGAGTGTTTTTATAAAATGTAAACAGCAACTAGTTACTGAATGAGTCGTGTCTATGAAAGTTCTCTGAAAACTGTGAAGGATCATGTAATATATGTTGTTGTTCTTGTCGTTATTTCATCCTGGGCGTGGTTCTGCCTGCTAAATCAGATGTCCTGGTTTGAGCATCTCTCCTGCTTCTCTTAGAAGCTGCTTACTACCATCTGTGAAGTGCTATGAGATTCAGCAAGTAAAAATACAGGACACCCAGTTAAATTTGAATTTCTAATAAGCCACAAGTATTTTTGAATATTAAATATGTCCCAAATATTGAATGGACATACACTGAAAAATTGTTTTTCAACAAGTCCTATATTTAATTGAGTGTCTTGTATTTACTCTAGCAAGCCTTTTTGAAGGAGTCTTTTTTTTTTTTCTGGCTGACACTAGATCAAACAGAACTTCAGTTTTGCCTGACAGAAGGTGGGCAGACTCTTCAAGTCCTTTTGGGCTGAGAGAAGGCTGCTTTTGATGTAAGATGGTGGGAGAGAGTGGCAGTGGAGAAAGTTTCAGGCACAAGTGGTCTTTTTTTAAGGTTAGGGACCAGTGTTTATTGATTTCAAAATGTCTGCATACAAAAAGGACCACTTTAAGCTTGAAATAACAGAAACTCTCAGTGCTTTTGACAAACAGAGTTTATTTTTCTTACATAGCAGGCAGCCTCGGAGAGAAGCGACCCTAGGAAGTGGTCAGTGGCTCTAAGACATCAGGAGGATCTGGTTCCGAGTTCCTCTGATTCTCTTGGTCTTTGCCTCATCATCGCAGAAGGGCTGCAGTAGCTCTGAGCCTCATATCCGCACAGAGTTTTCTTGTCAGACAGCTTTATCGTGTCAGAAAGAGAAATATCTTTCCCAAAATCCTTCTGAAAAGCTGTTAAGTTACCCAGATTTTGCAGTCTCCGGGATGGAGGTGACCAGCCCCCAAAGCATCTGGAGCAGCTCAGAGAAAGCGTCTGCCCACACTGAGCAAACATTTACGGAGCGCCTGCTCTACGCAATCCCCATGCCTGGTCTTGGAGGCACAGGATGTCTCAGACAAAGCTCTGCCCTCCAGGAGCTCGTACTCCATTCAGGAAGGCAGATGTGGGGTTAGCTCTGTGCGTTGTGTGTCAGGTGTAAGGAGAGCTCGCAGAAGGGCCTCTTCTCTCAGGCCGGGAGCTTCGGAAAGGCCTCTGGAAGTGCTCCTGTTTAGCACATAGGAGATGCTTGGGATCGTGTGGAGATTAAGTCGGCGTAGGTGTGTACCAGTCTCTACTGTGGTGGCTGGAACATAACAAGGATGCAGTAGACGGCGGCTCTCCTAATGGTTATGATCCTGGCCAGAGAGCCGGGGGTGGCCGGTCACATAGGTAGGTGCCCACCTAACTTAGTGGGCCTGCCCTACCTGACATGGGACTAGGAAGTTGAACAAGGTGTGGTGAGAATGGGCAGGACTAAGCCTATGAAGAATCAGGGAAATGAAAGTTCGTGGAGCTGAAGAGCTGTCCGATCGGTGGTTCTCAAAAATTTTACAGCCTTTGCCCCTTTATGTGTGAGCGTGTGATCGTCGTGATTATTGATGGAACTGAAATTTAAAATAAGTTCAAAACTATAGCTAGAAACAAAGCAAACTAATGGGATGATACGTCGCTTTCTTTTCTAATTGGATCACATTTCCCCTTGCCCCACAAAACCCGTTCAGATAACTTGCCTCTGCTGCCGTGTGAACACTTCATTGCTTTGAAGGTCACACAGATTGGTGGATTTTTATTCTGTGATTCTCCAGATCTCTGGAGGGTGCCACAGGGCTAAGGAGAAAGCCAAGTTTTCTGAACTCTATTGTGTTAACCATGCCCCATTTCCCCAACACACACACACACACACACACACACACAATGAACAGGAGTTCCATTCAGCCTGGAGGTTGAGAGCCAGGACTAGAGAGGGGACTCCCTGCTTTGTACTAGCTGTGTGGTCTTGGGCACGTTTCTTGACTTCTCTGTGCCTCAGTTTCCTCGTTGGTAGAACAGGAATGACGCTAGAGTGACCTTAGAGTGCTAGGAGTGAGGATGTAAATGAGGGCGCGTCCCTGGGGTGCTCAGCACAGAGCCCGGCAGAGTCTAAGTGTGCCGAAGCGGAGAACGGTGAGTGGCGTAGATGTTGGGGGTTTGAGGATGATGAAGAAGGAAGGTGTCCAGTGCTTAAAAACGACCAGCCAGGAGTTCCTGTCATGGCGCAGTGGTTAACAAATCCGACTAGGAACCATGAGGTTGCGGGTTCGGTCCCTGCCCTTGCTCAGTGGGTTAAGGATCCGGTGTTGCCGTGAGCTGTGGTGTAGGTCGCAGACGCAGTTCGGATCCCGCGTTGCGGTGGCTCTGGCGTAGGCCAGAGGCTACAGCTCCGATTCGACCCCTAGCCTGGGAACCTCCATATGCCGCGGGAGCGGCCCAAGAAATAGCAAAAAGACAAAAAAAAAAAAAAAAAAGTGACCAGCCAAACAAGCAAAACCACTCCTCTCATCAAACCCCTTTGTTCTGTTGCTGAAGCCATTGAGATCCAGAGAAGTCCTGACTTGTCTGAAAGTCCCTCGGTTAGTGGTCGATTTGGGTCCAGACCTCAGGCCCCCGGACTCACTGCAGAGCTTATATGGACATGGCTCACACGGTTTTCACAGGTCAGAAGAATTTTACTGGAGTTGCTGTAAACGTGGCCGCAGATCGCAAGCGTCTGTAGGGACAGACGTCAAGCACTGGTTTCTGGGCTTCGAGGTCTGATGGGAACAACGGGTACGTTACCTTCTTTAACCTCAGCGTTCGCATCCGCGTGGCCCACGGACAGGACTGCCGCCCCGCTCCACTCCTCGCAGTTTTAGAAAATCTCTCCTCCCGGCCGGCCGACCCCTCCCCGGGCCACAGGCTCAGAGAGGAGGACTTGGGAACCCGGCACTTGCTCCCCTGGACGAGAAGGAACCCCTGCTCCGTAGAGTGCGCCCCCTTCTCGCAGGCTCTCTCTGGCTGGAGACTCAGAATTTACTTCTGATTCCTTCTTCTCCCTACATTTCCACGTGACTTTCTGCAAAGCGTTCAAAGCCCTTTTTTTCCAAACCCGGGCCTCCTCGATTTCACGACCGAGTTCTCTTCCGTTAGCGAGTCACCCTCCTCCTGCCCCGAGCAAGTCGTAAATGCAGTTGCAAGGGGCTTGGGCAGTGGGAGGCACTGTCTCCCCTGACAAGAAATCTAGGGAAGGCAGCCTCAGAGTCGGTGCTCATGGGTGCTGGGGGGGCTCTGTTACCAGCGCTCAGCTCGTGCCACCCGTTGGCCACCGCAGATCCAGGGATTGTGTCCTTTAAGGACGTCGCCCCCCCACCCCCGTGTCTCTCCTTGTTCACAAGAGAAGACCTCCCCAGAGGCCCCCAGGAGACTGTCCCCTCCGAACCAGGGTGGGCGCATCGTCCACGGCTTGGTGGCAGGGGCAGGTGGGAGACTCGGCAGGGGGGGGGACTCTGCCCGATGCAGACAGGAGGAGGAGCAGCTGGCTGGTGGTTTGCCAGGGCTGCCGCCACACAGTACCACAGACTGGCTGGCTTACACCACGCAAACTTATTTTTTCACCTTTCTGGAGGCTGAAAGTTCACCATCAATGTGCAGGCAGGACTGGTTTCTTTGGAGGCCTCTTTCCTCGCTGGGTGGCTGGCCGTGTCCTTGCTTACGTGGTCTTTCTTCTCTGTGTGCATCCCTGCTGCCTCTCTGTGTGTCCAGATCTCTTTGTACAAGTACACAGTCCAGTCGAATTAGAGCCCCCGACCCCCAACAGCCTCATTTAGCTCGATCGGCTCTTGACGGCCCTGTCTTCAAGTGCAGTCCCAACCAGAGGAACTGGGGGGGGGGGGGCGCGGAGCTTCAACATATGCATTGCCAGGGGGATGGATTCAGCCCATAACAGGAGACGACCTGTCATACCTGGTTGTACCTGTCGCATTGCCACTGGCGGATTTCTTTCCACCTCCCCCCGAGTCTTTGTTTGTTCCATCCTTCTTCTGCAAAATCCCTTCTTCCTCCCCGGATACCCAGAATACACTCATTTTCCAAAACACATCCAAGCCCACCTCTGCCAGGAACCCAATTCCTACGTCTTTTCTCATCTTCCCAGCCCACTTCAGTGGACGCCTGCCTCAGTGCACACACGTGCGTCTTTATCACTGAAGACTTGACAGCCTGGCAATCACTTGATTAGAGCTGAAGAAATATTATAGACAAGTCATAACACCATGCAGTGTGGATTATTGTTTAGACAAAACCTGGGTTTGAAGGAACTTTGGCTGAAGTTGGGAAAGGACTCATCTGCTGAGATGGGAATGAGATCTGAAATCTCTTCTAAATTCTGCACGTTAGCTCAGCAGTGAGTGTCACACATCAAAATGAGAATTTGAGAGAGGAACTTGGAGTCCAGGCTTTGAAGGGGACTTTAGACTAAGAAGCTGGAAAATGAGTTTTTAGTTAAAAAAGCGGGATTGGTTGGGCACCATTTTATTTACTCTTGAATTCCTGATCCTCTTACCTATCATCTTGTTATAATGTATCTGTATGGAGATGGGAAAATGGCAATTGCAGGATTAAAAAACTCAGCTCATAGACTCTTAGAGCAGCCGCCATGCCACAACTGGATTTTGAGATGTGCAATTAACTTCTTAGTCCTCTATAAAAAGAGTCTATTTCTTGAGGCGGGAACTGGAATCCCTTATTAATAAGATCCCTCCTGGGTCTGGAATTCATATTTGTCATAGTTTTTCTTGGTGACTTTTTAAAATGGACTATTGAAAGATTATTTGAATCTGAACTGAAAAAAAAAAAAAAAACCTGTTACTACAGGGGCCTGCTTAAAGCCTCACACCTTCAAGCTTGCTCCCCTCTATTTGTACGAAGGCCTTTTATCTCTGATCAGTGCTGGACCTCAAAGAGAGGGACCTGTTTTGCACATCTTGCCTCCTCGGCACTTCCTTTCCTTGTAGCTTTCACGGTGAGGAAGGCAGCACACCTCCACACGGAACATACATGTGCACAAAATAACAGGTGTCCTGGGCCAGTGCCTTCCAAAGGCCACCTCTACCCCCCATCCAGTGATGTCACGAGCCGTGAAGATCATCTTTCAAGTTGTCAGGCTCACACGGAAAATACAGCATCAAAAGTTTGGCTTTTGGAGTTCCCATCGTGGCTCCACAGTTAATGAATCTGACTAGCATCCATGAGGACACAGGTTCAATCCCTGGCCTTGCTCAGTGGGTTAAGGATCTGGCGTTGCTGTGAGCTATGGTGTGGGTTGCAGACATGGCTTGGATCTGATGTGGCTGTGGCTGTGGCTGTGGCTGTGGCTGTAGTGTAGGCCGGCAGCTGTAGCTCCGATTGGACCCCTAGCCTGGGAACCTCCATATGCTGTGTGTGCGGCCCTAGAAAGCAGAAAAAAAAGAAAAAAGAAGAAGTTTGGCTTTATGTTGGAATGAACCACTCTTTTGTTAAGGCGCATTTGCCATGGTTTCTTATTTCAAACCCACAGCCGCCTACAAACCGGAAGACCACGATAAGGACTAATGACTGGTGTAAACAAAATGCAGCAGGATCGGGGCGGGGGGGGGGGGGGGGGGGTAACGCACCGGAAGTGAGGCGCCCTTGGTTCCGTCTGACCCGGGAGGACTCCTAGACAAGTGGGGAGGGAAGAGAGCCTGGAAAATGAGTGGAGGAGAATTTTGCCTGATTAGAGGGTAAGGAATTTGGGGCAAAGGCAAGAGCCTGGAAGAGTGACAGTGCCCGATCTGTGGAAGGAATGAGGAGCAGTGGCGCTGAAGTCAGGGCAAAGGACCAGGGTGGGTGGATAAGACTTTGGAGGGAGGAAATAAATGTAATAAATTCCATCTCAAGGGATGCAGAATTCTGAGAAAGCAGACAAGGGGGCATGCGTGGAATAACCGGCTGTACAGGGAAAGATCTTGGCACTGATATTTTACACAGTTGGAGTGACCATAAACCCTACTTGTAGGCGAGTTGGAAAACAAGAAGAGGATTGTATTATCATGTTTCTACTCTGTTATCTGGTCTGTAGGTGCATGTTCAGATGCAGGCTTTGTTCAGAGGTCAGCATATCCAAGAAAGTCTTCCTGGAGTGCATGGACGTGGGCTGAGGTCTGGCAGGTGAGGACCTGAATTTTCAGAGAGCAGAAGGCATTCTCCCAGAGCAAAGGAGTAGCACTGCGGGAGCAGAGGGGGAAGATATGAAGGGCAAATCATAGATTAGCCCAGCAGCGAGGAGGAAGGCTTAAGCTGTGGAGTCAGCGGTTTATTTCAGTCCTTCTCCGTCCTGACTGCTTGTTGGAATCATCCAAAGAGAGATTTTAAAAATATTGATGCCTGGGTCCCATGCCCAAGAAGTTTTACCTAATTGGTGTGAAATGAAATGTGGCCTGAGCAACAGGATTCTGAAAGCCTCCCAACGAGTGTAGTGTGTGTCCAGATTTAGTATGGAGACCACACATTCCAAGCTGAGGAATTTGGATTTGGTTCCGTAGGCATTGCAGGTTCTTAAGTGATGGAGAAACAGAATAAAGAAATAAGGTTGTCTGTTAGAAAGAGGAAGCCGGCAGTGGACAAATGGATTGGGAAGATGGTGGCGTTCACGGCAATGAGTCCAATCAGAAATTCAAAGGGAAATTCTGGCATGAGTTATCTATTCAAGCATCAGGCCAGCATCATGGTTGTGGGAATGGAAGGACAGGGAAGACCCCAGAGACACACTAAAGAGTCATCTTGAAGCTCGGCATCACTAATAATTAGGGAAATATACGTCAAAGCCACGATGAGGTACCACTTCACACTGGCCAGAATGGCCGTCATTTAAAAATCTGCAAATAGCAAATGCTGGAGAGGGTGTGGAGAAAAGCAAACCCTCCTGCACTGTTGGTGGGAAGGTAAGTTGGTGCAGCCGCTCTGGAGAACAGTATGGAGGTTCCTCAAAAAACTGAAAATGGAATTGCCATATGATCCAGTAATCCCACTCCTGGGCATATATCTGGACAAAACTGTAATTCAAAAAGACAAATGCACCTACATGTTCATTGAAGCACTATTTCAATAGGCAAGACATGGAAACAACCTAAATGTCCTTGGCAGATGAATGGATTAAGGTGTGGTGCATTTATACAATGAAATACTACTCAGCCATAAAAGGGAATGAAATAATGCCATTTGCAGCAACATGAATGGACCTAGAGAGTATCCTACTGAGTGAAGTAAGTCAGAGAAAGACCAATGCTGTATGATAACATTGAATGTGGGATCTAAAATATACGACAAAATGAACTTATCTATGAAACAGAAATAGACCCACAGACATAGAGAACAGACCGGTGGTTGCCAAGGGGGAGAGGAAGTAGGGGAGGGATCTAGTGGGAGTTTGGGACGAGCAGATGCAAACTAGTATATATAGGTGAGATAAACGACAAGGCCCTACTGTATAGCAAAGGGAACTATTTCCAATATCCTGTGATAAACTATAGAAGAAAAGAATTTTTAAAAAATAATCATCTTGAGAACCTGATGTCAGCAACAGCCGTTGGTAAATCTTTGGAGAATTGTCTGTTGAAATTCTACACCTCGTTTTAAATTGGATTATTTGTCTTTTTACTGTTGAATTGCGCTAGTTCTTTATGTGTTCTGAATGCAAATCCTTTATCAGATGTTTAATTTGCAAATATTTTCTCCCATTCTGTGGTTCAGTTCTTCACTTTCTTGGTGGTACCTTTTGAAGCGCAAAGTTCTTCAACTTTGATGAAGTCCAGTTTATCTGGTTTTACCTTTGTTCCTTGGGATATTGTGTCTGAGAAGACGTTGCTTTACCCGAAGTCATGAAGATTAACTCCTATGCTTTCTTCTAAAAGTTTTTTTTCCTTAGAGTACAGTCGATTTGCAGTGTTGTGTCAATTTCTGCTGAACAGCATAGTCACCCAGTCATACGTATATATACAATGTATATGTATACATTCTTTTTCTCATGCTGTCTTCTACCATGGTCTATCTCAGGAGATGGGATATAGTTCCCTGTGCTGTACCGTAGGACCTCATCGCTTATCCATTTTAAATGTAATATTTGCATCTCCCAACCCCAAACTCCCCCGTCCATCCCACTTCCTACCCCCCACCACCACTTGACAGCCCCAGGTCTGTTCTCTGTGTCCCTCAGTCTGTTTCTGTTTTGTTTCATGTGTGTCATATTTTAGTTTTTACATATAGGTCTTAATTACAGCACATTCAGAGTTTATATTTAGAGTTAATCTTTATCTACGGTGTGAGGAAGAAGTTCAACTTTACTTTTTTGCCGATGGACAGGGACCATTTGTTTAAAAGACCGTTCTTTCTCCATTGGCACCCTTGTCAAGAATTTCTGTGTCCAGCATTATGCTGCCTCATCTTTTAAATGTGAAGACAGTCCAAGTTTGGGAGATCTCATAGGACATGCTGCTAGCGCTCTCCTTTGCTAGATGTGCTTTATGCCATTGCACTATTTTATCTCCCTTTGCCTTTTAAAAATGTGATAGATTGGCTTTAGATTTTATTTTGTATTTCACAGAAGAAATTAGTGGTGGGAAAATTATTACTGCTTTTTTTTTTTTTCTCCTACTTTTCCAAGGAAGCAAAGAAAAAAAGCAAACCGTGGCGGTTTGGCTCGAGGTCACAGCCGTGGTGCACACCCCGTTAACTGTCCCACATTTTCCCAGACACCCCTCAGCCTTCCTGCCGGGATGCATTTCCCGGCAGGACCAGCAGTAGGTTTTGTGGCTGGGTAACCAGGCCTAAGCCCTTCTTTCTGTTCAGCACTGCGGGTTTTCAGTAGACCTCTAGCAGTCTTGTTTATCTACCCCAAATACCTCAAAAATCCTTTTGAAAATGCGCGTTGTGTCTCTGCCCTGAAGGTAGAACACAGCAACCTTGTTTAACAGCAGAGCTCACGTGGCTGGGAGTTGGGGAACAGAAGGACTGAGTGTCTCCCCTCTGGGTGTCGTCCTCATTTGTTCCGCTGAAGGATGAGGAGCAGAGCTGAAAAGGGGCAGACAGGCGGCCCAGCCAGAGCCATTCTCTATTGATGCGGAGGCAGCATATGGGCTGCCTTTCACGGCCGGTCTGCCTGCCGAGTGTGCGAGGCAGACGGTGCAGCGGGCCCTGGGGCAGCGTGAATTTGTATCCTCAAGGGGACAGATGATCTCCCGGCCTTCAAGCTGCTCCTCGGTTGTGGTCTCGGGACCTCCGACTCACAGAGCAGAGGGTCCTTTAGAGCCAGAATGGACAGTGGAAAGTGATTGAGGAATGGAGCTTGGTAGCTACCCATCCGTCCCCTGGCCTGGACCCTCAGGGATCATCTCCCTAGTGACACTCGCGCCGGTATTTTATCTCGTCCTTGCAGGGGGAGCAGGGTGGCCCCGAGGGGCCGTGAAGTTTAACGCATCCAGTCGCAGCACTTCAAAGCCTAACAGAGTGTGATGAGCCTTGACTCATTTTTGTCAGATGATGGGAGGAATGAAGGCTAGGTTTTGTTTTCTCTGAAGCCACTGCCTGGATAACTCTTTTTAATTTTTCGTTTGTTTGTTTTTTCACGTTTTATTGAAGTATAGTTGATTTACGAGGTTGTGATAACGTCTGCTGCACAACAGAGTGATTCAGTTCCGCACATGCCCACATCCATTCTGTTTCAGATTCTTTTCCCACGTAGGTTATCACAGAACACTGGGGCGAATGCCGTAGCCTAAGGAACTAATTTGCTGACAGTTCGGAAAGACAGCTATAATTATTCCAGTCACATACTTTGTGCCAGCTCCTGCTTCATTCTCTGCGGGGGCTCACCAGACACATTGCACTGGTCTGCTCTCCATGGGACACGAGAACTTAGTAGCCTTCCTGAGGGTGTCTCTTCCTTATAGGTGAGTAGAGGCTAGAAAGGTAGAAGCAGCATGAATATTTAATTTGGAGTTTTCTGTGAACACTTGTGTACTTGTCAATTTAACTTGTGACGTGGATGCAAATCCCGAAGCTCTTATCCTCAGTCGAGCCTGTTCCTCTGAAGTTCTAGATCCTTCTCTAGACCCCAACCTTTTCAAGGCTAAGAGCTTCCAATCTTCCTTGGTTGAGAGGCTGAGAGATGCTTTCAGATTCAAAATACTCATGGTTAAGCGCTCGTTCTCAACGGTGGACCGTTTAGCCTGGAGGATGTTTAGAAGAGAGACCGAGGGGACTGCTGGGATAAGTGCACGGGACAAGAGGTGCGAAAAGTCCCGTGACGTAAGGGACCGAGTGTACCACGAAGGACTTTCCCACCCGGAATGTGACCAGAACCCCTGCCCTGAGAAGCTGCTCCATTCACCCGAGCCTGAGTCTCATCCATGGACTTTTGAGTGGAGTGCTGTCTGCATCCTGGGCTGACAGCCATCAAGGGGCGGTCGCAGGAAGGTCTGATGCCGTTACAGCATCGCCAGGGTCTGCGGTCCTCATTTCCCTCCTTGCGCTCCCTGTATCCTGACTCAGCTGAGCCATCTTCCCTCCACAGTCTCTTTCCTGCCATATGAGGCAGGATATTAATAACCACTAGCATTTGCTGAGGGCTGACTTGGTATCAGGGAAGATGCTGGATGCATTTTTACATATTGTTTTATTTTGGTACTGCGGCCATCGCAGGAGGAGGAGGCTATCATCCGCTCCACAGAAATGACACGCGACGTTGGGAGGCTTAGATCATTGGCTCAGAGTCACACAGAGGGAACAGGGAAGAGCTGGAATTTCTTCCCCCTCCTGTGCACTTACAAAGCCACGTCCTCGGATCCACCGAGCTGCGCTGCTTCCCCAGCCTTTGTCTCCTGGCCGACAGACCCTGTCTTTGCTCCCCTGCCAGTTGGCTCACCCTACGTGCTGCCTTCTTCCTTCCTCATCCTCATCCCAGCCTCCGAGGCCTGGGTGACTCCTACCTGGCTTCCAGTCTCACGTCCTCGGGGAAGCCGTGGCGACTTTCCCCACTTTGGGTTGGGGCCTCAGCTCCGTGCACCCTCTGTTTCCTGAGTCGTGGGCAATTCTGGCAAGGTCATCAGTGCAATTTTCAGTCTACAGCCCTTCCTGGACACTAAGGGACATGGCTTGATTGACACTCCATTCCCGATGCCTGGCTCTGGGCCTGGCACAGATCGGGTGTCACACAGATGTGTGGGGCGTGTGGAGAGGGAGACTTGCACCCAAGCCTCCAGCTCTTGGTATTCTAAGCGTGGCCCTGGTGGGCACGACCCCCTGCGCCCAGCCCTCTGTCGTGACTAGCCGTCTTGACTGGGACCCTCTGCCAGGCCAGCTCTAAGTGGGGAGCATGAGCAGAGCGTGGCTGGGGCCCAGCGCTGGCACATATGGAGGCAGGGGTCTCCAGGAGAGAGGGGCGGGAATCTATGGTCCTGCAGCAGGACCTTGGGACAAATGGGACAGACTGTCGTGACATGGCCTGGACTTCCTGAGCCACATGAGGAATTAGAAACGGCTTCCTGAGCCACTCATTTCCCCTGACCTTATTGCAGCTAAACCAAAACCCTGGAGTTCCCACCGTGACTCAGCAGGTTACAAGCCCAACTAGCATCCGTGAGGACACAGGTTCAATCCCAGGCCCTGCTCAGTGGGTCAAGGATCCGCCTGTTGCTGTGAGCTGTGGTGTATGTCACAGACACGCCTCAGATCCCGCATTGCTGTGGCTGTGGCGAAGGCTGGCAGCTGTAGCTCAGTTCGACCCCTAGCCTGGGAATTTCCATATGCTGCAGGTGCAGCCATAAAAAGAAAAAAAAATTAAAAAATAAACAAAAACCCAGCCTGCATCCAATGGGGTTCCCACCTCCCCAAAACCTCCAAGTGACTTGATGGGGGGGGGGAAGCTATCGTTTTATGAGAAAAACAGTAGAAAAGAAACATTTCCTGAGTAATGCTCTTGGCATTCGACCCTAAAGAAAACCAGTCCATTACTCAGAAGTCAGTGACTCCGGTGCATTTTTATCGGGTTACGTAGATCCTCCACCTAGTCATTATCTTGCGATGGTGCCTCCTGTGTGCTCGGGACATCACCGTGTCGCGTGTGGGTTCGTGTCTTGCTTTCTCTGTAACGTTTGCCGTCCTCCGACGTGGGTGTTACCCCGCATTTTACACAGAGCGACCAGAGGCCCCTCGCCCGCGTCACGCACCTTGGGAAGTGGCGGAGAAGGAGTTTGAACTCAGGTCTGTCTGAGGAGGTGCTGGTTCCATCCCTGCTGCTGGTGCCAGCCCCTCTCCCCGCAGCCCTTTCACGTCCTCATTCTTAGAGAGGCAGCTCCTCTGTCACCCGGGTTGAGCCGTGTGGCCCAAGAAAGCGTGAGCCAAAGGCCTCAGGCACGTCGGGGTGGGTGTGTGGGGAGGAGGAAAGCTGGACTTTCTTTGCCAAGAAAACCCAACGGGATGAGAGCGCGGCCAGGCTGCAGGGGAAGTGACCTGGGAAGCTCTTCTTTTCCTTTAGGGCCGCTCGGCATCGAGCAGAAAGGATTGAAAGAGCCCTGGATCAAAGAACTGCCCCCACGTGGGGTACGCGTATCCAAACTTTGTTTTGTAAAACCCGGGGCCACATTCAGTCTGACTCACACAGGAAGCCCGTACTCAGAAATAGGTCCTCCGGATCAGGAGCCAAGGGCCCGTTCCTGCTCTGCCCGAGGGCAGAGCTCGCCCCCGCCAGGCCCCGGTGCCCTTTCCTTCTGTCCGTCCACATGCGCTTCCAGGCCCTGTGATGCGCTCGGTGCGTTTTTCCCCCTTCCGCTCAAGTCCTTGCAAGTCCTTGCCGTCTCCAGAGGCAAGCGTGACTGCTGGAAGTCAAATCGAATCTGCAGTTCCCGGGGGAGCTTTTATCCCTGGTGTGCAAACTCCCAGCCTCCTGAAAACCCGTCGGGAGCAGCGTTTGATACCTCGACGGCCTCGCCCGACTCCACGAGGTCGGAGTCGGGAAGCTCGCTCTCCTTGACACACGTTCTGGGCACGTGTCTGAAGTGTCCCCCACGTGGGCAACTCCGTGAACCTGGGCAGTCATCACTGCGTGCAGGAAAAGCGTGGGTAGAGGCGGGGGTTGTGAGTGTTCCCGGAGGTTGGAGGTTAAGTATTTGCAATGTGGACGGAAGCGAGCCCATTTCTGTCCAGGTCACTTTCAGTCCTGGATCCCCGTCCCCACCCCCTGTGACGGTAGGACAGTGTCGGGAGGCCTATGAGATGGATAATTAGTGCCGTGCTGCACAGGCAGGCTTAGGGCTTGTCACCAGGGGGACTGTGGGTGACAGGCAGGCAAGGACCCCGTTTCCATCGAGCAGGGGAGAAGCTGATGAGAGGGAGATGTGGGCTCCGCAGCCTGTGTCTGTCAGCACGGGTGTAATCAGCTCTTGGTAATTTAGAGGCTGCTCTTCTGCGCAGTGGATGATTTAGGGCCTTTGATGCTGTGATTGCCGGCACTTCTTTCACAAAAAAGGGCAGAGGGAGGGGATATGAGATGAAACTCAAACGCGTCCATTTTCCAACTCGGCAGCTTTACCAGTCACTTTGGTGCCGTGGAATGTTTTTTGGAAGAAGGTTATTCCATGTATCTGTAGCTCTCTATTCCCTAGAGGTGACACAGATGAGATTTTTTTTAGAGAACCGGGAAGCTGGAATTCCCATTTCTGTGCCCAGCTCTAAGGAATAAGACAGCATCCAGGTCACTGTGGTGCAGGGTCTCCCTCAGCCCTGGGCACGTGGTCCACACCCTGCTTCCCGAACGGCCTCTTCCTCTTGTGTCCCTGAGCCCGCTCTTTCTGTTTCTCTCCTACGTCTCAACACATCCTTAGCCTCCTTTGCGAACTGCTACTTTTTCCACTCAGCTCCGTGAAGGGGGAACTGCCGTAGGATCTGTAGTCACCCCGCTTCTCTGCTCCATCCTCTTCCCTAGAGCAGCTCCATCCACCCTAAAGTCCTCGCCCACCTTAGATCCTTCCCTTCAGAGCTGATCATCTCATCGCTGCTGGGTATCACCACACACACCCCAACGGGCATCTTGGACTAAATAGCCAGCAATCCGACTAAACTCTGGTCCCCTCTTTCCCCTGCACCACCCAGGCCCCCAATCCTGCAACTGCTCATCATCACTAAGAATGACCTTCTATTGCTCAGAGAGCAAAAATTGCTTTACATTCTTTGAAAAGAAATCCAGAAGACTCGGTTGCTCCTAAAAGTATATACACCATTTAACCCAGCCATTCCATTTTGGGATTCTCTTATTTAAACCAAAGCATATCTCTATTTAAGAGTGTGTGTGTACATATATATATATGGATGTTTATTGTTTTTAGTGGTGGTAACTTGGCAACAACCTGAAGGCCTATCAGGGGAGGATGGGCGACAGTGAGTTATAGCCATTCTGCAGCTATTTGACGTGAAAAGATGTCCGTGCTGTATTCTGAAGTCAAGAAGCAACTTGCAAAGTAATATATATAATATCATCTAATTATGGTACAAACGAAACAAATATAGAGAAGCCCTGTATGTGTGTGTGTGTTTGTGTGCTGGGTGGACACGAGGAAACAGAGGAAGGATATTCAGCAGACTGAGAGGTATTGTTTCCCTGGGCTGGACAGCGGCCAGGAGGACAGAGCACATGCTGCTTTTGTAATAGTTGGAAAAATACGTCATTGCTCATATGCTCCTGTATTTCTTGCTCGTCACTCAGGGAAGAATCTTAGCATCACCTTAGGCATCTCCTTCCCCTTCCTCTTTTCAGTGACTCATTGTTTTTGTCTGCACCCTGCCCTAGACTCTGATGTCGTTGTGAGCAAGGGGCTTCCACTGAGCACCTCGCGTGTATCTCGCAGTAAACGGTCATTGACCTGAAAGGACGATTTTGTGTTGTTGTTTGGTATTTCTATTATATGCATATCTCTAAGCTTTTCTTTCTAATGCAGAATGATACCAGTGCTTTCACCCAAACCTGAAATGCACATCTCCTCCCCTGCCCTGCTGGGGAAAATGTGCCCTGGGAATATACAGTGTTACAGCGTGTAGTCTTCCAGCCGAGGTCTACCTGTCGGGTCTTCTCTTGTACATATTTTTACCCAGCTCTGCATCCTGCTTTCAGGATCCTTTAGAGTCCCTTGGATGTGAGGTGGGTAAGCCGGGGATAAACAGGCCCCTGAAGGGCTGTGTGCATATTCGCCCCAAAATAAGCACAGAACACGTCAAACGTAATGATGAAGACGTTGGTCCGAACACCCGGTGTCCCCTGATGTCAAAGCGGCGGCAAAGTGAAGCCGCGACGTTCAGGTATGTTGGAGCCCGGCCTTAAAATAGCCTCATTTCTGCGCTAAAGGTTACACGCAGACCATTTTGCCACACCCAGGGGAACGTTTCAGCACACCCACCACCTTCATACACCCACACCCTCTGCCAGACACACACACACACATTGCTTTGAACTGTACCTGAACCCCAACCTGCTGACTCATGATTCCACTGGCTTGGCTCCAGTAGCTTTCCAGGACCGATGGGTCACCCCTGAGTCGCCTGAAAGGGGAGTGGCAGGTGTGCAGTCAGACTTGATGGATCGATTGCTTCACCAGTCTTTCCAACAGTTCTGCAGGTGCTGTTCTGGTCTGCATTCCAGAGCCTTGACCAGATTCTGGGAGAAAGATCTGCGGTGGACCGTCCGCACAGTGTGTGGGGTCGCACAGCACACCGAGTGGCTGGGCCTCTAAATGAACATCTCCAAAAGCAGATGCGATTTATATCCCCGACATTTTTCACAGGGAAAGTTCAGCATAATAGCCAATATCAGTCACGGGGTTCCTTTGTTCTTGGAAGCTGCTGTATATCATTATTGCCATTTTACCAAAAGGGAAAGCCGACACCCTGTGATTTACCCACAAAAATACCGCTCATAAGAGGTAGAATCTGGCATGCCACTAAAGACTATAAACTCCGCAAATAGTATAACCCGAGAAGTTAGAAATAGGAGTTCCCATTGTGGCTCAGTGGTAATGAACCCGACTAGTATCCATGAGGTGGCGGGTTCCATCCCTGGCCTCGTTCAGTGGGTTAAGGATCTGGTGTTGCCATGAGCTGTGGTGTAGGTCACAGAAACAGCTTGGATCTGGCGTGGCTGTGGCTGTGGTATAGGCTGGTGGCTACAACTCCGATTCGACCCCTAGCCTGGGAACCTCCATATGCCGTGGATGCGTCCCTAAAAAGACCACACAAAAAAAAAAGTTAAAAAAATTGACATGAAAGAAATAGTGGTTCCTAAAACTTTCCCTTTGTGATACGATCTAGGCATGTATTGATCAGTTGATATATTGATAAGTTCCAGGCTGAACATAGCCAACGGATAGAATTTCATGCAGGAGTTATGCTTCTTGAGCTCTGCTCGCTGTGTGTGTGTTCTGCATTTTCAAAGGTTAATGCCAGGCTGGTAACTCTTAGGGGGCTTTATTTCCCTCTACTGGTAGTGAATTCTGAATACGGCTTCCTCACTCCAATCAGCTGTCTCTTCTGTCTTGGAGTCAGCGCTTTGGAAAGATGTTTGTACTCATCTTAGCTCTTCAGCAAGCCCTCCTCTACAACCCCCCTCCCCAAACAAACCAGAACTGCAACGCGAAGCAGCAAAATGTCCTCGGAGTGAGCATAATCTCCTAGCATCAGAAGTTAGTGGGAGCTTTGCCGAGGGAGAGGAATTAGAAAGCAGCCCATAAAAATAAATGAATCTGTTTCCATAGCGACGGGAATCTTTCTCCTCATAGTTTTTATCCCGTGTCCCCCACGGATCCCTTAGGCAGAATAACAATAAACTCGAGGAAAACATTTTATTATCTTAATGGATTCTTAATTTAAAGCCACACACCTTTAAATTATCTTCCCAAAGATACGGTTGCCCGTGACTCCCGGAACTGAACACCTGAACGAGCTGCAGGAGGAACCTCAGCCCCCAGAACCCAGCCAGGCGGGAGAAGCGGAGTGGGGAAGCCCTCGTGGGTTGCATGAGCATTTAGGATGCAGCTTTCCTGATGGGTAGCACACCTGTCATGTTTAATATTTCATCACTGAGGGAGATGTACGTCTGTCTGTGTTCATCTGCCGAGTGAAAATCCTGCACCCAGGAAGCCTGCATGTGGTGAACACGACAGGGCTCCCTCATTTTGCCCCTAAATCACATTCACAGCAACCGGGAGGAATCCGTACCAGCTGCGAAGCCCCAGCCGCGGCTCTTCACCCACCAGCGAGCTCCTGGGAGCCCTTTGCCTTTGCTGCTGTGGTGCTGCTGGGTCTGCCTCTGCCATCACACCAAGGAGGCAGAGGGAAGCCCAGCAGCTGTCCTGTTGGAAGAGTAGCTGCAGAGACAAAAGACCTAGGGGAACAAATTCCTGGGCAGAATGTCCTAGGGTGCAGGTGGGAGACGGCGAGGCTCCCGGGAAGTGGAGCTGGTGGAAATGTCCGGGGGTAAATGAGGCAGAAACTCGTAAGACAGGAGACAGTCCGTATGTGGAACGGCGCGGACCCCACGCGTGGAAATTATTTCAGCATTGTCACAAAGCCGAACGAGAAAGATCTGCGTGAATACCCTAGATTTCCTGCGAAGTCATCTCATGGGGGAAAAAAGTCATGACTCCCTTCCTTAACCCCTTGTGAAGGTGAACATACATCCCAGTTTTCTTGGAAGGTTTAAGGTTTATGTCTTTTGTCCCAGGGTAACCATTACTGCCACCTCTTTTCATTCTCAAAATATCTCAAAGGTGTGAACAATAAATGCTAAGATCACCTCCTTAAAGCCGAAAGTGTAAGTCTAGTCATCCACTGCTGATTTTATCTGTTTCTTTCCATACATATTACCTGCTGTTTCTAGAGCGATTTGGGCCACATTTCCAGGATGTAGCCGTAGCCGCTGCCAGGGGTAGCCTCTTTCAAGCTAAAGATAAATGGAGCCGTGAAGACACGTTTCTCGAGATGAGAAGTGGAGAATGGGGTTGCTTCCTTCTTAGGTCGTGATACTTAGGTGTATAATGAAAGCCCATGCATTAGTTTTGCACCCCAGATGCAAATTTCTTGAGGACAAAGAGAGAATACTATTTATCTTGCTATTGCCAGGGCATTTATAGGTTTTCAGAAGTGTGTAGCAGCCCTAAATGAAAGACTACAACAGTAATGAGAAGGGAGTTTATTTGGGCCCAACCCCAAGAAGAGTTTGGGGAAGCAGGTTTGCATACTCCTATGAGACAGTGGAATAGAGAAGGTGAAGGGAAAAAGGAATTTCAGAGACTCTATTTTCTCTCTTCCCGTCATTCGTTAACTTTTTAAAAATTGCGAAGTAGTACATTGTATACAGTTTGGAACAGGGAAAAGGCAGTAAGAAAAGAAGATTTAAGAAGCTCACTCATCTCCCAGAATATAATCAGGGTGAACTTTTTAGGGTATGGCTATCTTATGTTTCTGACTCGTATTGACATACGTGTAAATGTGTGTCAGTATGTTCGTGTGGTTTGGGGCATACCTCCTCTTTTCAGGATCACCGCTCTGGGAGGGACTGCGCTGTTGCCATTAGCAAGATTCTTCATAAAAAAGAGCCTACCACTACTTGTTCAGGTGGCAAATGAGAGCCTAGAATCATGTGGAGAATTTCTGTGAGTCCTGCAAGTGGTGGAAGGGAAACTTGAAGAAAGAGGGGAGATTGTTTCTGTTGCTTTATTTGAACTCGAGTTTTCCTTAGCCTTTGCTAAAGTCTTTTGTTGCTAAAATCAAGTGAGTGCAGTTGGGAACACAGAACTTGGAATCAGAAGATTGGTACCTATATTCTGAAGTAACCATTTATTTGTTGTCTGAACCTGGGCTAGTTCTTTAACTTTTTTTTTTTTTTTTTTTTTAAACACTTGCACCTGCAGCATATGGATATTCCCAGGCTAGGGGTCAAATGAAAGCTGCAGCTGATAGTCTGTGTCATAGCCACAGCAACACCAGATTTGAGCCACATCTGCAACCTATGCCAAAGCTTGTGGCAATGCTGGATCCTTAACCCACTGAGCGAGGCCAAGGATCGAACCCTCAACCTCATGGTCCCTAGTCAGATTCATTTCTGCTGCGCCGTGACAGGAACTCCAAAGGCTTAGCTTATTTAGCTCAAATGCTCATCGTTTTCTTGGGTACCCGAAGCCTGGACGGTAGGATGAGGGAAATCAAAGGGGTTGTGCTGTATACAATGTAGTGGCATAGACGCTGAGGCCGGGGTGGGAACTTTCCCTCAAAAGACAGTGTAGGGGAGCAGACCTCAGGTGACATCTCTGATTCCGGGAATGAGATGAGTCTTTGAGGAGGAATTGAGAGTTAACACGGGAGTTTAAATATCATCACTAAGTACGGAGAGGCAAGAGTGGGCTCGTGAGGGGAAAATGAAACCAATATTCGGCAAATTTCAACGAAGTCCAGTTGGGAATAGAAAGCAATGAGCAATCTGAGAAGTTTAAGGTGCATCTCCAAGGGAAGCTAATCTATTTCTTTTCAGATTAGGACCAGCCATTCCTACTTCATTGGGCAATGGAAGAAATAGGACACGTCCTCAAGGCCATAGACAAAGAGACGTACCGGGCGGGCCAAGATGAGCTGAAGGGAAGCTGAAGGTTCATTAAAATATAGGTGGGAGTTCCCGTCGTGGCACAGTGGTTAACGAATCCGACTAGGAACCGTGAGGTTTCAGGTTCAATCCCTGGCCTCGCTCAGTCAGTTAAGCATCTGGTGTTGCCGTGAGCCATGGTGTAGGTCTCAGTCGCGGCTCAGATCCCGTGTTGCTGTGGCTGTGGTGTAGGCCGGCTACAGCTCCGATTAGACCCCTAGCCTGGGAACCTCCATATGCCGTGGGAGCAGTCCTAGAAAAGACAAAAAGACAAGGAAAAAAAAAATATATATATATAGGTAGTATGTGCCAAAGTGCTGGCCTTCATTCATTGAAGATGTAACTTGGTTCCGGGCATCATCATAAATACTGGGAATATGGCAACTCTTCCTTACCCTTGATGTGCCTTATCCCTTCCCTGCTTATTTTTGCTAATAGAACTATTACCTTTCTCAAATACTATCTGTTTCACATGTCTTTATTTCTCCCCTAGAACCTAAAAGCCATGGGGTCTGAGCTCTGTGAGAGTGGGGAATGCCCTCTGTTTTGTTCAGTGTTCTATTTGCAGCATCCAGAAAGTATCTTGCTCAAAAACAACTTGCTGAATAAATTAATGAATTCCATCATTTATCTGTGTTACTTGCACAGGAAAGAAGAGAGATCACATCCACAAGGCAGCAACTATCTGAATGTTCCTTGGAAACATTGATGAGGCATGTATACATTTCTGTATTAATGAGAGGATTTTCCTCTCTATTGGGCATAAATATATCTCAGTGGGTTTACCAGTATATTAATCAGTATAGGTTGCATGATGCTGTAACGACAAATTAGCCCCCCATTTAGCTTAACTCAACACAGCACAGGCAGTGCAGAGTAGCCAGAGGTTCTGCTCCACAGAGTCACTCAGGCACCCAGGCTCACAATATCTCCACCAGCCTTTGCCACCAACACCTCAACGTGACACTTCAGGGTCTGCCACTGCAGGAAGAAGGGGAACAAGCACAATTTATGACTCTGCTCAGGTTTGCTCCGAGCTTGCTTCTTTCTCCAGCATGATCTCAAGGGACTGGGGAAGACGGTCCATATATCCGGGGGGAGAGGAGTACCAGTTGAGTAAGCGTGCTCGTCTCTGTCATAGCCAGTGACCAGTGCTGTGGGGCATCACTCATATTTAACAGAAAAAGCTCTTGGGGGACAAAGAATTGACTTTGGGGTTGTTTGGTTTAAAAAAGTTTGAAATACAGGCCTAGAACTAAATAATTATAATTACATAACTATATTGCATACGTAAGAACAACACTTGAAGCCAAGTTTTTTTTTTGTTTTTTGTTTTTTTTTCAGTAAATTAAGGGGAAAAAATCACACAGGGATGGCAGCAAGCAGTCACAGACCCATTCACGTGACTGGATCAAGGCGCTCTCTCTTGAGGTTCCCACTATGGTACATGGGTTAAGAATCTGACTGCAGTGGCTCAGCCTGTTGTGGAGGTGTGGGTGCCTTCCCAAACCTGGTGCCTTGGGTTAAAGGATCTGGCGTTGGCATTGCTGCAGTTGCAGCATAGGTCAAAACTGCAGCTTGGATTCAATCCCTGGCCTGGGAACTCCGATAAGCCGTGGGTGGAGACACACACACACACACACACACACACACACACACACACACACAAAGTCTCTGAGGCCTGTTGTGAAAATTTGTTTATCTAACCAGCACTGTCAGTGCTCATTCTCTTTTCCCTTCATGGAGAGGGAGTTTTTCATCTCCTGTGAATGTGACATTGTTCCCGCAGAATCCATCTTTCCGAACACAGGGATGTCTACTTGGACCTGACCTCCAAGGCCCCATTAAGCAGGAAAAGCAAGAGCTCACTATCTTCTAAAAACAACAGATTCTGGCTTTTTATCCTATTATGAAGGAAATTCCATCATAACAGCTTGGTCACTGACCTCTAATTCTCAGGCTTGGCGGGAGGAGTTATGCATAGTCTCAAACAAGCCCAGTTGTCGTAAATTCACCCTGCTCCTCCATGAGAAATGTTTGCAGAAAGTGATTGTACAAGCAGGCAATTGATGAACCTATGCTGACACGTCATAATCGCCCAAGTCCATAGTTTACCTAAGGGCTCATTCTTGGTGTATAAGAACATGATATCGTGTATCCATCAACATGTGGTACCACACAGAGGGCTTTCACCGCCCTGAAAATCCTCTGTGGTCTGCCTGTTCACCCCTTCCTTACTTCTTGGCAACCAGTGATCTTTTTACTGACTCAGTAGCTTTGCCTTTTCCAGAGTAGCATCGAGTTGGAATCGGAGAGCCTGTAGCCTTTTCAGATTGGCTTCTTTCACTTAGTAAGTAAGATGCATTTAAATTTCCTTCATGTCCTTTCATGGCTTCAAAGCTCCTTTCCTTTTAGCACTGCGTGATATTCTGTTGTCTGGATGTGGCACAGTTTATCCATTTACCTACTGAAAGACCTCTTAGTCACTTCCAAGTTTTGGCAGTTATGCATAAAGCTGCTGTTAACATCCGCATCCAGGTTTGTGGGGGCATAAGTGTTCAGCCCCCTTGGGTAGGTACCAAAAAGCATGATTGCTGGATTGTATGGTAAGGATGTGTTTAGTTTCGTAGGAAACGGCCAGCCTGTCTTCCAAAGGGGTTGTGCCATTTTCCATTTCCACCAGCAATGAATGAGGATACCTGCTGCTTCGCATCCTCACCAGCATTTGGCATTTGTCAGCGTTCTGGACATTGTGGTCATTCTAATAAGTGTGTAATGGTATCTCATTATTATTTGTTTATTTTTTAGGGCCACACCTGTGGCACATGGAAATGCCCAGGTTAGGGGTTGAATTGGAGCTACAGCTGCCAACCTATGCCACAGCCACAGCAACACTGATCCAAGCAATGTCTGCAACCTACACTGAAGCTCACGGCAACACTGGATCCTTAGCCTACGGAACAAGGCCAGAGATCAAACCCACAAGGGGAACTCCCTCTTCATTGTTTTATTTTGCATTTCTCTAATGGCATATGATGTGAAGCATCTTTTTGCCAACTGTATGTCTTTTTTGGTGACTTTTCTGTTAAGATGTTTGGCCCATTTTTTAAACTGGTTGTTTTCTTATTGTTGATTTGTAAGCATTCTTTGTATTTCTTAGGTTAGAATCCTTTGTCAGATATGTTCTTTGCAAATGTATTCTCCCGGTCTGTGGCTTGACTTCTCATTCCCTTGACATGATCTTTTGCAGAACAGAAGTTTTTAATTTTAATGAAGTCTAGCTTATCAATTACTTCTCTCATTGATGGTTCCTTTTGTGCTATGTCTAAAAAGTCGTCAGAGTTCCCTCTGTGGCAGAGTGGGTTCAGAATCCGACTGCAGTGGCTTGGGTCGCTGTGGAGGTGCAGGTTTGATCCCCTGTCACACACAGTGGGTTAAAGGGTCCCACATTCCCACATTATCACAGCTAAGATTCAGTCCCTGGCCCAGGAATTCCGTATGCCATGGGTGTAGCCATTAAAATAAAATAAAATAAAATAACAAAAATTAAATGTCATCAGCATATCCAAAGTGTTCTTCTATATTATCTTCTAGGAATGTTGTAGTTTGGCATTTCACATTTAGGTCCATTTGAGTTAATTTTTCTGAAGGGTGTTAGGTCTGTGCCTAGAGTCACTTTCTTTTCCCCAGGTGGGTGTCCTGTTGTTGCAGCGCCATTTGCTGGAAAGACTCTCTTTGCTCCATTGTGTTGGCCCTTTGCTCCTTGGTCAGAGACCAGCCGAGTGTATTTATGTGGATCTGTTTCTGGACTCCCTATTCTTTTTTTCCTACTCTTTTGCCAGTATCACACTGTCTTGATTGCTATAGCTTCCTTCTTGTAATTTTTATTTTAAAAAATTTATTATAGTTGATTTTCAATGTTCTATCAATTTCTGCCATACAGTAAAGTGACCCAGTTAAACACACACACACACATAAATATATATATATTCTTTTTCTCATATTATCTTCCATCAAGTTTCATCGCAAGTGATTAGATATAGTTCCCTGTGCTCTACAGAAGCATCTCATTGCTTATCCACTCCAAATGCATTAGTTTGCATCTACTAACCCCAAACTCCCAGTCCACCCCACTCCCTCCTCCTCCCCCTTGGCAACCACGTCCATGAGTTTGTTTCTTTTCTGTAGGTAGGTTCATTTGTGCCATATATTAGATTCCAGATGTAAGTGGTATCATGTAGTATTTGTCTTTCTCTTTCTGACTCACCAAGTGAAGTCAGCCATCATTTTCATTTTTATTTGTAGATACTTCAGGAGACGGAAGCAAATGGGCATGGCTGCAGGTTGAACTGCTTTGAGTGTGGACTCTTTTCACATCGAAATCACTGGCAGAGAGTGTGGGCATTCTCAGACCCTCCACATCAGGGCACGTGCATCGGACTGACATCAGATTCCAAGCCCAGATAAACACCTGCTCCTGCCTCATGATTTTCACTAACTCGACACCATTCAGAGCTGCATTTCAAGTGTGTGGATGGTGCCTTTACAAAGCAACCAAGCAAGTGAATCCTTCCATCCACGACAGGTTTACTATTAAGCTGAACCCTTACTTAGCTAAGACTAACACCGACCATAGCTAGATTCCACATTTCAGCCAAAACAAATAGATTTCAGAGAGACTGGAGTTCAGATTCAGTCAAAGAGCAGAGGGAATCTCCTGGATAAAAATTGGTAAAACATCTCTTCCTTCCTCTGTGAATTCTGTCATGCTTTCTGTTCCTCTCTCAGCGATTTGGTGGTTAGGTACAGAAAGTCCTTTGTTCTCATCATCCCAGGTCAAAGTGAATCCAGGTATAGACCAAATGTAGTGATAAATGAAGGTGGGTTGACTTTGCTTTTTCTTTCTTTTTGCCGTTTGTATGCATACACTAAAATAAAGGGTAAATCCTGGAGTTAAAAGTAGAAGATTAAGAAGACTCTGATGGCTATGTTGCCATATTTCAGTTGCATTTTTACCTTTCTCTAAGACTTTAAGAAAAGCCATTCAAATCATATGTTGGAATAAGGAATTAGAGGGAGGGTGCCTCAGAGAAACTAAACACTAGATTGGCACAAGAAGCACCAAAATACCAGGTTCCAAGCCAGCAGTGGTATCTCCTCCTCTGCATTTCTTGGAGGGATATTTTTTAAAATTCAGAGCCTAAATGGATTGTTCTCCATCAAGAGCTTAATTCGACTTCAATCTGTCTTTAACTATCAAGTATGCTTTTATGACTCAGAAGTCATTTTGTTTATGATGGTAAATTTAATAGAGGAGAGACTCGGGAAGAGTGAACTGTCCCATTCAGAATACCGAAGATCAGAAAGAGAGTGTTGCTTGAATACTATTCTTGGGGGTTATATGTTCCTGGTGTCGCAGAGGTGGGCTTTGCATCTGCTGCATGTCTGCCCTTTTGTAGAGGAAGCTTCCTTTCCCTGACAATTGAAGGTGTCTCCCTGCCCATAAATGTGATGGAGGATGAAGTCCATGACGGTGTCCAGGCTCACCTGGTGCCGCGTGTGAAGGAGCCAGCTGCCCACATTCCGAAGGCTGCAGTGGCCCCGGTGGGAAGAGCAGCTGGTATCCATGTGCACACATCAGCCCAAACGGCAAAAATAGAAGGTGCAGGCATCAAAACCTGGCTTTGCATTGAGGTGGAGGGCCCCATTTTCACTCCTCTTCAAGGCTGAGTAATTGCACAATTTGTATCTAGCCGTCACTTGTCAATTATAAGCAGCAGGCAGCAGATGATCCTCTAACTTGTCTGCTTGATGGTAATTTTTAGGGAAGAGTGTACAAAAATAGAGTTGGTTTAGGAAACAATGTAATTACCTAAGCAACCAAGAGAAAAATAAATCGGCTATTCCTTCTGCCCTGTTCTCCCTGTCTGTTTGGCTGAGAGAAGTCTCTTCTTAGGGTTCATTGTTACTGTCAATTTCTAAGTGGATTCCAATGTTGCCTTTTGATGTGACATGATTTTATAACTGCACCTATGTATGCAGAAATGCCCTTAGCATGTGCCAGATCTACTCGATTTAAATTGTTCCTTTTAATGTTCTCTCTGCTTTACAATAATAGAAATTTAAGAGAATTAAGGGAAATTCTAACCAAGGAAGGAATCCTCTTTATTTTAATAAGTTATCCCTGAGGCATTTATCTGGAGCTATGGACCAGTAACACTTAATCCCAATCAAACATCATAAAGCTACCACCAATGTAACAACAGCAACAAGGCCAGCCAACCCACAAACCAAAACACTTCAGTCTTACAATCCGTAAAATTCTTACACGTTAAATCAGTTCAATATTTGGAACTGATTCCGATTTAGTTGTTAAAAAAAAAAAAAGGTTTATTTGTAAAAAATGAAACATAACAGAAAACAATTTTATTTTTTCCTTATTTGGAACTATCCCCTGAAAAAAGGAGCATCTTTTAAAGAAAGACTTGAGTGTAGGTGGTACAGGGACCTATCACTCTGTAGGACCTAGCAGCATTCTGACCTGTAATGTTTTAGGGTGTAAACATTACACACTAATATTTATGACTATGAATTACCATTATTACCTAAGATTCATTAGCAGAGCTGGAATGCAGCATTAGTAGCTGAAAAACATGGGCAGACAGTTTCTTACTCACCCCTCCCTGGAACATTCATTCTTTCCAAGGCACAGCTACCACCTTGCCTCGGATGCTGTACACAGACACAGGAAAAAAATAAACAATGTCATGTGGCATTAACGAAGTCTGCTCTAAACACCCTTCATACATTAGTCACAACTTTCCTTGGCTTTAAAAAAGAGGCGGTATTCGGGTGACATATGGGTGGACAGCATAGTTTTTGGAAACATTCAGCCTTGGGTTCAAATTCTTGTCTATCATTATACACAGATGATATGAAGCAGTGTATTTCAGTTTTTTTTGTTTGTTTTGTTTTGCCTTTTCTAGGGCCACTCCCAAGGCATGTGGAGGTTCCCAGGCTAGGGGTTGAATCAGAGTTGCAGCCGCCAGCCTACGCCAGAGCCACAGCAACGCGGGATCCAAGCCGCGTCTGTGACCCACACCACAGCTCACAGCAACGCCGGATCCTTAACCCACTGAGCAAGGCCGGGGATCGAACCCACAACCTCATGGTTCTTAGTTGGATTCGTTAACCACTGCGCCACGACGGGAACTCCTATTTCAGTTTATTAAATGTCAATTTCCCAATCTGCAGAAATATTCACCATAGTTACTCCACAGGGTTTTGCCTAACCCAGGGCCTGCTGTATTAGCATTGAGCAAGGGTGACTCACTGGGGTTATCACTGGCTATCTATCTAGGTGTGTGTGTGTGTGTGTGTGTGTGTGTGTGTGTGTAAACACTTAGGCACAGTATCTGCATATGATGTGGTCAGTAAGATGTGCACGGTATCTGCGTATGAAGCGGGCCATATGATGTGGTTACATAATGGCCTCAGGGCTTTTCTCCTTGCTCTCCTCCATTTGTAACATGCTTCTTGGGGTTTTTCACCTGTAACTTTCTCTTTTTTTTTTTTGTCTTTTTGTCTTTTCTAGGGCCCTTCCCATGGCACACGGAAGTTCCCAGGCTAGGGGTTGAATCGGAGCTGTAGCTGCCGGCCTACACCACAGCCACAGCAACTCAGGATCCGAGCCGCATCTGCGACCTACCTCACAGCTCATGACAATGCCGGATCCTTAACCCACTGAGCAAGGCCAGGGATTGAACCTGCAACCTCATGGTTCCTAGTCGGATTCCTTAACCACTGAGCCACGACAGGAACTCCTTGTGACTTTCTAATTTGCAAGCGACTCTAGCTAATAGAAGCAGAAAAAGAAATGTATTAAAAGACACTGCTAATGAAAGTTATGTAATGTTATAGGTCAGTGTTACCTCAATAATGAATGAATCAATCAATCAATCAATGAAGAAAGAAAGAAAGAAAGAAATGAAGAAAGAAAGAGAGAAAGAAATGAAGAAAGAAAGAGAGAAAGAAAGAAAGAGAGAAAGAAGGAAAGAAAGAAAGGAAGGAAGGAAGGAAGGAAGGAAGGAAAAGAAAGAAAGAAAGAGAGAGAGAGAAAAAGGAAGAAAGGAAGGAAGGAAGGAAGGAAGAAAGGAAGAAGTATCAGGCATTTCTGAAAGGCAGTCTAAGTTTGGTAAAGTGCATGTTGGTACACCCCTTTGGGAACGTCTCTGGCCTTGTCTCCTGGAACGGAGTGGGGCCTGTGATCTAGCGATTCTTCTGCCGCATGGAAGACACACACGTATGTGCGCCCAAAGGCAAGGGTGAGGATGTTCGTGGCAATGTTGTGCATGAAAGCTCCACACGGAAATAATACAAATGCCCGTGAGCAGTGGAACGGACAGACCGGGGTCTCTTCAGAGAATGGAATACTACACAGCCAGAAAGTCGGCGCCCTGCCGCCGTGCGCAGTGCCATGGGGAACCACAACAACGTAATGCTAAGGACAGGAATGCAGATCCAAAAACATAAGTTCCATGATTGTATTCATGTGGTCTTTGCGCAGGGGAGGGTGTGGGAAACGGTGGCCTTAGAAGTCAGGGCAGCGGCTCCCTTTGAGGAGCGACTGAGAGGCGGCATGGAGGAGTTTCCACCTGGATCGGGCCTCGACTGGGCCTCGGGTTGCTAAGCAGGAGGCAGTCCGTCCCACGGGAGGTAGGGAAACGTCTGTCCTCCTTGGCCTGAGAGTCTGGGAAGCTGCAGACGGTCTCCTGAGAGATGGGGGAGGAAAGCCAGACCCACTGAGGGACAAGGGACAGCAGTGACTCCGTGTCCTAAAATAGATATGCTTTTATGTTTTCACGTTTTGTAGTAAAATTTCAGATGAAAATATCATTGGCATGCATCCTCTCTACCAAAACTTTACTGTCAATTCCATGTCTTTTGTTTGTTTGAGAGAAACTAACGTTCGTGCGATGCTGTATGTTCTGGCTTTTGGGTCCTGCTCATAGGCTGCATCACACGAGGAAGTCAAGACAGCGTCAAAAGGGCCCCGATGCCTGTGTCTGACCGGATCAGCCTTTCATAACAAAGCCACCAGGCGTCAAGGCAGGCACAGAAAATGGACTAGCAGTGTCTTTGCTTTCTTTTTGAGGAATCAAGAAGCTAAAAGGCTCCAACCCAGATCTTCTGACACTAGACGCTGTGCCCTTCAGTCCGAATGCAGTTTGGATAACAGGTCACCTGTAACAAAGGAAACCAAACAGCAGATTTAAGGATTGAAAAGTGAAATGAGCGCACGAGGCTGTGCCGTGAACCCCACGCCAGACGCCTCCCTGAGCACGTCCCACTAGGAGTCACCTCTGGACTGGTTCTAAAGTCCAGCCCAGAGAGGGCTCTCCTCCCGTCGGGAAGAGCTTATGTATTGGTGGGTCCGGAACTACTGCCGTGAAACACCATTCCTGGGCCTGAGAATTATAACAGCAGTTAAATAGCTAATATAAATTACAAGGTTTAGAGTCTACACTGTGTAAATTCTTTAGGAATTTTCTCCTATTAAACTGGAGTTTAAATGGGGAGGATTGCTTTTGGCTTAGAAATCACTGTGCCATGTAACCCGTGACAGGGAACCTCAAGGCACGGTGATGAGACAGGTCGGCATCTGGTACCCACGGCATCCCTCTCAGTTGCAGTCACTAGTTACTCCCCATTGCTCTCTATCAAAACCTGGCCTTAAGAGATCATATTCCCTCAGTCATTCTGCCTTATTTTATGAATTAAAACCCACATGCCATCTTTCCCAGGGAATCTCATACATTCAGGCTTCTGCGGGCGTTCCCCTCGTGGCTCAGTGGTTAACAAACCTGACTAGTATCGATGAGGGCGTGAGTTCCATCCCTGGGCTCGCTCTGTGGGTTGAGGATCCCGCATTGCCCTGAGCTGTGATGTAGGTCGCAGACTCGGCTTGGATCCCATGCTGTGTGGCTGCGGTGTAGGCCAGCAGCTACATCTGTGATTCGACCCCTAGCCTGGGAACCTCCATGTGCCGCGGTGCAGCCCTCAAAAGACAGGGAAAAGAAAGCTTTTTGCTAACTATTAATTACAGAATGAATGTCTTTCCCTAGAATAGAAATTTCAAGTACCAATAATCAAAGGGTGGGGCTGCCTTAACCTTTGCACTTGACATTGTATCACCTGTCTGCTCTCTGGGAGACTGATGTCCACGGCTTGTGGCTCCGTCTGTGACCTTGCCAACTGCCCTCAGTCTCTAGTGACGTGGAAATACTCAGGATGCCCACGCAAGGGCTGTACTGCGTGAAAAGGTTTTCACTGTGCACACGTCGTACAAACGCCAGAGTAACTCTGAGCAAATCTTTCAGCTTCAAGGAGAGATGGACGATGAAGATAATTCCACTTTACTCTGTTTAGAGCTGAAAAATGAATCCAAAAGTCATGAGAGAAAAGATTTCAGAGCAAGAAAATCCATCCGCTTGGGGAAACCCAGGAAGGCCTGAAAGTGTGACAACAGATGATTATTCCCTTTCCCTTAAAAGTTGCATTTGCGTATAAGGGATGGATGGATATTTTCATGTTTTTGTAATTTTAACATTGCATAGACTCTAACTACTATTAACTGATTGTATCCCTGAGAACAGAAATTTTATCTGTGTAGTCTCAGAATCCAAAACTCAGCTTGAGCCTTCACAGATGCTTGAACAGATCAAGCTCATATAGTTTCAGACAGATGATTTTTGTGTGATTTTGGAACCCGATTTGAGTATCTTTGCTTCCTGTGTTTTACCTGAGCTCCTGACTTGGGAAAGGCACTGCGGTGCATCAGGTGCAGTTTATCATTGTCCTCTGACGCTGCCTAAGAGTGTCATTGGGCCACGTACACCACAGCAATTATATAGACAAACCTGTTTTTAAAATACAAATAGAAGGAGTTCCTGTCGTGGCGCAGCAGAAATGAATCCAACTGGGAACCATGGGGTTGCGGGTTTGATCCCTGGCCTCGCTCAGTGGGTTAAGGATCCAGCATTGCTGTGGGCTGTTGTTTGGGTTGCAGACGAGGCTTGGATCAGGTGTTGCTGTGGTCGTGGCCTAGGCCGGCAGCTACAGCTCTGATTGGCCCCCCAGCTTGGGAAACTTCCGTATGCCATGGATGCGGCCCTCAGAAAGATAAAAAGACAAATAATAAAATAAAATACAAATAGAAAACAAATATCATAGGGTATCACTTGTATGTGGAATCTAAAAACCAATACTAATGAGCTTATTTACAAAACAGAAATAGAGTCACAGAAGTGGAAAAGAAACTTAGGGTTACCAAAGGGGGAGATGAATTAGGAGTTTGGGATTAACATGCGCCTGTTATACACCTGCATAGAAAATAGTTGACGAGACCTACTGGTGAGCCCAAGGAACTATACTCAATATCTTGTAATGACTCATAATGTAAAAGAATCTGAAAAAAATAGACATACATACATAGAACTGAATGACCTTACTGTAAGCTTGAAACTTACACAGTATTGTAAATTAACTATACTTCAATAAAAAGAAATTGGTCAGGGAGGTAGTTTAATAGTCCTTTGAAGATAAAGCAGTTGTATGCCAATGACTTTCTCTCTCCATCTAAATTGATTAAAGTTGTGTGTTACTATGTATCATTAAAAAATAAAGTTTAAATTAATGAGGCAATCATTAAAAATACAACTGAATTTTCTTAGCTGTTTATTAAGTGCTTAACCACAGGATTCGTGATTGTCTCATTGCTGCTTTGGCACCCAGCAATGCCTAGACTTTCAGCAGGGCGAGCTTCATTTACTACAGGGCCCTTGGTTCAAAAAGCGGGAAAAATGGCCTTAAATAAACTAAAATATAAAGTGTTTTCCTTTCTTTCTGCAGCTTCTCTCTCAACCTATTTACTGTTTTTATACTTGGCATTCTAAGTAAAGAACTATTCCATTTAGTGTGAATTTTGTATTTTGTATTTACATCTGTATCGTCCGCTTTACATGAAGATATAAGAGCATTTCACTTGCATGCAGGCTCGCTGAAATTACACAGTTAATACTCAGTGGCTTGTCACATGTGTGCATTTGCTTCTTACGGAGCAGGTACACTGGGTAACACGTACACTAGGTAACAGGGTGTGTGCAGGGAGCGAGAAGAACATTTTGGCCCCAGCGAGAAGTTCAAGTTGAGACAAGAAGGCAGGTGAAGGCCCAAACGTGGTACAACATTTAACCAAAGAGTAATACCTTCAAAATCAAGGCTGTAGAGTGTCTGATGTAGCTCAGCAGGTTAAGAACCCAACTAGCATCCATGAGAACGTGGGTTGGATCCCTGGCCTCGATCAGTGTGTTAAGGACCCGGCATTGCCGTGAGCTGCAGTGTAGGTCGCAGATACGGCTCGGATCTGGTGTGGCTGTGGCTGTGGTGTAGGCCGGCGGCTACAGCTCCGATTCAACCCCTAACCTGGGAACCTCCACATGCCGAGGGTGTGGCCCTAACAAGCAAAAAAGAATCAGGGCTGCAAAGTGGGGAGAGCTCTTGTGCCTCCGGGACCTGGGCCATACCTTGAGGCACAGAAGCCTCCCAGGCTCCCCCCTGCACCCCCAGCGCATCCTTCCCTTCTGGAGTCTGTCCAGTCTGCACCCCATCTCCACTTCCTCACCCTCTAGGTGCCTGGCTTTCCGGGTTCGCGGTCACAGTGGCCTCAATATTTCCCTCGCTTACAGTCTTGCTTCCTCTCAAATGACGCCCCCATCTGCTGGCCAGGTGACCCATCCAGATATTGTCATAAAAAACTGTGTGCTTCCTGCCTCCTCTCCAGAGCCCCCCTCCACCTCTGCCTCACTCCTTAAGATCTGACGCCCCAAATTATGCTATTCGGTATCTCTTGCACTCGTGACGTTGCCTCCCTTCGTGCCTACACCGCTCTTTTGTCTTTAACTTTGTCTAACATTTGTTCTGTCTCCCTCCCCTCAGCTCCTCCTGTGCCTCCTCCTCCTGGGAGCCCCGCCCCCCCCCCGGCCACAGGAGCTCCTCTCTTGGCTGGGCCAGATGCTCTTCCTTTTGCTCTCGATGCATCTCTGCCTACCTGTGTGCGGTATTCACCAGTCCTTTCGAATGATTGGTTTACCTTTCTTCCCCACTAGACTTGGGGAAGCTTCTTGAGCTTCTCATTCACCCGAGTGTCCCCAGGGCCATCTCAGAACCCAGCGTGCAAACTTCTGCCTAAGCTTTGTCACCTGTCATGGCTGTATTTTCTCCCCAGTTCATTTGGAAACTCTTCCTACACTGACTGCTTAAAAGCCCCCCAAAAGTTTCTCTCCTAAAATCCCTTCCTTCTGATATCGAATCTTTTTTTTTCTTTCTTGCTAGGAAGGCTTGCAGTAGTTTTCTCGGGTGGCCACCGACTGAGTGGCTTGAACCACAGAAATTTATTTTCTCGTAGTCCTGGAGACCAGAAGTCTGAGATGAAAGCGTCAGCAGAGCTGGTTTCCTCTGAGATTTTTCTCCTTGGCTTGTAGATGGCCAGCTTCTCCTTGGGTCCTCACAGGAAACCCCTTGTGTGTGTGGGTCTGTGTGGAAATTTCCTCTTCTTTTAAAGCCTCCAGTTATTTAGATGGAGGCCTATGCTAATGACTTCATTTTAACTTAATCACCTCTTTAAAGAGTCTGCATCCAGATAGTCACATTCTAAGTTGATGGGACTTCGTGTGATTTTGAAACCAGCTTATAACTTGCCTTTTACCCATGGATAGTTTTCTCTAAATTGGTTGCTGGTCTCCAGCAGCCTCCATCTGCAGAGAGGCAAGTTACAACACCCCCAGCTCTTTCCCTCCCTCCTGTAAAAGCCCCTTGTGACCATTCTGGGTCTGGACCTCTGAGAGTCCATGTTGCCGGGGTCGTTTTGCATATGTTGGCCTCCAGTGGTACATAGGAGCTGGGGGACTGCTTCTCCATATGACCTTTTCTCGTGTTTGAATAGATGATGACTTTGCATTTTCCTTTTCCTTCCTATTTTTTCTTTTTCCTCTTTTGTCTTTTTAGGGCCTATGGAAGTTCCCAGGCTAGGGGTCAAATGGAGGTGTAGCTGCTGGCCTACACCACAGCCGCAGCAACCTGGGATCCGATCCACATCTTCGACCTTCACCACAGCTCTCAGCCACGCCAGCTCCTTAACCCACTGAGCGAAGCCAGGGATCGAACCTGTGTCCTCATGGATACTGGTCAGATTTCTGCCGAGCCATGACGGGAACTCCTTCCCTCCTGTTTTTTCTGAACTCCCAGAGGATTTGGTGTCCATCTCGTACAAGTGAACGGACTGTGATGTGGCGTCACTGTCACGTCTTGGCTCTGACCCACCAGGAAGAGGTGCAGTTTTCGGGTATCGTTGACTTAGTGCTTCACTGGACCCTCTTTTTGAAAAAGCAGCTTGTATGCTACACGTTTTAGTGCTAAAGAAATACGGAACCCCAAATGCGTCATACATCGAATGCGTGTCAAAGTTATTCTCAAAAGCAGGACTTCCGAGTCGGGGGTGGAGGGGTCAGGGCTTTTGCTACTTTATTATCTTATTTACAAGGTCCTTGGAGCCAAACATATACTTTTTAAAGAAGCATTTACTTTTATGAGCCTGTGCTTATTTTATTAACTCATAATTGATTATCTCTTAAAATATTTAAAAATTTGTATATTTTAGGCTTGTGTTTTACGTAAAGATTTTTAAATTTGTAATTATAATTTATGATGTACAGTTCTGAATATTTTTCCAATTAAAAATTAAATATAGGAGTTCCCATTGTGGTTCAGTGGTAGCAAACCCGACTAGGAACCATGAGGACGTAGGTTCTATCCCTGGCCTCGCTCAGTGGGTTAAGTATCCAGCATTGCCGTGAGCTGTGGTGTAGGTCCCAGACACAGCTCGGATCCTGCGTTGCTGTGGCTGTGGTGGAGGACGGCAGCTTCAGCTCCGTTTCAACCCCTAGCCTGGGAACTTCCATATGCCTCAGGTGTGGCTCTAAAAAATTAAATGGTGTATTTAATTTTTTTTAACATGTTCGATAAACTTCTAAATAATCTCCTTGCACCTTTTATCATTTTTATAGTCTGTGATTGTTATAAATGTTATTGAAACATATTTATAAACCTTTATGTCACTTAAGCAGTTAGCCCAGAGCTGAGTTGGAGTGCACAGGGAATGATTTGCTGATTGACGGCAGGGAGGAAATGACGTAAATTAGAGAGGGGATTCGTAGATACCCCCTAATATTTTACTGTGAAGAGGGCACAAAGGAAAAAGTCCAATGAAACATTTGTCATTAACGTGAAAAATACCGTTAGCACTTATTACGTAAGATTCTTTGCTGAGCTGCATTTTCATTTAAATCCTCCAGACAAGCCCATGATGTAGGTCTCTTCATGCCTTATGTTTGGGGAAACTGATGCTTAGCAATTCAGCTGCTTACTCAAGGTCTCAAAGCCAGTGTGTTATGGGGCTGGAATTTGATCCCATGCCTCTGACTCCATGCTTGTTTCACTGTGACACAAGTTCAAGAAATTACACCATCGACACGTAGTCACCAGTTACTCATTGAAACCAGGGACATGCTGGATTCAGATGCTTGAAGCCAATGAAGCCCATAAAAAAGGGCACTGTTGCTTCAGTTGGTCATCTGACATTGTGTTACTCACCTTTGTGGCTCTTGGTGTCTTCATTGACAGATATGAGGTTAGTTGTGGCATCTTCCTCATAAGTTTGCTGTGTAGAAAACAAGTGTGTACGTGGGAACGTACATGCATACACAAGTGATGTATTTAGGGAAGACGGTAGCTGTGTAAACCAGTCCAGTCCTTTTGAAAAGCAGTAGTCAGGCAGTAAATAACAAGAACCTTAAAGAGGTCCACATCTTTGGCATAGGAATCCTACTGCTGGAAAAATAGTCTAAAGAACTGGTTCAAAAGACCAAAAAAGTGTGTTTGCATAGGTATATTCACTTCCGAGAAAAATCGATGGATAGTTTCTCAAGATGTGAAACCTGGTGTCTTAAGATCTAGGTGTATGACTTGGAGAAATGAAAACTTGTGTACGCATGTTCATAGCTGCCTTATGGATGATAGCCCCCAAGGAGAAACAGCTCAAACGGATGACTACGTGGGTAAAATGTGCGACATCCATTTAGTTGGATGTGGAGGCAGAGTGGAAAAGGGTCAGGAGCTGACGCAGATGCCACACGTGCGGAGCTTTGAAAACATCCTGCTGAATGAGAGTCACAGAGGACCACACACTGCGTGATTTCATTTCTATAAGGTGTCCAGAACAGGCGAAAATGCAGAGAAGGAAAGCTGACAGGCGCTTGCCTCGGGCTGGGGGAGGGACAGGCAGGTAGTGCGGGACTGCTGGGTGGGAAAGGGTGCCTTGGGGCGGGGACACAGATAGGCTCAAATTCTGTTGTGCAGGTGGCTGCACCGCCCTGCGAGCAGATAAAGAGACAAGGACTCGTGCACTTTAAATGGTGAAGGGGAGGCTGTGTGAATTGTATCAATAGAACTGGTTTAGAAACTTCAAAAAAGGAGTTCCTGCTGTGGTACAGTGGATTAAGAGTCTGACTGCAGTGGCTTGGGTCTCTGCAGAGGTGCAGGTTCGATCCCCAGTCTGGTACAGTGAGTTAAATGATC
This sequence comes from Sus scrofa, assembly GCF_054392235.1. Classification (NCBI taxonomy): domain Eukaryota; kingdom Metazoa; phylum Chordata; class Mammalia; order Artiodactyla; family Suidae; genus Sus; species Sus scrofa. The sequence goes on from NC_139390.1 coordinate 142,863,757, forward strand.
CAGCATTGCCACAGCTGTGTCAGAGGTCACAGTTGTGTCTCAAATTCAGTCCCTGGCCTGGGAACTTCCATATGCTGAGGGTGCAGCCATTAAACAAACAAACACACCAAAAACCTTCAAAAAATTAGAGAAAAATGAAAATAATCGAAATACTTATCAAGATGTCAAATACATTATACTCCATCCTGCTGCTGGAACGTGATGTAGTCACTAAATGTAAACCCAAGGGTTATGTAACAGCACAGAAGATATGTCACGGAATGGAAAATGTGGGAGAGTGGCGAGAAGTGGCCCTGTAGCAAAATATACGTCCCTTTGGATAAAGTCTGGCAGGAAACTCGGAAACAGGAGGGGCCGGTGAAGGGGATGTGTCTCCTCCTCTCAGAAACCCCAGGAAAATTGTCGGGAGTTTCCAAAGCACTTGTTTTAATGTCTCTTGAAATGGTAGCCTTGTGGTAGGTACAGGTGCCCCTGAAGATGCATGAAACATTGGAAAGGAAGGAAGAAGCCCTAGGGACAGTTTCACAACCCACGTGTAAAACCTCTAAGAAATAGACATTTAAATGCCAAAATCCAGTGGCGCATTTAAGGCAGATGGGTCTTGGGGGAGGTGCTGCTGAGTGTAGGGGCAGATCAGCCTCTCACAGGAAGCTTACCCGCTGAGCTGCTTGCGGGTCCTGTCTCCTCTGTGGGCCTCTCTGTGCTGGCAAGCTTGGAGGGAGGGGGTTTTCAGGCACCGGCGCTGGTGTCAGGTCCGTGATAATAACCCAGAGGAAGTGAGGACACGCAGCAGTGCGCACGGGTTACTGAGGTTCACCCAGATTGTACCCGAGTGAGGAAAAAGGGAGGAAGTCTGGTCCAGCCTGCGTGAGTCACCATTTCAGGGCCCTCCGCCCAGCTCTCCTCCCTTCCCAAGGCCACCTCACCTCTGCGCCTGTGCCCTTGACCCTCGCGAAGAAGGAACTCCAGCTGCCCTGGGCGGGGCGAACCCCAATTCCTGTTGGTCGGCCTCAGCCACTAGGTTGGGGGCCAGAGGGAAGAGGGGCCAGAGCGGTGGGGTCGATGGCCAAGACGTCTCTTTTCAGGAGCGTTCGCCTTCCTTGGTTCCCCCTGAATGTTTCCAGTACCCAGTGCCCTCAACGTCCTAGGTCCCCGAAAGAGCCGAGGCTCTTGCCAGGAGCAGGGAAAGTGCTGGGTCAGCAGGTCTCTGACCGCATGGACGGAGCAGTGATTTTTACTCCGGGTAAGAAGTGGGAGACAGGCTGAGGCTGCAGGGAGGGGCGAGCCTCCTCAAGGCGGATCCGCTTCCAAATCCAAAGAGAGCGCGTTGCTCTGGGCCCTGAGGTGTGGGAAGGGGGTGGGCAGTGGATGGACATCAAAGTCCAGGTTTTCTGTGGAGGGTAACATCCCGAGCTCGGGGGGAGGGCAGCTGCGCTTTGTCAGTGCCATTAGGATCCCGGGGGCCGGCCGGCGACACTCCCTTCAGCACGTGTGCCATCTGGACCGGCCCCGCTGCGCGGGCAGCTGAGCTGCACTTGCCAGAAGCTCCCCGCGTCCTTCCTCCTCGGACCCTGCCTCATTCCGTCCTTCGGTGCCAGGCACTGCCCTCAGATTTCAGACTCCAGCCTGAACCCTGGGGGTGTCCTCACAGGTCATGGCCTACGCCACTTCTTTGGTCTCCTTTTAGGAAAGGGACCCCAGGCCCCCGTCCCGTGGAGCGTTCTGAGCGGTTCAGCTGCTTGCCAGGAAGGCTCTGGAGTTACTGCGGGAAGCAGAGAAGGGGGCACTTTGGCCCTTCTTGTGCGGGGAGCTGGAATTGATGGCTGACCTGCCTGACGCTTTTCTGTAATTCTTTATTAACCCCTTTGCCCAAGTCCATCCTCGGAGCCCCCGCTGCACGTTTTGCAAACGGTTCCAGGAGAAACCACACTAGCGCCAGCCAGGTGGCCCCTCAACCACCCGAACAGCAGCAGCAGCAGATCCTGTGGGGACAGCCTGAAACGGGGAGAGGAGACGGGGAGAAAGAAAGCCTGCCTTCGAGAACGAGACTCCTGACTCTTCTGTTTTGCCTGGGAACCTATTATTTCAGAAATTCCTAGGGGAGTTCCCGCCTTGGCGCAGTGGAAATGAATCCGACTGGGATCCATGAGGTTGCGGGTTCAATCCCTGGCCTCACTCAGTGGGTTAAGGATCCGGCATTGCTGTGACCTGTGGTGTAGGTCGCAGAGGCGGCTCGGATCCCGAGTTGCTGTGGCTGTGGTGTAGGCCATCGGCCACAGCTCCCATTAGATCCCAGCCCAGGAACCTCTATATGCTGCAGGAGTGGCCCTAAAAAGACAAAAAAAAAAAAAAGAAAAGAAAAAGAAAAAAGAAATTCCTTTTAATATATGGCCCAGAATCAGTGCGTATTTTCCCACCAAGCAAATATTTTCTGGGTAAGAAAGCTATGCTTTGTGACGCTTGAGTCGTTGTAGTCTTAAGTATACCCAGCGCAATTGCATCAAGGGACTCTTTGGTCTAAAGCAAATCAAACTGCACAACAGCCTCAGTAAACTAGTTACACGTTGCCATGGCAACTGGACCAGCCTCAGAGGGAAGGGCAGCTTTCTTCAGATTCATCTTCTGTGTCTGCAGATTGACTTCCTTGAAGCTGAATCATGTGTCCTGGTCATCAGGACACGTGAGTTTCATTAAAAAAAAAAAAAAGGAAGTTTTTCATTTAAAAAAAAAAAGTTGCAGTCTCAGTTGATATATTTTGGCCTTTACCCTGGTGCCATTCCCGTCTTTTTATCTCTGAAAGGCGGGCTTTGGTAACTGGATCCTTTGGAACTTCCGTTCTTGCGTTTTGCGTTCACTAGCAGGGTTGGGACCTGACCAGGGGGGTGGTAGTAACTGAACTTTGGTGGCTGGAACATGACCTGTGAAACGCGCTGCTAGTTCCAGCTTAACTCCTAATGGACAGAAATGTGCATCCCTCGGAATCCAACCAGAAGCCTTGTTTCCAGACTATGGGAAGAAGTCAGGTTTCAGTGGCTTCTCCTGGGGGGAAACCGCAGGGGGCCTCCTCCCCAAGAATTAGGCTTTGCCTTTCCAGGCCACATAGCTCCAGTTAGCCTCAAAATACCCTGTGAGATGTGTGTAAATAACACAAACCACATTTACAGGCAGGGCCACCCAGGCCGAAAGTACAAGTCGTTTGCCCAGACTGGGATAATTAGGAACGGCAGGGGTAGAAATTCCAGCGGCTCATTCTCCATTCCTTCACGGAGAACCCCGAGAAGTCCTCCTTCCGCTCCAGAAACATGGCCAACGAATGGACAGCGGGAGATGGGGACGAGTCAGGGCTTGCTGATTCATTTTTAAAGGTCATCTTTATTTTATGAGGTTATTGGTACCTACAGTTACGATTTTTTTCAGTAACAAGTCTCTTGATGTTTCCTCTAATGAGACTGAAAACAGATTGAAAATTGTGCATAGTGAGACTGAGAGCTGGGGGTTGGAGAGGGCTGGGTCTGACGAGGTGTTTCTCCATAGAGAACAGATTCAGCTGACAAAAGCGATGCGTCCTCAATGGAAAGCACCTCCTTCCATGTCTTGGTCTGTTCAGGCTGCTGTAACAAAATGCCGCAGACTAGGGGGCTTCTAAGCTGGAGGCACTGATTTCTCGCAGTTCCGGAGGCTGGGAGTCTGAGGTCAGGGTGTCGGCTTCTTCCCAGCCATGGACCTCTCCTCGAATCCTCCCAGGGAAAGGGGCCAGAGAGCTCCCTGGAGCCTCTTTTTCAGGGATACCATCCCACCCCCTCCCAAATCACTTCCTCAAGGCTCCGCCTCCTAATCCCATCACCTTGGGGATGAGGAGTTTAACATACGAATCTCAGGGGGAGACAAACTTTCAGAGCAGAGCCACACAAGGACCCGGGTTAGACAGTGAAGGGTACAGAGATGTGAAGGTTTGAGTGGCGTCTTCAGGAGCTTACCTTCCCAGCAGCGAGTTGTAAGCACTCTAATGATACTGCATGCAGTCGGGAGAGATTTGGCCTGACTCTGTAGCCAGAAGGAGAAGAATACAGCAAAGTATTTCTTGGGGAATCTGAACGGGGCTTTTTAGGACAGGTAGGGAATCATAGATATTGAGGAAAGATCTTTTAGAAACCAGGAACAGTGTAAAAAGGCATAGGTTGGAGTCTGGAAGAAAAATACTTTTGGCCAAATGCCGCTTGAGGTTTAGGTTAAATCGTGGAACAGAGTTGGAACTAGGGCAAAAAAGTGAAAAAAAGCCATGTTTTGAGGTGTTCTGAAAAGGAGGTGGAGAACTTCAGACATTACCCCATGTAGAATCAAAGATTTGAAAATCAGAAGTTTACCTGTGGTCGGTATGTTTATGCAATGAGGCGAGATATTAGTAAAGTTATTTTAAAAAAACAAACAAAACAGATTCACACAGTCTAATCTATGTTCTAGAAAGATACCTTAACAGATTCGGCTGGAAATATTCTGCACTTATGTCAACATTCCTTCAAAATGTCATCAATGGTTTTGAAATACACCCCTGTACAAGGTTAAATGAGTTTGCACAGACTGCAAACTGAGGATGCCCAAGCAAAAATGCTGACTCAGGCATTTCAAGCGACAAGCATTAACTTCAAGTGCTGGAGGCACTACTGTTAGAGGCAGGGAAATGGCTTCCTGCCCCAGGAAACCCAGCCAAGTCCCTGAAATCACTCTCTCTCCTTTCCTCTCTTATAGGAACAGCAATGGAAAGCTTCCATGTACGGCAGCATGACTCCAAACTCCTTTACAAGCCCTCTGATTGAGAAGCCAGTTGGTAAAGTAAGACTAGCTTGTTTCTTGTTGACCGGTATGGTTTGCGTCTGCGAGCTGTTCTTTCTGTCTTGAGCTATTTGTGCGACATAGTGAAGTGGATCTCATAAAATCCAAACTGGGAACTCTTTGGTTGGCCCTTGTGGCATTTGCCCCGAGCAAAATGTTGAGCTGAGTGGTCTTAATCTGAGATGCTCTTGCCTCCCCTTCTGGCTCCACGTGCCTCTGGATGGCATCCTCCCCAGCTCCCTTCAATACCCTGCTCTCCCAGCTCTTTGACTCACCTCCCCTGCCTATCGGAACTTGTTGGAGGGGAAGAGGTGGCTTTTAGTCATTTACATTGTAGCGGACGGAAAAACAAATTCCTCTTCTCTCTTAGGCCGCAAATTGAACTGAAACCAAACAAACCAAAAAAGACTAACAGGAGAAAAGGTGTAGGACTACAAATAAGGACATCTTCCTAAAAAAGAAGAAATTGTATTTGGAGTTTATAGACCGTTTTAACCAAGAGTGATTCACTGTGGAAAGTGTTAAGAGAAAGGAAAAGGACCGGGGGCTTCTCTGGGCGGTGAATCGTAAGCTGGTCAATATAGGGGGGAAGTAGTGGAAGTTCGAGGGTTACTGAGGAAGGTTTGTCATATGCACACTCAGGTTGGCGCCTTTTCTACTGATCATCTCCGGGATTAAATGCCATCTTCTTCCTGGTACGGGAAAGAAAAACACCTTTCCAAATGTGTGCTTCCTTTACAAAGGAAAATTTTTGTTCTCCTTTTAAACAGAAAGGGAGAGGGCAGAGGGCTTTTCCCACATGTGCTGTTTCTCGGTTGCCTTTGGCTCAAGATAATCCTTATACCGAAGCGGCGTGTTTTGGGATGGCGTTTTCTGATGCGCTTAAACATCTCAGCCTGAAATCCAGCCACCATACTACCTCTTTCAAACCTACCTGTTGTTTAAACTATCTTATGGAACCCAAGACCTTCCCTCTAGAAGTGAAATTACAGGTATTTGCCTGAACTGCTATCAGTCCCTTCAGGGAGGGTAGAGCTGGACAGTTGAGAGTATGGGCTCAGAGTTCTTGTTGTGGCTCAGCATTTATGAACCTCACTAATATCCGTGAGGGTGTGGGTTTGATCCCTGGCCTTGCTCAGTGGGTTAAGGATCCGGCGTTGCCTGTGAGCTGTGGCATATGTCAAAGACATGGTTCATAACCAGTGTTGCTGTGGCTGTGGTGTAGGCTGGCGGCTGCAGCTCTGATTCGACCCCTAGCCTGGGAACTTCCATATGCCCTGGGTGTGGCCCTTAAAAAAAAAGGGGGGGGGGAGTTCCCGTCATGGCGCAGTGGTTAACGAATCCAACTAGGAACCATGAGGTTTCGGGTTCGGTCCCTGGCCTTGCTCAGTGGGTTAACGATCCGGCGGTGCCGTGAGCTGTGGTGTAGGTTGCAGACGCGGCTCGGATCCCGCGTTGCTGTGGCTCTGGTGTAGGCCGGTGGCTACAGCTCCGATTGGACCCCTAGCCTGGGAACCTCCATATGCCGCAGGAGTGGCCCAAGAAATAGCAAAAAAGACCAAAAAAAAAAAAAGGGAAAAAAGATGAGAGAGGGAGCAGTTTACCTAGGGTACCAGCCACCTTCCGGTCCTTTGCGACAGGATGCATCTTGGGACCACACGCAATCCAATGACTGGCATGAAACACAGTCACTATCCGGACGAGTCAAAAACAACAAAGTTCTTTCAATCGGCCTTTTCTTTCCAACTTATAGGTCTATGTGGGCAGAACTGGAGTGTTTGCGGTTTTCAAAAGGAAGTGAATCTATTTTCCTAGCAATTCCTGGTAGCTTTGTCTTGGCAGCAAGTCCTGCCGAGACCCCTGGCTGCAGAGGGTGAACTCCAGGCTGAACAGGAAGCCTCCTGCCCAGGCTGTCCGCGCGGCTGACGTGTTGCAGGCCCAGTAGGGGAGGCCCCCAAGCCTCTTGGGACTGACTCTCTGTGCTTTGTGTGCGGTAAGGTCTGCACGTCCCTCTGCTGACTTCAGTTCCAAGTAAGAGGAGCATCCTTTGGTCCAACAAACAGAACACTCTCGGAGCGTCACACAATGTGCAGGCGACAGCTGCGTTGCACTGCCTTCCTCGGTCGGCCGCTGTCCTCTGCCCCAGCCCTGCCTGCTTTTGACTTTATTTACGGAGGTTCTAAATAGACACCGCTTGGTGGGGATGGGAAGGAGCCATTTCGAAGGCTGAGGTCAAAAGTCAATGAATCCCAGAAGGGTCTCTTTTGATGACATTTTATTTCAATCCAGTAGCCGGTGCTGAGTTTCCTTGATGTTTTCCTAGACCTGATTAGAACCAACAGCGGCAGAACAGAAACACGAGGGGGCCTTTGGAAAATGCTTTTCAGAGAGCAGAAGGAAATCCAGTGCAGCATGATCACATTCTTTTTAATTTAAAAAGAACTGATGTACAATTTTGTGTTAATTTCTGCTGTACAGCAAGTTGATTCAGCTATACATACATATATATATATTCTTTTTATGTATACATATCTTTTCCATTATGCTTTACTGTAGAATATTGACTAGGAAGTTCCTGTCGTAAATCTGCAGTAACGAACCCGACTCGTATCCATGAGGATGCGTGTACGATCCCTGGCCTTGCTCAGTGGGTTGGGGACCTGGCGTTGCCATCAGCTGTGGTGTAGGTTGCAAACGTAGCTCGGATCCTGTGTTGCTATGGCTGTGGTGTAGGCCGGCAGCAGTAGCTCCAATTTGACCCCTAGCCTGGGAACTTCCATATGCTACAGGTGTGGCCCTAAAACGATGAAAAACAAAAAAAAAGAAAAGAAAGAGAGAATATTAAATATAGTCCCTTGGCTATACAGTAGGGCCTTGTCGTTTATCTTGTTTTATGTAATAGTTTGCATCTGCTCGTCCCAAACTCCCACTAGATCCCTCCCCTACTTCCTCTCCCCCTTGCCAACCACAAGTCTATTTTCTATGTCTGTGATTCTGTTTCTGTTTTGTAAGTAAGTTCATTTGTGTCATATTTTAGATTCCACATAGAAGCGATATCACATGGCATTTGTCTTTCTCTTTCTGACTTACTTCACTTAGTATGATAATCCTTAGTTCCATCTTGCTGAATATGGTATGATTTCATTCTTTTTCACGGTTGAGTAGTATTCCGTTGGGTATGTGTGCCACATCTTCTGTATCCATTCATCTGTCAGCGGACATATAGGTGGTTTCCACGTCTTGCTGTTGTAAATAGTGCTGCTGTGAACATGGGGGTTCATGTAAGTTCTTGAATTATATTTTGGTTCAGACATATGCCCAGGAGTGATCGTATGGTAGTTCTATATTTAGTTTTCTGAGGAACCTCCGTAGTGTTTTCCAAAGTAATTGTGCCAATTTACATTCCCACCAGCAGTGTAGGAGGGTTCCTTTCTCTCCACACCCGCTCCAACATTTGTTAGTTGTAGATCTGTAATGATGGCCATTCTGACTAGTGAGGTACCAGTGAGGGCACCTCATTGTCGTTTCGATTTGAGTTTCTCTAGTGATGAGCCATGTTGGGCGTCTTTCCACGTGACTGTTGGCTGTCTGTGTGTCTTCTCTGGAGACGGCCGTGTACCCGTTCCTGGTTCAGCGATATCTTGCCGTGTGTTCCTCAGGGCTCCCTCCCTCCCGGGGCAGAGCCAGCAGGTGGATGGCTGGCTGTACGGTGACACCAGTTCTGTCTTGGCGTGAGCAGAGCTTCTCCCAGAGGATACTCCTGCTCTCTTTTCTCCCCGTAGCTCTGGCTTCTGGGCTTAGCACTTTCTGCAAAATACTCTAATGAACTTATTTTGCCATCAGCTCTATGATATCCACCTGGAGGAGAGAAATGATGCCCCAAATATAAGCAAGTCAAGCTTGAATCATAGGGGTCAGTGGAAGGCAGCGTGAGGGATAGATAATGGAAACTATGGTTAATCTTTCCAGCATCCAAACTCTTTTCCTCACTGCTAAGAAACTCTCTGCTGAGTAAAAGGCTGCGAGCTGGACCCGGATGTAATTTCTGCTTACCCACATCAGGCTGCGCCCAGCTGAGCCAAGATCCAGTGTTTCCCGGCTGCGGGGGGGAAAGGTGTTGTGAAAACGCAGCTGGAAAACAGAGGATCCCAATGTGAACTCATAACAGAAGAAAATCGTATTTGGAGCCGACTCTGGCCTTTCCACTAAATGATAATGCTTTCCATTAGTGCTTCTGATTAGAGGGTAGGAAAGAAGGAGGGAGGCTTTTTGGAACAGAGAAGGAGAAGCCCTCAACATCATTCTGGGCAGCAAGCAAGCCTGCCATGTATGAGTATCCACCCTCAGATCAAGAAAGGTTTCATATTTTATTTTACATAATTGGAGTCAGCACCTTTTGAATGGAGCATACAAATTTATGCAAATAAAAATGCAAACGTTAAAAATATGTGTCTTGGGATTTCCTGGAGATGACCCAGCAGCTCCGTCCTCTTTGCCTTTGCAGCTGCTAAATAGTGGGTTGTGAAAGCGCAAGACAAACGTATTTCCCCAAATCCCACGGTGTTAGAACTAGAGGACTTTGTAATTTTTAAGAGATCCTCTGGGGGATGAATTCAGACAGACTCTTTTAATGTATTTGATTGTAAACATATTACCCACATGAGGCTGCACAGGCTGGCAGTAAAGCAGAAGGGATTGGAGAGTTTTAATAAATGGCAGAGTCAACGTGGACTATTGGGGGCATCAGAGAATCATGATGGAAGCAAAGGCAGGGATTTAGGGAGACAGATAATATTGGAAGATGACGTCGAATTCAACCTCCAGACCCTCCTACGAAATGCTCGCTGTTACCACCGACAGGAGAGGGGCCGAAAGAAGTTCAACTCAGCAAAGCGTCATGCAGATCACTCCAAGTCAAAACAAAACAACAAAAAAAACCCAGTCAAATTCCACGTCCTCCAAAAACTGCATCAGATACACAAACAGATAGAGCTGTTTGGAATTGAGAGCTGCCCCTGACCATGGCTCGGCCAACCTGTCTTTCTCAGTAGAATTTAGGTGGCAGGTAAACTTGTCCTCAATCTAAAGAAATGTAACTCTATTGCATTATTTGATTTGACCAGAAGCAAATGGAGAGATAAACAGCCTTGAAGGAGAGCAGTGCTGCTAAATGGACGGGTGGAGTTCCCGTCGTGGTGCAGCAGAAACGCATCTGACCAGGATCCATGAGGATGCAGGTTCGATCCCTGGCCTTGCTCAGTGGGTTAAGGATCCGACATTGCCGTGAGCTGTGGTATAGGTCACAGATGTGGCTGAGATCCCGCATTGCTGTGGCTGTGGTGTAGGCCGGCAGCTGCAGCTCTGATTCGACCCCTAGCCTGGGAACTTCCATATGCTGCAGGAGCAGCCCTAAAAAAAAAAAAGGCACAGATAATCAATTAATCAATCAATAAATAAATGGAAGGCTGGTTAAGAAAGTAATCAAGGCTCCCTTGTGTATTTCTGGATGTGTGAAGAGGAAACTGGAGGAGTGAGGTGGAAGCAACTGGATAAACAACAGATAAAAAGAAAGGAACTTGTGATCTCAGAACCAACAAAATATAGAGCTGCTTTATTTCAAAGCTGGGAGGCATCTGTGGGAAGAAAACAAAGAGAGGGGTTCCTTTTTGCAGATTGCTCTTTTGCTCCTTTTAGCACTGGAGAATTTTTCTTACCAAAGGAAAATTTAGCTTAGCCAACAAGGGCCATTGTAGGAAGAGTCTTGCAAGTCACGGCCTGTTGAAAATCACTGGCTGCTACATCATGCTGTCATGGCCGGGGCTGGAGAGACAGCATCAATTCTATGACAAGTACCTTCGGACTTAATACTCAGTGTTTAGGGCCCTAAGTGACCCAAGAAAATGAAGACACCAACCCACAAACGGCTCTGGGGCATATTGCAGCTTCCAAAAAAATATCAAGAGTCAGAAATGGAGTAATCAGAAGATCAAACTAATTTTGAGCACAGCAAGCCACTAAAATTGCTGCAATTATAGATAAGCATCATTTTAATTTTGAGGGTGAGTGTGCTTCTGTTGTGACCGGATCTCTTTCTCTCTGCATTCAGCTTCTGGTCACTGAGGCAAAATGCACGAAGCCAATTATTTTTCTTCTAGGGCCTCTTGTGACAAGGTGAGAGAATCTTCCAACATAGGTAATCGCTTTTCTTCTTCTTCTAAGAGAGTGGAGGCTTTAGTTGGTCATATGTCCACCCAGCTAAAAAGTGCATTTTTCAGCCTCCCTTGAGCTGGATGTGGCCATAGGATGAGATTATGGCCAGTGGGCTATGAATGCAAGTGATGTGTGTGCCATTTCCCAGTTGTGCCTTTCCGAGGAAAGGCATGCCCCTCTTGCTGGCTGCAATGCACACATGGGAGCAGAAGCTGAAACAGCCACCTTAGGCCAAGAGGGGATGGCAGAGAAGCAGCAAAGAACGGCTTGTGTTCAAATTGCTGTTGCCTAAGATGGCAGTCAACTTTCATCTTGTCTGCACCACTGCTCATTTGGCCGTGGGTACGGTAGCTGCAATGGTATCCTAGCACGCAGTTAAAGCAGGGGGAGAGTGGGCCGCATGCCCTGTCAGAAGTCACTTAGGACCCAGTGAGGGAGAAGGCAGAGCCAGGTATGGGGATGAAAAGGCTGAGTTGCTAACGTGTCCCCACCTCACGCCTCGGTGAGGGAGGGAGAGGTCAAAAGACTCCTGTTCTCCGTCTCTGAGAACACGGGGATGAACAGAACGCTGCTGGACGGAGAACCCCACTTGGAGCTCTAACAGAGCGAACCCAGGTATCTGTCCCATCATGAGTTTTGGAGAAGTTTGCCTTAGACTGGAGGCAAGCAATTTTCTGCTAAAAACCCCTCAAACTCAAGCACTGTAGTGGAACCCGTGATTTGCTCAAATAACATGTCTATTGATACTTATTGTATGTAGGAGATGTCATCAGTTTGGAAATATTTGTCAATACTTTCATGTAGTTGGCCTAATAGTCTGTTATTTCATCATCTGGAACAGGCTTGGATTCTCTGGGGCTCCAGGGAATCATTTTGGGCTCCAGCTTTTGCGCTAACTCTGTTCCGCAGGATTTATGGGAAGAGTGAATGCTGCCTCATACCTCGTTCTAGACCCACTCTCCTGTTATTTATATGAAATAACACTTATCACTTTGGCTTAATAAGTTAACCCTCTGAAACATCTGCTGACAGAGTCTGCATTTCTCACCGGGGTGACGTCCTGCCGATGGACTTAAGCTAGTAAACGCCAGCCTGGGTTTTGTTTGGGTGGTAGTGAGACTTAGGAGCTGCTACCAGGCGTTGGAGTCCATGCCCGTTGTTTCCCTTCATCTCTTTCCTCAAAGGGCCTGACACAGTGACATGCACTCAGTAGGCCGGTCATGCTTGTCCATGGATAGTTAACTGATCATGGAATTTTAGCTTATTTTTCAGCTGGTTTCATCTCTTATCCTTGTTCACAATGGTTATTGAATAGCTTTCCATGTGAGTGGGCTACTATGTCTATAAAATAGAAAAAAAAATGTAATCATTGCCATTAGCTCTGCCCTATAAATACTCAGTGACCAGAGATGAAAATACGGTTCCCTTAAGGTTCGATTCCTGAGTTCTCACCACCACCCAAACAAAACCTGGGTTGGAGTTTACTTCGTTAGGTCCCTTGGTAAGAGTTCAGCGGGGGAGAAGAGCAGCCTGATGCACGAGGACAAGTCTTTCCATCCCATCACTCCTAACAGACAAGATGACTCTACGAACAGGTTTGTAAGCTCCGAAGAGGTGGAAAAGGATGAAACAAATGTTTATACCAAGGGCAGTTCAGTTGATGTCCTCCTGTAAGCAGAGAAACATACTTAATTCTAACTCCCCAAACCTATAGGAAATAAGTGAAAGATGAGCAATTCCTATCTATAGAATCTATTTCATTAGGCTTATAAAATTCATTAATTCAAGAGTTCCTGTTGTGGTTCAGCAGAAAACGAATCTGGCCAGTATCCATGAGGATATGGGTTTGATCCCTGGCCTCGCTCAGTGGGTTAAGGATCCGGCGTCGCCGTGAGCTGTGGTGTAGGTCACAGACACAGCTCGGATCCCGTGTTGCTGTGGCTCTGGCGTAGGCTGGTGGCTGTGGTCACAATTTGACCCCTGGCCTGGGAACCTCCATATGCCTCGGGTGTGGCCCTAAAGAGACAAAAAATAAAAATAAAGTTTATTAATTCAGAAATAAGTAGGTGCCTATACACTGTAAAAATGGGAAACAACAAGCTTACAAAAATCATTCTTATTCTCCAATCTTGCTTTACAGCTTATCTCGAAAGGCTGAAATACCCAGCGCTCTATGTACGGCCCAGCGCACATCCTATCACGATGTACTCGATGTTTGAATACGAGATAAATGTTTTGTTAACAGTGCACGCACGCGTGCACACACCCACACCCACACCCCATCAGCAGAGCCTTGCTGCGGGGACCGTGCATTATCAAAGGTCCTGAAGTCGTATTTGCAGCACACAGAACTATTGTTTGTTCTTTTCTTGTCTCAACGTGTGACGTTTTCCCATTAATATTGCCTCGATTTCTCTCCCAGAACCAGTGGAAAAGGATCGCCTGGAACTTCTGGTGGAAAAATGCTAAGTGGAAGTACTGCTTTTGTCTGTTATTGACCAAAAAGAAACTTCAATTTGTCGCGCCTGGGCGGGGAAAAGCAATGACCTGGGCTGACGTGGTATATGTGTATGCGCTATATTGACACAGATCAGAAAAATATACCCCTGGATTCTGAGAAACAGCACTACCAAATTACCAGCAGGATTAATACCGAATTTCTGCAGTTGTGCTCCCTTCCCAGTGCTCTGGGTACCCCTGAGAAAGCCAGAGGAAGCTCCTCTTGGAAATGCTGCATGCTAAGCATGCTGTGCCAGCCTCTTATTTCCGCTAAGAAATAAACAGACATCGAGTGCCTTCCCCGTGTGAGGCAGGGGGCTGTAAACAGTAATTCGGGGCAATTCGGTACAGAGGAGGACAGCCTAATAATTATCATTAGAGCTCTTCGCCTTGTTGGAGAACTCTGTGCCAAACATTCACCTACATCCTTCCTATCCAGCCTCTCATTTAATCACTTTACAGACGAAACCTGGAAGGGATAAGAACTCACTCAGGGTGGCAGACTGGTAGACGGCAGAGTTGGCATCCCACACCGGGCATGCCTGACTCAAGAACCTATGCCTTACCCACCTGCTGGAGAGATTTTTTTTTTTTTTTTGGACAATCTTTTTTTCTGTTCCTAGTTGAAATATAATCAAAGTTTCCTGAGAGGACACAGAAGGGCGCCCAAAGAACGAGGACCCGGCTTACATTATGGGTCATTCTGGCCACAGTGAACCAACCTTAGATTTTCATTTTCCAAAAGGCCCTGTTATAAATAGCAGCCACGCACACGTGGGAGATGATGCGTGAGGCTGCCCCTTGAAAGGCAGTTGCTCTACAAAGAACTTTAAAGGGGGTGTGAGGTGCAGAGGTGGCACCATGAGGTTTCTCACATCAAAACGGTAGCCCTCGAGCCGTTCCCTACGCCTGAGTGTCCCAGTTTAGCTCCTCGGGCAGCAGCCTTGGTGCTCACCTCATCCATGCGGCAGTGCACTTCATTCTAAGAGCTTTAACCCTCTCCGAGAAAAGAGACAAAGTGGCGTGATCAAAGTCCAGAATCACCATGCAGACGCGGGCAGAGCCCAAACCCTGGCCATCAAGGCCTGTGAAACCCTTCGTGTAGGCAGTTTGGATGCCTGGAAGACAGGGCATCTGTTCTCTTTAGTGAACAGAGAGCAGATGGCGTAAAAGTTTATGGTCTGAAGCGTAGGGAGGTAATTATTGGTGCTGCCATGAACCCCCCGATTGTGTCTGTGTTTTTAAAGGTCATTTCCTGGAATTTATGAGAGATACGGAATTACACTTGGGCCCCCATGGAACTCTGCTTTCACTGTTATGAACGTTTATTCCAGCCTACCTCACTTTAGGGTTGGCTGACTGCACGTCTGTCTTTTTGCAGGGGCTTGTAATCTCCTTGTCTGGGGGTCTGGGGGGAGCAGAATGGTGCCTTATTCACTATTTTTGTCCCCAAAGCACCCAGTGTAATTCTTTCCGTATCTTAGCTGGTAGAGGAGGGGGAAGTGGTAGGAAAAGGAAGGGAAAGAAATTCTCATTTTGTTTATCTGAGCTTATTGTTTTCAGATTACCTGGGTTCAGGCTGCTTTTCATTAAAATGCCTTCTGAAATCTCTCTAATGAATAGCTTAGTGAAAAAAATCAGCTTTACCTTAAAAGACATTTGCTTACAGAAATAGAGCTTAAAAGGCTCTATTCATTTGCAAAAGGAGGAAACTGTGATTTTTACACTAAGGACTTTCAAGGGGCATTCGTGGTAAGAGCCGTATAAAGATTAAAACGAAATAGAGGAGGAGGGGGCCAGAGAGGAGGCGCTCCTGCTTTGAGGCTGGGAAGTTGTTTTCTTCCTTTGCTGCACCAGTGAAAGTGATCTGGCCAAGGTCAGTGGGAAAATCCTAGCTGCTAAACCCCAAGTGCATTTCAATTCCTCTCGAACTTGACTCAGTTGACCTCTTCTCCAAAGTTGTTCCTCTCTTGGTCTTTATGCGAGCTGACTGCTCTAATTCTCATCTGACCTCTCAGTCTTTTTTGCTGTTTCAGCCTCCCTCAATAGTGCCTCCAGTTTTGTGTTCTCCAGTGTTCCTTTCCTAGTGCATTTAGAAGCAAATCAAGGGAGTTCCCGCTGTGGCGCAGCAGAAACAAACCCGACTCGTATACATGAGGCCGCAGGTTGGATCCCTGGCCTCACTCAGTGGGTCTGGGCTCCAGCATTGCTGTGAGCTGTGGTGTAGCTCACAGACGAGGCTCAGATCCTGAGTTGCTGCAGCTCCCATTCCACCCTGAGCCTGGAAACTTCTATATACCGTGGATACAGCCCAAAAAGAAAAAAAAAAAAAAAAGTTCTCTCTCCTTGAGCAATATTCTGCATTTTCTTGTTTCATTTGCTCCACATGTTCAAAACCAAACTGGTTCGCTTTCCTTTGCCGTCTCCCGAGTCCTCTGCTCTACACATGCTCCGTTCCTGTCTCGATGAGTGACCCTGACTTCTCCCAGCAATTTGAGCAGGTCCTTGGGTGTCATCCATAATCCCGCCCCCCCTCAGCCTCTCAGTCAGCCGCCCAATTCAGACGGTTCTAGATCCTTAAGATGGCACCTCTCCTCCCCTGCTGCCACTGCGGTCCTCCAGGCCTTCGGCATCGCTCTCTGGTTCCCGAGCAGCCTCCATCTGGTTTCCCTGCCTTCGCCCTCATCTTCTTTCAGTACCTCATCAGTATCACTGCAGAGTTATCCTCTCTGATTGCAAATATGGTCAAGTGGCTGGCTGCACTAAGAGGTGGCGTGGCTTCCCGCCGACGCCTGAGTCAGTCTCAATCCCTGAATGGTAGAGGGAGGCATCTGTGAAATACTCCCCTGGCCCAGCCTCCGCTCTGGTTGCTCACCACCCGTCCCGCCATCCTACCTTCTCCTCTCTCAGTCCCGACGCAGCCGTGGTGGATGCCGTTTCTTCTGCCTGTTCCAGCTTCGTCCCTCCCCTTTCTCAAAATCTGTCTTGCAGTTCACTCCCACCTCCCTTGCCCCTCCTCCTGCCCTAGTCAGAGTTAAAACTGTACTTTGTAGGTTTCTTTTCTGTTTTTACTATTTATTTATTTATTTATTTCAATTTTTTTATTGTTATTTCTCCAATACAATTTTCTTTTCTACTGTACAGCAAGGTGACCCAGTTACACATACATGTATACTTTCTTTTTTCTCACGTTATCAGGCCCCATCATAAGTGACTAGACATAGTTCCCTGTGATACACAGCAGGAACTCGTTGCTAATCTATTCCAAAAGCAGTAGTTTGCATCTATTAACCCCGAGCTCCCAATCCACCCCACCCCCTCCCATTCCCCCTTGGCAACCACAAGTTTATTCTTCAAGTCCATGATTTTCTCTTCTGGGAAAGGTTCTTCTTAATCCACTCCTCTGTTGATGGGCATTTAGGTTGTTTCCATGTCTTGGCTGTTGCAAATGGTGCTGCAATGAACATTGGAGTACCTGTGTCTTTGTGAGTCATGGTTTTCTCTGGATAGATGCCCAGGAGTGGGATTGCTGGATCAAGTGGGAGTTCTATATTTAGTTTTCTGGGGAGTCTCCAAACTGTTTTCCACAGTGGTTGCACTAATTTACAATCCCACCAACAGTGTACTAGGGTTCCCTTTCCTCCACACCCTCTCCAGCACTTATTGTTTGTAGATTTTTTTGATGATGGCCATTCTGGCTGCTGTAAGGTGGTACCTCATAGTGGTTTTGATTTGCATTTCTCTACTAATGAGTGATGTTGAACATCTTTTCATGTGTTTTTTGGCCATCTGTATGTCTTCTTTGGAGAATTGTCTGTTTAGATCTTCTCCCCGTTTTTTGATGGGGTTGCTTGTTTTTTTGGTATTGAGCGGTAGGTAGTGTTTATAAATTTTGGAGATTAATCCTTTGTCAGTTGATTCATTTACAAAGATTTTCTCCCGTTCTGTGGGTTGTCTTTTCATTTTGTTTAGGGTTTCCTTTGCTGTGCAGAAACTTTTAAGTTTAATTAAGTCCCATTTGTTTATTTTTGTTTTTACTGTCATTACTCTAAGAGGTGGATCTGAGAAGATGTTGCTGTCATTTATGTCAGAGAGTGTTTGCAGTCATCAAAACTGTATGGTACTGGCACAAAGACAGAAAACACAGATCAGTGGAACAGGATAGAAAGCCCAGAATTAAACCCATGCACCTACAGCCAACTAATCTATGACAAAGGAGAAAAGGCAGCCTGTTCAATAAGTGGTGCTGGGAAAACTGGACAGCCACATGGAAAAGAATGAAATTAGAACACTCCCTAACACCATACACAAAAATAAACTCAAGATGGAATAAGACCTAGATATAAGACCAGATACTATAAAACTCTTAGAGGAAAACATATTTTGTTCTTTTTAATGGCTGAGTAGTATTCCATTGCGTATATATACCACATCTTCTTAATCCAATCATCTGTTGATGGGCATTTGGGTTGTTTCCACGTCTTGGCCATTGTGAACAGTGCTGCAATGAACATGCAGGTTCATGTGTCTTTTTCAAGGCAAGTTTTGTCCGGATATATGCCCAAGAGTGGGGTTGCTAGGTCATATGGTAGTTCTGTGTATAGTTTTCTAAAGTACCTCCATACTGATCTCCATAGTGGTTGTACCAGCTTACATTCCCACCAACGGTGCAGGAGGGTTCCCTTTTCTCCACACCCCCTCCAGCATTTGTTATTTGTGGACTTAGTAATGATGGCCATTCTGACTGGCGTGAGGTGGTATCTCATGGTAGTTTTGATTTGCATTTCTCTAATAATCAGGGATGTTGAGCATTTTTTTCATGTGCTTGTTGGCCATCTGTACATCTTCCTTGGAGAACTGTCTATTCAGGTTTTTTGCCCATTTTTCCATTGGATGATTGGCTTTTTTTGCTGTTGAGTTGTATAAGTTGCTTATATATTCTAGAGATTAAGCCCTTGTCCCTTGCATTGTTTGAAGCTATTTTCTCCCATTCTGTAAATTGTCTTTTTGTTTTCTTTTTGGTTTCCTTTGCTGTGTAAAAGCTTGTCAGTTTGATTAGGTCCCATTGGTTTATTTTTGCTTTTATTTCTGTTGCTTTGGGAGGCTGACCTGAGAAAACATTTATAAGGCTTATGTCAGAGAATGTTTTGCCTATGTTCTCTTCTAGGACTTTGATGGTGTCTTGTCTTATATTTAAGTCCTTAAGGTATTTTGAGTTTATTTTTGTGCATGGTATAAGGGTGTGTTCTAGTTTCATTGCTTTGCATGCAGCTGTCCAGGTTTCCCAGCAATACTTGCTGAAAAGACTGTCTTTTTCCCATTTTATACTCTTGCCTCCTTTGTCAAAGATTAATTGACCATAGGTGTCTGGGTTTATTTCTGGGTTCTCTATTCTGTTCCATTGGTCTGTCTGTCTGTTTTGGTACCACTACCACACTGTCTTGATTACTGTGGCTTTGTGATACTGCCTGACGTCTAAAAAAATTTTTAAAAAAAAAGAAAAAGAAAAAAAGAAGAATTAGGATGAAGGGAACCACAATTGGAAAGCAGTCACTTAAATAAGCCAGCATACAGATCTAAACATGAAGATGTTGAAAAAAAAAAAAAAAAAAGACATCAAAATCATACAATGTGGGGAAGGAATATATGTTTCTTATTAAAGTATTGCTCTCACTTTGTGGAAATTACCTGTATTTCTGCTTCCTCTTGGTAAAGGAGCACGTTTCTTGTAGTCCTCCAGATGTGGCACAGCCCATGACTCATGCAGGGACTGGATGGTCCAGAAATCTTGTTGGTACTATGGATACCTGGTCTATTTCACCACCAACCCTGTATTCAGAGCTCATTCAAACCCACAATCCAGAACTCGTCTCCCCACTTCCACATTTTAGGATTTTCTTCACCCGTGTACCTGACTGTAAACTTTCATTAATGAGGAAAGTAAACACTCCTTACAGATGATTGATGCCCATTGCTATGCTAAAGCTCATGGTAACAAAGGAAAGATTTTTATCGGTTGGAGACCAGAAAGACAGCCCAGCCCGTGTGAATTCCTTTCTCTTAACTGGTAGCAGTGAGCCAGCTGAGGAAATAGGCATATTACCCTGTTTAGGTAAGTCTACCAGATCTATTTTACTGAGCAGGATTGCAGTGGGAGTTCCAAGTGCCTACTGTGCCTTTAGAAGGCAAGAGTGATTTTCCGGTCCGTCTTTCCAGATGCTGCTCTTACAAAGAGAAAGAAAAATGGTTACTGGCTCCAGCTTGAACTTTGGATGGCAGGTCGGTCAGGAAAGAAAATTGTATCTTGCAAATATCTGACCAGTTTAAAATTAGGCATTTTGATAGAGAAAGGCTAAGTGTGAAAAGAGAGAGCTCTGTGCATACTAATTCAAATGTCCCACAAAGGAGAGCTTGTGGCACTAAAATGTACACGCTTTAGTTCTAGTCAATACACTAATCATAAAAATAAAGCTTAGTGGTATGCTTCTTTTAGAGGAGAAAAAATACCAAAAAAAAAAATGGAGAATTCTCATACAACTTCATCCCAGCGTGGAACAGATCTCACTCCGAGGAAAAAAAAATACACTTATTCATACGATCAAAAATGTTCATTAGGAGTTCCCACTGTGGTGCAATGGGATCAGTGGTGTCTTGGGAGTGCAGAATGTGGGTTCAGTCCCCTGCCCTCCATACAGTGGGTTGAGGATCCAGTGTTACTGCAGTTGTGGCTTAGGCTGCAACTGCAGCTTGGATCTGATCCCTGGCCCAGGAACTCCACATGCAGCAGGATGACCAAAAAAGGAAAAAAAAGGTTCATTAAATATAGTAGATAGACACCAATTGATCAATGATGCTAAGTATTCTGGGAGATACTGAAGAAGTTATCCTGTCTTAAGGGTTATAGAAAGACTTAGCATTGGCAAGTAGTTTAACTGTCATCTAACCTAACTTCTCATCTAATGTGTAAACCTGTCCTACAAATGCCTGCCAAACCTCCTCTGAATAGTTCCAGTTAGAGGGAGCTTTCCACGTCCTGAGGCAGTTCAGGTCATCTTTAAATAGCTCTTGGTATTAACAATAATAAATAAAATTTATTGAGTGCTTTTACTATGAGTGCTTACACTGGGCTGCCCATTTTATCTTCAGAAATCCTATTTCATCTTTATCACAACCTTGTCAGGTGCTACTGTTATTATTTTCATTTTACAGGTGAGGGAGAAACCAGCAAGCGTCTATCATCTCACAGCTGCCAAGTGGAAGGCCCAGCTTTGACTATGTAGTCTGCGCCTTAAACAGTATACACATGCAGCCTCTCTAACTCAACGTCTTCCCTGTGATGACCTGAAATCCACCTTCACATAGCTTATCTTCACGAGTCCTTATTTTTAATGAGATAACACTAATCATGTCTAGTCTCGTTCCACGTGATTGCTCTCCAAATAGTTGGTTAGTTGTCTTATCCAGTCTACCTGCTCAGTCTTTCTGCTGGATACGCACTTTCCATTGTTTCTTGTCTGAGATGGTTTCTGAGCCCTTCGGCATCATGGTCATTATCCACTGGACAGACCCCACGGTGGGGTCTTACAGATTTAACACAGCGTAAAATCATTTGAGCTTTCTTGTAAGAGTGGAAACAGCTTGAGTCGTGTGCTCATTGTCTACCAAAGCCTCCAAGTGTTCTGAGTATTGTTGGTCAGCTGTCCTATCTCTGCTATCCTATATTCGCATAGTTGATTTTTTGGAACTTGAATTTAGAGCTTTGTACTTAACTCAGTTATATTTCATCTCAGTAGTATGGCTTATTGCTCTAGAATGCTGAAGTCTTTTAGGATCAAGATTCTGCCATCGAAAAATTTTCACCCTTTGTTTTCATTCATGTTTGCCATGTGTGAAGCCGTCTGAAACAGTAGATTAAAAGAACAATTTGGTTTCTAATTCTGTGTGGCTGAATTTAGGCTGGGCTCAGCTCAGTGGGTCTTTTGGACGTGACCAGGCTTATTCATGCGTCTTGGTCAGCTGCTGGGTCAGCTGAGGAATGGTGATCTAGAAAACCTCAGCTGGGATGGCTAGTCTCTGCTGCACATGGTTTCTCATCCCCCACCAGGCTGGCCTGCGCTTGTCCACAGGTCCGAAGAGGGGTCCCAAGCATGCAAAAGAAACCAAGAGAGGCCCCCTGAGTCCCAAGCTCAAGACAGGGATGCCGTCATTTTCGCTGTATTAGAATACTCTTAGCCAAAACAAGGCCAAGGCCAGAAGCCTTCAAAGGCTGGAGAAATGGACTCTGTATCTCGATGGGAGGGGCTTCAAAGTCATTTGGAGAGGGTCCAGATAGGAATGGAAAACATGACAATTGGGCCCACTTGTTAAAACCTGCCACACTCTGAGGGTCATGCCACTTGTGGAATTGATAAGCACATTGTCAAAATGATCCTTTAAAAAACTCATAGGAATTTTATTTTAATAAGATCTAAAAATAGTCCTATGTAGCATACTACTTTTGCTCTTACAATCTAGTGAGACAACCCCAATAAATACACTGTAAACAGCAGAAGAGAAAATTACCTGCTAGACTATATACCATACTGTGTCTAACGAGGCATATTTAAAGAGCAAAGAGATCCACAAAGGCCACCATGAGGAAAGTGCTTGTAGATAAGTTTAAATTTGATATGTGTAGACTTTTGTTTTTTGTTTTTTTCTTTGTAAAAGGCTAGAATCTGTACTGGGAAATAGAAATGATAGAACTAGCATATGCTAATTAGCACAGCAGGCTCAGAGAATAACCTAGAGGGAAAATATTGAAGAGTTACTCTGAAGAATGAGTGATAAGAGAAAGGGTGGCTAGTTGGTAGGGGATCTATAAAGAGAGAACTTAAAACTAGGAACTTGAATTTGAACTTGACTCTGCAAGCCGTTGGGCAGTATGGATGGTTCTTGAACAAAGAGATAAAGTGATTAAATTTTTGGCACAATTAGCCTTGCATTAGTTTGAATGGAACATTTTTGTAGTCAAGGAAAAATCCCTGAGAAAAGCCTTACAACTTTTTAATTCCTGATTAAAATCAAGTACCAACATCATTTAAGAAAATGACCTAAATTTTTACCCTGCCAATGTTTCATTTCTGCCAATTCAAGAAGACGACAGGAGGTGCAAGCATCTAGAAAGAGATTTTACCATGTTCTTTTTCTTAAAGAAGTGAAGGAAGTACAACTATTTCTGCCTAAATTTGAGTCATTATGTCATGTGTACGGATTTTTCAAGGTTATTTCCCTAAATGGCAAAATGATGATTTGTGGAAGTGAAAAACTGACATTTTCAAAGTTCAGAAACTTAGTGATTGAACAAAACCCTGAGAATTCACAAAAGTCGTAGTTTTCCATTCTGGTGTAGAAGTGCTACTTACAGTAAGAGGATGTAACAGCACCCCAACCTTCTCAGCTATTCTCTTAGTCTTTGTCCTACTGTTTTTGCCTCTGCCAATAATTAAATCTCTCTCTAACCAATATTCCAAAACCAGGACACTGAGAGTGTTGGAAAAATTATTGGATATTTGGGGACCCCTTAGGAAAGCACTGTAGCCAGTCCGAGATTCCATTGCCAGGTACACGTGTAATAAAGGCCATCTCGTCTTGACTACTTGCCTAAAGACCTTCTTGGAACACATCCTTTGTAGAAGACATCAGTTTAAATCCTCATTTCCCTGGCATAGCGAAGTGAATTCCAGAGTGATTTAAGATTTGAATGTTTAGACCCACACACACACATAATAAAGTCCTGAGAAAATATTTAATGATCGGATATAAAAGATTAAAACTTTCTAAGCTTAAAAGTATTGGAAGCCTAGTGTACTAGTGGATCTAGAAAACAATTGTCAGTGATTATTTAAAATGTCAGCTCAAATGTTGCTTAGGAATTTTATCAAGAATAGATCAGATTGGAGTTCCCGCTGTGGGTTAAGGATCCGGCATTGCTGCAGCTGTGGTGTAGGTTACAGCTGCGGCTCGGATTCAGTCCCTGGCCCAAGAACTTACATATGCCACAGATGCAGCCAAAAAAATTAAAAAATAAATAAATAAATAAGAGATCAGGCTGACAATCCCTGCAACCAGAGGTTAATTTTAACGTCACTGAAAAAGGGAGAGGACTCGGACATTGTGTGTCCCGTGACAGGATACAAAAGGAGGCTCACAGCCTCACCTCTGAGGTATTCTGCCCCCAGTTCTGCCTGACGTTTATCACATCCATAGACCCACTACCACTGTGTAGAAAACTCAGGGGAGAGAGGAAGGTGGTAAACGACATCGTAAGACTGTAGTCACCCCTGGAGAACAGACTCTCGGTTGCCGAGGCAGGGGGAGGGAGTGGGAGCCTGGGTTAATAGATGCAAACTGCTGCATTTGCAGTGGATAAGCAATGAGATCCTGCTGTACAGCGCAGGGAACTCTATCCAGTCACTCGTGATGGAACATGACGGAGGATAATCTGAGAAAAAGAAAGCATATATAGGTGTGACCGGGCCACTTTGCCGTGCAGTAGAAATTGACAGAACACTATAATTTACATTAGAGTAAACCAACTATAATGGAAAAAATAAAAATCATTTAAAAATGTAAAGAAAAAGAATATAGTCATCCCAATGAAGAAAGTGAGGTCTTCCTTAAGATAGATGACCCAGTTTCTTCAACAAATACATGGCATGGAATCTAAAAGGGAGGGGAAGCCTCAGTGACATAGCAGCCAAATACAGCACATGAGCCCTACAGCACATTCCCTTGCATACCGAAGTGAATTCCAGAGTGATTTAAGATTTGAATGTTTAAACACACACATACACACATAATAAAGTCCTGATTCAAAAATCCAATTCTGAAATGACTTTTTTTAATAAAAAAAAAACTGAGCCTGATTTGATATTAGATATTGAGGAATTATGAAAAATGGTGATGGGATCGTTGGTGGTTATTTGAAAAGCTCTTATCAGTTAGAGGTATATTCTGAAGCACTTACCTGCAACTTGATATTATGTCTGAGATTTACTTTCAAAGACTTCAGCAAAAGAACAGTGAGGAGATGGGAGGTAATAGATGAAACAAAAATAGCAGAATGTTGACAGTTATTGTGCTGGGTAATGAGTGTCTTGGACTCATTAAAATATTCCCTTTACTTTTGTGTGTGTTTTGAAATGTCTGTTCAAATTGTTTGAAAGTTGTTGGAAAAAGTCATGAAGGCAAAGTTTAAAATAATTGATCTCACAAACAAAATTAAGAATTCTGTACCTTCTTAAACAGCAGGTTGGGAAAAATATCTGTTATATATATGGCGACAGAGTTAACATTCGTTTTCATACAAATGTGCGCACGCACACCCACCCGCACCCACACACACACCCACCCACCCACACACACACACACACACACACACACACATGGAAGTTGATAGGACAAATACCGAGAACCCAACAGCTGAATGACATAAACATAGAATTGAAAGGGGAAATGCAAATTGCTTAAAAGATCCGTTTAGAAATAATCATAAAAAAGCAAGTTGAAATTTTTTGAACTGCTAAAGCAATCTATTCTCCAGAATATATATGTGCCTTTTATGTCCTGGAAACAGTCGTTTCCTATGATCAATAGAGAAATTTTTTAAAAATAGTAGCAGCCTTTTTTGTTAAATGCCAAAAAAGTGTCATGGGCCGTACAGTAAGGACTATTTTTGGAAAGTTTCTCTAACACTTCTCCAGTGCTGATAAAATCCTGGCCAAGGATCCCTGCAGGGGCTGAAGAGGGAGCGCGTGAAAAAAATGAACTCGGGAGAGGGTTGTGCTGAGCAAGTCTGCATGGGGGGCTTCTGGGGGTGTCGACGATGCTCTGAATTTGGCCGATAGCCATGTGAGGGCTCCCCGAGCAGGGTTTCTCAGTAAGGATTTCTTATTCGTCCATACACATTTCGTGCCCTTGTAAAGAAATGCATTCTACTTTATAACGAAAGTGTTTTGTGTAAAGTGAATACCGAAAAGTATAGTCACCCGCATGCTTTGAGTTGCCTTATGTGGTGGTTGTCCTGATAGCACCCTGTTTGAGCAAAGAGGACCGTGGCTGCCCTGGAATGGAGTGGGCTTGAGATTCGATAACAGTAGAAACTGTTTCCCAAGAGGAATTCTTAACTCACCTTTGGCTCTGCGAGTTCCCTAGAGGCATGTTGGCTGCTGGAGGAGTGTTCAGCTCTAAGAAACACCCTAAAATCAGAATACTATAGGAAAACCCAAGGATCCCCTGAGAAGTTGGGGCTTTTTTTTTTTCTTCCATCCCAGCCATAGGGATGTATTTAATGGCCAGAAGAAATATGTGTATATTATCCATAAAGATACTGGCAGCAGGACTTTCTAAGGACAGGCTGCCTCTAAGACCATTTTCTAACAGTGAAGATGGATTTATTGCTACTTGTTTTCATCTTCTTACCTGACTCCTCCACGTGACTGCTGACCATGTGTTTGCAGGATGGATGGCAGGGGTGGAAGAGCGGATGATTTCGTTAAGCTCTGGTCTTAAAAGATTAACCAAGTCGGTTCTCCAGCATGAGCTTTCAGCTTGAAGACGAAGTGCCAGGAAAGGTGGCATTGATGTGTCCAGAAGGCTTGTGTAAAGCAGCTGTATCTGGTCAGTCTCACATCCTCTGCTTAGCATCAGGTGACCAACAATGATTTGTCCAAGGTCATGCAAGAAAAAAATAAAATAAAAGGGTAATGATAAAATAAACCCAAAAATATCAAAGGCAGATTGTTGATAAAATTGTGGAGGTGGTCTTGAGAAAATGCTTTTTAAGAAAACCTGTTGTTAGAGGCCCCGTCGTGGCACAGTGGAAATGAATCCAACCAGTATTCTTGAGGATGCAGGTTTGATCCTCGGCCTCACTCAGTGGGTTAAAGATCCGGCGTTGCCCTGAGCTGTGGTGTAGGTCACAGACAAGGCTGGGATCTGGCAGCTACAGCTCTGGTTCGACCCTGGGAACTTCCATATGCCGAGGGTGGTCCTGAAAAGAAAAAAAAAAAAACTATTGTGTCAAATGGGAAAATGTGAATGATTCACCTTTAATGGCTTCTAATAAGTCATGGCCTTCTTTATCATTTAGAGCAAAAAATGAAAGTTTTCCTGAAACTACACAACTCACATTATATGCTGTAGTCCTCTCTCCCCACATCTCTCTCCAGTTCTCTCCAACTTTTTCAAGTTACTTGGGACCTGATTATCATTCTCGAATCTCAAAGTCCCAGGGATACGGGATTTCGTCTTTACATTTCATCCATGAGTTTGAAATATCAATTAACAACAGGTAAGGATTGCATTTGATTACTTACTGTAGAAGTTGGATGTCTTTTCTCGGTTCTTAAAAAACTGTTCTTCTATGGACGTGATACTCTCTCATTCTTCCTCATTATGGGTAATTTGGAAAATTCGGGGAAGGTCAGAAGGAAACAAAAATTTCCAGAGCCGGAGATAACCACAGTTAACATTTTAGTGTATTTTCTTCCTACTAATCCATACATTTGTATCATATAACTGAGATTATGCCAAATATGTACTGCTCAGTAAGCTTTAACTTTGCATTGTTGCATGAACATTTACCATGTCATTTCACAGACTTTTGAAATCTTTATTTTATGAGTAACATTTGGGTGTATCCCTATAATTAAATTATTTTTACCAACAAGCCAGTTTTGGACATTCTGGTTGTTTTTAACTTTTGTCACTATAGTCCATGCTAAAATAAACAATGAACATACTTATATGTAGATCTGTGTATATGTCTCTGATTATTTCTTCATAATTATTCCTAGAAATGGCAAAAGTTAGAAACTTTTAAAATTTCACAATATATACTGCCTAGTTTCATTTCAAAAGGATTGTTCAGTCTGTATTTCTACTAGCATTATTAAAGAATGCCAATCTCACTATACCTCCATCAGCATTGGCTATTGTAATTTTTAATCTTTGCTAGGTTAAATCGTGATATGTTTTCATTTACTAATATTTGCTAGTAGAGTTGATTTTTTTTCTACATCCATTTGTTTTTTACATTTCAGCTTCCATATGGTGTATGTTCATATATTTTATACATTTTCTATTGGAACTTCAATTTTTTCCCCACTTTTTAAAGTTTGAAGGAAGTATGGTTGATTTACAACGTTGTGATAGTTTCTTCTGCGCAGCAGTGGTTCATTTATACATGTACACGCACCCACTCTCTTCCAGAGTCTTTGTACTGACTTTCTATATGTGTGACAGAGATCAAAGGAAGCTGTATTCCATCAACGGTGCTCGTAATCCCTCCACTTTTCCCCTTCTCTCTTTTCCAGTCCCGTTTCTCTACGCAGACGAAAGAATGTTGAGCTTTTAACTCTGCTCATTGGAGTGAGGTGTGGCTAGGAGAATACAGGCTAAATTGATGTATGTAAGCAAAGGCCTGGAAATGTATTTTTTAAATGGGAAAATACGGAGATACCTGATTGGGGGTGGGGGCAGTGTTGTGAAGACAGCAAGAATTTGGAGACTGGACAGGAAAGAGAAAAAGGGGGAAAGCCCAGAACAGGCTAACAGTTCGGGGAGAGGCTGAGGAGGGAGGTGAGGCGCTGCCCTCACTGACGGGGCTTTGGTACATTTCCCTGCAGTTTATGCAGGGAAGCCCTGTGCCCTCCAAACAACAGCAAAACATCTCAGTAACATATATGCATTACTCTTCAAGGTCATGGGGTTAGATTCGTGTTTCTTTTGGATGTGTCGCTGGGCTTGGGTCGGCCTTTAGAGAGGAGAAGGTAGCCCAGGTTTATTATTCAGGTTAAACTCACATAATTAATATAAATAATCCTGTCATATTTTTAAACAAATATTTTCCCCTATGGGCTGTTTAATTTTTTTAAATTTTTATTACAGTTGATTTACAGTGTTCTGTCAATTTCTGCCGTAAAGTGACCCAGTCACACAATTACAATGTATATATACATTCTTTTTCTCACATTATCCTCCATCATGTTCCATCACAAGTGATTAGATATAGTTCCCTGTGCTATATAGCAGGATCTCATGGCTGTTTAATTTTGTGTACTAGAATTTGCACGGATATTCTAGCAACTTGTAAAACTGAAATTGAGAGTTCCTGTGTGGCTCGGCAGAAACAAATCTGACTAGCACCCATGAGGATGCAGGTTTAATCCTTGGCCTCACTCAGCAGGTTAAGGATCTGGCATTGCCATGAGCTGTGGTGTAGGTTGCAGCTGTAGCTCCAATTCGACCCCTAACCTGGGAACCTCTGTATGCTGCAGGTGCGGCCCTAACAAAAACAAAACAAAACAAAACAAAAACTGAGATTGAAAAACAGTCCTCTCCTGTTTGGGAAAGATATTTTCCTTGACCAAATGTGTGGTGTAGTGAAATTTGAGAGGACATCCTTCTGACCAGGCAGATCCATTGGGTCACCCAGGCAGTTAATTGTCACAGCCAGAAAGTCTGCTCAGACCTAGTTGTATTATAATGACTTTTTTTTTAACCTTTAAATGAGTATCTATGGCTAAATGTCTCTACACAGCTATGTATGTTTACATGTGTGTGTGTGGGAGTAACCCAATATCATTGCCTTTCCACTTGTTCCATGGCATGATACTTACATGTCACACTCAAATAATTATGAGATGAATAACTTTTGATGTGCAGGCTGAGATGAGGATCTAGATTATTTTTAAATTATCCAGTCTGCTCTCATGTCATCATTGGAGAGTTAATTCCTTCTCTGTTAGCATGTGATTCTCACTTCATTACCTATCAAGTTCTTCTGAGTATTAGAACTGCTGGAGTTTATCTTTTCTTTCCTGGTGGCATGCTATGCTGATTTTTGTAGATTTATAGTACCTTTTTGATATTCTCTCATCACTTTTTCAAAATCATTTTGGAAGTGTTCTAATTTTTTTTGAAACTTCATCAAAAGTACCTTAAAGCTATAAATTACTTTGTGAAGAATTGACATCTTTATCACATTTGTTCATCATGTTCAGAATAAAGATTATCTCCTTGTTCCAGTATATTCTCTCCAGTACATCAGAAGAATAGATACAATTTTTCTGTATGGCACCACGTGAATTTTAATCAGTTATTTCTATATACTTTATATATTTTGTTGCTGTTATAAATAAGATTTTCTCCCCCATCATATTTCCTAACTGGCTGTTGCTAATATAGAAAACAACTTCTGAATTTTGAAGATTTATTTTGAATCTGATCACCATGCTGAACTTTTAGAAAATTAATTCTAATGTTTTATTATTTGTTTTACCTGAGGTTTTCAAAACAAAGACTTCTACTATCTATAACTAGACATAAAATATAAGAAGGAAGATAGAATCATTTCCATTTCTTACAGTTTGATTAGAAGATTTTCTAGGACTATTTTGACATAATGTTGAAACAGGTAGGAGCTCTCACTGGGAAACACCAGAGGCATTCCTCTGTGATTCAGAAACAGTACAGGAATATCCATTAAGACCACAGGACAAACCCCATTTAGTCTCCTCACTAGCTTAGTGCAGAAGGCATCAGCAATGCAGAATACATTTAACTTTGATGAAATATACAATACATCCATATGACCATATTATAGGTGGGGAAACCAAGATGCAGAGGGCCAGGAACTTGACCAGGGCCAAAGAGAGAGGATTTGAGCCCAACTCTCTGATATTTCAGTCTGTCCTGTTCACTGGACCTCTTGGCTTGTTGGACCTTCCAGCAGAAGGAAATCATTTTATTTGTTCATTGCTTCGCATTTAACCACATGCTTTTATCTGCTTCATCTCCCATTTTCTCAGAACAAAACTTGGACTTAAGTGGGTGGTTATTTCTAAGTAATTCTGAATGAACGCTAAAGCCTTGTGTCTTCAGAGGTGGTTTGGCTACTGTCACCCACCCATTCCCTGAAAGATGAAGATAAGGTCAAGCTTCCAAAGAAAGGCCACTTGGTCAGAGTTGCCCCTGTTGCTTTAATTACGTCTGTGGGTTTTCTCTCTCGTATGTATTTGATAATATTGAAATGGTGTGATTTCATGAGAAAATTGACTGTGAGTTTAGGGGTTTGGGAAAAACCAGCTAGAAAGCGTCATTTTCCTATTATGTTGGGGAGGAGAGCTGCAGGAGAAATACCAAGTCACCCTGTGGATAAAATTTGTAAGAGGGAACGTGATAAACTTTTTTCCCAAACAAACTCCAAACCCACAAGGGGCAGCATTTGGAAGTATATTTTGAAACAGAAATTGGAGCCAGGATTCCTCCTGTCTTGCCCGAGGTCTCACCAAGCATTCGTGCCAATCTATGAGCTGGTGCTATTTTCTTACAAGGGACGATTGTGATATTTTTTGTATTCTTTCCATCATTCCCTTCCAAAGGAAATGCAGATTTAGGGCTTCAGTGCCTGAGTTGATTTTGTGTGTCTAACCTGTTCATCTGGACCTCACAGCGGCCTTTATCCTGGATTTTCTCGTCCTGCAACTATGATCAGGTTAGGGTAGGGCTGTGCCTGCCTTTGTATGAGTGACAGCGGCGTGGCGTGTGGGGAAGCTGGAAAAACACTCAGTGACCCCTCATCAAGACATTTGTAGTGGGTTCACTTAGGAAAACAAGGGACTTTTTTTTTGGAAAGCCAGGTAAATTTCTCCACACCCAATTCTACTAAGCCAGTGTGTGTGTGTGTGTGTGTGTGTGTGTGTGTGTGTGTGTGTGTGTGTGTGTGTGTGTGTGTGTGTAGGTGTGTTGCCACATCTGGTAGGTAAAAGGATTCCTGAAAGCGTAGTTAGAGGTCTTCCTGAGTCATTTGGGCAACCAGAGGTCTTAGATTTCTGAATACGCAGGGAATAAGGGCATTAAAAGTAACCACCTTTGTTTGTCATTTAGGTTTCTTTTTTTCTTCTTTTCCTTTTTTTTTTTTTTTTTTTGGTCTTTTTAGGGCTGTACCTGTGGCATGTGGTGGTTCCCAGGCTAGGGATCCAATCGGAGCCATGACGGTAACCCCTAGGTTTCTTATGCAGTGGATTCATGCTCTGAAATATTACTTAGCCATTAAAAACAGGGTATTTAGGAGTTCCCATTGTGGCTCAGTGGATTAAGAGCCTGACTAGTATCCATGAGGATGCAGGTCCAATCCCTGGCCTCACTTGGTGAGTTAAGGAGTTGGCATTGCCACAAGCTGTGGTGTAGGTTGCAGGTGCAGCTTGGATCTGATATTGCTATGGCTGTGGCATAGGCCGGCAGCTGGAGCTCTGACTCGACCCCTAGCCTGGGAACCTCCATATGCCACAGATGCAGCCCTAAGAAAAAGAAAAAAAAAAGAACAGTGTATTTAAAGCACGTATAATGACTTGGGGAACTATTTTAAATAGTCAATAAAAATGTCAGCTCGAATTTACATTGTTCAGGTCAGATTTCTTCTGGTTGTCTGTAGCATTGACCCAGCCCAGATAGAAGGGGCCTTGAGTATGTTTTAGAAGAGTCTCATGAGAGTCAAAGCCGAGGACTCAAGGACAGATAGGTTGCTTGAAAATCAGTTTTCAAGAAATTGATAGATCTCTGGAAATCCGCTAAGCATAAGGCTTCTTTCTGAGGCTACTGGATTTCCTTGGCACGTCTTTTTGTTTCTCTCTCTACCGAGTCGTCTCTCCACTGAGCCAGCCTCTTCTCCTTAAACATAGTTACTGCCGTCTCATAAATGCAGCTTGCGCACAGTTCAAAATGTCTTTGTTCGCTTCTAGTCTATCTCACGTGTGTTCATCTCAGTTTTATTACTCACCGGCTTCACCTCTCAGTCTCCCAGTTCCAAATTCCTAAATGGATTGGCTTAGCTTGTCTTTCTGAGCCAGACCACACCTCGCAGGTCTGAGTCAGTCTAAGAACGGGCCACCCTCGAGTCTGGTGGCCAGAGAGATCCATTCGCTTTACACTTGCGGTGAAGGAGTCCCAGGTGAGACGCATCATAAGTGTGTCTGGTACTTAAATGCTTTGTAGAAATACATAGGGGTGGAAAGTAGAATTAGGAGAATAAACCAAAATATGAATAGCAGGTGTGTCTGGGCAGTGATATTACAAAGAGTTCTTTTTCTTCATTTTCTTTAACTTTTCTCCAGCGAATATATATTATTTTATAATTACAAGCTTAATAAACTTTAAAAGAGTAAAAAAAAAAATTTTTAAAGAATGATGATCTTGAAAAGAAAAAAGAGGAGTTCCCATCACGGCTCAGCCATAACGAACCTGACTCATACCCATGAAGATTCAGTTCAATCCCTGGCCTTGCTCAGTGGGTTAAGTATCTGGCGTTGCCGTGAGCTGTCACGGAGGTTGCAGATGCAGCTCGGATCCAGGGTGGCTGTGACTGTGGAGTATGCCAGCATCTGCAGCTCGGATTTGGCCCCTAGCCTGGGGATTTCCATATGCCATGGGTGCGGTCCTAAAAGAAAAAAAAAGAAAAGGAAAGAAAGGATTTCAGGATAATTTAATTCAACACCACGTCAGTCGAGCAAAGATGAAACGGGCCCACTTTGACTTAGCCCCTGTCACAGAGCAAGGGATGGCAACGCTCCGAGCCTCCTTAGTGACCTCAGCCACACACATATGACCTTGTCTGAGCCGAATGAGATTAATGCCCCTGGTTGCAATTCTGAGCCTGTGGGTAGCGAATCTCTGAGTGTGAGACCCAACCATAAACCACGCTCTAAATCTTTAGGACTTGAGTAAGTTTGTTAAAATAATACCCATTTGGCTTGAAACAGGACTACACCTCCCAGGTTTCGTTAAACCATGATTTTGCTGGGAGCTGGATTTTGCTAAGGACTTCTCCTCACACACTCCAAATTGTCAGCCCTGCTTTATGTTAAAATAATCCCCGCAGTAGAGAAGCAAGGGAGAAATGGGGAATTTCCAGACGTGAAGCACAATCTCCCTCTAGGCTTGGGTCTGTCTCTCTACGCCGGTGGTTCTGGCTTCTTTCCCTCCAGTGTGTTTTTTCTTGATGGATTAACATGATCTCTTAAGAAGAGAATAAAGTCTTTTAGGGGGAGGGCAAAGCAGAGGCTGGGAGGGGCACAAAATCAGATCTACACTAAGGGAGGAAAGAAAGATGTCTCTAAAGGTTTCGTTCAAAAATAGGACCTCGAACTGCAACAAAATACTGTGCCTGGCAGGCAAAGGTTCCCACACAGTTTGAAACTGGCTCCTGCTTGACTTAAAGGAAACAAAAGCCCCGAGGGATTTAGTCAGTTCTGGGCACCAAACCGCTCAGAGATAATCGCAGCTCTGAAGCACTTACAGTGTGTAAATGAATTCCTCCTGCATCAAGCCTCAGAGGTGCTCCAGCTGTGTCGCAGGTAGAAGCCCCTGGACCACGTAGTGTTTATTTCACTGTTGGTTTAGAGGAGGACGAGCTAATAGGACATATGTCAAGTGAATAACAGACTCGAGATTCCCTAAGTCTCAAGAGTCTGTAATGGTAGCTTGAAAAATTAGTCCCCCCCCAAAAATAAAAGGAAATTAAAAAATGAATGTATAAATAAAAAATTCTAAACTCAGAAACAAGCAGTAATGAACCACACCAATACAAGATAGGCCAATGTGTTGTCTAATAGAAGTTGAGACGAATACGTCTTTGAGGTATCAATTTCAAGTTTAACATGAGTGAAGTGTGGCCAAGACAGTGAATATGGGGGGGGGAGTCCCAAATAATTTTTTAGGTTTTCGTATTTCATGTTAGAAAAATGGCGCAAGCGGACTGCAGCGTGCCCAAAGTAAGGAGCAGAGTCTGCGAAGCCTGTCTTGAGGCATCCAGGACCTTTACCTAAATAAGGACATTCAGTCTGGGTGAGGGAGGAGGAGGACGATGTAGCCATGGTTTTCAAAGGCTTGAAGAAGCCTCCTGGAATTAAAGGCTTTGAGAAAGGACCAAGAGGTTGAATTTACAGAAGGGAAAATTCTGTTCAAAATGAGCAGGATCTTTATAGGGATCAGAGCTGCAAGCAGCTGCCTTGTGAGGAGGGGCCGTCACGGGAGGAGTGTGAGCAGAGGCTAAAGAATGTCCTAGACTTCTCTTAACACTCACTACATGAATCTGTATGTTGAAGACTTAGGCATGGGAGTTCCTGCTGTGGCTCAGTGGGTTAAGGATCCTGCATTGCCACCACCTGCAGCGTAAATGGCAGATGCGGTTCGGATCCAGTGTGGCTGCGGCGGGCCTCAGCTGCAGCTCCAGTTCGACCCCTAGCCCAGGAACTTCCGTATATCACAGGCACAGCCTTTAAAAAGGAAGAAAAAAAAAAAAAAAAAGCTTAGTCACTTACATTATTTTCCTTGTTTTATATCATGCTCTTCATTAATTTAGTGGTATTCACTGCCCTTGTTATTTCAAGGGAGAGACTGAGAAAATTAAGATATAGAAATGACTCAGCCACAACGCACCAGCAGTCAAGGTTGTCCCATGCATTTCAAGGCACGAGCTGGCTCGCACTTGCGGGACCTCTGCAATGTTTACTCACAAGCCTCTCCACCCGCCTTTATTGGGCATCTGCCCTCGGCTAGGCAGGCACCGTGCCAGCATCCAGGGGACAAACATGAAAAAGACATGGTTCCCCAAGATGCAGTTGTATTTGGGGTTGGAACCCATGTGATGCACAGGGTGTTATGTTCTTAACGCGAACATAAGCTTCCGTTTTAGGCTTTCTTTCTTGATGTAATGCTTCCCCATTTTGGCAGCTGCTTTGACATACTTAGATGAAAGGTTTTCAGGTAAACCTTGGTAAACCACCCCTAACATCGTATTTCAGTTGAAACCTTTCAGTGTATGCAAGTGAAGAAACAGGTGTTATTACATTCTATTTAAGTGAAACGGAAAACAAATAAGTGTGTGTATAATAGAAACATTGCCCTTTAAGCTGCCGTTTTTGAATACCTAGCAGATTGATTCAGGACTCAGACCGAAGGGGACTTTTTATCCTGCAAGATGAGCCGGCGAAATTCAAGTCCTGAAGAAATCACTGATAATTAGAGACGCTTTGATCTGGAGTGTTCCACAGTTAATGTGTGAGCAGATGTTGGCCTGCATTAAGCATTAAGATCAAAAAAAGAGTTAAATGGGAGGTTAGTTTTGCAGACCTGTCCTGCTCCTTTCGGACTGAAACGTGATCCTTTTCAACAGAAGCAAAGGCAGGTTAATTCCCCAATGGGCAACAGCCTGGCTGTTCACCAAGCTGCCTTTTTCTTGTTGCTTATTGCTTAGGTTTGGCTTCTAACGAAGCTGTATTCCTAGGCCCCAGGTATAAGGGTCATATTCTTAGAAAGATTCCTATCCACTTTTCTGAATACCCCTTTTCCTGACACAGATAGGACAGCACAATTGAGTATAGACAACTTGACTTCAGCGTGTCCAACCACTATCTTAAACTCAATGGTGACAACCCGTGACGTTCTTGTGTTAACATGTGTCAGCCCTGAAACAGAGCCACAGGTGGGAAGACCCACCCTCTGTCAGGAAAGGTACGACTGTAGGAAATCAGATGGAGCATAATAACAACAGCGGGGCACAGAGCACCGCACTGTACGATGCCCTCCCCGCTTTTTGCTTAGTTAAGGGCCATCTTAGGAAATGCAGAAAGGACGCCTTTTCAAAGTCGCGTCTCTGTGTCTTAGTGGGGACAGAAATATCAGATGTCTTCTACAGTTGCTGGGATCTGAGAAGAATCCCTGATCTGTGTCTTTCGGGTCCTCAGTACCCTGGCGAGGTGGAGGGGGCCATGTAGCCAGGTCTGGTGAGCTTGGAGGAGCTCCTTCTAATACCACTTTGGCCTGGGGATCCAGGGACAAGCACTGCACGGTCTCGCTGCGGCCACATCTGGACCCTGGCTTGACCCTCCCAAGGAGCAAGAACTTGCACGGTTCCCGGCACTATTTAACAGGTGTGTCAAAAATGAACAGAGCATAAGAGCAGACCCAAAAGGATCCATTTTACCTGTACTTGTTTTAAAGGCCTTCACCTAAGGCAGGACAGCGAGGGACCATGTAAATGAGTCTTCGAGGCTGACTTGTCTTTTTCGGTGAGTAAAGGAGGCTGCTCAGTCCTGGTGTCCTTGCCAAGCTGTCTCATCCTTTCAGCATCCTCTCATGCTCGTGTCGCACAGCGTGATACCATCAACCCAGGTGAGTCTGAATGCCACACGCCTCTGAAAGCCAATGGAGAGAAGGACAAAATCCATTGCCAGACATTCCCACGTATCTCTCCTATATGTTCTGAAGGACGGAGCAAGAACCACGGACGCTGTGTTGCATCATCATTAAGGAAGTTCCACCAAATCAGTCTAGATTCCTGGCGAATGATTCTCAATCAGTCTCTGTGGCCCCACTGCAGCCCTGCACCTTTATATTTTTCTCAAATTCCGTTTCAGACCGTTAGACATTGATTCTGGCCAAAACGTTCTCTTCTTTCAACAGTTTTCAAATGCCCCGCCTGTAGGGAGAGGCTAGATAAAACATGAATGTCTCAGGAATTAAAACTGTTTGTAAGTCATCCATATAAATGCCTTGCTCGCAAAGGATGAATTCTAGGGAGGAAATCCTGCTGTTATCTCAAGAGCCTCTGAATATTCTCATCTCCCGGTTTGACAGGAATCAATCTGAACTCCTACAAATTAAATGTACATTCTGACTCTAGTAGCAGGGCCAATCAGAGAAGCTTTAGAACATCAAAACATCAGTCGGTGCTGGGATACAGTCAGTTAAGATCCACCTTTACAGATGGTTCCGGATATCAACATTGGATGTCATAGCT
Organism: Sus scrofa; assembly: GCF_054392235.1. Classification (NCBI taxonomy): domain Eukaryota; kingdom Metazoa; phylum Chordata; class Mammalia; order Artiodactyla; family Suidae; genus Sus; species Sus scrofa. The sequence goes on from NC_139390.1 coordinate 142,901,138, forward strand.
CTTCCAGCTTCAATAAAGCATTTAACAAAAGACTCCCGTTTGGCATCCTTGATGGTGAGTCTACGTAGGACGCTGATAATGGTCTAAGAAAAAGGCACCAGCGATGTCACCGTATTAAAATACACAAGTGAATTAATAGCTGCCGTTGATGGTGTTACCTCCAAACTCAGAACAACCAGGGCCCCGGGCCAATGAGAGCCAAAGGGGTGTTGCATTAGGGCTGCTCCCCGCCCCTGCTCCTGGATGAGTGGGGTCTGGAAGCAGTGTCCCCCCACCTCTGCTTGAACTGAAGTCTGGTGCCTTTGTGAGCATCAAGCCACAAACAGCTTCCCTTAAACTTTATGAACGTGGCAGCTCTGGGTGCTTGGTCCGTTTCTAGGTCCCTGGTGCCTAGGTCCCTCCTTTAATTCTTTAGCCCTAGATAACTTTCTTACCCAGTTTCTAGAGGACCATTTTCTACTGAACAGGACTTTGCTTCTCACCTCCCTGACTGGTCTCATCGAGGGCTTCCAAGGTTAACTGAATAGTCATACCATGGCCTTTCTAGAACCAAGTACAGCGAAACCCAGACAAGATAACTCCCTGGCACTCATCACAGTACTTGGCTTCTCTTTGACCACTGAATCTGACCCAGCTTTACCTTCCTTCAACACTTGTTTGGAGCCAGCGACACTTCCCAGCTTTTCCAAGGACCTTGAGTTGGCACTGGATTAGTGTTTTCTCCCAGGCAAAAAGCTTCCATCACAGCATGTCCTTGGCTGACCCATGAATGAGACCTAGAAGTCTATTGAATTGGATGTACTCAGCTGGTTTAGAGCAATACATCTCAAAAATTGAGTAATAGCTATTAAATGGTTTTATTGCAATGAGTGCCAGACGAGTTTGATTCCAATAGTAGCATATCAATAATCAGGAAAATAATTTATCTCAAGGTCCTTTGCTGAAGTTGAGAGGTGATGTAACCACAGTTGACATTGCCGAAACCACAACAGGAACATACGGAGTGACTTTTTCACAGAAAAACTTCCACTTAACCTTTTGAGAGGCCTAGGGAAACCTCTCAAAAAGGGAAGCAGTTCACAGAGAGAGTAAATGGTCAATCATCAGAAAATCATCAAAAAGAATTCATCGTCAGAAAAGGCCAGCTATGCAAACTAGCCCACGGCTATACCTGGCTATGACCTAAGAAAACTGGAGTTACAAGAGGATTGTACTGTTACATTTGGACTCCACCGGTTCACTCTTGCATTTGCATACGCGAAAAGTGTCCTTTGTGTGCAGAAATCCTTGATGGCTGAGCTCTAAAACAGTGGTCCTCCGGTGTTGCACTGCCCGAGAGTCACCCACAGAGCCGTGAAGAGGGCAGTTACCCAGGCCCAGCTGTGGCCGATGCCGGCTCAGTAAGCGCCGTTCAGAATAAGCACCCGGATGATTCTGATGCTGCTTCCATCCAACCCACTTTGAAAAGCTGAGGAAAGAAGAGGGATTTGGACACCAGAAGCCTTCAGCTCCCTAATTAACCCCTTAATGGCGGCCTGAGGCCAGTTATTACCCTCTGAACCTGTTTCCTCATCTATAGAGTGAGGATATAGGGCTCTCATAGACTGTTAAGTGTAGAGGGGAATTTGTGTAGAAAGCACATGGGACACACACTAGGTGCTCAATAAATGTTTATTTTCTGCCCGAAGTCCTTGGTGGGTTCTGTCAAAGATCTGCCCCTAAGACGAGACTTTGGGGAAACTGCCTCTGCTCTGAGGACAGGACTGCGTAGTCCGTGGCCCAAACTGGGACGCTTTTGAGAATGAAAGAAGGTGCTGCTAATAATTATGCCGAAACAGTCCGTGTAAACCCAAGGCAGTGTAATCCCCCGAACCACCCGTAAGGTCAACCAACACGCGTTGCGAGGCCTTACCTGAATCTGCCCTCCAGGCTTCGACTGGGCGAGCTACCGGTGGCCTCCACAGTTGTTTACTTGGCAAAAGCTTCCGCTCCACAGGTGCCCTTCTCTTTGCAGTCAGAATCTGTCCTTCATGCATTTTTAGGAGTTCCCATAGTGGCTCAGAGGGTTAAGAACCTCACACAGTGTCCATGAGGATGTGGGTTCAATCCCCAGCCTCGCTCAATGGTTAGGGATCTGGTGTTGCTGCCAGCTGTGGCGTAGGCGACAGATGCAGCTCTGATCTGGTGCTGCTGTAGCTATGACCTAGGCTGGCGGCTGTAGCCCCAAGTCAGCCCCTAGCCCGGAAACATCTATAGGCCTCAGGTACGGCCGTAAAAAGAAAAGAAAAATGCATTTGTACTATCTCCCCAATGCCAAGCATTAGTACCGCGTACTGAACATGGTAGGTTCCTCAGAAAATAATTTTGAATGGTTAAATGATTTAGTTTCTGTACTAATCTAGTTATTACCCAATAAACAAACCTTCTAAGTCAATTCCCATTTTCTACTCTATCTGAAAATTTCCAAAGAACCAAAAGAACGAAGATTGTAGCACAATGCTATTTAAATTCCTGTATTTTTTCCTTCTATGTAGAGTATATAGAGTAAAACCTTTTTCAGACCACGAGTCTCAGAATGCAGGTCAAACTGGCATCTTAGGTTACACAAGGTGCCATTTTAACAAAGAGAAGCTGATTGATCTTTGTTTTAATAATGATTTTTATTTTTGCCATTATGGCTGATGGACAGTGTTCTGTCAATTTTCTACAGCACAGCAAGGTGACCCAGTCACACATACCTGTATACATTCTTTTATTTTGACAGGGCCTCATAGTTGCTCTCAGTAGATACTTTGGTGGTCATGATAAGAGAGACAGAAAATAAAGGATTTCTAGCTCGTTAACACTCTTGAAGCTTTCATCATTTTACGATCTGAATATTAAAGATTACTGATGTGAGATATTCATTGTACCAAAGTTTGTATGAGCACAGGACTGGAAAAAATCTCTGCGTCCAACACGATGGGATTGCTAAATAAGTCACAATAGCCGTAGACCCCTGGGCTTGACTGTGAGATTAAATCTGTTATCTAAATAATACGAAGACATTATTTATCTTTTCATCGTTTTGATGTTTGCCCTGAGAGTGCCAAAGCAATGGTGGGTAAAACTGCTCGTGCCTTCGCAGGGATCAAGGCAATGGCAGCCCGCTAGGCTGGTTGTCGTTCTATGCCTTAGCACCTTGCATGCCCGTTAAGCAAAAGAATAAAAATAAAAGCCAGCTTGACTTAAGAATGTCCTTGACGAAGCCGTGCAAATGAGCCATTCTATTAAACCTCCAGCCTGAGTACTTGTCTTTTTTTCTGTGTGACAAAACGGGAAGCAAAAAAGTTTTGGTGCATATGCAGAAGTTTGGGGGTTATCTCAAGGAAAAGTACTTATGCAAATGTTTGAGTTGCAAATTGAACTATAACGGAACATTTTTACTTGAAAAATTGATTGCAAACTGTTGTTATTCAGAATTGGGTATTTGGCAGATACTTTCTTGAAAATGAGGGAAGTGAATTTATTCAAGGAACACAATAGACCACATTTCTTGCCAATGGTAGAATTTGAGCTTTCAATTCTGTAAAGCCCTTGAGAACCTGACAGTGTCTCCACATTTAAAGACTTTCTGGGGAGATTGGTGGTGATGTGAATAAATGCTATGCTGTGGCAGGACATTACGAAGTAGGTCAACATTGGGGAGATCCGCATAACACAATGAATCCTATCTGTAAAATGATGGATGCATGATGCTAGGAAATTATGCATAGAAAAACGATCTATTCCAAGTGTGAGATAGACCAGAGGATTTTACTGCAGCAAAGTCAAACATATTTATGAATGTGGTTTCATAGTCTAGATGGTGACTGGCTTTTAAGAAAACCACCCCTTTGCTGAGTTTCAGTGCAGCCAGAAGAGGATATTCACGATGATCTGAAAAGACTTAAAATGGTCCTCCCTTTTCCAGCTCTCTCTGTGGGAGGCCAGATTTTCTTTGTATATTTCAACCAAAACAACATCGTACAACAGATTGAATGCAAACGCAAATATGAGAATCCATTTATCTTCGATGAGGCCAAACATCAGCGAGATCTGCAGAATTATAAAGTAATGCTGTTCTTTCGCACTAAATCTGGAAAATAGGGAGTTCCCGTGTTGGCCCAGTGGAAAACAACCCCAGCTAGTATCCATGAGGACCTGGGTTGGATCCCGGGCTCCACTCATTGGGTTAAAGATCAGGCATTGCCGTGAGCTGTGGTGTAGGTCGCAGACGTGGCTCGGATCTGGTGTTGCTGTGGCTCTGGCGTAGACTGGCAGCTGTAGCTGCGAATCGATCCCTAGCTTGGGAACTTCTCTATGCTGCACCTGCAGCCCTAAAGAGTAAAATAAAAAATAAAAAATAAGAAATAATTCAGGAAAATAGTTAATTTTCATAAAACACATTGAAGTTATTGTGCAGTGAGCTTACAATTAATTAGCATATATTTTAATTTCTTCTCAACATTAATTTATAATACAGACACCTGTATATAACAAGTATGATACATCGATACAAGAAGAAATCTTTGGGAGTTCCCCTTGTGGTGCAGCGGAAACAACTCCAACTGGGAACCATGAGGTCGTGGGTTCGATCCCTGGCCTTGTTGCTCAGTGGGTCAAGGATCCGGTGTTGCTGTGAGCTGTGGTGTAGGTCACAGACGCGGCTCAGATCTGGTGTTGCTGTGGCGTGGACCGGCAGCTGTAGCTCCAATTACACCCCTAGCCTGGGACCCTCCATATGCTGCAAGTGTGGCCCTAAAAAGACAAAAAGAAAAAAAAAAAAAAAAAAAAAAAGACAAGAAGAAATCTTTGAACACTTCAGTAGATTTTAAGAATGTAAAAGTTCCAGAGGCTAAAAAGTTTAAGAACTGCTGAGTTATGGTATATTGATAAAATGAAGTTCTTTGCAACAGTGGAAGAGAATGAAACAGATGTGTGAGTGCTTATTGGAATTCACTCCATTATATATGATTAAGAGGATGAAGTGAGGTGTGTTAGCATATGAACAGAATTCTTCCATTTGTATAAAAATGGGGGAGTAAAGATGTATAAGAATATAGTTGTATATACACACATAGACACATTATTATTTACGAATGGAGATTTCTTTTTTTTTGTTTTTTTTTTGTTTTTTTGTCTTTTTGCTATTTCTTTGGGCCGCTCCCGCGGCATATGGAGGTTCCCAGGCTAGGGGTCCAATCGGAGCTGTAGCCACTGGCCTACGCCAGAGCCGCAGCAACGCGGGATCTGAGCCGCGTCTGCAACCTACACCACAGCTCACGGCAACGCCGGATCCTTAACCCACTGAGCAAGGGCAGGGACCGAACCCGCAACCTCATGGTTCCTAGTCGGATTCGTTAACCACTGAGCCACGACGGGAACTCCGGAGATTTCTTGTGTATCCTAAACTGTGGTTGCGTCCTGAACAATGACCTGGCCTTCAAGTAGATGGGAAAATAACTTTCATGGTATATCCTTTTGTGTTTAAATTTTTTTTCTAAAAATGGATGCATTCAGCTGAGGAAGCTGTTTAATGATTTTAAAAAACAAAACTTATACAAAGAAGTAATAAATTATCCAACATTAGACGAAATTACTGAATGGCACGGAATTGGTAAGAGCCCTGGGCATATTAACATGGAGTTGGCCCACTCTGGTTCTTCCGTTAAAAGAAATGTCTCCTTTTGAGTTCACAATTTCAAATTTTAACTTCCACCACAGCAAATAAGTACTTTGTGTCCTGCTTCTTATCTTTCTGCAAATATTTATTTTTCATTAATGTGAAGCAATTCTACTAGCAGTGCTTATTTTTGTTAAAGTGGAATGGCAAAATTTCACAGGCAGGAAATGTCCTTTTTTCTCACTGGGTTCAGTTTATTGGAAGAGGGGAAGAAAGACAAATAGGACATGGAGGACAGAAAAGATAAAGGAAGTGAGCCAAAAATAATAAGAGAAAGAATTAAGATGAAGAAGGGGAATGGATGACAGTGGGAGGGAACCAGGCAGAGAAAGTGACCGGGAAAGAGTCAAGAAGAGCATGGAGAGAAACCAGGAGAGGAGGAGGCGGAATTAGGAATTAGAACAAGGTCAGAGAGCAAGCGCTTAGAGATAAGAGGACACGGGAATGGAAAACAGAAATCCAAACAAGGGGAGCTGAGTTGAAAACAAAAAGCAGTTGATGGAAGTGCATCAGCGTCCTCCACACTAGCTAAGTGTCGCTGACTTTGGCTCCAAGAGAAACGAGAGTGAAAATCACGAGACAGAAATTCAGTGGAAAGTGAGCAATTGAGTGGGACGTGACACTGGATGGAAGAGGATCTAGAGGATTTTGATTTAGCTGAGACTCTTTTTAAAGATGTAAATTCTGTGGAGAGAGCTTCCAGGTGCTAATGGTGGGTCCCCTGGGCTTTCTGTGTTCCAGCTGGAAGGCCGAAAGCCTAGGGAAGCCGAAGTGGGCTGTGACGGGAGGGCCAAAGGCAGAGACTGGAAAGAGACTTCCATGACCCCTTATCCTGGGAGGAGGAGAAGGGAGGGAACCCTCTCCGCCGGTCCTGCAGCTGGAGCCTGTCTCTGCCTCTGCCTCTGAGGATCAGCCCAGTCACGCTGACCAGACTGTTCTGACTAACAGCCTTCCACCCACCAGCCTTGGGCTGCAGCCAAGGGCTGTGCAGGGCGGGGACGAAGCCAAGCAACCTTTAGACTAGATTATTAGGGAAATGGAAATTTTGAGAGAAATGGGGAAAGAGGGGATTAATATGAGCAAAAGCGAAACTTTCGCAGTAGAAACTCTTGAGCACGTGAACTGGAGAATGAAAGTAGGAGGAGGAGCATGTGATCAAACAGACAAGTGTCGCCCAAGCCCTTTACACCCGACTAGATGCTTACTTAAGGGTGTGCTTGTTCTTCCTTTTAAGGAATATCCTCTCTTCTGCGATGATAGAGAACTGGGGGCTTCTGGGTCAGCACTGCGTCAGTGTTGTTATCATCTCCCACATCCTAGATCCACCGACTTCATCTTTTAAAGGCTGAGGTCTTGCAACCAGAGTGAGTCTAACTACCATCTGCTCTTTGCAAGCAGCTAGTTGGGTCAAGGCACCAAAGATCTAGCCACACAAGAATAATCCACTGAGTTGCTGGTCTTAAGACCACAGTGGACTGGGATGCACATCCATTGAAAGCAAGGATGGGACAATTTAGTCATATTCTTGTCTTTACCTGCAGTTACCTTTTGTCTATACGGTATTTTGTCTACAGAAGAACTGTCAACGTAATTATCTTAATACTCGGCTAACACTGACCCAGAAGAAAGTGTTCTCAAGTGATGAGAAAAGTGAGCAAAAGGTTAAATGATTACGATAAAAATAAATTATCCTGAAGCATCTGGGGATGAGTCATTCAATGTAGTCGACAGTTTATCTCTTGAAGCACAAGGATATTTTTTACCGTAATTGTTTTATGTGGAAGTCATATTAAATAATGCAGTTCATTCTCTTTATTGAAGAGTGTATTCTGATGATATCTTTGCTTCCCTCTATTGCTCAGTGCTAATGATGGTTAAAATTATTTTCTCCTACAATTATGCAGTGATGACTGGGTCCCTCAGGAGGACGTTAACATGTTTGCCTCTTTGCTCAATCTCTGGGTCAACTGGACATTTAAAGGTTTTTCTCTTGAATTTTCTTCTTATGGCTTTCTGTTGCTCGCTTTGCTGCCAGCTGTCAGAAGCTGTTCCACCTGCTTCCCTCTCGAGACCGGTCTCTAATCCGCTGAGGGCTTGCAAGTCAAATCGCTGTGTGTGTGTGTGTGTGTGTGTGTGTGTGTGTGTGTACAGAAGTTATCGATAAGACACCAGGAGATAGCTGCGAATCGGGACGGGAGCAGTACACCTGAACTTGTGTGTGCGGGATTCGTCACTCTGTCAGTTTTAGTGTGTGACCTCTGTGATACCCTTTAGCTGCTCATGGTTGCTTTTGTTTTATTTTATAGTCTCCTGCTGTTAACAGAGACCGCCAGGTGAGCTCAGGACTAACAAAGTCCTCTGAATATAAATGGAGGGCGTCTCAGCCAATTGTTAGAACTCTCAGGAACACAAACCTGACAGTGAAAATAGTATTTGTGGAAGAGGACGGCAGATTGTACTTCTCCCCACCGCCAAACAAGACATGTTTATTACTCTCAAAACTCAATTACACAATTTCAAAAATTAGAAAAAGGGAAAAACAAGTATCTCAAAAATACTCTCAAAGGCATCCACTGTTAAAATCTTTCGGAAATTACCGTTTAAATAACTGCTGGTTTTCTTTTACATAGGAATAATATGACAGAGGAGTCACATAATT